>NC_083740.1:21927387-22554887 GCF_033458585.1 Syngnathus typhle
CGCTTGGCAAGCGGCTCCCGTCGGTCGGTCAGGGGACGGGCGGTTCGCGTGAGGTTTGGGGACGAAGCTCGGGAAGAGCGAACTCCGCAACGGGGGTGGCACGTCGGTCGGGCTTGGCCAGCGGGGGCCGAGGATGAACCGTGCGGGCACGGCGGTGGTCCGGGGAAAGGCGTCGGCCTCCCAGGCCCGAGTTGGGGGAACGTGCGATGACCCAGGCGGGAAGCTGCGCCCCGTGCGAGTCAGACTCGGTCGTTGCGGCCCGCTGAGGCTCGCTTTGTTTCCGTAAAGCGGGGGTCGGGGGCGCGGCGCTGTGCCGGCGACTTGCCCGCGCGAGGCACGCGCGCCGAGGCCCAAGCGGGAAGTTGCGCCCCGTCCGAGTCAGACTCGGTCGTTGCGGCCCGCCGGTCTCGGGCTGCGGCCAGGATGCGGAGTTGGATCGACACTGGTGGGAGCCGGGGGGTCGAAGGGGTTCCGGCCGCCCCTCCGTGCTCAGCGCCGCTGTCACCCAGACGGGAAGCTGCGCCGCGTCCGAGTCAGACTCGGTCGGTGCGGCCCGCTGTGGCCAGCTGGCAACTAGCTACGGAAGGGTACCGAAGCTCCCGACGAACCCGCCGGGGTGGCTGGTGACCAACGCTGCGTTCGGCGCTTATTGCTGCGACCGGGAGGGAAGCTGCGCCCCGTCCGAGTCAGACTCGGTCGTTGCGGCCCCCCCGAGCCCGCACGCCTCACGCGGAAGGTCATACGCCACCGGCGGCACGAAAGACGACTCCCCCAACAAGGCAGTCAGGAAAGGCTATTCGGATAGTCGAGCAGAGTGGGACAGCACATCCCGCGGTGCCGTCTGGTTAGGCAGGGTTTGAGAAACAGCATTCGCGGTAGACCGGCGCGGCCGGCGGACACCCACACGGCATGCCGCGATCGGATCGCGCGCTCGGCCTCCGTTGATTTCCTCTAGGTGCGTGATTCGGGGCGTCTTGGTCTCGCTGCCGTACGGTCGCGCCAAGGCCTGCGGGGGCGGCGCGTAGCGCACGCTCTCGTGGCGGCCGAGGCGCTAGAGTGCGACCCGCAAGTGGGGAGGAACCGTCCACCCAATGCCGGCGCGAGCCGGGGCCGGTGGGGGCCCTACCAAGGCGGGTCATGAGTGCCAGTCGGTCAGTTCGGGAGAAGGGGAGGGTACTCGGAGGCCCGCCGGGAGCAGACGGGGGTCCGGAAGCTGAGGGGGTGAAGGACGGCGGCCGGGAGCAGACGGCCGTCCCCAGGAGGGGGGTGTTCGTTCACGTGCGGACGCCGGGAGCAGGCGGCCATCACGCGATTCTGCCAGTCGTTCCCACCGGCCTGTGTTTAAGGAGGCGGCCGGTCCTCCACGAAATTCTGCCAACCGTTCCACCGGCCTGTGTTTAAGGAGGCGGCCGGTCCTCCCCGTCGTTCCGCCGGCCTGTGTTTAAGGAGGTGGCCGGTCCTCCATGAGATTCTGCCAACCGTTCCACCGGCCTGTGTTTAAGGAGGCGGCCGGTCCTCCCCGTCGTTCCGCCGGCCTGTGTTTAAGGAGGCGGCCGGTCCTCCACGAGATTCTGCCAACCGTTCCACCGGCCTGTGTTTAAGGAGGCGGCCGGTCCTCCCCGTCGTTCCGCCGGCCTGTGTTTAAGGAGGCGGCCGGTCCTCCACGAGATTCTGCCAACCGTTCCACCGGCCTGTGTTTAAGGAGGCGGCCGGTCCTCCCCGTCGTTCCGCCGGCCTGTGTATAAGGAGGCGGCCGGTCCTCCACGAGATTCTGCCAACCGTTCCACCGGCCTGTGTTTAAGGAGGCGGCCGGTCCTCCCCGTCATTCCGCCGGCCTGTGTTTAAGGAGGCGGCCGGTCCTCCACGAGATTCTGCCAACCGTTCCACCGGCCTGTGTTTAAGGAGGCGGCCGGTCCTCCCCGTCGTTCCGCCGGCCTGTGTTTAAGGAGGCGGCCAGTCCTCCACTATTCCTTCCTTGGATGGAAAACATGTAGCACTTTGAAAAATTTCGAGCACTGTGGAACTTTGAACATTTGAGAGTTTTTGTACTTAGAAAAATTTTCGCTTTTGCACTTCCAGAGTGCTTTGCCTTTGGCTCCTAGGTTGGCTGTCCGAGCAGGTGAACACTTTTGGGGGGGGAACACAACGCTAGAGACACCAGCCGCCTGGTTCTCGGGGCGAAATTTCGCCTTCCCCACACTTGTTCTGACTATATTTTACGATTTGGGGGTAAAGTTAATGAGTACAGTGACTAGGGGGACCAACTCATCGTACTCTGGCGCACCAACAGACCAAAGCTGGTACTGCACCTACCCCTGGTACCCCAACCCCTGGTACCTGAAGGGACTTTGAAAAATTTCGCCAAATTTCCGAGGGAGCTCCAGGGCGAGAGGCTGATTTTTCGCTATTTGCGGCCGACCGCGGAACCAGGGCGGAGCGGACACTTTAGGGTGCAAGAGCCGTTGGCACTTAGAAAATATTCGCCAAAGTTGGCGCGAGCTCCAGGGGAAGAGGCTGATTTTTCGCTATTTGCGGCCGACCGCGGAACCGGGGCGGAGCGGACACTTTACGGCGCGAGAGCCGTTGGCACTTAGAAAATATTCGCCAGAGTTGGCGTGAGCTCCAGGGAGAGAGGCCGAATTTTCGCGATTCGGATCCGACCGGGGAACCGTCGCCACTCGGACAGCTTGTGCGGCAGCTCACGCTCGCACTTAGAAAATATTCTGAAATTCTCACCGACCTCCGTGGTGGAGAGGCCGAATTATCGCCATTCGGTGCCGACCGGGGAACCGTCGCCACTCGGACAGCTTGTGTGTCAGCCCTCGGTGACACTTAGAAAATATTCTGAAATTCTCACCGACTTCCGTGGTGGAGAGGCCGAATTATCGCGATTCGGGGCCGACAGGGGAACCGTCGCCACTCGGACAAGTTGTGCGGCAGCCCACGCTCGCACTTAGAAAATATTCTGAAATTCTCACCGACTCCCGTGGTGGAGAGGCCGGATTATCGCCATTCGGGGCCGACCGGGGAACAGTCGCCACTCGGACAGCTTGTGCGGCAGCCCACGCTCGCACTTAGAAAATATTCTGAAATTCTCACCGACTTCCGTGGTGGAGAGGCCAAATTTTCGCCATTCGGGGCCGACCGGGGAACCGCCGCCACTCGTAGAGCTTGTGTGTCAGCCCTCTGTGACACTTAGAAAATATTCTGAAATTCTCACCGACTTCCGTGGTGGAGAGGCCGAATTTTCGCGATTCGGGGCCGACAGGGGAACCGTCGCAATTCGGACAGCTTGTGCGGCAGCCCACGCTCGCACTTAGAAAATATTCTGAAATTCTCACCGACTTCCGTGGTGGAGAGGCCGGATTATCGCGATTCGGGGCCGACCGGGGAACCGTCGCCACTCGGACAGCTTGTGCAGCAGCCCACGCTCGCACTTAGAAAATATTCTGAAATTCTCACCGACTTCCGTGGTGGAGAGGCCGAATTATCGCGATTCGGGGCCGACAGGGAAACCGTCGCCACTTGGACAAGTTGTGCGGCAGCCCACGCTCGCACTTAGAAAATATTCTGAAATTCTCACCGACTTCCGTGGTGGAGAGGCCGAATTTTCGCCATTCGGGGCCGACCGGGGAACGGTCGCCACTCGGAGAGCTTGTGTGTCAGCCCTCTGTGACACTTAGAAAATATTCTGAAATTCTTACGACTTCCGTGGTGGAGAGGCCGAATTATCGCGATTCGGGGCCGACAGGGGAACCGTCGCCACTCGGACAAGTTGTGCGGCAGCCCACGCTCGCACTTAGAAAATATTCTGGAATTCTCACCGACTTCCGTGGTGGAGAGGCCGAATTTTCGCGATTCGGGGCCGACAGGGGAACCGTCGCAATTCGGACAGCTTGTGCGGCAGCCCACGCTCGCACTTAGAAAATATTCTGAAATTCTCACCGACTTCCGTGGTGGAGAGGCCGGATTATCGCGATTCGGGGCCGACCGGGGAACCGTCGCCACTCGGACAGCTTGTGCGGCAGCCCACGCTCGCACTTAGAAAATATTCTGAAATTCTCACCGACTTCCGTGGTGGAGAGGCCGAATTTTCACCATTCGGATCCGACCGGGGAACCGTCGCCATTCGGACAGCTTGTGCGGCAGCCCACGCTCGCACTTAGAAAATATTCTGAAATTCTCACCGACCTCCGTGTTGGAGAGGCCGAATTTTCGCCATTCGGATCCGACCAGGGAACCAGCGCGCCTCGGATAGATTGCGTGTCAGCCCTCTGTGACACTTAGAAAATATTCGCAAAATTTGATTGGACCTCCAGGACCGCTTTTTCACCGTCGCTGTCCGACCGGGGAACCGTCGTAGCTCGGACAGTTCGTGTGCCAGCATCCGCTGGCACTTAGAAAAATTTTCAAAAAGAAAAAAATAGTCTTCTGCATATACGTGCCGACTATATTTTGCGATTAGGGGGTAAAGGGGATGAGTACAGTAACTAGGGGGACCAACTCATCGTACTCTGGCGCACCAACAGACCAAAGCTTGTACTGCATAGTTTAGTTTAGTTTAGTTTATTGTTTAGCACATATTATTATATCAATAACTGTGCAAGGAGGGAGACGAAGCCTAGGGCTTGTAAAGAGCTCCACTCCTTCTAACCCCCAATTCCAACCCTTAATGCTGAGTGCCAAGCAGGGAGGCAATGGGT
Organism: Syngnathus typhle; assembly: GCF_033458585.1. NCBI lineage: Eukaryota > Metazoa > Chordata > Actinopteri > Syngnathiformes > Syngnathidae > Syngnathus > Syngnathus typhle. The sequence continues at coordinate 21,932,091 of NC_083740.1, forward strand.
CCCATTTTTACAGTCTTTGGTATGACCCGGCCGCGGTTTGAACCCACAACCTTCCAGTCTCAGGGTGGACACTCTAACCACTAGGCCACTGAGCTGCATCAGAGCTTACCCCTGGTACCTGAGCGCTCTCCCCTGGTACCTGAGCGCTTGCCCCTGGTACCTAGTAAGAGCTACCCCGGCTGCCGCGAGCGATGCCCGGCGAGGCTTCCAGAGCCTCGGCTAAGCATTTTCGACGGCCCGCTGGTCTTCCAGCGGAGCTCCGGCCGGTCCTCGGGGGGCCGTTCCGCCTAATTTTTTACGCCCGATTAGGCTTCCAGGGCCGCGGCTAAGCATTTTTAACCAATTATGGAGCTTTTTGAGGACTTCCAGCTGGAGCTCCAGGGCCGTTCCGCCTAACTTTTTACGCCCGATTAGGCTTCCAGGGACGCGGCTAAGCATTTTTAACCGATTATGGAGCTTTTTTGGGACCTCCAGGTGGAGCTCCAGGGCCGTTCCGCCTAGCTTTTTACACCCGATTAGGCTTCCAGGGACGCGGCTAAGCATTTTTAACCGATTATGGAGCTTTTTTGGGACCTCCAGCTGGAGCTCCAGGGCCGTTCCGCCTAACTTTTTACGCCCGATTAGGCTTCCAGGGACGCGGCTAAGCATTTTTAACCAATTATGGAGCTTTTTTGGGACTTCCATGTGGAGCTCCAGGGCCGTTCCGCCTAACCTTTTACGCCCGATTGGGCTTCCAGGGACCCGGCTAAGCATTTTTAACAGATTATGGAGGTTTTTGCGGACCTCCAGGTGGAGCTCCAGGGCCGTTCCGCCTAACCTTTTACGCCCGATTGGGCTTCTAGGGACGCGGCTAAGCATTTTTAACCCATTATGGAGCTTTTTTGGGACCTCCAGGTGGAGCTCCAGGGCCGTTCCGCCTAGCTTTTTACGCCCGATTACGCTTCCAGGGACGCGGCTAAGCATTTCTAACCGATTATGGAGCTTTTTGCGGACCTCCAGGTGGAGCTCCAGGGCTGTTCCGCCTAACCTTTTACGCCCGATTGTGCTTCCAGGACCGCGGCTAAGCATTTTTAACAGATTATGGAGGTTTTTGCGGATTTCCAGGTGGAGCTCCAGGGCCGTTCCGCCTAACCTTTTACGCCCAATTGGGCTTCCAGGGACCCGGCTAAGCATTTTTAACAGATTATGGAGCTTTTTGAGGACTTCCATGTGGAGCTCCAGGGCCGTTCCGCCTAACCTTTTACGCCCGATTGGGCTTCCAGGGACCCGGCTAAGCATTTTTAACAGATTATGGAGTTTTTTGAGGACTTCCATGTGGAGCTCCAGGGCCGTTCCGCCTAACCTTTTACGCCCGATTGGGCTTCCAGGGACCCGGCTAAGCATTTTTAACAGATTATGGAGCTTTTTGAGGACTTCCATGTGGAGCTCCAGGGCCGTTCCGCCTAACATTTTACGCCCGATTGGGCTTCCAGGGCCGCGGCTAAGCATTTTTAACAGATTATGGAGCTTTTTGCGGAACTCCAGGTGGAGCTCCAGGGCCGTTCCGCCTAACCTTTTACGCCCGATTGGGCAAAACGAAAAAGCTCGTTTTTTTTCAACCGGGGCGCAGGGAGTCCTAACCGGGGCGCCGCCCCGGCTCGCCCCGGCTTGGCTACGCCTCTGTGCTATATGCACCTATAACTTGACATCTTCAAGATCTATCAATAACTACCATTAAACAATTATCATATATGGTCCAGACAATTATGACAATAATATTCCCATGAAACCTTAACTTTGGGTAAGGGTGTACTACCTCGAATTATACCGAATTATAGCGAAAAACCGATGTCGTACGGCGTCAGCACTATGTTGTTTTCAATGAAAACATGAAGAACTCACGTTTGCGTCAGTGAATTTTAATTTTTATAAAGGATTATTCTCATTTGATGTCTTTAAATTCATCCGCGTTCTGCCATTGAAGCGGGGTGCATTCAAAAAACAATCGTACAGACGGAAACGTTTTGTGATCAAATCTTTCATAACGAGAATGATTTGAGTGAATTGATTTGAATGAATAATTGAGACAAAATTTCAGTTCTGAAGGCTCCTTTTGTCCCAAGCAAAGTGACAGATGGTGGGGAGGGGGGATAAAAATTGTAAAATCAATTCACTCAAATCATTCTCGTTATGAAAGATTTGATCACAAAACGTGTGTGGCTTTTTCTTATGAACACGTTTGACATTGCTATCGTGTCAGCTTTTAATTATATTGCGCTGTCATGTTAAAGCAAATTAATAAATGCAACAATATTAATTTGCTTTGAAAATACCTGAGTAATAAAATAAAATGGATGGATGGATGAATGATGATCACTAGGGGTGTAAATCGCGGGTTTTGTCACGATATGATATAATATCGATACAAAGAACTACGATACGATATTTGATCAAATTGACTGACGCAAACGTGAGTTCTTCATGTTTTTATAGAAAACAACACAGTGCTGACGCCGTACGACATGGGTTTTTCGCTTTCCAAATAAGGGGTCGTCACTAATTATTTGTGTTTAAATAAATGTCTGAGCTATAATGGTGTAATTAATGATTAAAACTTGAAAGTATCTGCTTATTGTATTCGTTTATATGTTTAATAAAGACAAAGCCATCACAAAACTGTTTTGATCTAAATTAGCCTTGAATAAAGACTAAGCAGTCACATGAATTAACAGAAAAAATGGACAGCCGGACTCGGACTGACTCATGGCCAAGAGGCCGGAATCGGACTCGGTGCAAAAATCCAACCGAGTCCACAGCCCTGGTTAGTGCTGCAGCTGCGCGTCAAGTGACAGTGGCAATTTGGGATCACAGCAAGACAAGCGAGTGACCGTGATGGAGAAGTTTTTGGAAGGGATATTGCAAATGCCGAACAGGACGCTAGACAAAATTAAGACACAATAATATAACATGAGTGGAGGACAAAAGAAAAAAGAAAAGACGATGAGATGGAGGCAATGCAGTGAAAGCAATCTTTCATTTGGATTCACTTTCAGCGGGGATGCAACAGCACCGAATCCGCTGGGCTTGGTGTGTGGTGAGAAGATGTCCAATAGCGCAGTTGTGCCAAAAAAGCTTAAATGCCATCGGGAGTGGCTGATGGTGTAGGGGTACACTTGTTTGCCATGTGTGTCGACACTGTGAGTTTGACGCTGTGAATGTGTGTGAGTGACAAAAAAAAAAAGCTTAAACGCCATCTCCAAACGAAACACCCTTCCGTTCATAACAAGCCGACGGACTATTTTGTACGCTTACGTACAAACAATGAGAAACAGGCAATTTTTTTGCGAAAAACAACCAAGGTTAATGAGACAGCCCTCAAAGCTAGCTACCTTGTCACTGATCTCGTTGCTAAATCAAAAAAAGTCCCACACTGTGCCAGAAACATTAATACTGCTAGCTTGTAAAGCCATTGTAAATGAGATGCTCAGCCCTGACGCAGCCAAAGAGATAGCTAAAGTGCCTCTCTCAGATAACACAATTGCCCGTAGTATTGATAACATCGGACAGCGGACAGCGGATATCAAAACTGTTGTTTTAGAAAAGATGAGCATCAGTATGAAATTTGCCTTGCAACTTGATGAGTCGATGAATATTGGTGGACATTGTCAGCTCTTGGCTAACGTGCGTTTTGTGGGTGGAGAAGCCATTAAAGTAGGGGTGTCCAAACTACAGTTTTTATTGGCCCGCAGCAAATTCTTTGAGGTCCCATTAGCATGGAAGAGAAGCGAAAATATTGGCCGCCGGGCCCCTTCACGTTACTAAATCTGGCCCTCCTTGCAAAACGTTTGGACACCCCTGCATTAGAAGAAACTTCCTATTTTGCAAGGCACTGCCAGAAAAATCAACAGGTGAGGAAGTATTTCGGGTCACGTCGGAATATCTTGACAAAAGCATGGGAAAACTGCACAGGCGTCTGCACTGATGGAGCGGCAGCCATGGTCGGGCGCATCGAAGGCTTTGTAAGTAGGGTCAAAGACAAAAACCCGGATGTTACTTTTACGCACTGTTTTTTGCACCGTGAGGCCCTCATGGCAAAGACTGTACCAGCAGATCTAGCTCCTGTGTTGGATGATGTTGTGCGCATAGTGAACTTTGTGAAGATGCGACCTTTGAAATGTCTTTTGTGTCTGTGTGTGAGGAAATGGGAGCGGAACATAAAGTCTTATTGCTCCACACGGAGGTCCGGTGGCTGCCGCGCGGCAAAGTGCTGGCCCGAGTGTATGAGGTGCTTAAGGTTTTTCTGACAAACGAGAGGTCCGATTACTAAATGCTGCTTACAAGTGATGAGTGGTGTGCAAAGCTGGCATACCTGGCATAGCTGGCATACATTTAACACACGGATGCAAGGCAGAAATGAAGACCTGCTTACAAGCACTGATAAAAATGAATGGATTCCGTTTAAAGTTTCAGCTCTGGCAACAACCAGGCAGCGTGGCAGCTTTAAGATGTTCCCACTCACCGTGAAGCTGCATGATGGCAACACTGCTGCAATGTGCGAGGTGATTGGCACACATTTGAAAACTTTTGAGTTGAAGTTGTCATTTTATTTCCATTCAGCCGTCACAGAATGCCTTGACTGGGTTAGAGATCCATACAGCTTAGCATCTGTTGCTGGAAAGAACATTACTTTAAAGGAGCAAGAGGAACTCGTTAAACTGAAACAAGATCGTAGTTTCAAGCTAAAATTTGCATATGCGCCTTTGGACAGTTTTTGGTTATCTGTTACCAAGGAGTTCCCCATTCTGGCCAACAAAGCTAATTTGATATTGCTCCCGTTTTCAACCACATATCTGTGTGAGCTGAGCTTCTCAAGCTTGACTGCGATAAAAACTAAAAACAGAGAGCGACTGAGAGCTGTTGAGCAAGAGCTTCGTGTGTGTCTTTTTACCATTCCTGACAGGATATCCATTTTGTGTTCATCAAAACAGGCCCACGTGTCACACTGAGTTTATAAATACATTAAAAAACATATTAACTGCTATATGTATTACTGTGTTTGAGTGTCATTTTGTGTCATTTTGGTTGGTGGTGTGCCCCAAGATTTTGTAAATGTAAAAAATGTGCCGCGGGTCAAAAAAGGTTGAAAATCCCTGGTGTAGATTGTGTAGTATTTTTTTGTTTGACACTGACCCTTTAAACTCAATAACAGACAATACATGTGCATAACAAAAATTCAAGATAAGTCACATGACGTTCATATTTGTTGTAAGATGCAAAATAAAAGCTAATGTACACAACCATAATATTCAAAAGATCTAAGGGGTTTTTCCATGTATAATGCGCAAAATTTAACTAATTTATTGTCCTAAAATCTGGGGTGCGCATTATACATGGGCCGCCATTACAGATGCACTTTCTTCTCTGCTGTTCACTTCAAACACGCTCCATACGAACACAATGCTCTCGTATCAGACGCTTGCTCGATCACCTGCTCGTTTGCTGTCACAATGTACCCTACACAAATCCGAAACATTTCTTCGCTATCGAGTTTGCTAGCGCATGCGCAGTGATACTGACCGGCAGAATAACATCCGGTTGTTCCCAAAGATGATATTTTTTCTGAAATAATTTTACGTTTACGGACTTAAGTAGGACTCAAAATTTGGGTGCGTATTATACATGGGTACAGGCTTTTTTCCAGCATCAACATGGCATTTTTAGGGTGCATATTATACATGGGGGCGCATTATACATGGAAAAAAACGGTATATTGACATTCAAAATTGAAAGACACAAACTGAGACAAGATTAACTACTATAAAATGCAGTGAGCAAAACATATCGGAGTCCATGGAATGCACTGCAAACTGCAGAACTAGTCAGCTTCTGATGTCCCCCAGGCATTAGTTAATGATGGCGGTTCATGCACAGTCACACAAGAACTGGAAAGCTGAATTGAAAAAAAGAAACAAGAACTGGCGAAAAATATCTATCCACACAGATAAAACTGACTCAAATCAACTGCATTTGGAGGGCACTTCAAAGACACAGTTGCTGCATACAAAGTGCTTTGCATGGAGCACAATTAAGTCACACAACAAACGCAGGTAAAAGAGTGAATTATTAATGAAGACCAAAGCCAAGTCTCTTGCTTAGTCCAAAGCCAAAGAATACAGTAATCCCTCATCACTTTGTGCTTCACCTTTTGCAAATGAGCTACTTTGCGGGTTATAAGTGACGTGCGAACAGCGTTTAAATATACGCTGATAGCGCAGGACGTGCCTGTGAGCAATATGCATCACTGCGGTCAGCCAGCTTACCTTGAACGAAGCAAGACAACCATGAGCACAGACTGTTTATTTAGGAAATGCGAAAAGAGGAAAAGGCAGAGCAGGCACACAAGGCAACTGACGAGCCGGTCAGCGAGCTCGCCTCATGCGTTGCGGTTCCATCTTGTTGTGAATTGTCTTTGTTGCTCTGCTGGTTTCCAGAAAACACTTGGTGGAAGATGGCTGGCTCAGAGAAGGAAAACTTCGGTGACACACGGCTGATTGGGAAAATATTTTTTCAACCGATGTCAGAGTGGCCTAAAAGCAAAGATGTTAGCTGCTCTCTCTCGTCTGCCAGGCATCGCATCTCTTATACCTGGCGAGATTCATGATCTCATCGCTTTGAATAACAGCTGCGGTTCGAGTCTCAGTATACTTGTTGTTTTCGTTGTCCCTAAAAGGCCATCTCCTCGGTTCTTTTCTGGTCACGGACAACTGGCCCTTCTATATTCTAGGTACCTATACATTACTGAAACTAAACCTCCCTGTCCAGCACAAATAACCTATGTGTAATCCCACTGCTGCCGGCCCGGCCTTCTAAGGCAACATATAGAGGCGCATGCAGGGTAAAATTTACAACAATCTTGTAACACAGCGGATCAGGAAAATGGGAATCAGGTGGCTGGCGAGTGTCTAAGCCACATATGTCAGAGTCAAGGCCCGCGGGCCACATCCGGCCCGCGGGAAGGTTTTTTACGGCCCCTGGGATGATCTTGATTTATTATTAGAACCGGCCCGCAGACCGCAGCAAGCCGGCAGCCCGCAGATCTTTTACACGCACCAATACTACATTTCCCACAATGCAACGGTGACGCACCGAGCAGTAGGCTGCTTCATTTCAATATTTATTGGCACAGCAGTCGTCAGCATCACAGTAAAATTAACTTTCAGATACCCATCAAAAATGGCAAAACGGAAGATGGACACTGAGAACCGGGGGTTTCAAACAAGGTGGGAGTCGGAGTATATGTTCACGGAGGTAGCTGGAAAACCTGTGTGTCTTCTGTGTGGAGAAAGTGTGGCGGTACTGAAAGAGTATAATCTGAGACGACATTATGAAACGAAACACGCGGACAAAAACAAGAATATGGACATGGAACAAAGGCTACAAAAGGCAGAGGAATTAAAACGAGGCCTCAAATCTCGACAGGCTCTGTTCAAAAAAGCCAAATCACAAGGCCAGGCTGCTGTCAAGGCCAGTTCTATTTTGGCAGAAGAGATCGCTAAATCAGCCCGGCCATTTACGGAGGGGGATTTCATCAAAAACTGCATGATTAAAGTTTGTGACGAAGTTTGCCCAGAAAAAAGGCAACTCTTTTTAAATGTGAGTCTGAGCAGAAACACCATTGCCGAGAGAGTAGACCAGTTGTCCATCAATCTAAAAGAGCAGCTTGTGAAAAAGGGAAAAGATTTCATTGCATATTCCTTGGCCGTGGATGAGAGCACCGACATTTCTGACATTGCCCAGTTGTCAATTTTCATCCGCGGAGTGGACTCCAGCCTAAGCGTGACAGAGGAGTTTTTGGCTTTACGTCCTATGCATGGCACAACTACGGGGCATGATTTGTATGAAGAGGTGTCAAGATGTGTAAATGAGATGGAGCTGCCTTGGGAAAAACTCGTGGGTTTGACAACCGACGGAACACCTGCGATGTGTGGACACAGGAGCGGACTGGTGGCGAAGATACGGGAAAAGATGCAAGAGGAAAACGCGACAGGTGAGCTGACAGCTTATCATTGTATCATATACCAGAAAGCGTTGTGCGGTAAAGCCTTGAAAATGGAGCATGTAATGAGCATCATCACGCGCACAGTTAACTTTATCAGAGCCAAAGGTTTGAATCACCGCCAGTTCAAGGCATTTCTGTCGGAGTTAGAAACGGAGCATGGTGATTTGCCTTATCACACAGAGGTGCGATGGCTAAGCCAGGGAAAGGTGCTTCAAAGATGTTTCGAGCTTCGTGAGGAGATTTGTCTGTTCTTGGACAGCAAAGGGAAAGACACAACACAACTCCGAGACGAAATGTTTCTGTGTGAAATGGCTTTTCTGTGTGACATTACGAGTCATCTGAATGCAATGAACTTGCAGCTGCAGGGTCGGGATCGTGTCATCTCTGATATGTACAGTACAGTGAAGGCATTTAAAACCAAACTGACTCTGTGGGAGACGCAGATGCGGAAAGAAAATTTGAGCCACTTTCCCAGCTGCCAGACCATGAAAGAGAAGCTCTCTACCAGTGCGTTCCCGAGCGCACAGTTGGCTGATAAAATAGGTATGCTTGCCGCTGACTTTCGACGCCGATTTGCTGACTTGGAAGCACAAAAAAGCAGGTTGGAACTGCTCGGTAACCCATTTGCTGTTGACGTGGAAAGCTCACCACCAAACCTCCAAATGGAGTTGATTGACCTCCAATGCAATGATGCACTGAGGGCAAAATATGCGGCAGTGGGTGCTGCGGAGTTCGCCCGTTTCCTCCCCGACACAATGCCCCAGCTGCGCATCCAGGCTGCTCAAACGTTGTCTATGTTTGGCAGCACATACCTGTGTGAACAACTGTTTTCTTTGATGGACCTGAACAAAACATCACACAGAAGTCGACTTACTGCTGAACACCTCCACTCAATTCTGAGGATTTCCTCAGCTCAGAGCCTTACCCCGAACATTGATGAACTTGTGGAAAAGATGGGACACCACCAAGTATCACCCTCAACCTCAAACAAGTGAACATTACTGTGCAATCACATATTTATTTTGTTATTTTATTTTATTTAGAGTTTTTACTCAGTTCAAGTTTAAAAGTTAAAGTTTAATATTTGTTTTCACTGCATGTTACTTCTCCTTAAACAAAGTGTTGTTTTTGATTAATAGATTTTTGCACTTTATTTTATTGTATTTCAATCCAATTATATTTTAAAAATATTTCAGTTGAGTGGATGATAGAAAATTGCTATTATTGTTTTTTTCTTTGAAGTAAATTTAGCCCACTTTTGCTAAAATAGAAAATATAGGCTACTGATGGTGCCTTGAATACCGGTTTCTTTCATTTAATGTTCATGTTATGGGGATTTTATATAAAGGAAATTTGTCTTTTGTGTCTGTTGAAAATTAAAGATTACTGACAGAGCCATAAGAAAATATTGCTTTATTTATCTGATCATATTGGAATATATTTGTTAGGTTTTCAGTAGGTTCAATTAGGTTCACTAGACTATATGCGTCATTTAAACATTTTTCAATGAACATTCGAACAGTCCGGCCCTCGGCTTGTAGCTAAATTTCCTATTTGGCCCTCCGTCCATTTGACTTTGACACCCCTGGTCTAAGCAGACAAAATGACAAAGACTGACTGGCAAGCTAGTGTTGTTTCGTTCGTGAACGATTCATTCAAAAAGAACAAATCTTTTCAGTGAACGTGAGCAAACGGATCACTTCCTGAAGTGATTCATTTCATTTCTCAGTTCATTTGCCCTCATTCAATGCATAATTACGTGGTAATGTGCCTTGAAGTTGGTGCCACTCCTTTCGTGCTCACGTTCTCCGAGCTAACGGCTGATGTGGTGTCCATCCAAGAACTTGGGACTTGGAAGCGCATGAAAATACAAGAGACAGTGGCTGACTGACAGTCTCTTGCCAGTACATGAAGGGATGTTTTTGCCAGAGATGGGGACTCGAGTCACTGTGACTTGGACTCGAGTCGACTCGAGTCGCTGTTTTGATGACTTGTGATTTGACAAAAAATAAAAAAAACTTGAGATTCGACTTGGACTTGGAAGCTAAAGACTTGTGACTTGACTGGACTTGAGACACGATGACTTCAGTGTTATTTAGTTTATGTTTTCAGTTTGAATATAAAATTAATAATACATTTAAAAAAATAATATCGATAACACGGTAGGAGCGCAGGCTGAGAATGGCGTTGTCATGATTGGATCACTACCCTGTCAATCAATCAGTCGCGCCCTCTCTACCTACCAAACGTGTTTATTGGAGAGTCACGCCAATCATATCAGACGCGCGCAAACATGTCAGCGGGAGCGGTACGGCGAGTGGTACACCTTCGCCTATCGCAATTACATTTATGACGGCAAAAGACGGACAACACAGTGCGAGATATGCAACAAAAACATTTCGGACAGCCAGACGACAACTTCAAACTTTGTCCGTCATTTGAAGAGCCATTCTGCCAAGTAAGTGCTTTTCATTTATCTAAATAGGTGTGTATATATACATAGCTTTAATGCAATGAATATGATAATGAAACTGAATTGAGTAAATATGATTTAATATGGAGCAATTTAATAAGTAAAAACTACAGTTAACTTGACTTGGACTTGACTTGACCTATTTAAGGACTTGACTTGGACTTGACCTATTTAAGGACTTGACTTGACTTGCCCAAGAAAATTTTTTCTTGGGACTTACTTGAGACTTGAAGGTTAAGACTTGAGACTTGCACATGTGACTTGGTCCCATCTCTGGTTTTTGCACCCTCCAACTTTGTTACATGAAGGATGTGTGACTGCAGGAGCGGTGAGATTATTTTGCTCTTTGGGAAAATGTATTACAAAAGATTTTAAATAACACGTTAGTACTATGTACAGGTTAGGACCTAAGCTGTGCCTCCCCTGCCATCATGAAAAGGGGAAAAATCAAATTCAATTGTTTTTATTATAAAGTCATTTTTCTTTTAATTTCAGGAGTTTTGTATCATTTTGACCCAAAATTGCTACATTTTTATAGTTATGTTAAAAGCGAAGACGAGTCGCTCGGAGGAGCCAACTTCCTGCCTTACCTCCTCTGAGGATTCCGTAATCACTCGGCTGCCTATGCTGACAAACTAAACTGCTGTCTGTCTCTATGTCGCTGTTTAAGTGTGGCTATATTAACTAATTTCCGTAGTTAAGATGATGTATATATTATCTAGTGTTTTTTGTCATTTGTCTGTAACGTCGTGTTTCATTAGATGAACAAAACGGCTTTGAAAAGAAACCCAACGGAGGCAATGAAAAAAAGTTCTGCAGCCTAATAGCAGGGAGCGCGAGTGATGCTTCATGCGCCCACCTGTAGAATAAGTGATCTCCAGTTCAAATTTACAGTGAACAACTGAGGAGCAGTCGTCCATTTATTTCGTTTTACATTTTTGTTTTTACATTTCATTTTACAATGGAGGATCACATATGCAACAAACGAAAGATTTTCAACTATGGATTTTCGGTCGAAGCATGGAGGTCATCAGTAAAGGAAGACCAACTCCGGAGTTAAAACGTTTGATTACGACAACAGGACTTGGGAGCATGTCTTTTCAAACGGAGTGGTACGCACGATCAAAAACACGTTTTTGATTCCATGTGCTTTATTGAGTGTTTTTATGTGTGAAGACTGCTGATATGGGATTTTAATTAAAATAGTTCAAATTAAATAATGAATAAGCTACTCTAGAGCAGCGTTCCCCAACCTTTTTTGTGACACGGTTAGGTGTCGGACAAATTTGATCGGGGGAGGGGGGGGGGATGTCAGTGCCCAGTTATGAACTTCACCGCAGGTCACTGGACCTAACGTATTTCCTGCTTGGCATTTGCCTGTCACACCTCCTCCAGTGCACTTTGCATCAGATGCAGGGTCATCAGCTGGTACCACTTTTCATTGATGTTTCACCCCCTCGACAGTACATCTCCAGGTGGGGATGCAAGTGGTTTCTTTGAGACGTCTCCCTACCACTCCCCGCATCTGACCCTACTAGGCTGCCTGACCCCATTTCCTATCCTTCCTCCTTAGCCACAACCAGTAGCCTGCTTTCTATGCCTTCTGCTAGTTCCTTCATTGCTCATTGCAGCCTCACCCCTGTTGTTCCAACCATGCGAAGAAGCTGGATTGTTGACCTGCCGATGAAGCCGCTGCACCCGACTTCCACTGGGTGTATGGATGCTGCCCATCCTGCTTCTCTGCACTCCGCTGCCAGCTTGGTGTACTTCAGCCGCTTGAGCTCATGTGCTGATGGTATTTCTTCTTCTTAAGGAACAGTCAACTCTATGGTGAAGACATATTTGGCAGTCGCGGACCACATCACGATGTCTGGCATTGGGGTTGACTGCACAATCTCACTTAGGAAGCTGAGTTGCCTGTCTAGGTCGACGCGTATCTCCCATGCCTTTCCAGGTGTTAGCAAAGATTTTGCCTGACTGCCTTGTGGCATTTGCTGGGACTCCCCTGGTCGTGCGAAGGAGATGCTAGGTGTTTGGCTGCCTGCTGAGGAGTTAGCAGGGGTTCTTCTCATTTCCAACTTCCTGACCACTTCAGTGTGGCGCCATCTGAGCCGTCCCTGTGACAATGCTGTTGGAGGCCTGCTTTCTTGCTTACATGATTCAGTGAACAAATGATTCATTTAAATGAACTGATTCTAAAGGTTCAGTTCATTCAAAGAACTGTGATGGCCAAACGAACGGCGTCTATATACATGCCTTTATCAGTGGGTAACACGGGACAGGTAGTGGCGATTAGCGCCTATTAGCACGCGCAGTTCCGTGTTGGCGACGCACTCCACCGAGGTCCAGCGCAGAGGGAGCGTCAGCCGACCAGTAGGGTGAGAGCGGAGATGTGACACAGCCGTGCACGACAGCAGAAGGAGTCTGGACACTTGACAATATCACGCATTTGTTCTTTTATTTACTGTAAAGCAGGGGTGTCGAAACTTTTTGCAAGGAGGGCCAGATTTGATAAAGTGAAGGGGCCCAGGGGCCAATGTTTTTTTCGGACATTTTTAACTACAACCATTTCATGCAAATACACATGGTTATAAAACAAATTTCATTGTCCCAATTGTCTTTATTTTTTAAATGACAAAATAACCAAATATAAGCCACTCAGGCAGATGTGAACAACTCTAAAAACACAAATTCTGCTTTTCATTCATATCTGAAGAGTCAAATAACATTGAACAGACTGTATGAAATACCTTAAATATACATGAGTTTAAAATTATTTTTGCCTCATAAACATTTTAAACAGGAGTTATAAGTAATGCAAAGTTGTCTGTTATTATTAAAACAAGTGCATTTTGCTCTTGTCATTTATAATATCTTTCAGAATGTAATAGTTTGTGTCACGTCTACAGGTTCATAACATCAACAGTATTAACATGGCCACTTCGTAATAGTTAATATTAAGTAATATTTACTTTTGATTTACTTTTGACTCGGTGTGTCTGACTTCATAAGACCAAGTCGGGTTGTTATGAAGCGTCTAGTGCAGGAGTGGGGAAACTTCTTGACTTGCGGGCCGAATTGGGTTCTAAATTTTGACTGGGGGGCCGAACCAGGAGCAGATGGATGTAGTGTTTGTGTGAAGTAATATAAATGACATGTAGCCTAGCCTCGGGAGAGTCCGCTGTCCTACAGGCGATTGGCGCTTTGAGGGCTGAATTGCTGACCAAGATCGACGAGAAGGCGGAAATGCAGAAGAAGGAGCTGTCCAAACAAATAAGCAGCCTTGGAGACGAACTGAAGGCGGCTATCGACCATGCTAGCAACAGAGTTGGCGTCTTGGAGGAACGTATGGCTAGCTTGGAGGAGGGTGCCAATGGTCAATCAGACAGAATCACCGAGTTGGAACAACAAGTGTCCGATTTACGGAAAGTAATGTCAGACATGACGGTGAAAACAGAGGACTTAGAAGCAAGGTCGAGGAGAGACAATTTGCGAGTGTTCGGTGTCAGAGAGGGTCGTGAATATGGTGTAAGGGTGAGCACTTTTGTTGCGGAACTTCTGCAGCAACTACTGCAAATGGAAACCACACCGGTAATTGACCGGGCCCACCGCACCAATCCACAATCTGGCAAACCGGGACAAGATCAGCCACCGAGAGCCTTCGTAGTGAAGTTCCATTACTCTCAGGAAAAGGAGGCCATTCTGAAGAAAGCTGCTTCCCAGAAGCTCGTCTCTAAAGATGGGGACGTCATACGAATCTTCCCGGACTTCACGCAGCGAGTTGCAAGACAGAGAGCGGAGTTCGGCCCGGCGAGACAGATACTAAGACAGTGCGAGGGAGTGAAATATGGACTTTTGTTCCCTGCGAGATTGAAGGTAACGACCACGGATGGCGTGCAGCTAGTGTTCTCCGACCCAGTGAGGGCAATTGCGTTTGCCAAAGGTCTGATGTCGGCATGACTTGGGGACTCTTGAGACATTAAAAATTACATATTTGGGATGAGACGTTTTCATGGACAGCTATTTGGGTTGGTAAGTGGGTTCTTACTACATCTCTCTCATAACTCGTGATTTATACTGACTGATGCCAGTTCTATTGTGTATGTGTAAACTTAATTACTGTGGTTAATGTTAAGGCTTACTTATTTAGGGGTTATTATTATTGAGTTATGTCGATTATTTATATGTATATATGTGTGTGTGTGTATGTATATATGTATGTATGTATATGTGTGTGTGTATATATGTGTATATGTGTGTATGTATATATGTATGTGCATATATATATGTGTATATGTATATATATGTATATATGTATGTGTGTATGTATGTGTACGTGTGTGTGTGTATATATATATATGTATATATATTTTTTTTTCCATGCAAGCAATTTTGCTTACTTGTTTATATTTCACACACACATGTCTCAATTCATTTCTCGCCTTGAATCATTTTTGTTTAAATCTACCTGCTTGTTTACAGTACCATCGTTGGTATTTCTCGATCTGTTGTTTTGCTGAGTTATTATACTTCAATATGTTTGTTTTCCATGGGCTTAACGAGGGAATATGTATGTAGGTGGGTCTTGTTGGTGTTTCATAGTATAGATATTTGGTTAAATGTGTAATCTTAGGTTCATGTGGGGTCGCAGCCACTTGTGACAAGTGTCTGGAGTAGCCTTAACAATTCAGATGCTTCATAGTGGCGTGGGAGGTGGGCTGGGTGCAGTCTCTCATTTGGGGAGGGACCGGCAACAAAGGTTTTGTGTTGGGTGTGAAACCCTTTTGGGTGTTGGTATTGTTGTTTTTTGTGGTTTTTCTTTTTTTTTTCCTCTCTTTTCTCTGTTTTCTTTCTGTTGTTTTTTTTGCTTTTCCCCTTTCTTTCCTTTTCCTATCCAAGGGCTAGAGATGTGGAGCAACCTTTTTTTACATCCATCCTCCATTATTTTTTCTTCAATTTATGTTGAGTTCTTCCGGTGATGTGAAAGGACGATTAACAAAATTTGTAACCTGGAATGTGAGGGGTCTCAACCACCCAGTGAAGAGGAGTAAGGTGTTTTCTCATCTGAATAAATTAAAAGCGGAGGTAATCTTTCTACAGGAAACACACCTTCGTATTAACGATATCCATAAATTGAAGAGGGGACCGATATCTCAGGTTTATCATTCTGGCTTAAATTCCAAATTACGCGGTACAGCCATTTTAATTGGTAAAAATGTGCAATTTACTCTCTATAGGGCTATAGATGATAAAGAAGGGAGGTTTGTTATTGTGCAGGGCAAGCTTTGTGGTATTCCAGTAGTGCTTATTAGTGTTTATGCCCCCAATTGGGATGACACTAAATTCTTTAAAGATTTGTTTGGGCGCATTCCGGATCTTGGGACACACCATCTTGTACTGGGCGGGGATCTAAATACGGTTCTTGAGCCCTCACTTGACCGATCTAGGGTTTCAAGTGGCCCCCCTTCTAAATCTGCATCTATTATTAAGAACTTTTGCCAATCTCTGGGAGCTGTCGATCCATGGAGATTTAAAAATCCAACCTCCAGAACGTTTTCATTTTTTTCTGCAGTTCACCAGACGTATTCAAGAATTGACCTTTTTTTAATAGATCAAAAATTACTCCCACTAATTAAATCAATTGATTATGATAGTATTGTAATCTCGGACCACGCCCCAGTAACCTTAGAACTTTGCCTTCAAAGTACACTGCCCTTACAGTATGATTGGCGATTTAACACATATTTATTGTCGGATGAGAATTTTGTGGAATTTATTTCATCACAGGTTGATTTCTTTTTGGAGACGAATAATTTACCGGGCACGAATGTTTTTATATTATGGGAGACCTTTAAGGTTTACATTAGGGGCCAGATAATTGAATACAATGCCCGTCTCAATAAAACCCGTAGGGAAAGATTTGATAAGTTGATCAAATTAATAAGAAATGTAGATCTGCAGCATTCTTCTTCACCAACAGCCGATTTACGTAAACAAAGAATAGCGTTACAAACAGAATTTGATCTTCTGACCTCTAAGGAGGCCAGTGAAAAATTCTTGAAGTCCAGGCAAAATTGTTATGAACATGGAGAACGGGCTGGCAGGCTTCTGTCTCACCAACTGCGCCAGCGCTCGGCAACTAATTTTATTGAGGGAATCCAGGCACTAGACGGAGAAATTAAATCTAATCCCAAAGACATCAACGACCAGTTCAAATACTTTTATTCGTCTCTCTATACAGCAGACTATTCTCGTTCTAACAGCTTTCTGGATAATATAGCTTTTCCCACGGTGGCTGAAGAGGACAGGGATTTTTTGGAACTGCCCATATCTGAAGCCGAGATAGGGGAAGCTATCAAATCCATGAAGAATTCGAAGGCACCCGGCCCGGATGGTTACCCAATTGAATTCTATAAGGCTTTTGCTAATAAATTAACTCCTTTATTATGTATAGTCTATAGCGAAGTCCTAAAACAGAAAAAGCTTCCAACTTCCATGACCCAGGCCACCATTTCAGTTCTTCTTAAAAAGGGCAAGGACCCAACCAAATGTGATTCTTATCGTCCAATAAGTTTGCTTACAAGTGATTATAAGATCCTTGCTAAAATTATGTCATCAAGGTTGGAGTCCATAGTGCCAAAGATCATACATCCGGACCAAACGGGGTTTCTGAAGGGCCGTCAACCATTTCACAACATTAGGCGGCTTTTTAACGTAATCTACTCCACGTCCACTGGAAACTCCCCAGAAATAGTTATATCATTAGATGCGCACAAAGCATTCGATTCAATTGAACATAAACATCTCTTTAAAACTTTGACCAAATTTGGATTTGGTCCAACTTTTGTTTCTTGGATAGAGATACTGTATGCTTCACCTCAAGCAAGGGTGAGGACAAATAATTTTATCTCGTCTTACTTTACCCTTCAACGGGGGACAAGACAGGGGTGCCCTCTATCCCCCCTCCTTTTTGATCTGGCCATAGAACCACTTGCTATTGCCCTGAGACATTGTGCGGATGTACGGGGAATCTTGAGAGGAGGCTTAGTTCATAAGGTTTCGTTGTATGCGGATGATTTGTTGCTGTTTGTGTCAGATCCGGATACCTCAATCCCGAAATGTTTAGAAATAATGGAACATTTTGGTATGTCATCGGGGTATCGGATCAATCCTACTAAAAGTATCTTATTTCCTATTAATAATATAGCGAAAAATCATGTCTATGACTCTTACCCCTTCACGACCGCAGTAGGATCTATGACATATTTGGGGGTGAAAGTCACTAGTAGTCATACAGGTTTATTCGGAGCTAATTTCAAAAAGCTTTTGTATCAAATCAAGGAGGATTTGTTGCGCTGGTCTTCGCTTCCTATAAATTTGGCAGGCCGTATTAATTCGGTTAAAATGGTGATTCTGCCGAGGATCTTGTACTTGTTCCAAACAATTCCCATTTTTCTGCCAAAATCATTTTTTAAGGAGCTCGATGGGTACATCAGCCGCTTTATTTGGAATAAATCGATACCTCGTGTTCGGAAATCAGTCCTTGAGAGACGTAAAGAAGACGGTGGACTGGGGCTACCTAATTTTTTGTACTACTACTGGGCTGCTAATATTTTTAAAATGGCTTTTTGGTATAATTTGAATCCGGATGAAGATGGGCCATCTTGGTTATTAATGGAACAGCATGATTGTTCTCCAGTATCTCTGGCATCGCTACTGTGTGCCCCTCTCCCGCTACCAGTGGGTGAGCATTCAACCAATTTAATCATCAGATCGGGCCTTCGCATTTGGACCCAGTTTCGTAAGCACTTTCGATATACACAACCCTTGCTATCTATGCCTCTGATTAAAAACGCTGCTTTTAAACCATCACTGATTGACACTGTTTTTTTGTCCTGGGCCAGACATGGGGTGAAATGCGTGGGAAATTTGTATGTAGGGGGTAGTTTTGCAACTTGGGAACAATTAATTACGAAATTTAATTTATCTGGTACTCAATTTTTTCGATATCTCCAAGTTCGAGATTTTGTTCGAGTTCAGTTTTCATCATTCCCCCTACAACCGGATTCCAGTCCCCTGGATGACTGTTTGACACTAAATTTGCAACAATCGGGTGGTGTGTCCCGACTGTATAGAATGATTTGTAATATTAACTGCCCGCCACTTCACCATTTGAAGACCCAGTGGGAAGGAGATTTGAGTTTGAACATTTCTGATGAAATTTGGCGAAAGGCTATCAGTAAGATATACAGTACATCCATTTGTGTCAGACATAGGCTAATACAGTTTAAAGTATTTAATCGATTACATTATTCACGGACCAAATTGGCTAAAATGATTCCAAGCGTGGACCCTACTTGTACCCGCTGTAAGCAAGCTGAGGCAACCTTAGGGCATATGTTCTGGACATGCCCAAAATTACATATATTTTGGTCTAGAATTTTTGATACATTCTCCTACATCTGTAAGAGAAGAATTGACCCAGATCCAGTCACGGCAGTATTTGGGGTTGTACAGACAAAAGGAGTCTCGAAGGCTCAGTCTCAGATGATGGCGTTTTCCTCATTACTCGCTCGACGTTTGGTTCTTATGTGTTGGAAATCTCCATTGCCCCCTAGGCACTCTCGCTGGGTGAGTGAGACCATGTCCTTCCTCCAGTTGGAAAAAGTTAGAACCACAATTCAGAAGGAGAATTTTAGAATTGTATGGCAACCTTTCCTGGATTATTATGAGGATGAGTTTGATGCAAACTTATTGGAGTAATAGCCCACTCTCACCCCCCCCCCCCCTTGCCCTTCCCTTTTTTTTTTTTTTTTTTTTTTTTTTTTTTTTTCCAAATTTAATTTTGTTTATTATTATTATTTTTTTATTATTATTATTATTTTTTTTTTTTTTTTTTTATTATTAATTAGGTAACAATGAGGTGTTTTGTATGGGTGAAATGTTTGTTTAGTAGGCTGTATGCAATGCAATGTCTGTTCCCATGCGAATTGTTCCAGAGCATATGCTGTTGTCATTTCTGTGAGAAAACTAATAAAAACATTTTGAAATAAAAATAAATGACATGTAAAGGTCATTGCATAAAAGGTTTTTACTTTTAGTAGATACCAAAGCATGGATATTAAAAAAAGCTTTTTGAAAACAAATGCATTTATTAACATCATTAAAAAAATATTTCACCAAAAAACTACTATCAGTGATTCTTATTAAATACGACACTGTTATGATGAATAACATTTTCCATCACTTCAGCGCCTGGAGGTCAGATTTATGAAATATGTTTACGTAATGAGGCGAAATCACATCCAACGGGAAACATTCTGACAAAGACATCATCTTGAAGAATTAGTGAAAGAATACGTCTTAATAAAGTAATAAAGAAATCAATAGTATTGTGGGTTTCCCTTTTTTGCTAGTGCACCATAGTCTAAAGTAAAATTTGTTGTGGTAATTCTTAAGATAGAGCCGAGGTGTCGGTCCGTTAACATAGATCTGGGACGGGCTTTGTTGACGTTCATGTGGCAGAACGTCTTCTCACACACGTAGGTCGAGCCAAATTGTCCACTCTTTTTTACCATTCGGCACTCAGTGTCCACCTTTCTTTTCTTCGGGCCACTCATTTCAATGGAAGGATTCCAGGGGAAGGTTTGTGGGTGGCATTAGCGTAAAACTGTAACTGAAAACTCAGCGCGCGAATTACGAGAATATTGACGTCACAGCCTACACTCGAAATTCGGCACTGATAGATGAAATTACTACGTACTACTGAGTACGCACACGCACTTGTGAGTGTGCACCGAGCTTTCTGACACGGCTCCCGGGAGTAAATGCGCGGGCGGGCGCTTCCCCATCTACTGGGGAAACATAGTAATTGCAGGGAAAATGACCCAAAAATAATAATAATACAATTTATTCAGGTTTGGCGGGCCGGATTAAACGGCCCCGTAGGCCGGATGTGGCCCGCGGGCCGTAGTTTGCCCATGTCTCGTCTAGTGTGTTGGTGGAGTGCCTAGTGCATGTCACTTCTCACTGTCAACCCTCACCGCTGGCTAGCAGTTTGCGAACGGGAGAGCCGAGTGCGTAAGTCTCTCCCTGCCAGTACATAGCCTCTCTAACAGCAAGCTCTATCTAGTGCCTCCACGCGGCGACACATGGTAACTGGGTACAACCCGGCTAAACTACAAGGGAAGTTTGGCCCCTAGACGTGTGGCACGCAGGCCCACCGGTGTGTGGACACGCCCTAGTGCCCGCGAACCAGCCCCCAACTATGGGTTAAATAGTACCACTGCCCAGTGGGCTCCTCGGGACAGGAATGGGCTAAGGGAGTCAACCCCTACAGAAAATCAATTTCCCCTTGGGTTGGTGTCAGGAAGGGCAGCCGGCTGTTAAAAGTTAATCTCCAAAACTTTTCTCAGGATAGGACTCTCAACCACGAGATGGCCATGGACCGTCCCCGGACGAAGAAAGCCATATTGAGAATCCAGTCCAACCCAGCGGCGCCTGGAAACGATGATGATGATGATAATGATGATTTACTTTTGACTCACAGCCTCGTGTGAAGAATCGCTGCTGTGATGCCAGTTCGGCTTGGAGCTGCTTCACTTTATCAGCGCGGTCACTCCCAAGATTCAAGAGTTTTTATTCGCCATGTTTGCGCGTGCCAAACAAGGAATTTGACATCGGTATATCACAGCCTCTGTTCAACATTTAGGGGACTAACAACGCTCAGGACATGTGAAAAATGACAAATATTCTCAAACATCCCCTGATCTTAAACTCCCATGAGGGCAAGGAAAAACTCAAAACTCCAGCTAGGGGAAATGAGAAACCTTGAGAAGAGACCACAGATGGGAGGGTCCCTCTTCCAGGATGACCAGGCTGCAATGGATGCAGAGAGGACACATAGTACAAACAGTGTAGACAATTCAAAAAAGGTGTGGAGAGAAGGATGTTATTGCACAGCAATGATTCTGAGACACTAAGAGTGGTGTGAGATCATCAGAGCAACAGCCTGGGGAAGAAGCTGTCTCTGTGTCTGCTGGTTTTGGCGTACAGAGCTCTATAATACCGTCCGGAGGGGAGTAGTTCAAACAGACTGCAACCTGGGTGAGAAGGGCTTGTAGAGATGTTACTAGCACGTTTCCTGGTCCTGGACAGGTAAAAGTATTGGATAGATAGGAGGTTGATTCCAATTATCTTTTCTGCAGTCCTGATTGTCCGTTGCAGTCTGTGCTTGTCTTGTTTGGTGCTGGAGGTGCAGAGGACAGACTGGATGATGGCAGTGTAGGGTCTTCAGCAGCTCCCGCGGCAGGTTGAACCTCTTGAGCTGTCTCAGGATGTACAGCCTCTGCTGGGCCTTCTTTCCGACAGAGTCTATGTGGCCAGTCCATTTCAGGTCCCGAGAGATTGTGGCTCCCAAAAACTTGAAGGTGTCTGTGGAGAGAATAGTATTACTGCGGATAGTGAGGGGTGAAAGTGGTGAACGGTCTCGCCTGAAGTCCACTGTCATCTCCACGGTCTTGAGTGGGTTCAGCTCCAGGTGGTTTTGGTTGCACCAGTGGACCAGCCGCTCCACCTCCTGTCTGTACACAGTCTCATCACCGTCCTGGATCAGTCCGACGAGAGTGGTGTCGTCTGCACACTTCAGGAGCTTCACAGGAAAGTCACCTGAGGAGAAATCGTTGGTGTAGAGAGAGAAGAGCAGTGGAGAAAGGACGCACCCCTGAGGGCGCCAGTATGGTGGTCCGGGTGTCAGATGTGAATCTCCCCAGCCTCACACGCTGTCTCCTGTTGGTCAGGAAGCTGGTGATCCACTGACAAGTGGAGTCAGGGACCGCGAGCTGGATGAGCTTCTGTTGGAGGATGTCAGGAGCGATTGTGTTGAACGCATGTCGTATGTGTTAGCATGTTTAGTCTGATAGTGTGTCTTTAGTTTGAAATCCCTAAACAAGGCAACCGTCTCTTTAGAAATTATACAAACACAATTGCCTTGATTTTCAGTGAAGAAGTATTGTAATTCCCATTTCTCTTGAAAGTGACGGCCTTCAACGTCAAATTTCCTAGTTTTCTTTGCAGTCGCCATGGCAGAAATGAGCAGAGGGGATAGTACTGCCACCTTTTGGAAATACCGTTTTTTCCATGTATAATGCGCAAAATTTAACTAATTTATTGTCCTAAAATCTGGGGTGCGCATTATACATGGGTACAATTTAAAAAAAAATATATATTTTTTTTGTTTTGTAAGAAAATCATGGTACAACAATTTTTGAAGAAAATCTTGTCACAGATGTAGTGTGGAAAGGAGCAGGGCGACCAAGTGCAGCTTGGACCAGGGTTCATTGGAGGAACTCAAAACACAGACTTGGTAAACGAACATAACTCTCTAACAAAACCAACAACAGGACTGACCGACAAAGACGTGGAACAAAAAGACAGGGTGACATTACCAAAGACAGGAACAGAAACCTGTGTTATTGTCAAATATGTCACGACTCGCCCCAATCATGTCCATATTGTGATAGTGTCTGTCCGTGTGCCTGTGTGCTCGCCCCTCCCCTCCTGTGTTCCAATGATCAGTGTGATCAGTCTCACCTGCCTCTCATTTCCTGTCTGGTATTTCAGTCCGGTTCACGTGTCACTCCCCTGTCGGTTCATTGCTAATGTCACCCGGTCCCTTTGTCTCACATCTCGGTCAGTTTCTGTTGTTGGTTTGGTTGCAAGTTATGTCGGGTAACCGAGTCTGTCTGTAAATTCCAATAAACCCTGGTCCAAGCTGCACTTGGTCACCCTGCTCCATTTCCTCATCCGAAGCATGACAGAATGAACCGACCAACACAGCGACCAGCGCTTGGACCCCCCTCCACCACCAGCTTCCATTGTCCAAGCCAAGCCAAAAAGCCAAAGCCAAGTGAAGCCAAAGCCAAGTGAAGCCAAAGCCAAGTGAAGCCAAAGCCAAGTGAAGCCAAAGCCAAGTGAAGCCAAAGCCAAGTGAAGCCAAAGCCAAGTGAAGCCAAAGCCAAGTGAAGCCAAAGCCAAGTGAAGCCAAAGCCAAGTGAAGCCAAAGCCAAGTGAAGCCAAAGCCAAGTGAAGCCAAAGCCAAGCCAAGCGAAACCAAAGCCAAGCCAAGCGAAACCAAGGCCACGGCAAGCAACCAAGGCCACGGCAAGCAACCAAGCCACGGCAAGCAACCAAGCCACGGCAAGCAACCAAGCCACGGCAAGCAACCAAGCCACGGCAAGCAACCAAGCCACGGCAAGCAACCAAGCCACGGCAAGCAACCAAGCCACGGCAAGCAACCAAGCCACGGCAAGCAACCAAGCCACGGCAAGCAACCAAGCCACGGCAAGCAACCAAGCCACGGCAAGCAACCAAGCCACGGCAAGCAACCAAGCCACGCCAAGAAACCAGGCCACGCCAAGAAACCAGGCCACGCCAAGGAACCAAGCCAAGGAACCAAGCCACGCCAAGGAGCCAAGCCACGCCAAGGAACCAAGCCACGCCAAGAAACCAAGCCAAGAAACCAAGCCAAGCCGCCTTCAGCTACGCATGACCAGCGGCCGACTCCCGACCCAGTCCCGACGGCGCGGATGCTGCGGCCGCCACCAATCCAGGCGGCGTGGATCCAGCGGCCGTCACCCAGTCGAGCTTCGGAGGCGTGTGCAGTGCGGCTGCCTCCCCGTTCCCTCCCGCCCCTTCTTGGACGGTTTTGGTTTTTTTCTCTTTTTGGGGGCGTCAGGGGCCGTCACTTGTGGGGGGGTTCTGTCACGACTCGCCCCAATCATGTCCATATTGTGATAGTGTCTGTCCGTGTGCCTGTGTGTTCGCCCCTCCCCGCCTGTGTTCCAATGATCAGTGTGATCAGTCTCACCTGCCTCTCATTTCCTGTCTGGTATTTAAGTCCGGTCTCCGTGTCACTCCCCTGTCGGTTCATTGCTAATGTCACCCAGTCCCTTTGTCTCACATCTCGTTCAGTTTCTGTTGTTGGTTTGGTTGCAAGTTATGTCGGGTTACCGAGTCTGTCTGTAAGTTCCAATAAACCCTGGTCCAAGCTGCACTTGGTCGCCCTGCTCCATTTCCTCATCCGAAGCCTGACAAAATATTGTTTGTTTTTTAATCTCCATCGCGGACTGGACGTCATACGGAGGCAGTATCACTTCGCATGCGCACTATAGATCCGATGCGAATAGTCCTCTTCTTGACTGACAATGAATGTGATAGTTTAATACAATCAGCAAATAACAAAATGCGTATTACAGGTAATATTTTATTTCACAACACTTTGCCTTGTTCCTTTCGTCTCTGCTGTTCACTTCAAACACGCTCCGTACAAACGCAATGCTCTCATATCAGACGCTTGCTCGATCACCTGCTCGTTTGCGGTCACAATGGTATTGTTTCAAATCTGAAACATTTGTTGCGGCTCCAGGTCACGACGAGGGGCAAGTTTTGGTTTCCAAGGATGTTTCTATTCCTCTTCAACTTCTCTCCCATACAGAGCCGCCTTTTTCACATGTCCGCACGTCACTTTCCTCTTTTCATTTTAAACGAACTGATCGCGGTGGTGCCCTTACGGGCAGTCGGAGAAATCAACGCCAACAAAAAAAATACATCCAGCCTAGTTAAGACCATTCCAAAGACTATAAAAATGGGACCCATTGCCTCCCTGCTTGGCACTCAGCATTAATGGTTGGAATTGGGGTGTTAGATCACCAAATGATTCCCGAGCGCGGCGCCGCTGCTGCTCAATGCTCCCCTCTCCCCCAGGGGATGGATCAAAATCACACGAGGATGGGTCAAATGCAGAGGACAAATTTCACCACACCCAGATGCGTGTGTGACGATCATTGGGACTGAAAATTGAAAATTTGGGTGCGTATTATACATGGGTACAGGCTTTTTTCCAGCATCGACATGCCATTTGTAGGGTGCGTATTATACATGGGGGCGCATTATACATGGAAAAAACAGTAGGTGGAATTACAGTTTCAAGTTTTTCACTCCCAGTGCAGGTGAGCCATAAATAATGCATTATAAGACCGAAGCTGCAGGCCGTATGAAATCAGACTGGATTTGGCCCGCGGGCCGGACTTTGGACATGCCTGCTGTAAAGGTACAATACATGCACAGAACAGTGTGGGGATGGTTATTAAGGGAATCGGAAGGTTCATAAAGCATAAAAGTATTGGGGATATCACGCATGAGAATGGAGCATGGCGACCAATTGCAGCTTGGACCAGGGTTTATTGAGGGAAAAGAGTTTTGGAGGTGAGGATGAGGGGAACAGACAAACAGGAACTGGCAAAATAACATGACTTGCGGAAGCAGAACGACAGGGGCAACAGACAGACGAACATAAACAGACTAACAGAGAGAAAGAGACAAAGACCTAAAACAATCCGACAGGGAAGTGACACGCAGACAGGACTTAAATTCACGACAGGTAACGAGAGGCAGGTGACTGTGATTACATTGATTATGAGTAGACACAGGAGGGGAGGGGTGAGTACACAGAGACGCGAACAGAAACCATGACAACATAGACTGACTGTCCATGATTTCGTATCAGTGTCTTGTCTTTGCTCTGCACAAAGGCATCAACCACGGTTTCTTCCTCCTCTCGAGACGCTTCAGCAAGATTGTCTGTTGTCTTCTGTTTGTACTTGGTCGTTGTCAGCTATTAACAAGCACTAGAGTCTTTATTTATGAGGGCCTTTCTGTAGTAATCCTTTATGTCCATATACCTTGACAGAGATTTTAACCTTTTGGTTGCTGGGAAATGAAAATAGACATCTTGCTGAGGTTATTTTTAGAGAAATCTCAAAATTGCATTTTTGACCAAATGAGTTAATTGTATCAATAAATCAAAACTAATCTCTGTGACATCTGCCTAATTCTGTGAAAACTCACCACATAGACCAAAGCACCCAAAAAACACTCGACAGCTTGCACATCTTGAAAGCTTGCGCATTTCTCGACTTGTGTAAAATTGTATCAACTCATATCGAGGTACATATTGTGTTGCCAGGTTCACAAAGATACCAGATACATATTTGGGAAAATAAGCACATATTTTTTTCCTTCAAACTCGAGTATTTCAATTCTTCTTGTAAAGGTTAATCATTGTATCATCAGTCCAAACAAATTAGACCCAGAATTTTCCTTTATCAAGAGTGAATGAGCTAAAGATTTTGGTTTTTATGGCATACCCAAATACAATTCATCCTGAGATGACATTTACATTTTACTTACATTAAAGACCGGTAATGTAATTTCTACCATTTTTTTAAACAGGTGGTCCTCCACTTATGTAATGAATCTAATGTAGTCTAAAGCACTGGCATGCTGGAATGGGTTCGAAATACAAAAAGGTCCTGCCTAGCTACAAAAACAGATATGCTCAAACATCACTGAATAAAGTACATAAGCAGACAAGTATATTCACATATTAAACCAATTAAAGAAACATTTTAAGCATATAATTATACCTACACAACAAATCAATAAAGAAGACATAACTAGACATTTTGCGATAGGGGGTAATGACAAAGGTTTTTATAACTTTATGATCTGATATGTATATCTGAGCACTTTGAAATAACAAATGTTTTTTGATATATTGCCTGAATAGCTTAATGACCCTTAAGGAACTGTTCAATTCATGCCTGATGATTGTCACGCTCAGAGCAGGGAGAGGACTCGAATGCAGAGTTCAAACAAAGGAATTTATTTCCTCCACGGGAGACAGCACCAGGAACAAAAAGTGCCTCCAGATGAGGGAAAAAAGGGCAAAAACAAAAGCGCCTCAACACAAGGGAAAAAAGGCTGAGAACAGCAAACAAAAGGCGCCTCAAACTGAGGGAAAAAACGAAGGCAAAATCTCACGAACAAAACACAGAGCTTGGGCAGAAAGTCTCTCCTATCTAGGCTTTCACGGGGAATATCTGAGACTACGGAATCGCTGGTGATCATGACAAGCAAGACGCACTGGCACAAGACAAGGGGAAGACGCAGGCTAAATACACACACGGAAGGGGGAGGACACAGGTGCAGACAATCAGGGCGGACGACACAGGTGTACGTAGTTAGCAAACAGGGAGGTCAAGTTGACGGCCGTGCAGAGGAAGGACCCACGATCTGAAATGTGATGTACAAAATAAAACAGGAAGTGATAACACGACGGACAGGACAAAACAAAACAAAACAATCTACAAAACCCGACAGCATGACATAACCCCCCCCCTCTAGGCCGGATCCCAGACGGACCAGGAGCATCGGGGTGAGCAGCGTAGAAGTCATCCAGCAGACCGGGATCCAGGATGTAACTGCGCGGCACCCATTGCCGCTCTTCTGGCCCATAACACTCCCAGTCGACCAGGTACGGCCAGCCCCTTCCCTTCCTGCGCACGTCCAGCAGCTCCTTGACCGTGTACGCAGGCCCACCCCCACAGCCCGCGGGGACGGAGGCGGCACATCACACTCTCCCTGACTGGCTTGATCTTCCCGACGTGGAAGGTGGGATGCACGGCAAGGGACCGGGGCAGGCAAAGTTGTACAGCGGCTGGATTCACGACCTTGGAAATGGGGAACGGTCCCACAAAACGGGGGGCCATCTTCCTGGAGCCCACCTGGAGGGGAAGGTCCCGGGCGGACAGCCAGACCCGTTGGCCCCGCTGGTAGGCGGGCGCCGGCCGTCGTCCCCGGTCGGCCATCCTCTTTACTCTGTCCCCCTGGCGGACCAGCGTGGCTCGCGCTGCCGCCCAGATGCGACGACATCATCTCACCACGGCGCGCGCCGAGGTAACGGACACCTCTGGCTCATTATCAGGGAAGACCGGGGGGTTGATAGCCAAATACGCACATGAAAGGGGACATCCCAGTAGCCGTGGTAGGGAGGGAGTTATGGGCGTATTCCACCCAGGTCAAGTTTTTACTCCATGTGGAGGGGTTCTGGGTCACTAGGCAGTGGAGGCCTGTTTCCAGCTGCTGGTTAATGCGCTCCGCCTGGCCGTTTGCCTCTGGGTGATAGCCCGAAGTGAGGCTCACAGTGGCCCCTATGAGTTTGCAGAACTCCTTCCAGAATCTGGACACAAATTGCAGGCCCCTATCTGATACAATGTTCCGCGGGAATCCGTATACTCTAAAAACGTGGTCCATGAGGACTTCGGCCATTCGCTTAGCTGAGGGTAACTTGGGCAGGGCAATGAAGTGGGCCATCTTGGAGAACCGGTCCACCACGGTTAGTATCGTCGTCGTCCCCTTGGACACGGGAAGTCCCGTGACAAAGTCAAAAGAGATGTCGGCCCAAGGTCGAGAGGGAATGGGGAGAGGTTGCAGCAACCCCACACGGGTGCCGGGGGTGTTTTTATTTCGCGCACAGACGGAGCAGGCTGCCACGTATTCCCTGACGTCGGCCCCCATGGAGGGCCACCAGAATCGCTGCTGTATGACGTACAGGGTTCTTCGCACGCCTGGATGACAGGCGAGCCGGGAGGTGTGTGCCCAGTGGATGACTTGGGGACGCAGCCTGGGAGTAACAGTCGATTGTCCGGGCATTCCCCAGGGGGTGGCTCGTCGCCGTTGGCCTGCTTCACTTTGTCCTCTATGGGCCAGGTTACGGCCCCCACCACACAGTGAGGGGGGAGAATAGGTTCGGGCTCCTTGGCCACCGGATCCGGACTGTAGATGCGCGACAGCACATCGGGCTTGATGTTTTTGGCCCCCGGTCTGTAAGACAAGGTGAAATTGAAACGGTTAAAGAAAAGAGACCAACGAGCCTGGGGTGAATTCAGTCGTTTAGCGTTCTTGATGTACTGCAGGTTCTTGTGATCAGTCCAAACCAAGAAGGGTTGTTGGGCTCCCTCCAGCCAGTGTCTATACATTCCTCGAGAGCCTGTTTTACCGCCAACAATTCTCGATCTCCTACATCATAGTTCTGTTCAGCGGATGTCAGCCGTCGGACAGGTAGGCGCAGGGATGAAGCTTGTTGTCTGCCGTGACCTTTGGGACAAGACGGCGCTGATTCCCTGACTGGAGGCGTCTACCTCCAGCACGAACTGACGAGATGGGTGGGGCAAAATGAGGATCGGGGCGGAGCTGAATCGCTTCTTCAACTCCTGGAAGGCGGCCTCCGCCTTCGCCGTCCAACAGAACGGAACTGTTGGGGAAGTCAGAGCATGCAGCGGGGCCGCTGAAGCCTTTGATGAATCGTCTATAAAAATTAGCAAAGCCAAGAAATTGCTGCACCTTCTTGCGACTATGGAGTCTAGGCCATTGTGTCACCGCGCTTACTTTTGCCGGGTCCATCTGTACCTTACCGGGGGCTATGATGAAGCCAAGGAAGGACGTAGTCTTGGCGTGGAACTCACTTTTTTCAGCCTTAACGTAAAGTTGATGATCCAGGAGGCGTTGCAGGACCGACTTAACATGGGACTCATGGGTCTTCATATCCGGTGAATAGATTAGGATATCATTCAAGATTCAAGAGTTTTTTATCCGCCATGTTTGAGCGTGCCAAACAAGGAATTTGACCTCGGTAAAAACACACCCTCTGTTCAACATTTAGGTCACTAACAACATTCAGGACATGTGAATAATGGCAAAAACAGTGTAGACAAATTCAAAAAGGTGTGAAGAGCAGGATGTTATTCCACAGAAACGTCTCTGACACTCTATGAGTGGTGTGAGTTCATCAGAGCAACAGCCTGGGGGAAGAAGCTGTCTCTGTGTCTGCTGGTTTTGGCGTACCGAGCTCTATAACGCCATCCGGAGGGGAGTAGTTCAAACAGACTGCAACCTGGGTGAGAAGGATCTGTAGAGATGTTCCTTGCCCGATTCCTGGTCCTGGACAGGTACAAGTCTTGGATAGATGGGAGGTTGATTCCAATGATCTTTTCTGCAGTTCTGATTGTCCGTTGTAGTCTGTGCTTGTCTTGTTTGGAGGCCGATCCAAACCAGACAGTGATGGAGGTGCAGAGGACAGACTGGATGATGGCAGTGTAGAAGGTCTTCAGAAGCTCTCGCGGCAGGTTGAACTTCTTGAGCTGTCTCAGGACAGCTCTCTGCCGAGTCCATGTCTGGCCAGTGCGTTCTGTCAGGCTCAGAGCAGGGAGAGGACTCGAATGCAGAGTTCAAACAAAGGAATTTATTTCCTCCACGGAAGACAGCACCAGGAACAAAAAGCGCCTCCAGATGAGGGAAAAAAGGGCAAAACCAAAAGCGCCTCAACACAAGGGAACAAAGGCTGAGACCAGCAAAGAAAAGGCGCCTCAAACTGAAGGAAAAAACGAAGGCAAAATCTCACGAACAGAACACAGAGCTTGAGCAAAAAGTCTCTGCTATCTAGGCTTTCACGAGGAATATCGCTGGTGATCATGACAAGCAAGACGCACTGGCACAAGACAAGGGTAAGACGCAAGTCTACAGTGTCGAAGGCAGCACTAAGATCGAGTAGTAACAATACAGACGAAGTGTTTGAATCCATAGTTATGAGGAGATCGTTAGTCACTTTACAAGTGCTGTCTCAGTGGAATGATTAGCTCTAAAACCAGACTGAAAAGTGTCATATCGATTATTGGCGACCATGTAATCGATAAGCTGCTGCGCTACTACTTTTTCAAGAAGTTTTGCTATGAATGGGAGGTTTGAAACTGGCCTATAATTACTGAGACAGTCCGGGTCAAGATTTGGTCGCTTAAGTAATGGTTTAATGATAGCGGTTTTAAAGGCTGTTGGCACTATCCCAGAGGAGACAGACAGATTGATTATATTTAAGACGGACGGTCCTAAAATTTGAAGTAATTCTTTAAATAGTTTGGCTGGAAGAGGGTCGAGTAAACATGTTGTTTGTTTAGCCGCACTAACCAATTGTGTAAGCCTTTCAAGAGACACGCTTTTAAAAGTTGAGAGGGTTGTTGCATGATCATCAGCGTTGGTAAACGGCGGGCTCGACCGAGCTATTGGAATGGTATTCTTGATCTCATCCCTAATGGATTCAATCTTTTGAGCAAAAAATTTCATGAACTCATCAGCTGAGTGGAAGACACACACACACACACAGCCAAAAGCTCAATTCCGTACAAAATGACAAAATTGAAAGAATGATGAATGGGCGGTGTGCGACAGTGGGCAAAGTGGATGTATGTGCAAGATGGTTTACAGGAAGGACACTTGGAGATAAAACCGGTAGAGGTGCCAGAAGAAGAGCGGCAGGAACAACAACAACCAAAAACCCGGCCAAAGGTGATCGCCAAGGCCGAAAGACGGGATGGAAGACCACAGCCCCCACACACACCGAATCGCCCATAATCAGCACCCACCACCACGGAACCAGCTCTCACCGAACCAGCACCCACTCCCATGGAATCAAAATCTCCTGCGAACTTGCCACACCCCCTGACTCATCACCCATCAAACTCGGCCCACACTGGCATGTGCAACTGAATATAAGCTTACCAAAGAACGTTGAACGTTGCCTTTTCTTAATGGAGACTTTCTGCTCTTGAGCATGGTCGCACGAAAGGCCCAGCACTGTATTGTACTTTCCTCAAAACAGAGCTTTCTTAACAAGAATTGTGATTGAAATCAACCAACCTGTGTAAGTCTAAATTTTGTTTCGGTGTCTTAGCCTTTTCCTAAAACTGAAGAAATAAAACGAGCATGCGGTGAGTAAATTGGATAACAGGTGATTGGCTATGGCTTTTGCCGCTTTTGCCGATAGCGCGCTTCCCAAATTGTGGACCAAAGATACGACAGCATACCCAAATATAGTTCATCCTGACATGACATTTACATTTTACTTACATTGAAGACCGGTAATGAAATTTCTAGCATTTTTTTTAACAGGTGGTGCTCCACTTATGTAATGACTCTAATGTAGTCTAAAGCACTGGCACTATTCAAACTTCAAATACCAAGCCCAACATACAATGTCATAAATCTTCCAAAATGAACAAAGGCTCGTTTCCCAAGGGATCTGTGGAAATGATGCAGGGATCCATCGGGGAGCTCTTTACAGCGCCTGTCTATAAATGGCAAATTCCCTTGAAACTGTGTGTCCTATTTTTAAAACTACACAATGCTTTGTCTTTTATTTCTTTGAAGATATAGATAAAGCAAATACATTAAATTTATTGCGAAGCGTGGTTGGGTTTAGAACTTCTTCTGCTGCACTCTAAAAAGTCATTCAGGGCCTTACTATATATCACAATCAGGGCTGTGGACTCGGTCGGATTTTTGCTCCGAGTCGGAGTCCGGCCTCTTGACCACGAGTCAGAGTCCAAGTCCGGCTGTCCATTTATTCTGTTAATTCATGTGACTGCTTAGTCTTTATTCAAGGCTAATTTAGATCAAAATCTAAATAATTACAACAATTTTGTGATGGCTTTGTCTTTATTAAACATATAAACGAATACAATAAACAGATACTTTCAAGTTTTAATAATTAAATACACCATTATAGCTCAGACATTTATCTAAACACAAATAATTAGTGACGACCCCACATCTATCGAAACACATTAATGATATAAGCTGGGTCAAGGACATAATCGTCCTTGACATTGGTACATAATGTAAACATTAACCTAAGTGCAACTCAACGTGGCCGCATTGATCGTAACTTACGCTCCGTTTCCCCCCCAAATCTAGAGGCAAAACATTGTTCTCTCGCTGCTCCCGGGTTCTTCCATCTTGGCTGCGCGCGGGCATTGTAGGTCTTGTACGTGCACGCACCTAGGCAGGCAGGCGCGGGCGCGCACGCAACAACTAAATTTGTCTTCATAACAAGCAAGCAGGGCTGTGGACAGTATTCCTACGCGCATTCTCAGGAGCATGATGAAAATAAAATTGAACGTATTTTTTTTATTGTCGGACTCGGTGGACTTGGTCAAAATCAGCACCGAGTCCGAGTCCGGCAAAAATGACCGAGTCCGACAGAGTCCGAGTCCCCGAGTCCGAGTCCACAGCTCTGATCACAATATTAAAAAAGTATACTAACTTATTAAAATCTCAGAAAATCATAAAACAGATCATTTGAGTTGGATATATCAAAATAAAGGTTAAAAAATTAGATAGTTATTTTTGCCTTGTTTTTTCTTATATTTATTAAGCTTGTTTGACAAAATAAATTAGTATTTGACAAACTAATTAGGTAAGATATTCATAATATAAATACCAGTCAGAATATTTGAGTATGGGCCAATCATACCAATCGGTTTCATCAACTAGAATCATTACTTGCTCTTACTCAATATTTGTAATCTCTAACAACAACTGGAGAAAATGAGTAGTTTTCGCACTCTCGAGTGGAATCATGGGCTATTTACCGTCACTGCTTTTTGAAATACCAGCGGCACGGAAACGGTCAACTGACAAGTGAAAATCACTTGGACAACTCGGTAAGTGAGCACGATTTAATGGGCCTACAAACGTTGTCACCATTATGCTGTTAGCTGACTTTGTTAATGTTTTCGAGCCAACATATTGCTCTGCTATCAAACAGTTCATTTATACAGCAAATGTCACCAAAATGGGACTAATTTATTTGTAATTAGGCGCTACACAATTTGCTAAGGCATATGTTAGTCTGCCATGGCTTCTACAACAGATGTAATTATTGTTGGGATGTTTGGGCAAAAGTTCATAATTTTTTCCGAGTGAGGCGATCAAGTCGAACTGCATGCTGATAGAGTGGCAGTGAACGAACACATCATATCAGAATAAGTAAATGGAATGTATTTATAATATATAGAGAAGGATTAGGTGTTTACATTTTTGAAAAAGACAACTTTTTCCCTGTATTGCATGGAAGCAAAACTCAACTCAATAAATACTCATTTTAAGTAATGTTATCTTCTTTTTGTCACGACTTGTTCCCGGTTGTTTTATATGTAGGTTGTCATGATTTCTGTCCGTCTGTGTACTCGCCCCTCCCTTCCTGTGTCAACTCACAATCAATATATTAATCACAGTCACCATGCCTCTCGTTACCTGTCTCGTATTTAAGTCCTGTCTGCGTGTCACTCCCCTGTCGGATCATTGATGTCTTTTGTCTCATGTCTCTGTTCAGTTTCGGTTGTTGGTTTTGTTAGTAAGTTACGTCAGTCTGCTGAGTCTGTTCGTTGTTCCCTTCAATAAACCCTGGTCAAAGCTGCACTTGGTCGTTCTGCTCCATTCCGATCCGTGACACTTTTTTGTGTTAACAATATAGTTTTAGATTTTACAACAATGAAATGAAATTATTTCATACAATTTTAATATATCTGGTCCGTAAATTTAACTAGTATTAAATTAATGCTTTTGTTACATATTATAACACTGTTTATTGTCGTCCTTTTTAAGGTGACGGCTCATGCATGGCAATGTAAGGGCTGCACATTTGATGATTCTTCAAAAGTGGAGCTTCTCAAGCATTATCGTGTCAAACATGGTACAGTGGTCGTGGCCATTGCCTTCATTTAAGATGTTCTTGCTCCTTTAAGACATCGAGTGCCCTGCGTATGCACTTCAAGAAAAGAAAGATGCTGCAAGAGAGAGACAGCGGGCATGAATGAGTGTTCTACTTCAGGTATGTGAAGGTATTAAAGTTGTTCCCAAAAAATAATAGCTTTGCTTGAATATGTAGTATTGCATTTTATTAGTTGTTGAAAGATTTTCTCTTCTGCAGAGTCAAATTCTCATTCAACAGACACCTGGTTGTCATCAGATGTCTCATCGACCATCTGGGAGAAGATGCCAGTGTGTTGTTCAAGGACTTTGAGGTTGGTATAATACTGTAGCTTTTGTCATTTCTAACCATGCAATCATGGTTGACCATTAAGTCGCTGCAGTACAGTTACCGTATTTATTCAAATTATCGGCTTAGGTTTATGTCCAACAGGGGAGGTGGGCGTTTAATAGAGAACACTTTTTGTCCGATCGCCAAGGGGCACTGAAATGGGCTATAATATGTAAATTTTCCTTATGTAGTATGCAATACCTGCATCTCACTGGTGTTCTTAACGCTAGAACAGCGGCTGTTTTGATCTACCTCTAACAGCGGGGTGCGTCAATTGACGCTCCATTACCGTCGCACATCACATGTTGCGCACGTCATGTTATCGCGATCGTCTTGTTCGAGCGCACGCCCCGATAACATAATTGTGTGAGGATACTGTAGCGGAGTGACGAGTGTAATTGTATCATAGTTTATGGAGAAAAACAATTTAAAAGGGACATTTTGACGTGCTGTCAAATCAGTCATATTTAAACTTTAAAATGACATCGGCATGCGGTCGCGGAGGAAAACGTAAGTTTTGGGGGAGGTTTTTAGCAGCATGGGCGATAATTAGAGGTATCAATGTTTTTTATTTATGTTAACTAACTGTTACACACTGGGCGATTATTAGAATATGGGCAATAATTAGAATAAATACGAAACTTGGATAGTTTAATCAAGCCATAATTTGTCAATAACTCCAGCAAAAATAACCACAAATCACTCCACCATCACCTCAGATTGGAGGTGCGTGCCTAACGTCATGGGCCGCGATTCTTGAATAGGGCTGTCACAAATTATCTAATCATGAACTGTAGTCGCGATTAGTCGACTCATTGGATATTGTATAAATCATGGCATACTGCACCATCAAGCAGCTGCTCTTATATGACCATTGGTAGCTTACAGCTTGACTCCTTTAAGATACTATGTACAAATCAGTAATAAATACCATAATTTTCGGACTATAAGTCGCTCCGGAGTATAAGTCGCACCAGCCATAAAATTCCCAAAAATGTGAAAAAAAACATATATAAGTCGCTCCGGAGTATAAGTTGCATTTTGGGGGGGAATTTATTCGACAAAATCCAACACCAAGAACAGACATGAACGAGCACCAACAGGCTAAACCAGGGGTGGGCAAACTTTTTGACTCGCGGGCCGAACTGGGTTCTAAATTTGGACCGGAGGGCCGGACCAGGAGCAGATGGTATAGGCGTTGTGTGAAGTCATATAAGCGACCTGTAAAGGTCATTGCATAGAAGATCTTGGCCTTTAGTAGGTAGTAAAGCATGGATATTCCAAACAAGTTTTTTGAAAACAAATGCATTTATTAACAGCATTAAAAAAAATAATAATTCACTAAAAAACTGCTATCAGTGATTCTCATAAAATACGACACTGTTATTATGAATAACAATCTCCATCACTTCAGTGCCTGCAGGTCAGATTAATGAAAGATGTTTATCTTATGGGATCACATCAAACGGCAAACATTCTGACCAAATATATCATCTTGAAGAATCGGTGAAAGCATACATCCAAATAAAGTAATCAAAACAGCAACACGGTGAGGGGTATCTGAAAATCAGAGCAGAGTTTTAACTCGCAAACACCTGGTAACAGAGGTGAGGAAACGGGAAACACTTGCTTAAAGTAAGCCTTAAGAACTTTACAGGTTAAGATTAGTCGCAAATAGGTGGTGCATCAATGTCCTTGAGCATCCTGCATTGTTTGAAAATGAGAATGGTCGCTAGTTTCAATCCCTGCTATGTGTACAAATCATATTCAAAATGCATTTTTTTACAATAAACTTGAGAGCCTCCCGTTCATTTTCAGTGGGAACAGTGTTGTTGGTGTCCCTTTTTTGCTAGTGCGTCATAGTCTGGAGTAAAATTTGTTGTGGCAATTCTTAGGCGAGATCCGAGGTGTTGGTCCGTTTACCTTGATCTGTGACGGGTTGATGTTGATGTGGCTGAACGTCACGTCGCGTACGTCGAGCCAAATTGGCCACTCTTTTTTAAACACTCGGCACTCACTTCTTTTTTTCGGGCCACTCATTTTAATGGAAGGATTCCAGGGGAAGGTTTGTGGGTGGCTTTAGCGCAAAACTGCATCTGAAAGCTCAGCGCGCGAATTATAAGAATGCTGTCGTCAAAGCCCACGCTCTAAATTCGGGACTGATACGAATAGAGCGAGAGTGCGCCAAGTCCGTACTACTGAATACGTACACGCACTTGTGAGTGTGCACCGAGCTTTCTGACACGGCTTCCGGTAGTAAATGCGCAGGCGAGCGCTTCGCCATCTACTGGGGAAACGCAGTCATTGCAGGCAAAATGACAAAAAAAAAAGTTTAATAATACAATTTGTTCAGGGTTGGCGGGCCGGATTAAACGGTCCCGTGGGCCGGATGTGGCCCGCGGGCCGTAGTTTGCCCACCCCTGGGCTAAACGATACGGTATGCTAACACAAACGAGGAGCTGAGAACGGGCCTGACGTAACATTCAGTTATTTAAAAAAAACGATTACATAAATACCACGTTTATAAAACCATCTGTGTCACTCCAATTCATTAAATCCATCGATCGTCCTTTGTCAACAATACCGTGTACTGCGCCGCAGTTCAAATTATTCCACAGGCCCAAACAACGATATATAAACTATATTTTAAATAACTATCACATGAACAACAATATTATCAAACCATTTGTGTCACTCCAAATCATTAAATCCATCGATCAAATTTCTCGTCCTTTATGTCATCCTGGTGACAGAGGACATGTCCAGAGGATATGGCGCTTTAAAGTGTTAATTACTTTATTTGATTTTTTCTCTCGCTATTTTTCACGTTTTGAATATGTTCAAGATAAAGATATCAAAGCATTTGAAGTGATCAACTATACTAAAAATAACATGTGAAGTGGTTGTAAGTAAGTGATGTGTTAATGATCAAGTAAAAATTTGTGGAAAAAAACATGTCGCTCCTGTGTATAAGTCGCCCCCCCACCCAAACTATGAAAAAAAATGCGACTTATAGTCCAAAAATTACAGTAATAATAACTCAACTTGCAACTATGCAGCTTGAAACAGTATTCCCGATTGTTTACTAATGATGAAGCAACTGAAATTGAAGTAGATGCTGTACCCTTTAAAGTTGTAGCTGTAAATGTTTTGTGCATTTTAAAATGGAACCAAAATCTACACACTATGCTGAGCTGCACTAATACTATGAAAACCATGTGAAATCATATGAGCAAAATTAGGGAAGTGTACTGTGCAAAACAAAACTATAATGAACATTTGCATTGGTTTTTAATTTTATTATTACTGAACCTTTATCCAAAATGTTTTTTTTGCTTTTCGAGAATAAATACTTGAATCTGCACATTCAAATTGTGGTGAGATTTTAGTATTGATTTTTAGCATAGGATAGGAAAGGACAGAGATGGGTACATCAGTAATTATTCTCCATCATTCCTCATTCATCAGTGGCGACGTCACCGCCGGTCATCATCAGTCCGTCATTATTTCAAGCAGAAGCAAAATTGTCATTTGTCTGTCACCCCGTCATCGCTACTTTAACAGCACTTCTGTCATCGCTGAATTACAGTTAATCACTTCTACATAAGCAAAAAATCTTAATATTAGCATTAATTAAAAATATTGATAAAAAATTATTACAATGGTGACAGCAGTGGTGGGCTCTCAGTAAATTTTACGCCAGCAGGCACCCCATCAGTCTGTCATCGTTATTTTAACCACACTTTGCCATTGTATTTGCAAACTCTTTTGAACAAAGAACGTTAGAATGTATTGATGAAATGTAGGCTAAATGATAGTCACTACACACACACTGAGCACACGCTCACGCACGTACGCACGGACACACACGCACGCACACACACGGACACACACATTAATTTGCATGCAAACTTTTCTTCTAACTTGGTGACATCAGCCCTTCATCATTAATTTTAATGACCATCACTAAGCAATAATACATTACTGCATACATCCACACAGCAAGAGGCGCCACTGATCCTGGAGAGCAATTATAGTTTGCACTTTGTTTATTATCTTTTATGATAGGCAAGGGAGTGTGAATGCGTGTGCGCGTGTGTGTGTGGGCGTGTTCATGTGCACGTGTGTATGCGCGTGTGCATGCATGCATGTGAAAAAGGGGAAGGGAGAGACAGACTTCTCTTCAGACTTCTACCTCAGACTAAATCGTTTGACACAATAAAGCAAACAAACTATATTAAAAAACAAGCAATATTGAAGCCCTTAGATCTGATGGTTAGACATTTCATTTGTGTTTTAAAGAGACTCTTGAATGGATAGTGGAAGATGGGGTACAAGGTTTTAATTTGAGTTGAAGGGTTTTATTTTAGTATTACATTGTGGCTCTTTAGTTTGTAATACAGAATGGAAATACTTGATGTATCCTAAGAGGAATCTCAGTATACAACTGAGCAATGTCTGAAAAGGCTCTCCAATGACGTTGCTCCTTGAGAAGTTTGGTGCGTTCTTTAAGGATACCTCAACATTTCTCAGGAGACAAACTGGCCTACCACCAAGTCAAGTCGTTTATTTGTATAGCCCTAAATCACAAGCAGTCTCGAAGGGCTTCACGTAGACAAAAAATTGACAATTATTCTCAAAGCATCCCCTGAGCTTAAGCTCCCAAAAGGGCAAGGAAAAACTCAAAAAAACAAATAAAACCAAGCACAAATAATACATAATATGAAAATCAATGAAAAAGTGGATGTCCAAGTCAAAGCAAAGAGCTGCTTGAGGTGC
This sequence comes from Syngnathus typhle, assembly GCF_033458585.1. Lineage (NCBI taxonomy): Eukaryota > Metazoa > Chordata > Actinopteri > Syngnathiformes > Syngnathidae > Syngnathus > Syngnathus typhle. Next base: position 21,972,153 of record NC_083740.1, read on the forward strand.
CCTCGATTGTCCTGGCAGTGTCTTCGAGGAGGGTAAGCTGCAGTTCCATCATCCTGAATTGGTCCACGAGAATCCAGATAGCTGTAAGTTGGCTAATATTGGGGTAATGTGATCAAAATTTCTTGTCCGTGAGAGCAGCCTTAGCAGCAGCATTTTGTACTAACAGTAGACTTTTGATGCTGGACTTAGGAAGACCAGAGAATAATGCATTACAGTAGTCAGTAGTTTCCGCATCACCGGTCGAGAGGATCGGACGAATCTTAGCAATATTACGAAGGTGAAAAAATGCAATTCTGGTTATATTCTTAATGTGCTTTTGAAAGGAGAGCGTTTGGTCAAATATTACCCCGAGATTAGTTACAGCAGGGGTGGCCAACCAGTCAGAGACTAAGAGCCACAATTTTTTACTATGTACCGCAAAGAGCCACATCACAACCCCCCTCCCCCCCGAAGCGAAGCGAACACGCAGCGTTTGACGTCCCGTTAACCCCCCCCCAAGCGAAGCGAAGCGAACACGCAGCGTTTGACGTCCCAGCTCTAAAACCAGACTGAAAAGATTCATATCGATTATTGGCGACCATGTAATCAATATGGTCCATATTCCATATTATATCCATCACTGTCTGGTTTGGATCGGCCTCCAAACAAGACAAGCACAGACTGCAACGGACAATCAGGACTGCAGAAAAGATAATTGGAATCAACCTCCCATCTATCCAAGACTTGTACCTCTCCAGGACCAGGAAACGTGCAAGGAACATCTCTACAGACCCTTCTCACCCAGGTTGCAGTCTGTTTGAACTACTTCCCTCCGGACAGCGTTATAGAGGTCGGTACGCCAAAACCAGCAGACACAGAGACAGCTTCTTCCCCCAGGCTGTTGCTCTGATGAACTCACACCACTCTTAGAGTCTCAGAGTCATTACTGTGCAATAACATCCTGCTCTCCACACCTTTTTTGAATTTGTCTACACTGTTTGTACTTTGTGTCCTCTCTGCATCCATTGCAGCCTGGTCATCCTTGATAAGGGACCTTCCCATCTGTGGTTTCTTCTCAAAGTTTCTCAGTTCCCCTAACTGGAGTTTTGAGTTATGAGTTCTTCCTTGCCCTCTTGGGTGTTTAAGATCAGGGGATGTTTGAGAATATTTGCCATTTTTCATGTCCTGAGTGTTGTTAGTCACCTAAATGTTGAACAGAGGCTGTGATGTACCAAAGTCAAATTCCTTGTTTGGCACGCTCAAACATGGCGAATAAAAAACTCTTGAATCTTGAATAAGCTGCTGCGCTTCTACTTTTTCGAAAAAAGTTTTGCTATGAATGGGAGGTTTGAAACTGGCCTATAACCCTAACCCTAACCCTAACCCTATAATAGCAAGTGCTGTCTCAGTGGAATGATTAGCTCTAAAACCAGACTGAAAAGTGTCGTATCGATTATTGGCGACCATGTAATCAATAAGCTGCTGCGCTACTACTTTTTCAAGAAGTTTTGCTATGAATGGGAGGTTTGAAACTGGCCTATAATTACTGAGACAGTCCGGGTCAAGATTTGGTCGCTTAAGTAACGGTTTAATGATAGCGGTTTTAAAGGCTGTTGGCACTATCCCAGAGGAGACAGACACATTAATTATATTTAAGACGGACGGTCCTAAAATTTGAAATAATTCTTTAAGTAGTTTGGCTGGAAGCGGGTCGAGTAAACATCTTGTTTGTTTAGCCGCACTAACGAATTGTGTTAGCCTTTCAAGGGACACGTTTTTAAAATTTGAGAGGGTTATTGCATGATCATCAGCGCCGGTAATCGGCGGTCTCGACTGAGCGATTGGAATGGTATTCTTGATCTCATCCCTAATGGATTCAATCTTTCGAGCAAAACATTTCCTGAACTCGTCAGCTGAGTGGAAGGAGCTATCGGGGGTCGGCTGGCGTAGTGTTAGCTTTGCCACTGTATCAAATAGGTATTTAGGATTGTTTTTACTGAGATTAATGACTTGCGAAAAATAACGAGTTTTTGCTAAGATAAGCGCATCTTTCTATTTCAGGAGGCTGTCATGCCATGCCTGATGGAAAACCTCAAGTTTGGTTAAACGCCAATTGTGCTCATGCTTTCTACATAATTGCTTAAGCGTACGTGTTTCATCTGTGAACCACGGAGTAGGCAATCTACGGCGAGTTTTCAGACGTAGCGCCGCCACAGAGTCAATGGCATTTAACAATGTCGCATTGAATTCATTTTTAAGATTATCAATAGAGCCGATATATGCGGGAAATATGGCAGTTGCCGGCGACAGTAACTCAGATAGCGCAGTTGCAGTCATGGAGTTACTATTACGGCTGCTATAATTCTGATTGATCTCTTGTCTTTGACAAAGAACTAAAATTTCAAATTTTATTAAGTAATGAGGCGGCTCGGTGGGGCACTGGCTAGCATGTCCGCCTCACAGTAAGAAGGTGCGGGTTTGATTCCACCTCCGGCCCTCCCTGTGTGGAGTTTGCATGTTCTCCCCGTGTGCGCGTGGGTTTTCTCCGGTCACTCCGGTTTCCTCCCACATCCCCAAAAAACATGCTTGGTAGGACAATTGAGCGCTCCAAATTGCCCCTAGGTGTGAGTGCGTGTGCGGTTGGTTGTTCGTCTCTGTGTGCCCTGCGATTGGCTGGCAACCGGTTCAGGGTGTCCCCTGCCTACTGCCCGATGACAGCTGGGATAGGCTCCAGCAAGCCCGCGACCCCCGTGGGGACTAAGCGGTGCAGAAAATGGATGGATGGATGGATTAAGTAATGATCAGACAAAACAGTAGTGTATGGCAGTACTATTATATTTGAGGTTGCAAGTCCTCGGAATAATACCAGATCTAAGGTATTTCCATTCTTATGTGTTGCTGCCTGTACGGCTTGCGTAAAACCAAACGTATCAGTTAAAGTCTGAAACGAAGTAAGTAGCTCTGACGGTAAATTCATGTAGATATTGAAATCGCCCATGATTATTATATTATCCGCATTTGGCACTAAATCAGCCACGAATTATAAAAATCCATCCATACAAATGCTAATTGTAATCTTATCTAACGACTGATTTGATCGATTGTATGCCCTTTTTTTCTCAATGTAATGGAATTCTTTATCTCGTGATAAAATAACACGATGTATCAAATAGGTATTGATATACCTATTAAGACACTTTGCCTTGTTCCTTTCGTCTCTGCTGTTCACTTCAAACACGCTCCATGCGACCGCAATGCTCTCGTATCAGACGCTTGCTCGATCACCTGCTCGTTTGCTGTCCCGTGCGCGCACGGAGCGCGGTGGTGCGTTTACGGGCAGTCGGAGAAATCAATGCCAACAAAAAAAATGACATCCAGCCTAGTTAAGACCATACCAAAGACTATAAAGATTGGACCCATTGCCTCCCTGCGTGTGTGACGATCATTGGGACTTAAAAAAATAAAAAATAAAAATAAATAAATAAAAAAAAATCATAAAAATTGGGTGCGTATTATACATGGGTACAGGCTTTTTTCCAGCATCAGCATGCCATTTTTAGGGTGCGTATTATACATGGGGGCGCACTATACACGGAAAAAAACGGTAAATTGAATGTATTATTATTATTATTATTATGTTCCGTGATGATCTAATATTCATAAAACCGAGTTTAAGTTTAATCGGTTGATCAGGGTTCGTATCTATAGAAAGAATTTTAAACGAAATGCGAGTAAGATTGTGTCTTATAATAAAGTGCGCCTTATATATGGACCAATATTGAGCCACTACAGCAGGCGTGTCCAAAGTCCGGCCCGTGGGCCAAATGTATATATCTTATATGTGGACAATGTTTTAAAATGGGCAATTCATTGAAGGTGCGCCTTATAATCCGGTGGGCCTTATATATTAGACTTAGACTTAGACTTAGACAAACTTTATTGTCATTTTGTCTGCACAGGGAGCATACAAAACGAAATTCCATTGCATACAGTTTACAACAATGCAGTGATATTGCGGTTGAATAAAAATAACGTACTATATAAAAATATAAAATAAAATAAGTATAAAGTGCAGCAGTGATAAGTATGTAATAGTGCAAGGAAAGAAAACAGTATTGTGCAGAGGAATGCTAAACTAGGTTGCGTACTTTTAAATTTACATGGATTATAATAGTTCAGCAAAGTTGGCAGTGCAAGATAGTGGTTCGTAGTGTCATAATGTTCAGTTCTGTGTATGTGTGATGCAGAGTCTAGTTTAGAGTTCAACAGTTCAAATGTTCAACAGTCTGATGACAGCACGGAAAAAGCTGTTGCAGAACCTGGTGGACCTGCAGCGGATGCTGCGAAACCTCTTCCCAGAGGGCAGCAGGGAGAACAGTCCATGGTGGGGGTGTGATGGGTCACTGATGATGTTACGGGCTCGGGACACGCAGCGCTGAGATGAAATGTCCTGAATGGAGGGAAGAGGAGCCCCAATGATCCTCTCTGTTGTCCTCACCACTCTCCTCACGTTCTTCCAATCGGAGGCGCTGCAGCCTCCACACAACACAGAGAGACAGCTTGTCAGAATGCTCTCTATGGTGCTTCTGTAGAACAATCCTCATGATGGGTGGGGGCAGGTGGCCTCTCCTCATCCTCCGCAGGAAATACAAGCGCTTCTGTGCCCTCTTGACCAGTGCCTTTGTGTTCACAGTCCAGGTGAGGTCGTCTGTGATGTGGACCCCCAGGAATTTGGTGCTGCTGACCACCTCCACAGCTGAGCTGTTGATGATCAGTGGAGCGTGGTGAGGCTGTTTTTTCCTGAAGTCGACGATGATCTCCTTCGTCTTCTCCACATTCAGGATCAGGCTGTTGTCTCTGCACCACCCCACCAGCTGCTCCACCTCCTCTCTGTAGTCCAGGTCGTTGTTGTCTCTGATGAGGCCCACCACCGTTGTGTCGTCTGCAAACCTCACAATGTGATTGGTGGTGAACCTGAGGACGCAGTCGTGTGTCATCAGGGTGAACAGCAGGGGGCTCAGGACGCAGCCCTGAGGGGAGCCTGTGCTGAGGGTGATGACATCGGAGGTGTTCTGTCCGACCCGGACTGACTGAGGTCCGTTGGTGAGGAAGTCACCTGAAGCCCAGGTGTTCCAGTTTTCCTACCAGATGCTGTGGGATGATGGTGTTAAACGCTGAACTGAAGTCCAGAAACAGCATCCGCACATGGGTGTTCTTCTCCTCCAGGTGAGCCAGGCTCAGGTGAAAAGCGGAGGAGATGGCATCCTCAGTGGAGCGGTTCTGCCAGTAGGCAAACTGGAACAGGTTGAATGTTGAGGAGAGTCTGGAGACGATGTGGTCTTTAAGCAGCCTTTCGAAGCACTTCATCATGATGGGAGTCAGTGCAACAGTCATTAAATGAGGTGATTTGAGGTTTCTTCGGCACCGGAATGATGGAGGCAGTCTTGAAGCATGCTGGCACTGTGGCTTGGCCCGGCGAGGTGTTAGAAATGTCTGTGATGACACTAAGCCAGCTGACCTGCACATTCTCTGAACACCCGCCCAGGTATGTTGTCGGGGCCTGGGGCGTTACGTGGGTTGACTCTCCTCAGAGTCTTCAACACGTTGGCTGAGTCAAGGCAGAGTGCCTCCTCTTCCTGATGGGGAACAGTTTTAACTGCTGGAGTGCTGTTTAGCATCAACTTCACCCACCGGGGGGGAGGGTGAGTTGTAGTCTGTAATCGCCCGTATGCCTTGCCACATACTCCTGGTGTTGTTGGCGTCGTGGAAAAGATCCTGAATTTTCCGACTGTGGCTCCGCTTCGCTAACCTGATGGCACGGTTCAAGTTGGCTCTCGCTGTCCTCAGTGCCTCTTTGTCGCCAGACTTGAAGGCTAAGTTCCGTGCTCGTAGCGTTTGACGTACCTCCTCAGTCATCCAGGGTCGTTGGTTGACCCGGGTGATGATGTTCTTAGTGATGCTGACGTCCTCGCTGCATTTGTTGATGTAGGCTGACACAGTCATGGCGTACTCATCAATGTTGATCTGGTTGTCATATGTTGCTGCTGATTTGAACAAGTCCCAGTCAGAGCACTCAAAGCAGTCCTGGAGTGCCTCCATGGCCCCCTCAGACCACACTCTCACCTGCTTCACTGTGGGTTTTGATCTGATGAGCAGGTGGTCTGAAGAGCCTAGGTGGGGGCGGGGGGCTGCTCTGAATGCATCTTTTATATTGGTGTAAATCAAGTCTAGAGTGTTCTCTCCCTGAGTTGGAAAATCCACGTGTTGGTAAAAATGAGGGAGAATAGTCTTCATATTAGCCTGGTTAAAGTCCCCAGCAATGAAAACACCCTCTGTGTGCGTGGATTGCAGCTCACTGATTGTCCGATAGAGAACGCTCATGGCCTCTTTAGTATTAGCGCTGGGAGGCACATACACAGCAGTGATGCTAATAACAGTAAACTCCCTGGGCAGGTAGAAGGGTCTGCAGTTAACAGTCAAAAGCTCGATGTCCGAAGAGCAGAAGCTGGCGACAGATCTAGCATTTTTACACCAGTTGTTGTTGATGTAAACACACAGCCCACCCCCTCGGGATTTACCGCATAGTTCGCTGTTTCTGTCGGCGCGGAATGTAGCGAGCCCCTCCAGGCTAACGACGTTGTCCGGTATTGATGAGTTCAGCCATGTCTCCGTCAGGATGAGAGCGCAGCAGTTTCTAAATTCCCTCTTTGAAGAGTGTTCCAGTTGTAGATAGTCTATTTTATTATCCAGTGAGCGGACGTTGGAGAGGAAGATGGATGGAAGCGGCGGTTTGTAGGGAATAGCTTTTAGCTTAGCCGTTAGCTCACCTCGACAGCCGCGCTTCCGCCGCCGGTCACACCGCCTACGCTTGCTCCTCCTCCGGCGTGTGCTGCCCGGCGAGTCCGCTGCATCGTGAGCATCTGGAACTTGTGCCCGAAGCACTCCGAGGCTACATAAACAGTCTAGGGTAGTTGTGGCTACGAGTCCAAAAACACTTGATGACCGTAACTCCAGCAGGCGTTGTCGATCATATACTAACCTACTGGATGGATAAACTAATCTTTGTGTTGTTTGTAGCGTCCTAGGCGGCATATTTTGTCGAAACGCTCGCCGGTTGTCGAGAGCCGTAGCAGCCGCAGCAGACTAGGGCGCCGCCATTTTGAAAATGATTGAATTGGACAAAGTTTTAAAATGGGCCATTCATTGAAGGTGCGCTTTATAATCCGGTGCGCCTTATAGTGCGGAAAATACAGTAAGTGACTGACAACATTCAGGTAACTAACAACATGTAAGTGTCAAAGTCAAAGTCAGCTTTATTGTCAATCCCTTCATATGTCAAGACACACAAAGAAACCGAAATTCCGTTTCCTCCATCCCACAGTGACGAGACACAGTACACGATAAACATACAAGTAGACGACACAAAATAAAAACAAGGCACAAACAATAAATAATAAATAAATAAAATGAGTGATGAATAAATAATAAACAAATAACCCAATAAATAAGAGGAGCAAAACTGAGCCAGTGTGCGTACAGCAGACAGTAAGCATAGCGCAAAGTACAGGACGCTACGCAGAAAGGGGGTGCGAGTTCAGGATCCTAACAGCCTTCAGTATGAAGCTGTTGGAGAGTCTGGTAGTGCGGGAGCGCAGGCTCCTGTACCTCTTCCTAGAGGGCAGAAGATCAAACAAAGAGTGAGCGGGGTGACTCACATCACTCACAATCGTGGTCGCCTTGCCGGTGAGATGGAAGGTGTAAATGTCCTTCAAGGAGGGGAGCGAAGCACCAATAATCTTACCAGCCGTGTTCACTATGCGCTGCAGGGCCTTCAAGTTGTAGTCAGTGCAGCCGCCACCCCAAACAGCAATACAGCTGGAGAGGACGCTCTCAATGGTGCCGCGGTAAAATGTAGTCATGACGGCCGAAGGAGCGCTCGCTCGCCTGAGTTTCCGCAGGAAGTACAGGCGGCGCTGGGCTTTCTTCGCCAGTGATGCGGTGTTGGTGAACCAGGAGAGATCCTCACTGATGTGCACCCCCAGGAACTTGGTGCTGCTCACTCTCTTCACCACAGCACCGTCGATGGTCAGCAGCAGGTGTTGGGTGTGACCCTTCCGGAAGTCCACAACAATCTCCTTGGTCTTGTCGACGTTCAGCAGGAGGTTGTTGTCTCTGCACCACGTGGTCAGAAGGTCAACCTCCAGCCTGTATTGAGTCTCGTCTCCCTTGGTGATGAGACCCACCAGAGTCGTGTCGTCAGCAAACTTCACTATGCGGTTGTCGCTGTAGGTTGCAGTGCAGTCATGCGTCAGGAGGGTGAAGAGCAGCGGACTGAGCACGCAGCCTTGGGGGGCCCCCGTGCTCAGCGTGATGCTGGCGGATATTTTGTCGCCAACACGTACCACCTGTGGCCTCTGACAGAGGAAGTCCAGTAGCCAGTTGCAGAGGTAGGTACTGAGGCCCAGCTTGTCAAGTTTGCTGATGAGGCGTTGTGGCACAATGGTGTTGAAGGCAGAACTGAAGTCTACAAACAGCAATCTCACATACGAGTCCCTTCTCTCCAGGTGTGTGAGGGCCGAGTGGAGGGCAGAGCAGATGGCATCCTCAGAGGACCGTTTGGCTCGGTACGCAAACTGGAAGGGGTCAATGGTGGGGGGGAGAACGGATCGGATGTGCTCTATGACAAGCTGCTCAAAGCACTTCATGATAATGGGCGTAAGTGCCACGGGGCGGTAGTCATTGAAGCATGACGCAGCAGGTTTCTTTGGCACAGGTACGATGGTGGCAGCTTTGAAACACGAAGGGACGATGGCCTGCTGCAGGGAAGTGTTAAAGATGTCCGTGAAAACACTCGTCAGCTCACCAGCGCAGTCCTTCAGCGCTCGACCCGGGATGTTGTCAGGGCCCGCCGCCTTACGGATGTTGATGGCGGCAAGCGCCCTCCTCACGCTGTCGGCGGAGAGGCACAGGGGCAGCTCGTGTGAAGGGGGAGTGGCCTTCAGCGAGCAAGTGCTGTTCTGAGCGTCGAAGCGAGCAAAGAAGCAGTTTAGGTCATTGAGCAGATGAACGTCGCCTTCACAGCTCTGCGGCGCGGGCTTGTAATCCGTGATGGTCTGAATGCCCTGCCAAAGGCTCCGTGCGTCCCTGCTGTCCTTGAAGTGGGCGGTAATTTTGCACGAGAACGCCCTCTTTGCATCTTTGATGCCCCGGGACAGGTCGGCCCTCGCAGTCCTCAAGCCAGCCTCATCCTCCGCTCTAAAAGCTTTGTCCCTTGCCCTCAGCAGCCTGAAGACAGCACCTGTCAGCCATGGCTTCCGGTTAGCCCGAGTGACGATGGATTTTGAGAGAGTCACATCATCAATGCACTGTCTGATGTAGGAAGAAACAGAGTCAGTATACTCCTCAATGTCTGTCCGATCGTCGCAAGTGGCAGCCCTCCTAAACATGTCCCAGTCAGTAGAGCCAAAGCAGTCACGAAGCGCATCAGAGGCACCCTCAGGCCACACCCGTACCTGCTTGCGAACTGGCCTGGACGCGCTCACCATTTGTCTGTATGCGGGCAAAAGCATAACAGTGATATGGTCAGAAAGTCCAAGATGGGGGAGGGGGGCGGCTTTGAAAGCCCCTTTATGCGAAGAGTAGACCAGGTCCAGGAAGCTGTCGCCACGCGTAGGAAAATTAACATGCTGGTGAACCCTCGGAAAAACAGACTCCAGGTTAGCATGATTAAAATCCCCAACTAGATGGTGAAACCGTCAGGGTGCGCTGTCTGTTGTTCACTGACAGCCTGGTACAGTTCACTAAGAGCTGCGATGCTGTTGCCTTCGATGTTGGAAGGCGGGATGTAAACCGCGACTAGCAGAATCGTGGTAAATTCCCTTGGCAGGTAAAAAGGACGGCACTTAATGATCACGAACTCCGCCAGTGGCGAGCAGTGCTTGCATACCACTACAGAGTCCCGGCACCATTCGACGCATATTCCACCGCCACGAGATTTTCCCCGGAATGTTGATGGTCAACCAAGTCTCAGTGAACACGAGCACACAGCAGTCAGGCACTGTCCGGTTTGTAGATCGCAGCAAGCGAATGTAATCCATTTTGTTGTCCAGCGATCGAACATTCGCCAGAAGAATGGAAGGCACGGCCGGGCGAGCTGGGTTGGCCGCCAGCCTGGCCCGGACGCCTCCGCGCTTACCCCTCTTCAGCCTCCTCGCACACCGCTTTCGACGCTTCCCAACCAGGGGAGGAATAGCAGACGAGTCCGGCGACGCTTCAGGACGTAGCAGTCCGAGCTCCTTTAATCTCCCTGCATCAAAGTCCAGAACTCGACAAAACTCGCTTTCGCCGATTTCGAGCAGAACCTGCCTGCCGTAACTAGCACGACTCAGTACGACGAGACGAACACATAAAACTGCCGGACAAACACTCATTAGATGGACAAAACACCGTTCGGGCGGTACAGAGAGAGGTCGCTGCGTATGCACGCGCCGCCATCTTGTCAGTATTTCACAGTGCACAGTGATGTCTCTGAGTCTATGAGTGGTGTGAGTTCACCAGAGCAACAGCCTGGGGGAAGAATTAACATTTTTTCTCAGGGTTTTAATCTCAGCATAGGCCTCTTTGTAGGCTCCTTTTCCTTTTGCTTGTTTGGGTTCCTCCCACATTTTGCAAAACAGGCATAATAATCTTGTACCTGGTTCACGCTGCAAGATCAAAGTCAAAGTCAGCTTTATTGTCAATCCCTTCATATGTCAAGACACACAAAGAAACCGAAATTCCGTTTCCTCTATCCCACGGTGACAAGACATAGTACACGATAGACATACAAGTAAACGACACAAAATAAAAACAAGAAGGCACAAACAATAAATAATAAATAATAAATGATAAATAAATAATATGAGTGATGAATAAATAATAAACAAATAACACAATAAATAAACCGCTGGGTGACTTCCAAAACCTAAGAGACCCCACATTTGACAATAAGAAAATAAGAAAATCACATGTATAACAGTTTTGTAACATTCAGTGTTTCGTGCAGCCACACGTTAAAATCAACACAACACACATGAATCGATTTCATTCACGAATATATAGGTCAAATAGGAAATCCTGCAAAACGTCTCAAGATCACACAGCAGGAATATCTAAAAAGATTATTGTTGGAGCCATTAAGACAATCGAAAAGATTCTGATGATTGTTGGGAGTAGGAACTGGGTCAGCATTGAGCTAATTATCCCACCAGATGAACCAGGCTTTAATTATGAAATACTTTTTTGTGAAAATGAGAATGCAAGGTGTTGTCACTGTAGTTATATAAAGGTCTGGACATTCCATCCCACAATGCACTGCGCAAAATGTGAACAAAGCTGCTTTAGCAGTACAGTAATCCCTCTCTATATCGCAGTTCACCTTTCACGGCCTCGCTGCTTCACAGATTTTTTTTTTTTCAGTGCATCGTGTTATGGCTTCAGAAGAAAAAGGCACTAGAGAGCGGAGCCAGGCCACAGCGGTACAGTCGGAGGTGCAGTGAAATACGTGCGAGTCACAAATTGTTCTACTTTACAGTAACGTGTTTTCCGGACTATAAGGCGCACCGGACTATACATAAAGCGCAATAAGACTATATAATAGGCGCACATTCAACGAATGGCCCATTTTAAAACTTTGTCCATATATAGCTAAACAAGTTCTACTGCAGGTTTGATCGGTCCTCCCACACGACGGGACTTCCTGCAGCACAATCTACATACTCACCTCTCCCCACAACTGCTCTGTCCACACCTCTATCATCGCTGTCACCCACTATCTCTCTTGCAGAGGCCGCGCCCGCACTCCAGGTCCGCGAGGAGGAAGTGCGCCAGATGTTCCGGAGACGAAAGACCAGGAAGGCACCGGGCCCAGACGGTGTGTCACCTTCCTGCTTGAAAGTCTGCGCTGATCAGCTGGCGCCCACCTTTGCACGGATCTTCAACCGTTCTCTGGAGCTGTGTGAGGTGCCCTCATGCTTCAAGAGCTCCACCATCGTTCCAGTGGCCAAGAAGGCCGCCATCACAGGTTTGAATGACTATAGACCCGTCGCACTGACATCTGTGGTCATGAAATCTTTCGAGAGGTTAGTGCTGAACCACCTGAAGGAGGTCACGGGCCCCCTGCTTGACCCCCTCCAGTTTGCCTACCGGGCAAACAGGTCAGTGGATGATGCGGTCAACATGGGACTGCACTACATCCTGCACCACCTGATCACCCCAGAAACGTACGCCAGGATCCTGTTCGTCGTCTTCTCTCTCTACACCAATGATTTCTCCTCAGGTGACTCTCCTGTGAAGCTCCTGAAGTATGCAGACGACACCACTCTCATCGGACTGATCCAGGACGGTGATGAGACTGCGTACAGACAGGAGGTGGAGCGGCTGGTCCACTGGTGTAGCCAAAACCATCTGGAGCTGAACCCGCTCAAGACCGTGGAGATGAGAGTGGATTTCAGGCGAGACCCTTCACCACTTTTACCCCTCACTATCCGCAGTAATACTATGCTCTCCACAGACACCTTCAAGTTCCTGGGAACCACAATCTCTTGGGACCTGAAATGGACCGGCCACATAGACTCTGTCCGGAAGAAGGCCCAGCAGAGGCTGTACTTCCTGAGACAGCTCAAGAAGTTCAACCTGCCGCGAGAGCTTCTGAAGACCTTCTACACTGCCATCATCCAGTCTGTCCTCTGCACCTCCATCACTGTCTGGTTTGGATCGGCCTCCAAACAAGACAAGCACAGACTGCAACGGACAATCAGGACTGCAGGAAAGATCATTGGAATCAACATCCCATCTATCCAAGACTTTTACCTGTCCAGGACCAGGAAACGTGCAAGGAACATCTCTACAGACCCTTCTCACCCAGGTTGCAATCTGTTTGAACTACTACCCTCCGGACGGCGTTATAGAGCTCGGTACGCCAAAACCAGCAGACACAGAGACAGCTTCTTCCCCCAGGCTGTTGCTCTGATGAACTCACACCACTCATAGAGTCTCAGAGTCATTACTGTGCAATAACATCCTGCTCTTCACACCTTTTTGAATTTGTCTACACTGTTTTTGCCATTTTTCACATGTCCTGAGTGTTGTTAGTCACTTAAATGTTGACCAGAGGGTGTGATTTACCGAAGTCAAATTCCTTGTTTGGCATGCTCAAACATGGCGAATAAAAACTCTTGAATCTTGAATATAAGGCGCACCGGACTTTAAGGTGCACCATAAATGCAATCACATTATAATAACTTGAAATAGTGAAAACAATAACAATATATCAATAATGTTAATATCACACAACACACAAAATAAACATGTAAAGCTTACTTTAATAAGTACAAAACAAAACAGTCAGATAGATCAGTAAACTTTAATTATAAACATTAATAAATATTAAACATTAATCCAATCACAATATACTAGTACAACACTCGAAATAGTGAAAACAATAACAATATAACAATAACTCAACGTTGCTCAAACATTAATGCAATCACAATATAATAACAATAACAATATAACAAACTCAACGTTGCTCAAACATGAATACAATCACAATATAATAACAATAACAATATATCAATAACGTTAATATCACGCAACAAACAAAAAAAACATGGTTAGCTCACTTCAGTAAATTAGTCTTCATCCACAAATCCCTTAAATTCTTCTTCTTCAGTGTCCGAATTAAACAGTTGGGCGGATACGGCATCCACGCCTCTTCGAAGTCGTCATTGTCAGTGTCGCTGCTGCTGTCTAGCACAGTTCAGTGACAATTCCTGCCCTCCTGAAAGCTCGGACAACGGTTGAGACAGAAATATCAGCCCATGCATTTACGATCCACTGGCAGATAGTGGCGTATGTCGTCCGGCGCTGTCTCCCTGTCTTGGTGAACGTGTGTTAGCCTTCTGTCATCCACTGTTCCCACGCAGTTCGCATCCTAGCTTTGAAAGCCCTGTTGACACTGATATCTAGCGGCTGGAGTTCTTTTGTCAATCCACCTGGAATGACGGCGAGTGTTGAATTAGCGCGCTTTACTTGTTTTTTGACACCATCTGTGATGTGGGCGCGCATGGAGTCATAAATAAACAGGGAGCTGTGTGAAAAAAGCCACCTGGTCTCATCACGTATATTTCGCTCAACCACTTGCTCATCTTCTTTTCATCCATCCATCCAGCCTTTCCAGTTGGCTTTGATGATGACGCCGGCTGGAAAGTTTTCTTTTGGCAAGGTCTTCCTCTTGAAAATAACCATGGGGGGAAGTTTCTGCCCATTAGCCTGTCAAGCGAGAACTACCGTGAAGGCTGATTTCTAGGGGTGTAAATCGCGTTTTTTTTTTTTTTTTTTTTTCACACGATACGATATTTACCGATATCTTAAACACTGCTGTGATTCATTCACGATACATCACGATATAGTGCTCTACGATCGATACATATATATTTTTTTTTTAAATAAAAAATATAGAACAATCTCCTGATTTATAACAATTCATACGCAAAATCAACAAGGTACTGCAAACTCTTTATTTAGAAAATTACAAGAGTATTGTAGTATACAGTGCTTATTTTAACACTGAACTTTGATGTCGTGTTTTTTCTTTAAATGTGCGGCGAGATTTGTGCTCCCTGAATATTTGATCACCGCATGGCAGGATTTACAAACTGCACGTGTCTTGTCCGTTGAGTCATCTTTTCTTTGGAATCCAAAGTGCTTCCAAAGAATGACTTGAAGCGTAAAGGGGAGCCAATTTCCTCGTCCTTTTAGACACTAGCCATAGCACCAGCCCAGGAGCCGCGTACTAGTTGTCGACTCCCCTTTCACGTGCCTGCTCTGCTCACAACACAACACGCCCCCGCACTGCTCCCGGAAAGAGGAAGCAAGCAACAATGAACTGGATTTCAAAATAAAGTCACGTCTAATGTCCGAGGTCAAACACGGCGATATAAATCGATGTCTACGTTTAGCATCGATCCCAATAAATCGTAGAGCCTTATATCGATTAATCGATGTGTATCGATGAATCGTTACACCCCTACTGATTTCTCATTCCCTGTGGTGCGAATATTTACATATATTATAATATTTATAATATTATTTGCTCCCGTTTTATCCACAGTGCGGTTCACAGGAATGTCAAAAGTGAGTGGAACTTCGTCCATGTTGATGATGTGCTCTGGCCGGATTTTTTTTTCAGTGATCTTGCTTTTGCAATATTTGCGAAAGGTGCCCAACTTTTCTTTGTAGTCTTCTGGCAGTTGCTGTGAAACAGTCGTTCGTGTGCAGATGGAGAGATTATGTCTCTTCATAAAGTGAAAGCACCACGAAGGACCGCCTTTAAAGTCATTGATTTCAAGTTCGCTTGCTAGCGCTATCGCCTTGAAACCCTGTAAGACCCACCGTGGTAGATCTGCAACATTCTTTTAAAATCATTAAAGTCAAAAGTCAAAGTCTGCTTTATTGTCAACATCTTCACATGCCGAGACACACAAAGAGATCGAAATTACGTTTTCCCTATCCCACGGTGACAAAACATAGTACACGATAGACATACAAGTAAACGACGCAATATAAAAAACAAGAAGGCACAAACAATAAATAATAAGAGTAACAATAAATAATAAATAAATAGATAACACAACGGATAAAAGCCAGTGTGCATACAGACAGTAAAAGTACAGAACGCTACGCAGAACGGGGGAGCGAGTTCAGGATCCTGACAGCCTGGAGTATGAAGCTGTTTGAGAGTCTGGTGGTGGGGGAGTGCAGGCTTCTGTACCTCTTCCCAGAGGGCAGAAGCTCGAACAAAGAGTGAGCGGGGTGACTCACATCACTCACAATCGTGGTCGCCTTGCGGGTGAGATGGGAGGTGTAAATGTCCTTCAAGGAGGGGAGCAGAGAGAGGGCGAGCAATACCCAACAGAGAAGGCTTTAGAGGCCGAGGAAGAGGAGTTGTGCAACCTCCAATAGAATGCTGGAGTTGCGGGGAAAACGGTCACATGGCACGTGACTGCATAAATTACCAAAGACAGTTATGACTAGGCCAAGGTCAAATCAAATCAGGTTTCCATGTAATGAAGTGGGAACCTGGCTGCCAAAATTAAAGAGAAATTAGCTTAAATATACAGGAGATATTTGTGTTAAAAGGATAAAGTAATATAAAGTAACACTGAAGTTAAAATTTGCAAAATACACGGAAAGGAATTACACATAGTTTCTAAAAGTGAAATAGAGAATAAATCAGACAAGTAATACGAGCAAAAAGGTGTTCTTAGTGCTTCTATGTGTTCTTATATGTTGTGCGTCATCCTTTTGTGCTGGTGTGTGTGTGCGTGTGCGCGCAGAGGATCCTCATGAATGGGTGTGCGTATGAGTGCGAGTGAGAGGTGTGTTCTATGGAAGAAATCAGTTATGGAGAATGTTCTGGAGGCTGTTGAGCAATAATAGGCAAATTGAGAAGTGGATGATGGTGTGTTTAAGTTGGTTGGAGAAACTGAGATGAGCAAGGTGTGTGCAATAGACAAAATAAGGCGTGTGTGGCAGAGAGTTACGAGAACGGTGGCTTGATAGGATGGGAATAAGAGACAGCAAATGTTGTGTAGAAGACTGAAAGATGTTGAAGGTGAACATGATGGGGGAGGGCAACAGCAAAGTTGGCTTGCCCTTTGAGAAGGTGAAACTGATAAGCGTGCCTGTGCTCGCGCGTTGTCGCGGGGCCATTGCTATGCTCGTGTGAGCGGTGGGCCGGCATCATGGTTGTTGCAGGAAATGGCCAGCCTGTGACCAATCAACATTGATGCTGCGCCCCCCCCTCGCACGAGGGGTGCTATGGCTGCGGGCAGGGCAGGGACAGTGTGATTTTCTCAGAGTGATGCTTGAGGAAGATGTGACAATATTTGCATGAAGGATAAAAGTCACTGATGAGAAAACAAAAGTATAACCAAAACGTCAAAATAGAGGATGACGTTTGCGCAGCGTTGTTTGTTTGTATTGTTTGTGAGCTGTGTCTCTGCTGTAAGTTTTTGTGTTGTCTGTGTGCTGTCAGTGTTATGTGTTAAAATTGGCTAATGTAGGTGCACAAAAGAATTTGCTAGATTGTAGTCTATATGATTTGCACCGCAAAACAAAAGCAATTTTGTGAAAATAAGAAGAAAAGAAAGGCAAGCAATTTTTTTGTGGGCAGAAACTGGTCCACACTGCATTAATGCCTAGCCCTGATGAAACAAAATTTGAAAGATGGAAAGAACTTGCTTTCTGGAATTGGATGAAGCAAAATTATTAAATAACATTTCAAAGCTAAATTTAGAAGAAATAGTCGATTGGTTGTGTCAAGACTACACAAGTTTTTACATTTGAGAATAAGAGAGTGATTGAGTTAGTTAAAGTTAAGAAACAACAACAATTGACTATTATATTAATTTACTGGCGGTTACTTTGTTGTTTTTTATCTTTATCTTGATTGGTTTGACACCTGGAGGGAGGAAAGATTAGGATGTGGAACACGGGTTGAGACAACCAGTTACACACGCAAAACATGTGTGCACTAGGACACTGAGAAGCATTTTGTAAGGTGTGTCAAATTAAATGAAGATGAAATTGTGGTGACTGGTCTTTGTTGTTTCGCTGGTCTCCAAAAAAACACTCAGTGGACGATGGCTGGTCCGGGTAAGGAAGCACTTCGGTGACGCACGGCTGATTGGGAAAAGATTTATTCAACCGATGTCAAAGTGATGTCTCTCCAAAAGTTAGAGTGGCCCCAAGAGCAAAGATGTTTCAGCTCTCGACAGCACAGATGTTCGCCCCAAAAAGGCCCCCGCGCTTCTTGCTCTTGCCCCTTGCGCCCTTGCGCGCCTGCTCTTGTCCTTCGCGCCTTCCGCGCTCCTTGCCCTTCGCGCTCTCCCCGCTCCTGCGCGCTCCTTGCTCTTCGCGCTCTCGTTCTCCTCTCTATCTGTTCTCCCCCATCATTTGTACCTCGTAAGACAACAGCTGCGGTCCGAGTCTCACTCTACTGGTTACTTCCGATGCCCTTAAAAGTGCATGGACAAAGGTCTTCCTGGTCACGGACGAATGGCCCTTCCATATTCTAAGTACCTACACATTACTGAAACTAGAGCTTCTCTGTACCGCAAAAATAGCTTAGGGTCTTCTCACTGCTGCAAGGTCGCCATTTAAGGTGACATACAGTGACGCATAGAATCCAAAATTTACCTCAAAATCATATGTAGTAATACAACACTTTACTACATATTAAGATTAAGATGGCGCCGCCCTGTGTGAAGCCTGTAGCAACAGCTCTCCCCTCTTTCCCCCCTTTTTCACTTTTATTTATTATTTCTAGTTTTCTTTCTAAGTTTTTCTCTCTACTAGGGCGAACCTTGTGCGAGCCTGCACATGTTAAACCTAGTTCGGGAGCTTTTTTGGCCGTAGTCCTTCTTTTTTCGTTACTTTTTCAACCGGCACGTGGTGGTGCATTCAGTGGAGTCGCCGCGAGTCTCATTGTTTACAGCCGAGACCAGCTGCTTGCCGCACGACCCGGATCCTTCTACTTCGCCACGAAACCTAAGGTTCCGGAGGAACTAAGAAGACGGAGGAGAGGCTGTAGAGGATCGGGAAAGAGGAAAAAGCAGCCGTGTTTACCGTCCGTTGTAACGGGAAATGTCCGCTCGCTACACGGGAAGATGGATGAGCTCGCGGCCCTGACACGATTCAACGGACTTTACAGGGACGCGAGTCTGCTGTGTTTTTCTGAATCGTGGCTGACTGACACCATCCCGGACTCCGCTGTTTCTCTACCCGGGTTCAGACTGGAGAGAGCGGATAGGAGTGCAGCTCAGAGCGGTAAGACGAGAGGCGGTGGAATCGCGGTTTACATAAATGAAGCGTGGTGCAAGCAGTCCCATGTTTACGTCAGAGAGAAACACTGCTCCGAGGACATCGAGTTTCTGACTATAAGCATGAGACCTTACTACCTCCCGAGGGAATTTGGACATATTATTCTGGTGTGTGTCTACATTCCCCCGTCTGCAAATGCGGCGCGCGCGCGTGACATCATTCACAGCGCCGTGTGCAAGCTGCAGACAGACCATCCACGGGCCTTCATTGCAATTACCGGTGATTTCAATCATGCCTCTCTGTCTTCCACGCTGCCCACCTTCACTCAGTACGTAAACTGTGCTACCAGGGACAATAAGATACTGGACCACTTCTATTGCAATGCTGAGGGAGCATTCACAGCCTCTGCCCTCCCCCCACTGGGCCGTTCAGACCACAACCTGGTACTACTCACCTCCCAATACTCACCCAAGGTGAGAAGAGACCCCCCGCAGGTAAAGGAAGTGAGGGTTTGGAGCGAGGAAGCCATCGAGCATCTGAGAAGCTGCCTTGAGTCTACCGACTGGGAAGTTTTCTACAGTGATCATGGCGAGGACATCGACGCCCTCACTGACTGCATCACGGACTATATTAACTTCTGCGTTGAGAGCACAATACCTTCTAAGAGGGTGCGTTGCTACTCAAATAACCACCCCTGGATGACCCCGCATCTGAAAGCCCTTATCAACAAGAAGTGGTGGGCTTTTCAGACGCGGGGACAGAGAGGAGCAGAAGAGGCTGCAGCATCTGCTCCAGAGGACGATCCGCGAAGCAAAGCGGGACTTCGCTAGGAAGGTGGAGGAGGAACTCGCACAGAGGAACGTGCGGGATGTGTCGCGTGGCCTGAGGACTATGTCTGGTTCTGGACGGAGAGCGTGTGGCAGCATTAACGGGGATCAACGCTGGGCGGATGAGCTTAACCAGCACTTCAACCGTTTTGGCCTGTCCCCACTCCCTCTCACCCCCCTGCCCGCTGCCCCCCCCCAGCCTCCCATTGCCTGGATACCTGGATCCACCCCCCCGCCTGCCTCATGGACAATCAACCCACTCCCCCCTGCTTCATGGCCACTTAACACCCTCCCGCCCACCACATGGACAATCACTCATCTCCCCCAATGACTCACCACGGCCTTCAACCTCATCTCAGCCCCCTCCCCTCTCCTTCACTCCTGCTCAGGTGAGGAGAGAGCTGGGGAGGCTGAAACAGAGAAAGGCCCCGGGTCCGGATGGCATCTCCCCCAGGCTGCTACGGACATGTGCTGATGATCTCTGCCATGTTCTATGCCACCTCCTCAACCTGAGCCTCAGCCTGGCGAAGGTGCCTAGCGCATGGAAGACATCCTCCATCGTCCCAGTTCCCAAAACACCGCACGCCAAGGAACCGGCCCACTTCAGACCTGTCGCCCTCACTTCCCACATCATGAAGGTGATGGAACGCCTGGTCCTCAGCCACCTCCGCTCCGTGGTGAGCCCCACTCTGGATCCGCTGCAGTTTGCCTACAAGATCGGCATTGGGGTGGAAGACGCCGTCATCTACCTGCTGCAGCGGACGCTCACCCACCTGGAGTCCGCCGGCAGCGCTGTGAGGGTCATGTTCTTTGACTTCTCCAGTGCCTTCAACACCATCTCGCCGGCCCTGCTACGAGTGAAGCTGCTAGACACTGGAGTGGACCATCACCTCACTGACTGGACCATTGACTACCTCACTAACCGGCCCCAGTACGTGCAACTGCATGGCTGCCGATCAGAGGTGGTAGTCTGCAGCACTGGAGCACCTCAGGGCACAGTCCTGTCCCCATTTCTTTTCACTGTACACCTCGGACTTCACGCATAACACTGACATCTGTCATCTCCAGAAGTTCTCCGATGACTCAACTATAGTTGGCTGTATGTCTAAGGGGGGCGAGCTGGAGTACCTGTCGGCCATCAGCGCCTTTGTGGACTGGTGTGAGCACAATCACCTGTGCTTGAACACCAGTAAGACGAAGGAGCTGGTGATTGACTTTAGGAGAGGAGCACCTCCCCACTCACCGGTGAACATCCAGGGTCAGGACATTGAGGTCGTGGACAGTTTCAGGTACCTGGGTGTTCACCTCAACAATAAACTGAACTGGACGGATCACATGAACACCGTCTACAAGAAGGGACAGAGCCGCCTCCATCTCCTGAGGAGACTCAGCTCCTTTGGAGTGAGCAGGCCTCTGCTAAAAACCTTCTATGACTCAGTGGTAGCCTCTGCTATCCTCTACGCTGTGGTCTGTTGGGCTCCGAGCAGCACAGAGAGGGATAGGAAGAGGCTCAACAAACTGGTTAAGAGGGCCAGCTCTGTGGTGGGCTGCCCTCTAGACACTGTTGAGGAGGTGGGCGAGAGGAGGGTGCTAGCCAGGCTAGCATCCATCAGGAACAACCCCTCTCACCCACTGCATCTGACCTTGGAGAACTTGAGCAGCTCCTTCAGTCAGAGACTCAGACTCCCCCCGTGTAAGAAGGAACGCTACCGCAGCTCCTTCATCCCCACCGCAATCAGGCTGTACAATGACAACCTGTAAACACATCCTTCTGTGCAATACTTTCCCCATAACGTGCAATTCTTCCAATGTGCAATATCCTCTGCCACACAATGCCTAGATCTATTTCACTTCCATAACCCGTGCACTATTTCTTTTATTTATTTTATTAGCATTACTAAACTCATACACTTCATACACTTTGACACTTTACCACTACTTTTTTATCTTCTTCTTTTTGTAAATATTCATAGCTTATATTTTTAGTTTTACTACAATTGTTGTTATTTTTCCATATTTTTTCTTTTTATATTGTATTCTATTTTTTATGCCGGAGGACTACGGTCCAGAAGTCTCTTTTTGCACCTTTATCCCCCTACTTGTACCTTCCTGTAAATCGGGCTGTTGTTACATGCAGTTTCTCACACGTGAGATTAATAAAGTTCCTCTTATCTTATATGGATTCTCTAAATCGTACAACTGAGTAAAATAAAACATACTTTTAGATTTTTGTTCAAATTACTAAGATTCTTGTGATAAACGATGAGAAACTAATTGAAAAAAAAAAAAAAAACTACAAGAAACTACAACTAAGCTAGTTGTGGAAGCAGTCCAATTGCCACGACAAATAGCTACATGCACGTGTGCAGGGCACGCACGAGACTGATAAGGTGTCAAGAGGTAACAAGCTTGCAGACGGAGCCGCATAGCTGCGGTGCAATAGACGCTTCAAATTTTATACACACAAGAAGCGGATTGAATTACTGGAATTTTTTTTGTTTGAAGATGTGCAGCGACAAAGTCCATAGACTGAAACTCAATTATGGACGAAAAGTGGGGCATGAGTGGAGAATGGTGTCTATAAATGACCAGAAGACTGACCTATCCTACAGAAAACCTCTACAAATGGGCGGCAATATTGAGCCATGGTTGTATGTCACATGGCTCAAGAGGAGGGATAGTAGGCCAGGTCAGTCAGCTTTATACAACATACGGATTTGATTCATATTCAAAACATTTTCAAAAAAATAAATAAATAAATTAAAAAAAATAAAAAAAATTGTAGAGCTTGTTTAACATGTGCTAAACACAATCCACAGGGTTATAATGCCTGGTCATAATAGATCCATTCTCAAAATGGTTTGATTTGGTTTAAACAAAAACACTGAATGCCTTAACAGTGGCAAAAACGTTATGTAAAAAATAATAATAATAATAATAATACCGAGATATGGGATTTTGAAAATTAATTCTCGTAACAGAACTGGTATAAAGTGTGAAAATGTGCATGGGAAAAATGGAAGATCATGGACAAAATGTTTAGACCTGGTCAAACTGTACATAAATATTACGAGTGCTGTGGGTTTAACCCCGTATGAAAAATTGTTTGGGCGACAATATAGATTACCATGTTTTAAAACCAAGTGGGAAACTAAGGATGATTCAAATTTGACATTTACATTTTATATTTATAATTAATATTTTAAAGGCAAAAAGAACAAAGCACGTTCTCATTAAGAGCAGTGAAAACAAAACACTGGTGTTCTTCCAAGGGGGAAGGGCCACATTGAATATTGATAATTACATCAACTGCCATTAAAATAGCAGAAAGGTCAGTTGAGGTAGTCCTTGCAAATTACAAAAGGGTAATTTCTTTTGAGGTAACGTTCAATCGGGAAAAAGTGACCCAAAGGGAGCCTTACCTCTTAGAGAAATGCCGGGAACAAGAAAATGGAACAATGATGTTATTGTATGTAAGGTGGCTATCTTTGTTGCCACTTTGTTAACTTCAGCAATATGGTATTTGTGGGAACTAAGTCATAATGAGTAGGGGAGAGATGAGTGAACAACTTATATTGATCACTCCAAAAAATTTTTTAATTATGCTGCATTGTAGCAATTTAAAAGATCAATTTGACCTTTGCAGGATGATCTGCTGTGTCAGATCTGGACTGCCATGAGAGTATGATGTTTATATGTATACTTTGTCAACAACCGCTGTAGATATTAAAGAATGGGATGAATATATCTAAAGTGAATGTGGATAATTTGTTCCAGGTAACTAGTATAAGAATAAACTGTGCAATAACATCCTGTTCTCCACACCTTTTTTTAATTGTCTACACTGTTTGTACTATGTGTCTTCTCTGCATCCATTGCAGCCTGGTCATCCTGGAAGAGGGACCCTCCCATCTGTGGTCTCTTCTCAAGGTTTCTCATTTCCCCTAGTTGGAGTTTTGAGTTTTTCCTTGCTCCCCTGGAAGTTTAAGATCAGGGGATGTCTGAGAATATTTGTCATTTTTCACACATCCCGAGTGTTGTTAGTCACCTAAACGTTGAACAGAGGCTGTGACGTACCGAAGTCAAATTCCTTGTTTGGCACGCCCAAACATGGCGAATAAAAATTCTTGAATCTTGAATCCTTTTCCACCAGAGAACTAGGTTTAAAACCTCCTGGATGCATCCCCAATCGAAATGCAGGCATGCACATTGATTACCGTTTTTTAACATGTATAATGCGCGAAATTTAACTAATTTATTGTCCTAAAATCTGGGGTGCGCATTATACATGGGTACAATTTTTTTTACATTTTTTTTATTTTTATTTTATTTTATTTTTAAAGAAAATCATGGTACAACAAAACCAACAACAGGACTGACCGACAAAGACGTGGAACAAAAAGACAGGCTTACTCTTTCACGGATTTCACCTATCATAGGTTCTTTTTGGAACGTAGCCCCGGCAAAAAACGAGGGATTACTGTATAGAAAACATGTCAAGGGAACAAAAAAATTCATCTTTACTGGCTGTCAACCTTATGCACAAAAATGAACAAACTTGTCACAGTTTTGTGGATCTTAATGAGACAACAATTAAGTAATGACACTATTCAGTTGTATGAAATAACAAAATAAAAACTAGAATTTTGCAATTTCTGGAGAAATTGCGTGTGAAGGCGAAATGTATGAATAACTTTTTCGGGGAATGCTGCCGAACGATGTTGAAACGTGTTGAATTACTTGAGAAATGTAGAATATTTGGAGAATTTGTGGCGAATTTCAAAATAAAAGATGTGAAGTTTTTGGTAAGTGGGAAGTTGTGGAATAGGTTGAAAAATGATGAACAGTTGAAAGTTGGAATGGGTTGAATCGGTTGAAAAATGTAGAAATGAGAAGGGAAAAAGGAATTGGGTGTGAATTTCAAAATAAAAGATGTGAAGGTTTTGGGAAGTTGTGGAATAGGTCGAAAAATGATGAACAGTTGAAAGTTGGAATGGGTTGAATCGGTTGAAAAATGTAGAAATGAGAAGGGAAAAGGGAATTGGGTGTGAATTTCAAAATAAAAGATGTGAAGTTTTTGGTAAGTGGGAAGTTGTGGAATAGGTAGAAAAATGATGAACAGTTGAAAGTTGGAATGGGTTGAATCGGTTGAAAAATGTAGAAAGGAGAAGGGAAAAGGGAATTGAGTGTGAATTTCAAAATAAAAGATGTGAAGTTTTTGGTAAGTGGGAAGTTGTGGAATAGGTAGAAAAATGATGAACAGTTGAAAGTTGGAATGGGTTGAATCGGTTGAAAAATGTAGAAATGAGAAGGGAAAAGGGAATTGGGTGTGAATTTCAAAATAAAAGATGTGAAGTATTTGGGAAGTTGTGGAATAGGTAGAAAAATGATGAACAGTTGAAAGTTGGAATGGGTTGAATCGGTTGAAAAATGTAGAAATTAGAGTACAAAAACGGAATTTGAGAGAATTTTGGTTGAATTTCAAAATAAAAGATGTGAAGTTTTTGGTAAGTGGGAAGTTGTGGAATAGGTAGAAAAATGATGAACAGTTGAAAGTTGGAATGGGTTGAATCGGTTGAAAAATGTAGAAATGAGAAGGGAAAAGGAAATTGGGTGTGAATTTCAAAATAAAAGATGTGAAGTTTTTGGTAAGTGGGAAGTTGTGGAATAGGTAGAAAAATGATGAACAGTTGAAAGTTGGAATGGGTTGAATCGGTTGAAAAATGTAGAAATGAGAAGGGAAAAGGAATTGGGTGTGAATTTCAAAATAAAAGACGTGAAGCTTTTGGTAAGTGGGAAGTTGTGGAATCGGTAGAAAAATAATGAACAGTTGAAAGTTGGAATGGGTTGAATCGGTTGAAAAATGTAGAAATGAGAAGGGGAAAGGAAATTGGGTGTGAATTTCAAAATAAAAGATGTGAAGTTTTTGGTAAGTGGGAAGTTGTGGAATAGGTAGAAAAATGATGAACAGTTGAAAGTTGGAATGGGTTGAATCGGTTGAAAAATGTAGAAATGAGAAGGGAAAAGGAATTGGGTGTGAATTTCAAAATAAAAGACGTGAAGCTTTTGGTAAGTGGGAAGTTGTGGAATCGGTAGAAAAATAGTGAACAGTTGAAAGTTGGAATGGGTTGAATCGGTTGAAAAATGTAGAAATGAGAAGGGAAAAGGAAATTGGGTGTGAATTTCAAAATAAAAGATGTGAAGTTTTTGGTAAGTGGGAAGTTGTGGAATAGGTAGAAAAATGATGAACAGTTGAAAGTTGGAATGGGTTGAATCGGTTGAAAAATGTAGAAATGAGAAGGGAAAAGGAATTGGGTGTGAATTTCAAAATAAAAGATGTGAAGCTTTTGGTAAGTGGGAAGTTGTGGAATCAGTAGAAAAATAATGAACAGTTGAAAGTTGGAATGGGTTGAATCGGTTGAAAAATGTAGAAATTAGAGTAGAAAAACGAAATTTTAGAGAATTTTGGTTGAATTTCAAAATAAAAGATGTGAAGTTTTTGGTAAGTGGGACGTTGTGGAATAGGTAGGCAAAAGATGAACAGTTGAAAGTTGGAACGAGTTGAATCGGTTGAAAAATGTAGAAGTTAGAGGTGAAAAACGAAATTTTGTGAAAATTTGTCGGAATTTTTAACGTGAAAACGTGAAATTTTCGAATTTGGGAATTTTGGGAATGTCGAGAATCCTTCCGAATGTGATTAGAATGTGCTGAATGATGTGAATTTCAAATTGGAACGACGTAAATGTGAAATGTCGAATGTGCCATTAAGAATGAATGGGGAAAAATTTGTCGGAATTTTGGGAATTTTGCGGAATCGGAAAATTTTCGGAACGAGAAAAATACAAGCGCTCGTCGCGTGAATATTTGGAATACGTGAAAAGTGGAATGGAGTGAATCGGATGAATTATGTGGAAGATGAAACGTGTCAAAAAAGTGTGGAGAATAAAAGAGAATAATAATAACTAGAATTGCAATTTCGGAAGAAATTGCGTGTGAAGGCGAAGGCAGATGTTAATTTACAAACGTTAAGCGTTAAAAATGATGAGCGGGAAGAATAGAAAGGGAAAATAAATTATTGTGAAATAAATGGGAAAATGTTACAAATACATGTTACAAAAAGGTACAAATGATAAGCGTTAAAAATGAAATGTTATAAATGTTACAAAAAAGGTACAAATGATAAGCGTTGAAAATGATAAGGGGAAGGATAAAGAGTAAAATAAATAATGACGCCCAATGTGGGAATCGAACTGACGCGGGTTTTGATACCACTCGGGAAAGATGCTCGTGTACTGGAATCACTTGTGTTTCCCACGAGCTAATTGTGTCCCTGTCTACATACTGGTTGAATTTGGTTAACGTAATGAATGTGTTTGTTGAATGCGAATACGTAATCAAAGTGGTGGAAATTGCTTAATGTAATGAATGTTGAATGCGAATGTTAGTTACAAATGATAAGCGTTGAAAATGATAAGCGGGAAGAATAAAGAGTAAAATAATTAATGACGCCCAATGTGGGAATCGAACCCACTACAGGAAACTGGCTCGGGTTGACATTGCCATTAAGAATGAATGGGGAAATAAAAGGCACAAATTTGCTAATTACTTAAAAACGGTAAATGTTATGAACGCGAAAAATACTGGCAAGCGTGCCATGAATTTTTGGAACGTGTGAAAGGTTGAACGAGGTGAATCGGTTGAAGCATGTGGGAGTAGTTAGATGTCAAAAAAGTGGGAGGAATAAGTTGTTTAATAATAAAGTACAATATCAATGTGTGAAGGCCTTCGCCTTCACACAACTAGAATTGCAATTTCGGAAGAAATTGCGTGTGAAGGCGAAGGCAGATGTTAAGTTACAAACGTTAAGCGTTAAAAATGATGAGCGGGAAGAATACAAAGGGAAAATAGATACTTGTGAAATAAATGGGAAAATGTTACAAATACATGTTACAAAAAGGTACAAATGATAAGCGTTAAAAATGAAACGTTACAAATGTTACAAAAAAGGTACAAATGATAAGCGTTGAAAATGATAAGGGGGAAGAATAAAGAGTAAAATAATTTATGACTCCCAATGTGGGAATCGAACCCACTACAGGAAACTGGCTCGGGTTGACATTTCCATTGTGTTTCCGACTGAGCTAATGAGGATCCTTCCTTCTTGCTGGTTGAATTTGGTTAATGTAATGAATGTGTTTGTTGAATGCGAATGCGTAATCAAAGTGGTGGAAATTGCTTAATGTAATGAATGTTGAATGCGAATGACAAAAGTTACAAATGATAACCGTTGAAAATGATAACCGGGAAGGATAAAGAGTAAAATAAATAATGACGCCCAATGTGGGAATCGAACTGACGCGGGTTTTGATACCACTCGGGAATGATGCTCGTGTACTGGAATCACTTGTGTTTCCCACGAGCTAATTGAGTCCCTTACTATGTCGTGGTTGCAATTGGTTAATGTAATGAATGTGTTTGTTGAATGCAAATACGTAATCAAAGTGGTGGAAATTGCTTAATGTAATGAATGTTGAATGCGAATGTTAGTTACAAATGATAAGCGTTGAAAATGATAAGCGGGAAGAATAAAGAGTAAAATAATTAATGACGCCCAATGTGGGAATCGAACCCACTACAGGAAACTGGCTCGGGTTGACATTGCCATTAAGAATGAATGGGGAAATAAAAGGCACAAATTTGCTAATTACTTAAAAACGGTAAATGTTATGAACGCGAAAAATACTGGCAAGCGTGCCATGAATTTTTGGAACGTGTGAAAGGTTGAACGAGGTGAATCGGTTGAAGCATGTGGGAGTAGTTAGATGTCAAAAAAATGGGAGGAATAAGTTGTTTAATAATAAAGTACAATATCAATGTGTGAAGGCCTTCGCCTTCACACAATAATAGAGAATGGTGTAGAATAACATATGTGTGAAGGCCTTCGCCTTCACACAATAAGAACATGGACATCAATGTCTAGATCGGTGGCAACATAAATGAGTACAACCCTACGAAGTGAAACCATTCGAAATGGTGTCCTGTTAATGTTTTGTGTTGAGCACTGCTTTAAAACTTGGGCATAGAGCCATCCTGCCCAACACACTTAGTCAGTAAAATTCATAATTGACGACACATCGTTTGATGCGATGGTGCAATCCTTGATGGTGTGTTGTTTTTATTGTTTGTTTTTTAATCTCCATCGCGGACCGGACGTCATACCGAGGCAGTATCACTGCGCATGCGCACTATGGATCCGATGCGAATAGTCCTCTTCTCTTCTTGACTGACAATGAATGTGATAGTTTAATACAATCAGCAAGTAACAAAATGCGTATTACAGGTAATATTTTATTTCACAACACTTTGCCTTGTTCCTTTCGTCTCTGCTGTTCACTTCAAACACGCTCCATACGACCGCAATGCTCTCGTATCAGACGCTTGCTCGATCACCTGCTCGTTTGCTGTCACAATGTACCCTACACAAATCCAAAACATTTGTTGCGGCTCCGAGTCACGACGAGGGGCAAGTTTTGGTTTCCAAGGGTGTTTTTTTTTCCTCTTCAACGTCTCTCCCATACAGAGCCGCCTTTTTCACGTCCGCACTGTCACGAACGGAGTGGAAGATGGAGCAGGGCGACCACGTGCAGCTTGGAAAAGGGTTTATTGCAGGAACTTACAGACTCGGTAACAGACATAACTTGCAACCAAACCAACAACAGATACTGACCGAGATGTGAGACAAAGGGACCGGGTGACATTAGCAATGAACCGACAGGGGAGTGACACAGAGACAGGACTTAAATACATGACTGGAAATGAGAGGCAGGTGAGAATGATCACACTGATTGAGGGAACACAGGAGGGGAGGGGCGACGCGAACCGAAACCATGGCAACCTAGCAAAACTGGGGACCAATCATGACAGTACCCCCCCCCCACAAGGGACGGCTCCCGACGTCCCAAAAATCCAAACCCTCACGACGCGGGGGGGGGGGGGGGGCGGGTGGGCAGAGAGCCGCACCCGGGGGGCGGCGACAAGGGGCAGAGAGCCGCACTCGGCGGAGGTCCGGGGCTCAGGGCCACACTCGCGGCACACACTGGGGGCCTGACGCGCAATCGGCAGGAACTTGGGGAACAGAACTGCACTCAGCGGAGGTCAGGGGCCCAGGGCTACAATCGCGGCACACACTGGGGGCCTGACGCGCAATCGGCAGGAACTTGGGGAACAGAACTGCACTCAGCGGAGGTCAGGGCCCCAGGGCTACAATCGCGGCACACACTGGGGGCCTGACGCGCAATCGGCAGGAACTTGGGGAACAGAACTGCACTCAGCGGAGGTCAGGGGCCCAGGCCCACACTCGCGGCACACACTGGGGGCCTGACGCGCAATCGGCAGCAACTTTGGGGAACAGAACTGCACTCAGCGGAGGTCAGGGGCCCAGGGCCACACTCGCGGCACACACTGGGGCCTTACGCGCAATCGGCAGCAACTTTGGGGAACATGAACCGCACTCTGGCGGCGACTTTGGGGAACACGAACCGCACTCTGGCGGCGACTTTGGGGAACACGAACCGCACTCTGGCGGCGACTTGGGGAACACGAACCGCACTCTGGCGGCGACTTGGGGAACACGAACCGCACTCTGGCGGCGACTTGGGGAACACGAACCGCACTCTGGCGGCGACTTGGGGAACACGAACCGCACTCTGGCGGCGACTTGGGGAACCGATGGCGTCGCAGATGGGGCTGTGGCTTGGCTCGGCTGTGGCTCGGCTCGGCTGTGGCT
This sequence comes from Syngnathus typhle, assembly GCF_033458585.1. Lineage (NCBI taxonomy): Eukaryota > Metazoa > Chordata > Actinopteri > Syngnathiformes > Syngnathidae > Syngnathus > Syngnathus typhle. The sequence continues at coordinate 22,002,609 of NC_083740.1, forward strand.
GTGGCTCGGCTCGGCTGTGGCTCGGCTCGGCCTGTGGCTCGGGCTGTGGCTCGGGCTGTGGCTCGGGCTGTGGCTCGGGCTGTGGCTCGGGCTGTGGCTCGGGCTGTGGCTCGGGCTGTGGCTCGGGCTGGGGCTCGGGCTGGGGCTCGGGCTGGGGCTCGGGCTGGGGCTCGGGCTGGGGCTCGGGCTGGGGCTCGGGCTGGGGCTCGGCTCGGCTGTGGCTCGGCTCGGCTGTGGCTCGGCTCGGCTGTGGCTCGGCTCGGCTGTGGCTCGGCTCGGCTGTGGCTCGGCTCGGCTGTGGCTCGGCTCGGCTGTGGCTTGGCTTCGCTCGGCTTTGGCTTCGCTCGGCTTTGGCTTCGGCTTGGCTTGACGTTGGTTTCTTGGGCTTAGCTTGGCTTTGGTTTCTTGGTCCTCGCTTGGCTTGGCTTGGTTGCTTGGCGTGGATTGGTTGCTTACCATGGCTTGGTTGCTTGGCGTGGCTTGGTTGCTTGGCTTGGTTTCTTGGCTTGGTTTGGTTGCTTGGCGTGGCTTGGTTGCTTGGCGTGGCTTGGTTGCTTGGCGTGGCTTGGTTGCTTGGCGTGGCTTGGTTGCTTGGCGTGGCTGCTTACCGTGGCTTGGTTGCTTGGCTTGGCTTGGCTGACGGAAGCTGGTGGTGGAGGGGGGTCCAAGCGCTGGTCGCTGTGTGGTCGGTTCATTCTGTCACGAACGGAGTGGAAGATGGAGCAGGGCGACCACGTGCAGCTTGGAAAAGGGTTTATTGCAGGAACTTACAGACTCGGTAACAGACATAACTTGCAACCAAACCAACAACAGACACTGACCGAGATGTGAGACAAAGGGACCGGGTGACATTAGCAATGAACCGACAGGGGAGTGACACAGAGACAGGACTTAAATACATGACTGGAAATGCCGCACTCTGGCGGCGACTTTGGGGAACATGAACCGCACTCTGGCGGCGACTTTGGGGAACATGAACCGCACTCTGGCGGCGACTTTGGGGAACATGAACCGCACTCTGGCGGCGACTTTGGGGAACATGAACCGCACTCTGGCGGCGACTTTGGGGAACATGAACCGCACTCTGGCGGCGACTTTGGGGAACATGAACCGCACTCTGGCGGCGACTTTGGGGAACATGAACCGCACTCTGGCGGCGACTTGGGGAACACGAACCTCACTCTGGCGGCGACTTGGGGAACACGAACCGCACTCTGGCGGCGACTTGGGGAACACGAACCGCACTCTGGCGGCGACTTGGGGAACACGAACCGCACTCTGGCGGCGACTTGGGGAACCGATGGCGTCGCAGATGGGGCTGTGGCTTGGCTTGGCTCGGCTGTGGCTTGGCTCGGCTGTGGCTCGGCTCGGCTGTGGCTCGGCTCGGCTGTGGCTCGGCTCGGCTGTGGCTCGGCTCGGCTGTGGCTCGGCTCGGCTCGGCTGTGGCTCGGGCTGTGGCTCGGGCTGTGGCTCGGGCTGTGGCTCGGGCTGGGGCTCGGGCTGGGGCTCGGGCTGGGGCTCGGGCTGGGGCTCGGGCTGGGGCTCGGGCTGGGGCTCGGGCTGGGGCTCGGGCTGGGGCTCGGGCTGGGGCTCGGGCTGGGGCTCGGGCTGGGGCTTGGCTCGGCTGTGGCTTGGCTCGGCTGTGGCTTGGCTCGGCTTTGGCTTGGCTTGGCTCGGCTTTGGCTTGGCTCGGCTTTGGCTTCGCTCGGCTTTGGCTTGGCTTCGCTCGGCTTTGGCTTGGCTTCGCTCGGCTTTGGCTTCGCTCGGCTTTGGCTTCGGCTTGGCTTGACGTTGGTTTCTTGGGCTTAGCTTGGCTTTGGTTTCTTGGTCCTCGCTTGGCTTGGCTTGGTTGCTTGGCGTGGATTGGTTGCTTACCATGGCTTGGTTGCTTGGCGTGGCTTGGTTGCTTGGCTTGGTTTCTTGGCTTGGTTTGGTTGCTTGGCGTGGCTTGGTTGCTTGGCGTGGCTTGGTTGCTTGGCGTGGCTTGGTTGCTTGGCGTGGCTTGGTTGCTTGGCGTGGCTGCTTACCGTGGCTTGGTTGCTTGGCTTGGCTTGGCTGACGGAAGCTGGTGGTGGAGGGGGGTCCAAGCGCTGGTCGCTGTGTGGTCGGTTCATTCTGTCACGAACGGAGTGGAAGATGGAGCAGGGCGACCACGTGCAGCTTGGAAAAGGGTTTATTGCAGGAACTTACAGACTCGGTAACAGACATAACTTGCAACCAAACCAACAACAGACACTGACCGAGATGTGAGACAAAGGGACCGGGTGACATTAGCAATGAACCGACAGGGGAGTGACACAGAGACAGGACTTAAATACATGACTGGAAATGAGAGGCAGGTGAGAATGATCACACTGATTGAGGGAACACAGGAGGGGAGGGGCTACGCGAACCGAAACCATGGCAACCTAGCAAAACTGGGGACCAATCATGACAGTACCCCCCCCACAAGGGACGGCTCCCGACGTCCCAAAAATCCAAACCCTCACGACGCGGGGGGGGGGCGGGTGGGCAGAGAGCCGCACCCGGGGGGCGGCGACAAGGGGCAGAGAGCCGCACTCGGCGGAGGTCCGGGGCCCAGGGCCACACTCGCGGCACACACTGGGGGCCTGACGCGCAATCGGCAGGAACTTGGGGAACAGAACTGCACTCAGCGGAGGTCAGGGGCCCAGGGCTACAATCGCGGCACACACTGGGGGCCTGACGCGCAATCGGCAGGAACTTGGGGAACAGAACTGCACTCAGCGGAGGTCAGGGGCCCAGGGCTACAATCGCGGCACACACTGGGGGCCTGACGCGCAATCGGCAGGAACTTGGGGAACAGAACTGCACTCAGCGGAGGTCAGGGGCCCAGGCCCACACTCGCGGCACACACTGGGGGCCTGACGCGCAATCGGCAGCAACTTTGGGGAACAGAACTGCACTCAGCGGAGGTCAGGGGCCCAGGGCCACACTCGCGGCACACACTGGGGCCTGACGCGCAATCGGCAGCAACTTTGGGGAACATGAACCGCACTCTGGCGGCGACTTTGGGGAACATGAACCGCACTCTGGCGGCGACTTTGGGGAACATGAACCGCACTCTGGCGGCGACTTTGGGGAACATGAACCGCACTCTGGCGGCGACTTTGGGGAACATGAACCGCACTCTGGCGGCGACTTTGGGGAACATGAACCGCACTCTGGCGGCGACTTTGGGGAACATGAACCGCACTCTGGCGGCGACTTTGGGGAACATGAACCGCACTCTGGCGGCGACTTGGGGAACACGAACCTCACTCTGGCGGCGACTTGGGGAACACGAACCGCACTCTGGCGGCGACTTGGGGAACACGAACCGCACTCTGGCGGCGACTTGGGGAACACGAACCGCACTCTGGCGGCGACTTGGGGAACCGATGGCGTCGCAGATGGGGCTGTGGCTTGGCTCGGCTGTGGCTTGGCTCGGCTGTGGCTCGGCTCGGCTGTGGCTCGGCTCGGCTGTGGCTCGGCTCGGCTCGGCTGTGGCTCGGCTCGGCTGTGGCTCGGCTCGGCTGTGGCTCGGCTCGGCTCGGCTGTGGCTCGGGCTGTGGCTCGGGCTGGGGCTCGGGCTGGGGCTCGGGCTGGGGCTCGGGCTGGGGCTCGGGCTGGGGCTCGGGCTGGGGCTCGGGCTGGGGCTCGGGCTGGGGCTCGGGCTGGGGCTCGGGCTGGGGCTCGGGCTGGGGCTCGGGCTGGGGCTCGGGCTGGGGCTCGGGCTGGGGCTCGGGCTGGGGCTTGGCTCGGCTGTGGCTTGGCTCGGCTGTGGCTTGGCTCGGCTTTGGCTTGGCTTGGCTCGGCTTTGGCTTGGCTCGGCTTTGGCTTCGCTCGGCTTTGGCTTGGCTTCGCTCGGCTTTGGCTTGGCTTCGCTCGGCTTTGGCTTCGCTCGGCTTTGGCTTCGCTCGGCTTTGGCTTCGCTCGGCTTTGGCTTCGCTCGGCTTTGGCTTCGGCTTGGCTTGACGTTGGTTTCTTGGGCTTAGCTTGGCTTTGGTTTCTTGGTCTTCACTTGGCTTGGCTTGGTTGCTTGGCGTGGATTGGTTGCTTACCATGGCTTGGTTGCTTGGCGTGGCTTGGTTGCTTGGCGTGGCTTGGTTGCTTGGCTTGGTTTCTTGGCTTGGTTTGGTTGCTTGGCGTGGCTTGGTTGCTTGGCGTGGCTTGGTTGCTTGGCGTGGCTTGGTTGCTTGGCGTGGCTTGGTTGCTTGGCGTGGCTTGGTTGCTTACCGTGGCTTGGTTGCTTGGCTTGGCTTGGCTGACGGAAGCTGGTGGTGGAGGGGGGTCCAAGCGCTGGTCGCTGTGTGGTCGGTTCATTCTGTCACGAACGGAGTGGAAGATGGAGCAGGGCGACCACGTGCAGCTTGGAAAAGGGTTTATTGCAGGAACTTACAGACTCGGTAACAGACATAACTTGCAACCAAACCAACAACAGATACTGACCGAGATGTGAGACAAAGGGACCGGGTGACATTAGCAATGAACCGACAGGGGAGTGACACAGAGACAGGACTTAAATACATGACTGGAAATGAGAGGCAGGTGAGAATGATCACACTGATTGAGGGAACACAGGAGGGGAGGGGCGACGCGAACCGAAACCATGGCAACCTAGCAAAACTGGGGACCAATCATGACACGCACGCCTTTTTCACATGTCCGCGCTGATCGCGGTGGTGCCTTTACGGGCAGTCGGAGAAATCAACGCCAACAAAGAAAATTACATCCAGCCTAGTTAAGACCATACCAAAGAATATAAAAGTGGGACCCATTGCCTCCCTGCGTGTGTGACGATCATTGGGACTTAAAAAAAAAAAAAAATAAATAAATAAAAAATAATAATAATAATTGGGTGTGTATTATACATGGGTACAGGCTTTTTTCCAGTATCAACATGCCATTTTTAGGGTGCGTATTATACATGGGGGCGCATTATACACGGAAAAAAACGGTATGTTATTCTCAGGGCCAGAAATCGCAAAGATGTCAATATCACCAGGGCCATGACCTGCGTGTAACCCAGGTTAACATAACCTCGTACAATTAGAACCATAAAGACAGTACATTGTAAATAAGTACTACCGTTTTTTTCCGTGATGCTTCTACATTTTACCGTTTATTTCCATGTATAATGCGCCCCCATGTATAATACGCACCCTAAAAATGGCATGTCAATGCTGGAAAAAAGCCTGTACCCACGTATAATACGCACCCAAATTTTGACTCCTACTTAAGTTCAAGTTCAAAGTCACTTTATTGTCAATCCCTTCATATGTCCAGACACACAAAGAAACCGAAATTTCGTTTCCTCCATCCCACGGTGACGAGACATGGAGGTTCTTGTTTGTGCCTTCACTGCCATGTGGTGATCAAATATTCAGGGAGCACAAATCTCGCCGCACATTTAAAGAAAAAACACGTCATCAAAGTTCAGTGTTAAAGTAAGCAATTTGTATACTACAATACTCTTGTAATTTCCTAAATAAAGAGTTTGCAGTACCTTGTTGATTTTGCGTATGAATTGTTACAAATCAGGATGTTGTTCTATATTTTTTATTAAAAAAAATATTTTTTATTAAAAAAAAAAAAAATCGATCGTAGAGCACTATATCGCGATATATCGTGAATGAATCGCAGCAGGCTTTAAGATATCGGCAAATATCGTATCGTAGTTCTTTATATCGATATTATATCGTATCGTGACAAAACCCGCGATTTACACCACTAATGTTTTTACATAATCTAATCAATTTGACGGATTAATGTCATGTTTAGATATGTCAGCTATTTACATTTATCGTAGGTTATGTTGCCTTGTTTATGTCAAGTTGTCATGACAAGGACATCTTAAACCATGTCAACTTAGCATCAAAAGTGACATATGTGAAGTTTCATGACAACAACATTTGAAACAATGTCAACTTTGCATCAAAGTGACAAAGTTTTTCGAACGACACGACACTGACATCTGTCATAAGGATTCATTCATGTTGATGCCGGATGTCATGTTTAGCTTCTATGACAGTCTTATGAACAAAATACAAATAAAGTGTTACCAAGTTTGCTAAATAACTGTCATAAAGCCAACGCTATTGATGATGGAATCACGGTTGATAATTAATTTGCAGGGTCTGGCAAAATGATCGGACACATTTGTAGGTTTAATAAAATGCAAATAAATTACCGTTTTTTTCCGTGTATAGTGCGCCCCCATGTATAGTACGCACCCCTAAAAAAATGGCATGCTGATGCTGGAAAAAAGCTTGTACCCATGTATAATACGCACCCAATTTTTATGAATTTTTAAAAAAAAAAAATTTAATTTTTTTTTTTTTTTTTTTAAGTCCCAATGATCGTCACACACGCAGGGAGGCAATGGGTCCCATTTTTATAGTCTTTGGTATGGTCTTAACTAGGCTGGATGTAATTTTTTTTGTTGGGGTTGATTTCTCCGACTGCCCGTAAACGCACCACCGCGCTCCGTGCGCATGGAGCGTGTTTGAAGTGAACAGCAGAGAAGAAAGGAACAAGGCAAAGTGTTGTGAAATAAAATATTACCTGTAATACGGATTTAGGTAGAGAACTGAACTCTCGCTCTTTATATAGCTGACGTGTCTTGCTCATCCGTTCTGCGCATCTGTAATGGCGGCCTCCGTATGATATCCGGTTTGCGTGTGTGCGAGAGCGAGAGAGAGCGAGAGAGAGAGCGCGCGAGAGAACGCTCAACCGTAGCGCGCCGCCGACCGCCCAACTGCACCGGGCTGGTCGATTATTGTGACAGAGCCGTCGCTGAAATTTAGAAGATATTTTTAAAGTCCTGATGTACTTTCTAAAATTTAAGTGGACCTCAGTGCGCACTGCGCAGGGAGCTTAATTTGGTGCGGTCGCGCAACCGCAGCGCGCCGGGCGCTCACTGTCGCATTGCTTAAAGAGCGCCTTTGTGTTTTAGGATGAACAGCAGAGACCAAAGGAACAAGGCAAAGTGTTGTGAAATAAAATATTACCTGTAATACGCATTTTGTTATTTGCTGATTGAAACTGCTAATTATACTGTGAATCGAAACTAATAGGAAGAAAACAACTCTCGCTCTTTATATAGCTGACGTGTCTTGCGCATCCGTTCTGTGCATTTTATTTCACAACACTTTGCCTTTCTTCTCTGCTGTTCACTTCAAACACGCTCCATGCGACCGCAATGCTCTCGTATCAGACGCTTGCTCGATCACCTGCTCGTTTGCTGTCCCGTGCGCGCACGAAGCGCGGTGGTGCGTTTACGGGCAGTCGAAGAAATCAACGCCAACAAAAAAAATTTCATCCAGCCTAGTTAAGACCATACCAAAGACTATAAAAATGGGACCCATTGCCTCCCTGCGTGTGTGACGATCATTGGGACTTAAAAAAAAAAAAAAAAAAAATTAAAAAAAAAAAATATTTTTTTTTTTTTTGTACCCATGTATAATGCGCACCCCAGATTTTAGGACAATAAATTAGTTAAATTTTGCGCACTATACACGGAAAAAAACGGTAAAGATCCCAAAAAGGTTTTTTTTTTTTTTTCGCAAAGTACAATAATGCCATTTTGTTTTGTTTTGCTTAAGCATAACTTGAACCACGATGAGCACCATCAAACATGCACACAACAGCCAAACCAGTATCTCACCTGTCCATAACCTGAGATTGCAACAAGTGATGTAGACAAAAAAAGTTAAACTATTTATACAAATCAAAATACATCATATTATTGAATAGAGACGTGAATAGAATTGACTCTAGTTTTGAAGAATTGGTTGCGGATTAAGGATTTTATGCTACTCTTTATTGTGATACAGCCTAAATTGATATTCTAAATTGGAAATTTGTAACAGTCTTAATACATTTTGCCTTCAATAATTGCTATGGGTGCCATGGTGCAGCTGTGGTAAGCACGTCCACCTGACGGCGCCGAGTTTACGAGTTCAATTCCAGCTCCGGTCTTCCTGTGGGGAGTTTGCATGCGCTCTTCATTCAAGATTCAAGAGTTTTTTATTTGCCATGTTTGAGTGTGCCAAACAAGGAATTTGACTTCGGTAAAACATACCCTCTGTTCAACCTTTAGGTGACTAACAACACTCAGGACATCTGAAAAATAGCAAAAACAGTGTAGACAAATTCAAAAAAGGTGTGAAGAGCAGGATGTTATTGCACAGTAATGACTCTGAGACTCTAAGAGTGGTGTGAGTTCATCAGAGCAACAGCCTGGGGGAAGAAGCTGTCTCTGTGTCTGCTGGTTTTGGCTAACCGAGCTCTATAGCGCCGTCCGGAGGGGAGTAGTTCAAACAGACTGCAACCTGGGTGAGAAGGGTCTGTAGAGATGTTTGTTGCACGTTTCCTGGTCCTGGACAGGTACAAGTCTTGGATAGATGGGAGGTTGATTCCAATGATCTTTTCTGCAGTCCTGATTGTCCGTTGCAGTCTGTGCTGTTCTTGTTTGGAGGCCGATCCAAATCAGACAGTGATGGAGGTGCAGAGGACAGACTGAATGATGGCAGTGTAGAAGGTCTTCAGAAGCTCTCGCGGCAGGTTGAACTTCTCGAGCTGTCTCAGGAAGTACAGCCTCTGCTGGGCCTTCTTCCGGACAGAGTCTATGTGGCCGGTCCATTTCAGGTCCCGAGAGATTGTGGTTCCCAGGAACTTGAAGGTGTCTGTGGAGAGAATAGTATTACTGCGGATAGTGAGGGGTAAAAGTGGTGAAGGGTCTCGCCTGAAGTCTACTGTCATCTCCACGGTCTTGAGCGGGTTCAGCTCCAGGTGGTTTTGGCTGCACCAGTGGACCAGCCGCTCCACCTCTTTTTCTGTACGCAGTCTCATCACCGTCCTGGATCAGTCCGATGAGAGTGGGGTCGTCTGCATACTTCAGGAGCTTCACAGGAGAGTCACCTGAGGAGAAATCATTGGTGTAGAGAGAGAATAGCAGTGGGGAGAGGACGCACCCCTGAGGGGCTCCAGTATTAGTGGTCCGGGTGTCAGATGTGATGCCCCCCAGCCTCACACGCTGTCTCCTGTTGGTCAGGAAGCTGGTGATCCACTGACAGGTGGAGGCAGGCACCGTAAACTGGATGAGCTTCTGTTGGAGGATGTCAGGAGCGATGGTGTTGAACGCCGAGCTGAAGTCCACGAACAGGATCCTGGCGTACGTTCCTGGGGTGTCCAGGTGGTGCAGGATGTAGTGCAGTCCCATGTTGACCGCATCAACATGGGACTGCCCGGTAGACAAACTGGAGGGGGTCAAGGTGGGATGTAAACAGCCGCCATGACGATCGAGGAGAATTCCCGTAGTGAATAGAACGGGCGGCAGTTTATGAAAAGTGTTTCTAGGAGAGGGCTGCAGAACTCTTTCAACACCGTGACATCAGTACACCAACGTTCATTAATGTAGAAACAGAGACCACCTCCCTTTGATTTTCCAGAGAGCTCCGCGCTGCGGTCTGCACGAGTTAGCCGAAACCCCGCTAGCTCCACGGCGTGGTGGGGGGTTCGTTCGCTGAGCCGCGTTTCAACGAAGCACAGCGCGGCGGATCTGCTGAAGTCTGTGTTCCTTGAAGTGAGGAGCAGCAGTTCGTCCATCTTGTTCGCCAGGGAGAGGACATTCGCTAGATGAATTGACGGTAGGGCAGAACGGAACCCTCTCTGCCTCAGCTTTATGAGTGCTCAGGCTCGTTTTTCTCCGCCGCCGTCGCGCTAGCTTGTATAGCACCGCCGCTCCGGCTAGAATCTCCGACAAACAGTCTGAATCAGAGAGAACAGGAGAGAAAATACCAGAAGAAGACTGTCCGATGTTTAACAGCGCTTCTCTGGTGATCCGGGATGGACAGCAGAGGACACAGAAAACACACAAAATAAGACAAAGAAACAGAGCGACTCACCGTGGCTGCCATCCGCGGCACCTTCATATGACGTCATGCCTGCGTGAGTTCCCACTCGGTACTCTGGTTTCGTCCCACATCCTCAAAACATGCATGGTAGGATGATTGAGCACATTCATTTGTCCATAGGTGGGGCTTTGAGTGCGGATGGTTGTTCTATGTGTGCCCCGTGATTGGCTAGCAACCAGTTAAGGTTGTCACCCGCCTATTGCCTGAAGTCAGCTGGGATAGGCTCCAGCACGCCCGCAACCCTCGTCAGAAGAAACAGTTCAGAAAATGGATGGATATTTGCTATTTTCTAATATTAAAACTATGATCAAGTGCCGAGTGAGTGGCCCTTTTCATCACAGTATGTGAAGATGAAATGGCTGAGAAGGCAACATATTAAAAGCTGAATAATATTACTAATTACAGAAAAATTGTTAAGATTCTTCAATTGTTAGATAATATCACCAAAAATAAATTTGAATGACTTTTCCAAGCTGAGGAAAAAAGAAAAAAGCTAAAGATTAACACTCAAAATCTTTAATGGTAAATATTAATAGACTAGCTTAAACTGTCAGATCATTGTAATAGAATTTTAAAAAACAGGATAAAGGCAACATTTTCATAACTCTCCTTTTGTAAAATTTGAACTGAAGTATAGGGAGGTGGTTGCACGATAGTCCGAAGGCATAATATTCTCCCTCAGCATTGAGGCTCTTTCCCCAAATTGTTTACGAGTGGATTGGTGAAGTGATGCAAAAACTGGATAACACCACATTTCATACTGGCATGTTGTCAAACAAATTGCAACTACAGCATCTATCATCAATATTTATTAGTTTTCAATTTGTCAGAGACTTCACCTTGCAGAGGTGTGCAAGGCAATTTTATGTTGGTAGGGTACATTAATAACTGTAAAGATGCCACATAGGACAAGAGACAAGTTACAATTAAGATGTTTTGCGTCAGTTGAGAGCAATGTTCATCTGACAATGATTACACAGCATGGGTGATCGCTTTGCATTTCAGTATTTTTTTTGTTGCATTTCTGTTTCTTGCTCCATCATCCACATGTCGCAAATAAAATTTCCAATTGCTTTATGAGGAAAATATGAAAATACAAAAAGCAAATATAGCTCCGTTTTTTTCCCCCATCAATTCACTGTATGCTGAGAGAGTGAGTGCAGTGTGCAATTGCTCACACATGGAGCTTACATCCAGACTTCAGTACGAAAATAGTCCTATGTCTTGCATTAAGGCTTTGTGAAAGTAAATCAAAGATATTTGTGTATTCATGTATTTATTTGGTTATCTCAAGTTATATGAAGTTCTAAATATCTTTTACAACCACAATAGGCCGGGAAATTTATTTTTGTTAGTACCGGCTGAAAAAGAAGGCAAAATATTTTACATTTTTAATTACCTGTTTGATGGGAAAGTTCAATCTGAAAATCATTTGAATACAAAACTGAAACCCCTTTGATCAAACACAACAAAATGAGGTCATACTCTAACAATATAATTTAATGTAGGGGAGAGTGGGGTAATTTGTGCCAAGGGGCGAGTAGTGCCACCCCTGTTTTCCAGAAAACCATAGAAGAGGTTGGTCATGTGACCACCTATTTTTGAAGGGGCATCCATTTCACTCATCCTGCAGAGAAGGGAGACACATGGCTTGAGAGGTAAGCACATTTAAGTTAAAAAAAATAATTGATTGATTGATTGATTGAATATTTATTGATCCCCAGGGGTGGGGAAATTCAGGCCCCAGCAGTATCCATACCACAGAGTGGGTATACAAAAAACACACAGATGGCATGAGCGCAACTCAATAGGCTCTCACAAGGCTGCCACACAATGGCGCCACAAAGAAAGTCAGAAAGTGCACAAGATAAAAGCCATCAAAGCAAATCAAAGCTAAAAGACAAAGGAAAAAAAAGCAACAGCGGCCACCTAGCACCCCTCAATACAAGAGAACACCCCAAAACACACAAAATAGCCTCCACGGGGTCCATCGACAGGTGTAAGGGCAGTCCAGTTCAACGGCGCCCAATGGACCGTGGTGGTGAATCGGTGAAAACATCACAAAGCAGGCAAACGTGTGAGCAGCGTCCCGGGCACCCTGTCGGGGGACGTGCAGATGGCCACCACGGGGCTAGCATGGCGAAAGTCGTCGGTTCCGACGAGCACGAGGGAGCGGACTCCCCACAGGTGTTGCGGCTGCAAGGCCAATGCGAGGGACCCGGTCATCACTGGTCGGATAAGCAGGAAGCCGTCGTAGAGTTACGCCGGCCTCGACCGATGATCCCGGTCCGGTCCCAAGAAGAAAAAATAAATAAAATAAAGTATCCGATCCGAAGAGGTACCGAGGTGCGGTAGAAGGCACCAGCATCGCCGAATGGACAAAAAGACAGAAAGAAAAAGGAGAAAATAAGGAAATAAAGAGGAAAAGAGAGAACACTGCTGGGAGGCAGCCACTCACGGCGCCATACCAAGATAAACAAAATGCCCTCAAAAGTAAAATCTCTATGATTAAGGTTTTTTGATTGCTGTGTTTGTACAATTATAAACAATTTTGAAAACAGTTCACACATGTTTTAGTGCTTTAGTAAGCTACAGCATGAATCCATAGAGTTAGCATGATGCTTGCTCAAAACAGCAGGGGTATGTATTTTTTTTCCAAAATGGTGGGTCTGGGGTAATTTGTGCTAAAGGGCCTGGGATAAATTGTGCCACAAAAGAAACAGGTTGAAACGAAGAAAAGGAGTGGAAATAAGAAGGGGAGCCTGAAAGGGTCAAAGCAAAACAAATCCAAAAAGAAAGTGCTCCCCAGTAGCTCAGAAGAAAGTGACGTTCAGCTTCCACTTAGTGATGTCACTGAATATGACAGTTCAGATGTCCAAAGTGATGATGATGATGATGGTGACAAGAATCTGTCTGCTGCTGACTTTGTCATTGTGAGGTTTACGGGTAAAAAATCCAAATCTTATAGCTATGTTGGATTGGTGGAGAATGTTGATGGTGACGAGATCAGTGCAAAGTTTCTGAAGCAAAGTTCTAAGAGGTCTCTTGATGGAAAGCCCATTTTCACATTTAAAGAGAATGATGAAGGAGTCATTCCTAGAGGTGATGTGCTCAAGAAATTACCCAAATTGGGGCAAGTTGTGGCACAAAACCACTTTTTTTTTCTAAAGCTGTATTTCTCAGTTTGTTTAAGATCCAAAGTAATTGTTCCCAGGGATGCACAAGATATCTTAGTTGGAGGCATTACTGTTATCCCCTAGCTTTGAGGGCACTTTAAATAAAAATTGGCACTCTTCCCTATGTATATAATATAGAAGTATGTCCCTATAATAATTTATATCCAACAATCGTCAATGTTGAAGCAATGATGGTGGGGGAGATTAAAGTTAAGTTTCACTTAACAGCAGTGTATAATGCTTGGGTATGTGAAAAAAATGTATATGAAAATATTTTCTCTAAACACATTAGGTGATTCATCTTAATGGCTAACCATGACAGTAGGTTGAACTTGTGTGCTTTATTGTTTTACTGTAGCTGTGATCCATGTACCGTACTTTCCGCCCTATAAGGCGCACCTAAAAACCTAAATTTTTATCAAAAGTCAACAGTGCGCCTTATAGTCCGGTGCGCCTTATTTATGGATCAAGTGATGAATTTGTTGATCCATACTGGTTGTACACAGTGCTCTGCCAAAATGTTTTAGTACGTTTTAGTACGACTAGTAAATTACAAGGTCGCATCGCTTCCCAGCATTACGGTAACTGTAGTCAGGGGGCGTCACCGAATAGCTGTTGTACCCGCGAGGCTATTTCATTTCAAAATAGGCTGCTCCGTTAATGTTTCGAGTAAATCTACGGATCGATATGGAAGGGAAACATAGGTAAGTAGTACACAGTGCTCAGTACCAATGCGTTAGATCGAACTTTAGTCAGTTCTGATCATTTTATAGGAGCTCGTTTGAGAGACGCGATTGTTTACACTTTGCTGAGGCTCATGGGAGATTGCGAGCTGAGGGTCATGGGTTTTTGCGGATGGCTAATGCTATAACGATAGCTGCTATACGCGCGAGGCTATTTCATGTCAAAATAGGCTGCTCTGTTCATGTTTTGAGTAAATCTACGGATCGATATGGAAGGGAAACATAGGTAAGTAGTACCAATGCGTTAGATTGAACTTTAGTCAGTTCCACTCATTTTAAAGGAGATCGTTGTAGAAACGCAATTGTTTACAGAGGGCTCGTTGGTTATTGGCTAGTGGGTGCATACCGCAACCCTAGTCAACCTCAGTTTGTTGCAGTAAAGCTTCTATTTTATGCGCCTTATAGGCCGGTGCGCCTTATATATGGACAAAGTTTTAAAATGGGCCGTTCATTGAAGGTGCGCCTTATACCCCGGTGCGCCTAATAGGGCGGAAAATACGGTATTTGCATTTGGTGGCTGGCATCCAACATTGCGGATTTTGGTGATTGTCTTTACTGGTCAATTATACATTGTTACCCAGTACTCAACGACCATATTAATATCAGCACTACGTGTTTGATATGTTTTCGGGGGGGTTTGAATTTTCTTAGAAAAATATATTTTTAGTGTTTTATATTTATATATTAGTTTTTTACTATTAGCAAACATGCACATGAACTTCATACTAAGAACTTTCTCTATCAAATCTATGACAGTTTAAACAACGAAATACCTATCCCAAAGCCCCTCTGGGAAAAAAGATGCATTATAAAACTTAGTGAGAGAACCAAAATAATACCATCATAATGCCACTATTTAACTGAGGTATCACAGCAATTTCAATTACAAGGCTACCATATTTGTTTCCATGGTCGACATTGAGCACAACTGATCTCGCACATAGGCACCATTAAAAACACCAACTGATTAAAAAGCATTTAATTTGATAGCTAAATGGCGCTTACCCATTTTGAGAAGAGCCATTCATCATGGCGCCAGACGCCCAAATGCAAAAAACAATTTGCCTCCAATTGTTGTAAGTGTTGAATCACGCTGCGAGACATGCTAAAGCTAATTTGCCAGACAAATTAGTTGGCTCGATCAAACTTCATCGCCAAAGTTATAAAACCAAGTATGGAAAGTAAAGTGCTCTCACCGTACATTTCTTGTAATTGTTCCGTGTGAAGCCCACTGCAGGGGACATTTTAGATGCCCACCCTTGATGCCATTTTTTAAACACTGTGGCTGTCAAATGGCTTGGCTTAGGATACCAACCATTACAAAGATAGCTCCTCCATTTCACTAATCGAGTCTTCCCTGTGATGCCAACACATGCCAAACCAGTTGCTATATTGTGTTTCGCCTCAAGTAACCATTGGATCATGCTGTAACATCAGATAGTAGGTAACCTTTACAAATAACTTTTTAATAACTTTTAATCCATTTGAAAATGAAAAGATTTTTTAAAAGTATTTACGATATGTGAAATAAACAAACTGCATTAAGATTGCAAGTTACTCATCGAGATCATAGTTACATTATACTGTATGGAAAATGTTATGGTACCACAAATGGTCAGCTCTTTGCCTCCCAGTTCTGACGTTGCTTGCCCGAATCCAGATTCAGGCCCTCTGAAAGTTCCATGTTCTGCCCGTGTTTGTGTTTTATACCAGTACTGTGGTTTCCTAGCATATTCCAAAACTAGAATTGTTAGGTTCAAGTTCGCCCTGTGCTTGTGTGGGTTTCCTCCAAGGACTCTGGTTTCATCCACATTCTCAGGCAAGGTAGGCCGATTGACAACTCTAAATTGCCCATAGGTGTGAATGTGAAAGGCGTTTGTCTATGTGTGCCCCGCAATTGGCTAGGAACCACTTAAGGGTGTGTCCTGTCTACTGTGTGAAGTAAGCTGGGATCGACTTGTGAAGATACACTACCGTTCAAAAGATTGGGGTCACTTAGAAATGGCCTTATTTTAAAAATCGCTATTTTTCAATGAGGATAACATTAAACTAATCAGGAATACATGCTATACATTTTTAATGTGATAAATGAATATTCTAGGTGCAAACGTCCGGTTTTTAATTCAATATCTATATAGTTGTTAGAAGGAGAATGATGATTACAAAACCCTTGAAAGTTCTTGTGCATTAATGTTAGTTTTCATGGAATACACTAAACTATCTTGGTGTAAAAATCCCTTGATCACTTGAAAAAGTGGGTCTCGGTTCATTTCTTTAATCCGCACCAGGATTCGTTTACGTGTATTCACACCTGCACAAAAGGTCTGACGTTACTATTGATCCCTGGTCCGTTTAAAGCGGACCAAACAGTTAGGGTCTGAATACACCCTTAGTTTTTTTTTTGGACTTAGCAGCAATATAACGGTCTTGATTCACCATATTAAATGAAGGGTAAACCGAGGATGGTTCATTTTTCGCTAACTAGCCCAATTTATATATTTTTTGATCAGGAAAATAAAATAATGTTAGCATGGTCTATTGCAGGGGTGTCCAAACCACACAGGAGACAGTATGCCCTTTTGACACTTGCATGTGGAGAAAACGTTCGTCACTGTGCATACAGTGATGTTCGAACGAAGTCTAACTTTGGATTCTTGCAAGAGAGTATTTATTGAGTGAAAACAGGGTAAGGGTGAGAGTGGACAGGTTTGGTGATACCCCGGCCTCTGGTCAAATCAGAGCAGGGGGTGTTTTACGACGTTGGGGGAAACAGAACAACTTTGATTGCTTCCTCTGCAGCTGGTCAACCAGTGCAGAGGATGCAACCACTTTATTTTACTGCGTTGTGAGAGCAGAAGTTTGATTAATCATTACTACATTCCAACATAATCATACGATCAAAATAGTCTATCAACCCTAACGTTTCCCTCCTGTTTATCATGTGATTGTCACCCCGATTAACAAACATAAGCAAGTAAATGTAATGAAGATAGAAAAACAAAAAATAAAAACACAGAAACAGTACGTCATTGTATTCATCATTAGTGAGGCATTTACGACGGTCAAATCATCAAGTTTCTGTAAAATATGTTCAGCTAATCAGCATTATCACAATCTTCTTTCCGCAGCGCATTAAAATCATCACATTCAACATGCCTGAGATGTATTTGCACTTCAGTTACGGTAGAAGACACAGATCTTGATACATCTGACTTCAAACATGAGATAACACAGGTCGTAAATGAGCACAACAATACCAGCACAACAATCACAGGAGTCACCAGTTTCAACAGCAGCTGCCACCAGGTGTCAGAGAATAGCTATGAAAATAAATCCCATTGATGTGGGACCTTGTCCTCCGACATGGCCTGCTGTAAATTCTTCAGTGAGTTCATAGCGTTGTTGATGTGAGTGTCATTATCTCCTGGAATGTATGTGCAACAGGAAGTTCCAATAACATGGCACACGCCACCTTGCGCTGCAGTCATCAAGTCCAGAACCATCCTGTTTTGCAAGTCCATTAGTCTAATAGCCTGGATCTCACTGTTTTGTCCATCAGCGAGATATTCACAAAAGATTGAGGTTCAGTGTCTCTATGAAGAGTGATTGTTGTCTAACTCCGATCCAAGGAAATAGTCCATGAACGACTGGCCACTTGTGGCAAGTTTCGTCCTTCAACAGTCACATTGAGATTAATCCAAAAGAGTTCGATCACAGGTTTCTTTCTGTGAGTCCAGGGGAGTAGGGGTAGCATGACTGACTGTGACAGCACGGTGTTGGCATCCAACTCCTCCCATAGAGGCCATACATTTCACTTCACTAATGTCCATCACTTTGGCCTCCACGTGAACTTGCGTGGAGGAAGGGGAAGTTTGGAACACACATCGTACCCCTCCTGTGTAGGATCTCACAGTTAACCTCACACACCGGTACCAAGTGTTGGTTTCGTATGGGTTTTCTGGGGTCCCATGACCAGTCCTCATGGTTTTCCTCATGTGACCATCTTCTCCTTTGGTTGACTTTGTCAATGGGTCTATTCAGATGAGGCAATAGACCATAGCATGCTACAACCACAACGCAGCAGAGGATCCACCTGGCATGTGGAGTCCCTTTTGCTACTAGGTTGGCAGAGACACCGGTACATCCCATCGCCTGTCAGAGTGGGGATCGTTGAATTTTTCACTGACATTGAGACGCACCACCCTAGATGATGGAGCCCCATTGTAGTCAGAACTTCCCCACCACTCCGAAAATGGGGTCTAGCACTCTCTGTAACTTGCAGTGGCTGAGGTGAATCCAGCTGGGCCTTCCAGCAAACTTCACTGCGGTGGGGGTAGTCAGCAAGACTTGGAATGGTCCCTCACACCGTGGCTGGCCCGGTTTTTCCTTTTTACGACCTTGCTGTCAGTATCCTGGCTTGATGAGGTTGTTGATCTGTGGGGAAGAAGCATCAGGCGGCAGTAAATTTGCATTTGACACATGCTTCAGTTTGTTTTCAAAAGGTGTTAACCCATCTGAAATGGAAGTGATTCTCATATAGAGCTTCTTTTAGGTTTCCGTGTGGATTATGCTTCACACAAACAGGACATGCTTTAAAACTTTTCTTTTTTTAGTAAGAATCCAAGTATAACTCATACTTGTTGCCTTAAAAAGCAATTTTGGTAAAACAGGTTCGTTATTGATGCGGCAGATATATTTATCCATTATTGCACCATTTGTCGTCCACTTTTGTTTTTCCAATAATGGAGCATGTTCTGCATGTCTGTAGTGTGTGTAGATCGGGCACATTTGGTGCGCGTCTGTCCTCCATCATTCACTGCTCGTAAATCTTGTATCATTCACCAATCAATTTCATTGGCCTTTTGAACTGGAAAAACAGGAGTGTTTGCAAGGAGCGTCTGAGCACTTCCTAATGATTCGTCCTGACCAAAGACCATTTCTGACAAGGTCTATCCTATTTATTGCCTCCTTTTTTAAAGGAAATTCTCTGATCTTGGTTGTACGTATTTGGACGGGGTGGATGGACGTTAAGTCCTGTAGCAGATGTTTCCTTTGCCCACAGTTTGTCAGGAAGCTCAGCTCATTCCTCCTCTTCCTTGTCAGTCAAACAAATGTTAACTAGTCAGGGAAGCGCATAAGTGCGTGCTTTTCCAACAGCTTCATCACACACTGTTTGTTTCCACATGTCACATCTGGTACTGTACCTATCACCATTGTTGTTAGGGTGGTGCTCACTCTAACTTATTTTGCAAGAACCACATGGGAGACAGTTAAGTCTTTTTGGGCACCTGCAGGCGGAGAGTCCATTCGTCACTGTGCGTACAGCAATGATCGAATGACGTCTGACTCTCGCTTCCCACAAGAGCATCTTTATTAAGAGAAAAAGGGTGGGGGTGACAGTAGACTGAATAGACAAGTTAAAAAGCCCTTGACCTCTAGATTAGCAGAGCAGGGGATGTTTTACGACATTGTGTAGGATGGAACAAGCTAGGTTATTTATTACTGGTTACACACCAACATAAGCATAAAACTAATCTACCAAGGTTATTTATTACTGGTTACATACATTCCAACATAATCATATGATCAAGATAGTTTTGGAAAACCCTGACGGTTGTCCTCATAATGAGTGACAGATTCGGAAAGTTTATTTCGGCAACCCACATCTTCTTTAAAATTGTGTCAGTGATTTGACCTGCATCGTGTATATATAAAATTTGAGGTGTCTTTCGAATCTGATAGTTTTCATTAGTCACTTTTTAATAATTTTCCGATTGTTTTCAGAAAAGGTTTGAGAATTTTTTTTTAACTTCATGGTATGACTCCATAGGTATTAGAGAATCTTTATGTAGTAAAATGTTGTGTTACTTCTGTCTTCCATTCTTTGTACCACACTCTCCCACCTGTTGAGGTTTGCGTGCCTCACATTCCTTGACCACTATCACTTAGACAACTCTATAGAAGGGTGTGTCCTTTACTACATTTGATTCCATCATCATTTAATCTGACGTTCTTTCCGAAACACTTCTCAATTTCCCAGTTCACACATCTTTTGCATGTATTACTGGTTCTCCAATTTTTTTCTCTGGTTAATTATCAATCCAAAAGCAACTCTATACTCATTTGTTTTTTCTTAGCATTTAACTTGCTCAGAATCGCTCTTTCTTCAAAATTGTTCCACTAATTTTCCATAGTAGTCTCCAACAACTTTAAGCATTCAAACTGTATTTTCCTTTCATCCAGGCTATCATTCATCCTTGCTCATTTGCATCTGACACACAGTCTCCAAAAAGGAGCCTTCTCATTACATATTGGTCTCACACTCTTCAAGCTCTTCACACAACATTCATATATCATTCTCAACTCACAATACTTATCCTAATTTTTCCAAAGGTTCCTGATAGAACAATCCACCTTTTCCATAAAAAAACAGCTGGCAAATTAAAAAGAATTTTTTCTTCGATTTTAAATTTAACCAACTAAATCTCCCAGATTTAACTCACATATAGAAGTTTGTATATTCTTATAACACAACCGTTCAATTATTTCGGTTAAAGTTAGCATTGCAATGTCTTAAATTCTCAATTATGCTTCATCCGATCCCACAAAAGCATGTTTTCGCTTTCTCTCAAATTTCTCATCAGGGCGAGACACTAATGTGTACTAGTGTGGACCAGTTTCTGCCCACGAACAAATTTCTTAATTTTTTATTTTTCAAAATTATTTCTGTTTTGCGATGCAAATGGAATAGATCAAAGTCTAGCAAATTTCTTTGCACTAAAAGTTTAGCCAATTTCATCATTTTAACACATAGGCGTGCAGATGCACAGCTCTCGCACGGGAGGGGTTGGGGCCCGGCATTAATGATTCGTCACAGGATGGCCATTTCCTGCAATCGATCATGAAGCCGGTTCCAGCCCACACACGCACATTCCAATTCTCTATTTATTTTCTTTTTGAAGAAATTTGTATTTATTTATTTACCGTTTTTTTTCCGTGTATAATGCGCGAAATTTAACTAATTTATTGTCCTAAAATCTGGGGTGCGCATTATACATGGGTACAGTTTTTTAAAATTTTTTTTTTTTTTTTTTTAAGAAAATCACGGTACAACAAAACCAACAACAGGACTGACCGACAAAGACGTGGAACAAAAAGACATTACCAAAGACAGGAACAGAAACCAAACAGACATCATGACAGTAACACATGCAATGATCCGACGGTGAGCGAGGGGCAGACAGGACTTAAAAACAAAACACGTTACATTGATTGAGGTGACACAGGAAGGGAGGGGCAACGCGAACAGAAACTATGGCAACCTAGACACATAGCAAAACTGGGGACGAGACATGACAAATCTCCCTCGAAATAAAACTTGAAATCACCTTTCTTCTTGTTTGTTGTCAATCGCTCATCGCATTCAGCCATCCTGCCCAACACACTTAGTCAGTAAAATTCATAATTGACGACACATCGTTTGATGCGATGGTGCAATCCTTGATGGTGTGTTATTGTCAAATATTGTTTGTTTTTTAATCTCCATCGCGGACCGGACGTCATACGGAGGCAGTATGACTGCGCATGCGCACTATGGATCCGATGCGCAGAACGGATGCGCAAGACACGTCAGCTATATAAAGAGCGAAAGTTCAGTTTTCTTCCTATTAGTTTCAATTCACAGTTTAATTAGCAGTTTCAATCAGCAAATAACAAAATGCGTATTACAGGTAATATTTTATTTCACAACACTTTGCCTTGTTCCTTTCGTCTCTGCTGTTTACTTCAAACACGCTCCATACGACCGCAATGCTCTCGTATCAGACGCTTGCTCGATCACCTGCTCGTTTGCTGTCACAATGTACCCTACACAAATCCGAAACATTTGTTGCGGCTCCGAGTCACGACGAGGGGCAAGTTTTGGTTTCCAAGGGTGTTTTTATTCCTCTTCAACGTCTCTCCCATACAGAGCCGCCTTTTTCACGTCCGCAGGCCTTTCTCACATGTGCGCACTGATCGCAGTGGTGCCTTTACGGGCAGTCGGAGAAATAAATATATTGGGTGCGTATTATACATGGGTACAGGCTTTTTTCCAGCATCAACATGCCATTTTTAGGGTGTGTATTATACATGGGGGCGCATTATACACGGAAAAAAACGGTACACGGATAACAGGACTAGTGTCCTGAAGTCCGGGGAAGGAGGGGGTGGTGTAGAGTCCCCCTCTGGATGAGGTATCTCTTCTAAAGAGTACTTCGCAAAACAACTCTCGCTCTTTATATAGCTGACGTGTCTTGCGCATCCGTTCTGCGCATCGGATCCATAGTGCGCATGCGCAGTCATACTGCCTCCGTATGACGTCCGGTCCGCGATGGAGATTAAAAAACAAACAATAAAAACAACACACCATCAAGGATTGCACCATCGCATCAAACGATGTGTCGTCAATTCTGAATGTTACTGTCATGATGTCTGTTTGGTTTCTGTTCCTGTCTTTGGTAATGTCTTTTTGTTCCACGTCTTTGTCGGTCAGTCCTGTTGTTGGTTTTGTTGTACCATGATTTTCTTAAAAAAAAAAAATAATAATTTTTTTTTTTTTTTTTTAAATTGTACCCATCTATTATGCGCACCCCAGATTTTAGGACAATGAATTAGTTAAATTTCGCGCATTATACACGGAAAAAAACGGTACTTGTTTTTTATTATTTCTCCTGCCAACGCGAAGTCCTCTTAAAAAAAAGAGCTGCTTCCTCCAGAGGGAGACTCTACAACACCCCCTACTTCCCTGGGAACTAAAGACAACAGTCCTGTTACCCAGCCCTGCCAACGCAAAGTACTGTATTGGCCCGAATATAAGACGACCCTGATTATAAGACGACCCCCTCTTTTTCAAGACTCAAATTTGAAAAAAGACTTTTTGAACACCGAATTTAATTTTTATACAGAATATAATTACAGTAAATCTGCAACAAATGATTACCGTAAACTTCAGACTATAAGCGGCGACTTTTTTCTCAAATTTTGAACCCTGCGGTTTATAGTCCGGTGTGGCTTATACTATAGGATTTTTTCCGTGATTTATGTGATGACTTGATCACTTTTACTGTATACACTCGTAAAAGGCTGTGGACCGCTGTTGTGCGGCATCGCTTTGCTGGGCGGAGGGATGCATGACACGGTCACTGGGGAGAAAAGTGGTGTGTTGATCGCATGTCCATCCGCGAGGCAAATAGTGCCGTAAAATTTACACAGAGATGAGACAGAACAAGATCAAGACGGACATTACTGAAAGAAAGCTTTTATACACAAACCGTCATTATGGGGGGCTTATATAGGATTTTTTCCATGATTTCTATGATGACTTGATCACTTTTATACACTCATAAAAAGGCTGTGGACCGCTGTTGTGCGGCAACGCTTTGCTGGGCGTAGGGATATATGGACACGTTCACTGGGCAGAAAAGTGGTGTGTTGATTGCATGTCCATCCGCCAGGCAAATAGTGCCGCATAATTCACACAAAAAAGAGACAGAACGAGATCAAGACGGACATTACTGAAAGAAAGCTTTTATACACAAACCGTCATTATGGGGGGCTTATATAGGATTTTTTCCATGATTTCTATGATGACTTGATCACTTTTATACACTCATAAAAAGGCTGTGGACCGCTGTTGTGCGGCAACGCTTTGCTGGGCGTAGGGATATATGGACACGTTCACTGGGCAGAAAAGTGGTGTGTAGATTGCATGTCCATCCGCCAGGCAAATAGTGCCGCATAATCCACACAAAAAAGAGACAGAACGAGATCAAGACGGACATTACTGAAAGGAAGCTTTTATACACAAACCGTCATTATGGGGGACAAAAGAAATGCATATGATGCCGCTTTTAAGCTAAAGGCAGTCGATGTTGATGACATTGTGTTGCGTCACCCTTTTCTTTATTTCGTGGTCCCGTCTACTCTGGAGCTATACGTGTCACTCGCTAGTTTAATGTAATTTAGCGCTTCGTGCATGAATAAAATTAGCATGAACAGACCCTCATCCCACTAGAAGAAATGCATAAAAGCGACGACGAAAGAGAGACTGAGAAAGTGTGTGGCGAAGGATATCTAACGCTATTCCAATCGGACACTGAGGAGGAAGACTTTGATGGTTTCAGTGCACAGGAGGAAGATGAAGACAATGAAGCTCCTTATTTTACTTTTACTAGTATGTTTTTCTAACCAGCCCTGTTAGTGCTGTGCTACCGTGTTGCTGCTGTGTTACCGCCGCGTCTCAGTGACTTTTACCAGTATGGTTTTTTTTAATCCAGCCCTATTAGTTCTGTGTTACTGCCGTGTTCCTGCGGTATTACTGCCGCATCACAGGCAGTGTTTGGAAAGAAATGTTAAGGTATGTTATTAAAACTTTAAAAAAGCTTTCTGTGTCCAGTCTTTCTTTGTTAATAACTCACGTGCACACTTCCGTGTTGCTGCGGTACTACTGCTGCGTCACAGGCAATGTTTAGAAAGACATGATAAAGTATGTTATTAAAATTTTAAAAAGGCTTTCTGTGTACTCTTTCTTTGTAAAAAAAACTCGTGTGTACGTGCGGCTAATAGTCCGGTGCGGCTTATATAAGAAAAAAAAAAACTAAAATATTCCCGAATTTTAGCTGGTGCGGTTTATAGTCCGGTGCGTTTTATAGTCCGGAAATTACGGTATAATATATTCGAGGAAAAAAAGCATGTTATTTTGCCAAATTCAAATCATGCAAAAACTGTCTATCACATCTTAATATCTGAACATTTAAATATGTAAACTAAAGTGCAATCACATTTCCAAATTAATGGCTTCTGGTTTTTGAAATGTAAACAAACCAATCTACTGTGATAAAACAAAAAAAATGCAATAACTGCATTAACCATCAAAGTGAAGTCTAACTGTAACGGTAGTCTTGAAACAAATCTGAATGAGGAAAAACATTCAAGATTCATGAGTTTTTTATTCGCCATGTTTGAGCGTGCCAAACAAGGAATTTCACTTCGGTAAAAACACATCCTCTGTTCAACATTTAGGTGACTAACAACACTCAAGACGTGTGAATAATGGCAAAAACAGTGTAGACAAATTCAAAAAGGTGTGAAGAGCAGGATGTTACTCCACAGTAATGACTCTGCGACTCTATGAGTGGTGTGAGTTCATCAGAGCAACGGCCTGGGGGAAGAAGCTGTCTCTGTGTCTGCTGGTTTTGGCGTACCGAGCTCTATAACGCCGTCCGGAGGGGATAGGGTCTCGCCTGAAATCCACTGTCATCTCCACGGTCTTGAGCAGGTTCAGCTCCAGATGGTTTTGGCTGCACCAGTGGAGCAGCCGCTCCACCTCCTGTCTGTACGCAGTCTCATCACCGTCCTGGATCAGTCCGATGAGAGTGGTGTCGTCTGCATACTTCAGGAGCTTCACAGGAGAGTCACCTGAGGAGAAATCATTGGTGTAGAGAGAGAAGAGCAGTGGGGAGAGGACGCACCCTGAGGGGCTCCAGTATTGGTGGTCCGGGTGTCAGATGTGATGCCCCCCAGCCTCACACGCTGTCGCCTGTTGGTCAGGAAGCTGGTGATCCACTGACAGGTGGAGGCAGGCACCGCAAGCTGGATGAGCTTCTGTTGGAGGATGTCAGGAGCGATGGTGTTGAACGCCGAGCTGAAGTCCACGAACAAGATCCTGGCGTACGTTCCTGGGGAGTCCAGGTGGTGCAGGATGTAGTGCAGTCCCATGTTGACCGCATCATTCACTGACCTGTTTGCCCGGTAGGCAAACTGGAGGAGGTCAAGCAGGGGGCCCGTGACCTCCTTCAGGTGGTTCAGCAGTAACCTCTCGAAAGATTTTATGACCACAGATGTCAGTCTGACGGGTCTATAGTCATTCAGACCTGTGATGGCGGGCTTCTTGGCCACTGGAACGATGGTGGAGCTCTTGAAGCACGAGGGCACCTCACACAGGTCCAGAGAACGGTTGAAGATCCGTGCAAAGGTGGGCGCCAGCTGCTCAGCGCAGACTTTCAAGCAGGAAGGTGACACACCGTCTGGGCCCGGTGCCTTCCTGGTCTTTTGTTTCTGGAACATCTGGCGCACTTCCTCCTCACGGACCTGGAGTGTGGGCGCGGCCTCTGCAAGAGAGAGAGTGGGTGACAACGATGATAGAGGTGTGGACAGAGCAGTTGTGGGGAGAGGTGAGTATGTGGATTGTGCTGCAGGAAGTCCTGTTGTGTGGGAGGACCGATCAAACCTGCAGTAGAACTTGTTTAGCTGGTTAGCAAGCCTTGGGCTCTCCATAGGACAGTTTGTTTCTTGTAGCCTGTGATGCTCTGCAGACCTTTCCACACCGTTGAGGGATCAGGATTGGCAGAGAGGTGTCTCTTCAGGTTCTCCCCGTAACACCTCCTGGCTTTCCTGACCTCTCGGTTCAGTGTTTTTCTGGTCTGCCTGAACAGGTCGCGGTCGCCGCTCCTGTAGGCCTCCTCCTTGATTTTGCGCAGTCTCCTGAGGTTCGGTGTGAACCAAGGTTTGTCGTTGTTGTACGTGCAGAAGGTCTTAGTCTGCACACGCAGATCCTCACAAAAACTGATGTATGATGTGACAGTGTCAGTGAGTTCATGCAAGTCTGAAGTTGGAGCTTCGAAAGCTCCCCAATCGGTGCAGTCAAAGCAGGCTTGGAGGTCCTGCCTTGACTCTACTGTCCATTTCCTCACAGTCCTCACCACAGGCTTAGAAATTTTTTGTTTCTGCCTGTAGGCCGGGATCAGATGAAATAGACAGTGGTCCGAGAGTCCTAAAGCTGCACGAGCCGCAGAGTGGTATGCATCCTTGATCACGGTGTAGCAGTGGTCCAGAGTCTGTGCCCCTCTGGTGGGACACGTTACATGCTGTCTGTATCTGGGGAGTTCGTGTGCGAGGTTCGCCCTGTTAAGATCACCCAGAACAATGATTAGTGAATTTGGTAGAAGTTTCTCCATGTCTGTTACCTGGTCAGCCAGCATCTGCGTGGCTTCACTCGCACGTGTGTGTGGTGGAATGTAAAAAGCCGCCATGACGATTGAGGAGAACTTCCGTGGTGAATAGAACGGGCGGCACTTCATGAAAAGTGTTTCTAGGAGAGGGCTGCAAAACTCTTTCAACACCGTGACATCAGTACACCAACGTTCATTAATGTAGAAACAGAGACCACCTCCCTTTGATTTTCCGGAGAGCTCCGCGCTGCGGTCTGCACGAGTTAGCCGAAACCCCGCTAGCTCCACGGCGTGGTGGGGGGTTTGTTCGCTGAGCCGCGTTTCAACGAAGCACAGCGCGGCGGATCTGCTGAAGTCCGTGTTCCTTGAAGTGAGGAGCAGCAGTTCGTCCATCTTGTTCGCCAGGAAGCGGACATTCGCCAGATTAATTGACGGTAGGGCAGAACAGAACCCTCTCTGCCTCAGCTTTACGAGTGCTCCGGCTCATTTTCCGCGCCGCCGTCGTGCTAGCTTGTATAGCACCCCCGCTCCGGCTAGAATCTCCAACAAAGAGTCTGAATCAGAGAGAACAGGAGAGAAAATACCAGAAGAAGACTGTCTGATGTTTAACAGCGCTTCTCTAGTAAAAGTGATCCGAGATGGACAGCAGAGGACACAGAAAACACACAAAATAAGACAAATAAACAGAGAGCGACTCACCGCGGCGCCATCATATGACGTCGGAATTGCAATAAAATAATGCAAACTACCGCTATTGTTGGGGAGCCTGAGGACTGTATAGGGGGTTGGCTCGGATGGTTATGCTCTTTTCGCCCCCGAGTGTCGGTCAGAACACAGGAGGGACGACGTGGTTCAGTTTTGATTGCTTTACTGAATTATTGGTGTAACATTGTTGTTTTATAACAGTAGATTGGTTTATTTACGTTTCAAAAACCAGAAGCCATTCATTTACAAATGTGATTGCACTTTAGTTTACATATTTAAATGTTCAGATATTAAGATGTGATAGACATATTTTGCATGATTTGAATGAGGCAAAAATAACATGCTTTTTCTCTCGAATATATTTTTATAATCATTTGTTTCAGATGTACTGTAATTCTTTTCTGTATAAAAATTAAATTTGGTGTTCAAAAAGTATTTTTTCAAACTTGAGTCAAAAAGTATTTTTTCAAACTTGAGTCTTGAAAAAGAGGGGGTCGTTTTATAATCAGGGTCGTCTTATATTCGGACCAATACGGTACGCACTTTGTGTCAAAGATGCACACGATCACAGCAACACACTCAGTCAACACCAGCAACTTATCGCTGCGCACAAGCTCCAACAATCGCAATAAGCTGAGGTAACTCACGCGAGACTTAAGGCGTGGTGACGTAACTGTCCAACATTTTAACATCAACATCGGAACCTTTCTGACAGCTATTTTTATTTTTCTTCTTTGTGACAGGGGTTCGCTTTGGCCAGGGGAGTTAAGTTCAGCATTCACTTTAAAGATATTTGGCACGTCTAGCGTTGTGAATGGATATAATGTCTAGATCCCGAATGTAAGACGACCCCCACTTTTTCAGTCTTATTTCAATGCAAAAAACATGGTCTTATATTCGGGCCAATATGGTAGTACCCTTTAGAAGAGCTACTTCATCCATTCTACAACACCCCCTCCTTCCATGGGACTTAAGAACTTCTGTCCTGCCCATTTACTAGAACATTTTCCTGTGCACTTTTATTTTCTACGCGTTTCACATCAGCAAAATCACACAACTCCGTCAATCCAACTGTTGTCAGACGAAGGCAGACCTAAGATGCTGGCCAGGCGAAGAATTTTCTTCCCAGGTCTTTCTTTTCCAGGTCTTCCTAATGGACGCTGGCCTGTCGACAGTGTGCAGTAGACCCTCCTCCGTCCATCAGCAGTGGGTATGTTGAGATCCGGGTCACGGCACCAAAATGTTAGAGTGGTGCTCACTCTAACTTATTTGCAAGAACCACACAGGAGACAGTATGCCCTTTTGACACTTGCAAGTGGAGAAAACGTTCGTCACTGTGCATACAGCGATGTTCAAACGAAGTCTGACTTTGGATTCTTGCAAGAGAGTATTAACTGAGAGAAAACAGGGTGGGGGTGAGAGTGGACAGGTTTGGTGAACTCCCGGCCTGTGGTCAAATCAGAGCAGGGGGTGTTTTATGACGTTGGGGGAAACAGAACAACTGTGATTGCTTCCTCTGCAGCTGGTCAACCAGTGCAGAGGATGCAACCACTTTATTTTACTGCGTTGTGAGAGCAGGAGAAGTTTGGTTAATCATTATAGTCTACATTCCAACATAATCATACGATCAAAATAAAAGTCAAAGTCAAAGTCTGCTTTATTGTCAACGTCTTCACATGCCGAGACACACAAAGAGATCGAAATTACGTTTTCTCTATCCCACGGTGACAAGACATATTACACGATAGACATACAAGTAAACGACGCAATATAAAAAACAAGAAGGCACACACAATAAATAATAAGAGTAATAATAAATAATAAATAAACAGATAACACAACAAATAAGAGCCAGTGTGCATACAGACAGTAAAAGTACAGGACGCTACGCAGAACGGGGAAGCGAGTTCAGGATCCTGACAGCCTGGAGTATGAAGCTGTTTGAGAGTCTGGTGGTGCGGGAGCGCAGGCTTCTGTACCTCTTCCCAGAGGGCAGAAGCTCGAACAAAGAGTGAGCGGGGTGACTCACATCACTCAAAATCGTGGTCGCCTTGCGGGTGAGATGGGAATCTATCAACCCTAACAGCTCGTTAGGTCAGCTCTATTTAAACTCTGTGAATCAAGCCAGTGGTTGTCAGCTCGTCTCCTTACACTGCCGGTGACGCCACTGCTCACTGTGCTCTGCTCACTGTGCCCTGCCGGAACAATTCCCGTTGTCAAGCGTGCTCGTATTCTGACCTGACTCGCCTTGCTTGCTGCCTGTCCTGACTATTCGCCTGTCCTTAACCATACGTTGATCGCCCCCTGCCTCTGACTCTGACTACGCGTTGAGCTCTTCTGCTCAGTCACACCAGCCAGACCGGCAGTCCAGTGTTCCACTTCCCCTTTCCGCTTTTCACTAAAGGTTCCTGCTGCATTTGGTCGCACTGTCTCAGTTCCTGACAGTTCCATCCATCTATTGTCTGAAAAGCTTATCGTCACGAGGGTCGGGGGTGTGCTGAAGCCTATCATCCCAGCAGTGTTTTGACGGTATTTGGGGTACACCCTGAACAGATTCCCAGCCAATCACAGGGCACACCTAGACAAACATCCATTCACATCTATCACACCTACAGACAATTTGCTGGTCAAT
The DNA here is from genome assembly GCF_033458585.1 of Syngnathus typhle. Lineage (NCBI taxonomy): Eukaryota > Metazoa > Chordata > Actinopteri > Syngnathiformes > Syngnathidae > Syngnathus > Syngnathus typhle. The sequence goes on from NC_083740.1 coordinate 22,032,771, forward strand.
CAGCCGACCATGCATGCTTTTGGAAAGCACCCCGAGGAACCTCATGCATGAGAAAACATGCAAACTCCATACAGGAAGGCTGGAATCAAACACTGCACTTCTGAACTGTGAGGTCTTAATTTGCAGTCTAATTTTTTATTTTGTGTGATAATACACAATACAGTTGCTTCGCACCGTTCCCATTTCAACATACTGCAAACATTCCATTCACATTTGGTGGGGGTTTTTTCACTTGACATACTTACACTAGAAATCTATGACATCTTAACAATAATTATCGTCTTAACTCCAGTGAAATTATCTTGTTTTGAGCGTTAAATACTAGTTAAGAATAGAAGCTGGAAGATCATTCCACCTAATTTAAGTAAATACAACTTTTTTTCTACATAAAAGTGTTCTTAAATTGTTTGTTTTCTTTCAGTTTGGAGACAGTTTGTACACACAACTGGGAGAAAAAATATTTCAAGCAATTAAAGAGACAGTTTATTTGCCTGAACGCACATAGTATATAAGCTCGTTTTGGGGATGAGATTTACATTTGTCACATTCTGTTGTCACATAGCATCTGAAATGGTAATCAATTACCACCTGAATTCACATGCACATTTCTACTCTTCTTCACTACAACCTCTATAAATATGAACATGTTATCCACAATATTCAGGATTTACTTAAACAAATATCAGCTCCTGGAATCAAAACCCACTATCACCTCAACAAAATAAAAAATATGGTGCTGATTGTTGTTTTAAACTATTTTTACATTAGAATGAATGTATCAATGCATCAATTTTCAACACTGCTTATCCTGTTCAGAGCCTATCCCAGCCAGCAACAGGAGAAAGGCGGAGTACACCCTGAATTGGTTGAAGTCGGCTGAAGTTGTTATGTTTCTATATCGTCAAAAATGTGCATATAGGCAAACAGACATTTTTCAAAGTCAAAGTCAGCTTTATTGTCAATCTCTTCACATGCCAAGACACACAAAGAAACCGAAATTTTTCTCTATCCCACGGTGACGAGACATATTACACAATAGACATACAAGTAAACGACACAATATAAAAACAAGAAGGCACAAACAATAAATAATAAGAATGATGAATAAATAATAAATAAACAGATAACACAATAAATAAGAGGAGCAAAACGGAGCCAGTGTGCATACAGCAGACAGTAAGCGTAGCGCAAATGTACAGGACGCTACGCAGGAAGGGGAAGCGAGTTCAGGATCCTAACAGCCTGGAGTATGAAGCTGTTGTTGAGTCTGGTGGTGCGGGAGCGCAGGCTCCTATACCTCTTCCCAGAGGGCAGAAGCTCAAACAAAGAGTGAGCGGGGTGACTCACATCACTCACAATCGTGGTCGCCTTGCGGGTGAGATGGGAGATGTAAATGTCTTTCAAGGAGGGGAGTGAAGCACCAATAATCTTACCAGTCGTGTTCACTATGTGCTGCAGGGCCTTCAAGTTGTAGTCAGTGCAGCCGCCACCCTAAACAGCAATACAGCTGGAGAGGACACTCTCAATGGTGCCACGGTAAAATGTAGTCATGACGGCCGGAGGAGCGCTCGCTCGCCTGAGTTTCCGCAGGAAGTACAGGCGGCGCTAGGCCTTCTTCGCCAGTGATGCGGTGTTGGTGGACCAGGAGAGATCCTCACTGATGTGCACCCCCAGGAACCTGGCACTGCTCACTCTTTCCACCACAGCACCGTCGATGGTCAGCGGCAGGTGTTGGGTGTGACCCTTCCGGAAGTCAACAACAACCTCCTTGGTCTTGTCGACGTTCAGCAGGAGGTTGTTGTCCCTGCACCACGTGGTCAGAAGGTCAACCTCCACCCTGTACTGAGTCTCGTCTCCCTTGGTGATGAGACCCACCAGAGTCGTGTCGTCAGCAAACTTCACTATGCGGTTGTCGCTGTGGGTTGCAATGCAGTCATGCGTCAGGAGGGTGAAGAGTAGCTGACTGAGCACGCAGCCTTGGGGGGCCCCTGTGCTCAGCGTGATGCTGGCGGAAAACTTGTCGCCAACACGTACCACCCGTGGCCTCTGACAGAGGAAGTCCAGTAGCCAGTTGCAGAGATAGGTACTGAGGCCCAGCTTGTCAAGTTTGCTGATGAGACGTTGTGGCACAATGGTGTTGAAGGCAGAACTGAAGTCCACAAACAGCAATCTCACATACGAGTCCCTTCTCTCCAGGTGGGTGAGTGCCGAGTGGAGGGCAGAGCAGATGGCATCCTCAGAGGACCGCTTGGCTTGGTACGCAAACTGGAAGGGGTCAATGGTGGGGGGGTGAACGGAACGGATGTGCTCCATGACAAGCCGCTCAAAGCACTTCATGATGATGGGCGTAAGTGCCACGGGGCGTTAGTCATTGAAGCAGGACGGAGCAGGTTTCTTCGGCACAGGTACGATGGTGGCAGCTTTGAAACACGACGGGACGATGGCCTGCTGCAGGGAAGTGTTAAAGATGTCCGTGAAGACATCCGTCAGCTCACCAGCGCAGTCCTTCAGCGCTCGACCCGGGATGTTGTCAGGGCTCGCCGCCTTACGGATGTTGATAGCGGCAAGCGCCCTCCTCACGCTGTCGGCGGAGAGGCACAAGGGCAGCTCGTGTGAAGGGGGAGTGGCCTTCTACGGGCAAGTGCTGTTCTGAGCGTCGAAGCGAGCAAAGAAGCGGTTAAGGTCATTGAGCAGACGGACGTCCCCTTCACAGCTCTGCGGTGCGGGCTTGTAGTCCGTGATGGTCTGAATGCCCTGCCAAAGGCTCCGTGCGTCCCTGCTGTCCTTGAAGTGGGTGGTAATTTTGCAAGAGAACACCCTCTTTGCTTCTTTGATGCCCCGGGAAAGGTCGGCCCTCGCAGTCCTCAAGCCAGCCTCATCCCCCGCTCTAAAGGCTTTGTCCCTGGCCCTCAGCAGCCTGAAGACAGCCCCTGTCAGCCATGGCTTCCGGTTAGCCCGAGTGACGATGGATTTTGAGTGAGTCTCATCATCAATGCACTTCCTGATGTAGAAGGAAACAGAGTCAGTATACTCCTCAATGTCTGTCCGATCGTCGCAAGTGGCAGCCCTCCTAAACATGTCCCAGTCAGTAGAGCCAAAGCAGTCACGAAGCGCATCAGAGGCACCCTCAGGCCACACCCGTACCTGCTTGCGAACTGGCCTGGACGCTCTCACCATTTGTCTGTATGCGGGCAAGAGCATAACAGTGATATGGTCAGAAAGGCCAAGATGGGTCCATATAAGTCGCCCCCTCCCCTACCCAAACTATGAAAAGAAAACGTGACTTATAGTCCGAAAATTACGGTACTCACATCTGCATTCTTCATCCACTGTAATGAACAAGTTTCTTTCACTCTTCTGAGGATTGCAGAGCAGACAAGCATTTTGCTCCCGTGGTTGGGCAGGTAAAATATTTATGAGTGTTTTAACTTCTGTCTAACCCCATTGCAGCCTTACACGAGGTTTCTTAGACCGTTGCTAAGAAAAAGGGATGACATTGGGTGGTCTACTGTGAAGGAAGCACAAAAAACTATCTACAATTACTAATTTGTACTAAAATTGTGAATGAAAATGACATGACAATGATGATATTTTTACTTTTATATATCGTGCAAGCATTAATATTACCATATTTTTCTGGACTATAAGTCGCTCCGGAGTACAAGTCGCACCAGCCATAAAATGCATACTAAAGAAGAAAAATACTTTTTTAGGGGGGGAACTTTATTTACTTATACTTTTGAGGGAAATGTACTTGATCAAATCCAACACCAAGAACAAACATGTCATCTTCAAAGGCAATTTAAAATAAAAATAGAATAGGCAAACACAGGTTGAACGGTACAGTATGCTAACGTTACATAAACACATAAACAAACTGAACCAGCTCAGTGGCCTAGTGGTTAGAGTGTCCACCCTGAGACTGGAAGGTTGTGGGGTTCAAACCGCGGCCGGGTCATACCAAAGACTGTAAAAATGGGACCCATTGCCTCCCCGCTTGGCACTCAGCATTAAGGGTTGGAATTGGGGGTTAGAAGGAGTGGAGCTCTTTACAAGCCCTAGGCTTCGTCTCCCTCCTTGCACAGTTATTGATATAATAATATGTGCTAAACAATAAACAAAAAAAAAATCTAACAAGTACCGTTTTTTTCCATGTATAGTGCGCGAAATTTACCTAATTTATTGTCCTAAAATCTGGGGTGCGTATTATACATGGGTACAAAGAAAGAAAAAAATTAAAATTTTTTTTTTTATTTTATTTTATTTATTTTATTTTTTTTTAAAGAAAGTCATGGTACAACAAAACCAACAACAGGACTGACCAACAAAGTCGTGGAACAAAATGACAGGGTGACATTACCAAAGACAGGAACAGAATGACAGTAACACATGCAATGATCCAACGGTGAGCGAGGGGCAGACAGGACTTAGATACAAAACACGTTACATCGATTGAGGTGACACAGGAAGAGAGGGGCGACGCGAACAGAAACTATGGCAACCTAGACACATAGCAAAACTGGGGACGAGACATGACAAATCTCCCCCGAAATAAAACTCACCTTTCTTCTTGTTTGTTGTCAATCGCGCATCGCATTCAGCCATCCTGGCCAACACTTAGTCAGTAAAATACATAATTGACGACACATCGTTTGATGCGATGGTGCAATCCTTGAGGGTGTGTTATTGTCAAATATTGTTTGTTTTTAATCTCCATCGCGGACCGGACGTCATACGGAGGCCGCCATTACAGATGCGCAGAACAGATGCGCAAGACACGTCAGCTATATTAAGAGCGAGAGTTGTTTTCTTCCTATTAGTTTCAATTCACAGTTTAATTAGCAGTTTCAATCAGCAAATAACAAAATGCGTATTACAGGTAAAATTTTATTTCACAACACTTTGCCTTGTTCCTTTGGTCTCTGCTGTTCATCCTAAAACACAAAGGCGCTCTTTAAGCAATGCGACAGTGAGCGCCCGGCGCGCTGCGGTTGCGCGACCGCACCAAATTAAGCTCCCTGCGCAGTGCGCACTGAGCTCCACTTAAGTTTTAGAAAGTACATCAGGACTTTAAAAATATCTTCTAAATTTCAGCGACGGCTCTGTCACAATAATGCTACCAGCGCGGTGCAGTTGGGCGGTCGGCGGCGTGCTACGGTTGAGAGTTCTCTCTTGCGCTCTCTCTCTCGCTCTCTCTCGCACACACGCGCACACACGCACACGCGCACACACGCAAACCGGATATCATACGGAGGCCGCCATTACAGATGCGCAGAACGGATGCGCAAGACACGTCAGCTATATAAAGAGTGAGAGTTCAGTTCTCTACCTAAATCCGTAATACAGGTAATATTTTATTTCACAACACTTTGCCTTGTTCCTTTTGTCTCTGCTGTTCACTTCAAACACGCTCCATGCGACCGCAATACTCTCGTATCAGACGCTTGCTCGATCACCTGCTCGTTTGCTGTCCCGTGCGCGCACGGAGCGCGGTGGTGCGTTTACGGGCAGTCGGAGAAATCAACGCCAACAAAGAAAATTACATCCAGCCTAGTTAAGACCATACCAAAGACTATAAAAATGGGACCCATTGCCTCCCTGCGTGTGTGACGATCATTGGGACTTAAAAAAAAAAAAAAAAATAATTTTTTTTTTTTTAAAAATTCATAAAAATTGGGTGCGTATTATACATGGGTACAAGCTTTTTTCCAGCATCAGCATGCCATTTTTAGGGGTGCGTACTATACATGGGGGCGCACTATACACGGAAAAAAACGGTAACTAAGAACGTGCCTGACGTAACATATTGAGTTATTCAGATAACTATAGCATAAATAACATGCTAAGAAGTTCATCGACCCATCCGTGTCACTCCAAATCTTTAAATCTAATGAAATCCTCGGTGTCACTTATAAACAACTCCACTAACCCCGGATGTAGAAGACGTGGCTTCCTCTTCTATGTCACTTACGCCAGACTTATCGTCAGTTGCAGTTTGAATTATTCCACAGGCCTAGAGCGCTGTCTTGCGGTTTAGTGTGAAAATAACATGTGAAATGATGTGTTAATAATTTCACAAATAATTTGCTCCTGAGTACAAGTCGCACCAGACTATGAAAAAAAACTGTGACTTATAGTCCGGAAAAAACGGTAGTAAATAATAGTACCTGGACTCACACCCCAAATCTACACTCATCATTCGTGCAGACATTATCGATCAAGTGTCAGATTAGATTGAATCAATACATAATATGGATTATGATTTTTATTATTGACATAAAATGTGTTAAATTCTAGAGCAGTTCATGAAAAATCTAATGTGAATTTTGTGAGGATACAGATTTTAGAGCAGGGGTCTTAAACTCCAGTCCTCGGGGGCTGCATTCCCTTGTTTCCCTTGTTAAACACACCTGATTCAAATGATCAGTTCATCCTCACGTTCTGCAGGAGGCTGATAAATGAATCAGGTGTGTTTAACGAGGGAAACTTGGAAAACATGTAGGAATGCGGCCCCCGAGGACTGGAGTTTGAGACCCCTGTTTTAGAGTATATGACACACAAAAGACAAATACTTCACAAACAAACAAAATTATCAAATTACACATATGTCTTGAACAGACACATTTCTCACTCAGCTAAATACTGTATAAATTAATATAAAACAATAAACTGAAAACTCAATCTCTAATTTAGGAAAAGTGCAATGCCACATTATTTAAAGACAGTGTATCTTTTGCATATATATATATATATATATATATATATATATATATATATATATATATATATATATATATATATATATGTATCTATGTATATATATATATATGTATCTATGTATATATTTCCTCTGAGATTTTGCTGAGAAATGGTTGGTCTTTGACTACTGCAAGACATGTCATAGTTGAGGCTCACAATGAGCTCATCTTTAGTTCAGCTGAATATTTGTTTCACACATCTGTCCACAAACTAATCATAAGAGAAAATCCTCTCCACAAACCCAGTGGAAGAGGGGGTGTTGTGGACAAAGGATACTGCTGCTTTCATTTTGGGGAGGTTGACTTTCAGGAGGACATAATTGTCAATCAATTGTACTTTTTTTTAACACTCCAAATACTATGTCACATGTTTGTTCATTTCACTCAACTTTATTTATTAAGCACTTTCGAACCAACAGTAACTAGACACAAAGTGCTGTAAATTAAATCACAAGAATTAAAACAATAAATAAAGTAGCGAGTATAATAAAACTAAACTAAACTGTAAACAGGCACTAAAACAAGAGAAGGCTCTCATTTAGAGTTGAAAGCCAATTACAACTGTGTCTTAAGATGAGTTTTAAAACTACACGATGAGGAGCCTTATCTGATGGCTAATGGAAGATTATTCCATAGCTTGGGAGCAGCAACAGAAAAAGCTCTATCCGCCCTGAGCTTCTGTTTGGACCTCGATACCTCGAGGTCACTGCTCATCAGGAGCTGTAGAAAAACAAAACAGGAGCAGGCCTGGAGGACTCTGAATGAGAAACATGGCATACCTTGTTTGTTTTTCCTTTTTTCTTTGTTCAGTTTTCAGCTGTTGAACTGTACAAAAATGCAACATTATTTACATTACCAAATAGTGAATTGTTGGCCACTGCATGCGCTGCCTTTTTTTCTCTCATCAAAGAGGTTTTGCCATAAGAAAATGGAAAAGTGTGCAGTCTGCGCGTCCCGCTGATGTGAACAATTGCTGGGGAGTGGTGTGACACTTTATTATTTATTTTTTGCTTAATTTACATTGTTGTTCAAATTTAAGTTAAAGGAAGGACTGGTCTATGCTGTTCTACTCTATGCAACTGTATTAACACATGCTCAAAAAAATCTGAATTCTTTTACATAATTGAATCATTTTGCAAAAGTAACGCAATAATTACATTCCCTAGTAACTAGTTACATACATACATAAAGAAGTAATTTAATTACAAAAGCAATTACTTTATGGGAAAAGTAACCAGTAACTGTAACCAATTACATTTTGGAAGTATTTTGCCTAACCTTAACCCAACACTGATAGAGCTGGTTCATTGTTTCACGGCCAGAATGCAAACCACACCGCTCCTCCTGAATCCGAGATTCGACCTCCTAATGGACCCTCCTCTCCAGCACCCTTGAATAGACCTTACCAGAGAAGCTGAGGAGTGTTATTTCTCTATAGTTGGAACACACCTTAAAAAAGGGCTGCCAATCCAGAGGCACTGTCCCCGATATCCACGTGATGCTGTAGAGGCATGTCAGCTGGGATAGCCTCACAACATCCAGAGCCTTTAAGAGCTCTACTGCTTTGCCACAGAGGAGCTTTTTAACTACCTCGATAACTTCAACCCTAGAGATGGAAGAGCCCACCTCAGTCTCCAGGCCTTGTTTCCACAATGGAAAGCGTGTCGGTGGAATTGAGAAGGTCTTTGAAGTATTCCCCGTCCTGCGTCGAGGTCAGCAGCACCCCTTCTCCACTGTACACAGTCTTAACAAGGAACTGCTGCCCCCGGAGTCCCGCCATTGGGCTCCTTCTTCAGCTTGACGGCATCCCTTACCGCCAGTGTCCACCAGCGAGGTGGGGGGTTTCCGCCACGACAGGCACCGACCACCTTACGACCATTGCTTTGATCAGCCGCTTCAACAATGGAGCACGGAACGTGGTCCACTTTGACTCAATGTCCCCCCTCCTCCCCTGGGATGTGGGCGAAGCTCTGCCGGAGGTAAGAGTTGAAGCCCTTTATTACAAGGGATTCTGCCAGACGTTCCCAGCAAACCCTCACAACACGTTTAAGTCTGCCAGGTCGGACCAACATCTTCCCCCACCATCGGAGCCAATATGACCACGTGATGATCAGTTGACAGCTTTGCCCCTCTCTTCATCCCTGTGTCCAAAACATGGGGCCGCAAATCCGACATGATATATCCATTGCTGGTATTTCTTTAATATACGTATGTTTGTTTAATTTTAGTTTTTTTCTCTGCTGACCTACACATGTATATGTACATGTGGATATGGATGTATACAGTATGTGTATATATTTCACTAGTTTCCATGTTTTTAATTTGAATACAGTCAAACGTTTTCGAACGTCCCGGTTCTCGAACAAATCAGAATTCGAACCAGAGAAAATCGGGATTTTTTTGCTCCGGTTGTCGAACAAAATTCGGAGGTCGAACCTCGCGAGATGAGCCGAAAGGACCCGAGAAAACCCGACCGCGCGGCCCGGATGCCGACTGACTACATTCGTTATTGTATTTTTGTTACTTTGAGGATTGTATTAACCCCTAATCATGCCTCTAAAGCAGGGGTCCCCAAACTTTTTCCTGTGAGGGCCACATACCTTTTCCCTTCTCTGATGGGGGGCCGGTGTCAGTTTGTAACAGAAAAAGTGTGACGATCGTAGGGCAGCTTAAATTTTTTATTGTTTTCCAGAAAGCCACACATAATCAAATAACGGTTATTTACTAACCCTTTCCAGGTTCTTTACAGAAAAAAAGTCAGGAAACAAATAATAACACTATTAATGAAATAAATAATAACTAAATAACCCTCTCTGAGTTCTTCACAGAAAAAACAGAAAATAAATAATAACTAAATAACTCTCTCTAGGTTCTTCATAGAAAAAAAAAAGCCAAGGAACATTAACTTTCTGTTGTGCCATGCACAATCTTAACAGATAAAAGTTCAGCTCAGTTGTCAGAGCAGAATCTCTGACACATATGAGCAGTCTCTTAAAGTTCTTGTGTTCCTTCCTTATAATCCTTTTGTAGGTTCCAGTAGGCTTGTAGACACCGCTGTCTTTTTTGTTAAAGTTTGCTAGTGCGTCATAGTCTGGAGTAAAATTTGTTGTGGCAATTCTTAGGTGAGATCCGAAGTGTTGGTCCGTTTACCTCGATCTGTGACGGGTTGATGTTGACGTTCATGTGGCTGAACGTCACGTCGCGTACGTCGAGCCAAATTGGCCACTCTTCTTTAAACGCTCGGCACTGTGTCCACCTTGCTTTTCCTTGGGCGACTCATTTTAATGGAAGGATTCCAGGGGAAGGTTTGTGGGTGGCTTTAGCGCAAAACTGCATCTGAAAGCTCAGCGCGCGAATTACAAGAATGCTGTCGTCACAGCCCACGCTCTAAATTCGGGACTGATACAAATAGAGCGCCAGTGCGCCATGTCCGTACTACTGAGTACGTACACGCACTTGTGGGTGTGCACCGAGCTTTCTGACACGGCTTCCGGTAGTAAATGCGCAGGTGAGCGCTTCCCCATCTACTGGGGAAACGCAGTCATTGCAGTCAAAATGACCAAAATGACTCGATCTTAAAGCAATGCGACAGTGAGCGCCGGGCGCGCTGTGGTTGCGCGATCGGACCAAATTAAGCTCCCTGCGCACTGAGGTCCACTTAAATTTTGAAAAGTACATCAGGACTTACAAAATATTTTCTAAATTTCAGCGATGGCTCTGTCACAATAATGCGATCAGTGTGGTGCAGTTGCGCGGTTGGCGGCACGCTATGGTTGCGCGTTCGGCGGTGCGCTGCAGTTGCGCGTTTGGCAGTGCGCTGCAGTTGCGCGATCAGACAAAAATGCGCAAATGAAAAAATGCTTAAAAAAACGCATGTTTTTTAGTCTTGGAATGGATTAATTTTTTTCCATTATTCGTAATGGGAAAATTCAATTTGGAACGATTCGCTTCTCCAACCGCCTTCTGGAACGGATTGTGGTCAAAAACCGAGGTTTGATTGTATTCTGATTCTAATTTTGTTTGATGGCGCAATTCTTAAATTGTTTTACAATATCACAATTTAAAGTTCGTTGATGTGCAGGTAACGCAGCAGCCTACTTTGTCCTGCTCTGCCGGCATTCCAGGCTTTCTTATCTCCTTTAAACTAAAGAGCCTGTGTTGCATTCGGTTGTCCTGCCTCGTTTTTGACAAATCGAAGCACAAATCAGAGATGCTGCTGATTCTGCTGACGCGAACGAAGTGGAAGACTGCATACCAGGGCTGTGGACTCAGACTCGGGGACTCGGACTCGGTCGGACTCGGACTCGGTCGGACTCGGTCATTTTTGCCGGACTCGGACTCGATGCTGATTTTGACCGAGTCCACCGAGTCCGACAACAAAAAAAATAAACATTTGTGTTTATTTTTCGTGCGTATTTGCTTTGCTTGAGTTCAATATTGTTTTTGGTCAAACGCGCATGCGCGTGAGGGGAAATCCCACAAAGGAGGAGGGACAAACAGAGCGATTGATTTTGCTGGCTTTTTAATGAATGGCGACTGTGACTACGGGGGCCCATTAGGTCCAGAAAAGCTGACAAGACGCTTGCCAAAGTGGCAAGGAAAAAATGCACAGTTAAACGATTATATGACGATGAACACAGGACGTTTTAAACAGGGTTAAAGTTGTTTTTTGTTGAACGCTATGGCAAGCTATTCTGTCTGATATGTCGGACGTCATTGGCGCAATTAAAAGCTTCAAATGGTCAGCGCCACTTCAGCTCACTTCATGCCAATATTGATAAGGACTTTGCAAAAAGGACTGAATTTCACAAGCACAAGTTTGGAGACTTGTCAGGCAGAAAAATAGGTACAGTAGCACTCAGAGACTGTCACACTTGCATTGTTTAAACTGGCTTGGAACATTGCACGGGCTAAAAAGCCATACAATGAAGTGGAGTTCGTTAAAATATGCCTCAGTGACGTTATTGAATTTTATTTTCATCATGCTGCTGAGAATGCGCGTAGGAATACTGTCCACAGCCCTGCTTGCTTGTTATGAAGACAAATTTAATTGTTGCGTGCGCGCCCGCGCCTGCCTGCCTGCGCGCGTGCACGTACAAGACCCACAATGCCCCGTGCGCAGCCAAGATGGAAGAACACTGGAGCAGCGAGAGAACAATGTTTTGCATCTAGATTTGGGGGGGAAACGGAGCGTAAGTTACGATCAATGCGGCCACGTTGGGTTGCACTTAGGCTAATGTTTACATTATGTACCAATGTCAACGACGATTATGTCACCCAGCTTATATCATTGATGTGTTTCGATAGTTGTGGGGTCGTCACTAATTATTTGTGTTTAGATAAATGTCTGAGCTATAATGGTGTAATTAATGATTAAAACTTGAAAGTATCTGTTTATTGTATTCGTTTATATGTTTAATAAAGACAAAGCCATCACAAAACTGTTGTAATTATTTAGATTTTGATCTAAATTAGCCTTGAATAAAGACTAAGCAGTCACATGAATTAACAGAAAAAATGGACAGCCGGACTCGGACTCATGGTCAAGAGGCCGGACTCGGACTCGGTGCAAAAATCTGACCGAGTCCACAGCCCTGCTGCATACAAAGGGTGAGTACGGGAGGCTGACATAAAGCGTGGTAGAACTGTACTTACAGTTCTGAGCCAATCAGCGGCATCGATACAGATCAATATGTTCCCATTGGTCTCGTCTCTTCTACCGGCTATTAGTGTGCTGTAAAGTAATATGGCCAGAAAAAGCACCGCGCTATACGTGATGACGCAAAAAGCCGCAATGCTCCAGAATATCCGCAATATTTAAAATTCTTAAAAACTGCAGAGGCCGCGAAAGACGTACCGCAAAATAGTGAGTAATCACTGTAATTTGTCTTACAAATTTCAAAAAGTGAAAAAAAATTCCTTCGAATTGTGTTAAACATAAGCATATTGCTAAATGTATTGCACAGTGTACAGCATTAGTTTTATTTTAACCATCTTAGTGACATATTTACATTGTGAAGGTTTTATTCCTTAAGCACCACATGGGGTTTGTAGCCAGTACATTCGGAGTGCCGGTCACAAGCCCGGGGATAAATGAGGAGGATTGTGTCACGAAGGGCACCCGACATAAAACAAGCCAACCAAAACATACAAAATAAAAAACAAATTACCATCCCGGATCAGACATGACCCGTCTTAACAATGTCTGCCGCCAGTGCTGTTGCCCAACAGAGTGCCAGTGGAAATTGGGCTATTGCTGGCCGAAGAAGAAGAGGAGGTGAAGGTGTCCACAGACAGTGGAAGAAGAGGAAAACAATAAGGGTTGGAGAGAGAGTTGGGACTTTGAACGTTGTCCTGCTCTGCCGGCATTCCAGCCTTTCTTATCTCCTTTAAACTAAAGAGCCAGTGTTGCATTCGGCTGTCCTGCTTAGTAAAAGGAGAGAGCTGGCTGACTTGGACAGAAGAAAGGTAGAAAGACATACAGTATTGTGTGTGAAAGAGACCAAGTGGAAGGGAAGTAAAAATAGAATCCTGTGGGTTCAAGTTGTTGTATCATGATGTAGATAGGAAGAGAAATGGTGTTGGTGTTATTTAAAGGATCGATATGATAGCTGCCTGTTTGCGGTTACATATGACAGGGTGATGTGTGTTAGGGTGGTGCTCTAACTTATTTTGCAAGAACCACACTGGAGACAAGTTAGTCGTTTTAGACACCTGAAGGCGGAGAGTTCACTCGTCGCTGTGCTTACAGCGATGGTCGAATGAAGTCTGACTCAGGCCTTTTCAGGTGCATATTTATTGAGAGAAACAGAGTGGGGTTGAAAGTGGGGGTGTGGGATCACACAGGATAGGGTGAAGCCGCTCCCCTGCTGATCAAAGCATAGCAGGGGGCCTTTTACGACTTTCTGTAAACAAAGCAACTTTGATTGCTTCCTCTGCGTCTAGTCAATCAGTTGAAAAGATCTTAGCACTTTGGCAACTACTTTTGTCTAGACAGGACAAGCTAGTTAAATTATTACATGTTACATTCCAACATAATCATACGATGAAGATATTCTGCAAACCCTAACATATCCCTCCTGTTTTATCATATGATTATGTCAACCTCGATCAGTCAAACATAAGTAAGAAAATACAATGAAAGCAATAACTTCCAGTGAAGATGAGGTTTTCCCTCAATACTCCAGTCCAAAGTATGTGTGTAACTTAAAAACCTGCGGCCAGATTAAATGCAGGAAAAGAGTTACACGGTCCCTCTGCCTTAGGCGACCAGAATGTTATCAATCAAGATAAAAATTGCTCGTGATTGTTCAGCCGTTGGGGGCTTGGCACGCCCACTGGTGGAGGGTGAGCACGATTCTCACCCCCTTCGCAGATCTGCTCCGTCCGGGGAGAACTTGGAAATATCTGCTGCATGGTCGTTGTCTTCAGTGACTCAGGGTGGACTACCTGGCCACCAAGGGGGAAGAGGATTATTCTGCCTCTGTTTGTACTGGGGGCAGGGACGCTGTCGATGGCGGATCTGGTTCCTTGCAGGAACCCTTCACTGGGGCGCACTGGGACAGATGATACCACGTGTCTCTTTTGCCGGCTAGCTGGACGGCACGTGAGATGCGCTCCACCAATTTATAGGGTCCAGTCCACGCAGGTTCCGTCCCCCTCCTTCTTGGGACCTGGATCCGCCACAGAAAGGACAGCAGCATGTCCGGAAAACAGCAAAAAAACAGCACCTTTTCTGCAACCTTTGCATTAGTCATTTGAGATGTTTCTTCTGCTCCTTTTATCACTGTTTTGGTTGCCCTGGTTACAGAGGTGTTGCTACACCAAAGGGAGGGAAGATTGTGTCTGTAGCAACGTTGATTAGCTAAGGAATGTAGTGTGGTGTGAATTAGCACTTCATTGTCCCCGCAGAATCTGTCCTCCTTCCTCAACCAGCTCTTCTTCTCTCATGGTTGGCTGACCCGTCCTCGAGTGTGATCAGATAACTTGAATTGCCACTTTCCTGTGGAACAATGCAACTAAACCTTGGCTAGACTTTATCTACTTAGTAAATTAATACACAATAACAATAAGTAACTTGTCCTAAACACTAAAACAAATCTTAAGTAAATGTAAGGTAACTGGTATGCAGTTCCTTAAACAAACATTGAATAAATATAGGATAACTTGTACGCAACTACTTCAAACTGTGTTAAACACTTAACAAAGAAAAACAGTTCTGATCAACAAAAATCTATGAACCAAACCTACAGTTAAATAAAAGGAATGAAATTTCTTTGAACCAAATAAGAACATTTCGCCTATGCAAATAAGCTCAGCTCAGTATTAGTGAAGGCCTCTTACAGGGATCAAAAGACATCCCTGTCACTAAAGAGGAAGAACCTAGATAAAAGGAAAGCCATAAACTCGTAAAGCCAAGGCCTACAGGTCTAGCAGGCCAAGGCTTCATTTAAATTATTCCAACATTTCCCTCCTGTTTATCATACATTTGCTCAATTTTGACATTACCAAAAACAACCACTTCTCTTGATCTTCAGTTGTCGGATCACAAGTATGAGCACAAATATTTCCACCAAAAAGGATAAATGTTGCGACATCATCATTCGGAAACACACGGATCTGGGAAAAAGTCTGTAAACTCAGTGCAAAAATTGCATCATCATCATCGTTATCATCAACATGCTGCCGTTCAGACATTAGGCATACCCGGGCCATCTCGTCGTCCATGGGCGAGATTGCTGTAGTGATAAGACGATTAAACAGAGCACGGAGACATGGAATACAACAACATCCACACAAGGTGAGTATAGCAGTAATTGAGGACACAAGGGCTTTATACTTCCTAAAAGCAATCATCCACTTGTTGTGCTCTTTCATCCTCGTGTTGAGGGATTGCAAGCTTGCAATCACCTTCGTGAGGCTCCCATCAGGGGCGGTGTCATTCTGGATGAAGGTGCAGCATTGTTCCCTGAACATTGCGCAGACCCTTCCTTTCCCAGACAACAACATAACAAGAGCATTACGGTTCTGGATTGACATTAGGGAAGGCGTGGCTAGCTGTTCGTGCACTGCCTCAAGTCCCGCTTGTTTCTGTTTGCCCAATTTCTGCATGTTGCAATGAATGTAATTCATCCTGTCAACGTTCTTGTTCATCGTCCACCAGCAGCAAATGGAGGACTCCCATCCCGCTGCAATTTGGTCAATTAATTCTTGTAAATCAGGAACTCCTCTGGGGACTCTAATTGCATCAATTTCAGTCAGATCATCGCCGCCTCTCAAATTTAAAGATATTATGTTTTTGTTTTTTACAGCTTTTTTCCCAGATCTTGGCATGTCGGTACATATACAATTTTGGTTGACTACACTCTCTAAAAGCAATGGTTTCTTTTCTTTTTTCTTTTTTCTTTTTTTTTTCTTTTCAACGGATATTATTTAGAACACTGTCGCACATTTCACAATCAGTAGACGTGACATATTTCACAATAATATTTCAATCTTTTGTCAATGGCAACGGTACAACATAAAGAATTGGTCGTAAACCCATACACATGACATTCATTATTTTTCCTGTCTTTGCAGCTTGTTTTTCCATTAGCAATCAATTGTTTATTTTACCAGTTACTCTTATAGTCACCTAAAACGAAGTATCCACATTCATTTTAGAGATAGTGATTCCATCTTTTAACATCTACAGCAGTTGTTGACAAGGTATTATTTCTTCAAGGCATTCAGTGTTTATTTTGAAGCCAATTCAATCCATATTTAGAATGCATCTATTATGACCAGGCATTATAACCCTGTGGATTGTGTTTAGCACATGTTAAACAAGCTCTACACATTTTTTTTTATAAACGTTTTGAATATGAATCAAATTCATATGTTGTATAAAGCTGACTGAACTGCCCTTCCATCCCCCCTGTTGAGCCAGGTGTCAACGGCACGTGACAACACCATGGCTCAATACAGCTGCCCATTTGTATCGTTTCTTTTCCTTTCTCAACGCGACAACCCAATCCACCAATCGAAGAAAAAAAATAAAATAAAAATATTAACTGCTGGTAAAGTAATATAATAGTTAACTGTTGTAGTTTCTTAACTTTAACTAACTCAATCGCTCTCTTATTCTCAAATTTTAAATTTAGCTTTGAAATGTCGTTATTTCATAATTGTTCATCATCCAATTCCAGAAAACAAGTTCCTTCCATCTCTCAAATTTTGTTTAACCAAGGCTAGGCATTAAAGGAGCGTGGACCAGTTTCTGCCCATAAACAAATTGCTCGCTTTTTTATTTTTCCGTCCTATCTTAACAAAATCGTTTTTGTTTTGCGGTGCAAATCAGATAGACTACAGATAAATAAATTCTTTAGTGCACCTATATTAGCCATTTTCCTCCTTTTAACACATAACACAACACACAGACAACACAAAAACAGCAGAGACACAGCTCACAAACAATACAAACAAACAACGCTGCGCAAACGCCATCCTCTTTTTTTGACATTTTGGTTGTACTTTTTCTTTTTTCTTTCCTCACTGCCTTCGTGCAACTATTGTCACACCTTCCCTAGGCATCACCCTGCTTCAATATCATTTGCTACCACGCACTCAGCACACCCCTGGAGTGGGTACGACCCCACTCTGCGCGCAGCCACAGCAAGGGAAGCAAGAGGGGGAGGCCCGGCATTTTCATACTGATTTATCCCAGCCTGGCCAGTACTGGGACAATCAATGCCGTCGTCCCCCACCCGCGCCAACCCAGCAAACAGCTACCCGCAGAGTCCAGAGCTCCACACCTACATCAGTCTCCCCCACAATCAAATTACAATATCAATCACCACAGGAGCCGGCTCCTACACCCTTTTCACACCACAATACCACACTCCCCCCCTCCACAGTCCAGTCTAAGTGGAGACAATAGAAGGCAGGAAGGCACAGGTGAGACACCGAAGGAGCAAGCCCCTGCAGCCCTCCCACAAACGAATTACAACAAACAACAAAAGCACAAATCACTTATGTCTGTTTGGGAGGATCACAACAGCCAAACGTTACAAATGACAAACCACAAGACGCAGGTCTTGGAACCACATTGACGACCGCCAAACGCGAATGCCGGGTCAAGGACTGTTCTTCGTCTGTTCTTTGCAACTCTTGTCAAAAGCAACCTTTATTTTTCTTTTGTTTGTATTTGTTTCTTTTTTTCTTTCCTCCCTAGCATCTAACTTACTCAAAATCATTCTTCCTTCAAAGTCGCTCAACTACTTGCCCATAGCAGTCTCCAACAACTTCAACCATTCAACCTGTATTTTCCCTTCAGTCGGGCATTCAGTCATCAATGCTCATTTGCATCTCACGCACAGCCTCCAAAAAGGAGTCTTTCTATCACATTGGTCCCAATTCATCCAAGCTCTCCACACAACATTCATATACCATTTTCAACTCAAGGTTCCTGATAGAACAATCCACCAATCCAAAAAACTCCACACAAAAAAAAAAACTGCTGGCAAATTAGTCAGAATCTTTCCTTTGTTTTCAAATTTAAAGAACTCAACCTCTCAGATTTAGCTCGCATATAGAAGTTTGTATATTCTTACAACACAACCAATCAATAATTTCTATTAAATGTAGCATACAATGTCTCTGTATTAGCATGAGCGGTCAAAAAAAGAAAAGGGGGGGGGGAGCTTGACATGTTGAAAATGTGGCTTTTCCTCTGCCTCTTCCTCCACCCTTTGATTGGTATTGTTTTACACGACGACACTCTTTTGACCAGTGTCCACGTTTCCCACAGTTCCAACAGTTGTCAGAACCTGATGGGGGTTTTGAATTATATGGCAGCTTGCGACCTTGTTGGTCTCTAACTCTTCCTCTGCCCCTTTGGGAACTTCAGAAGAAGACCGTTGTATCTTCATCTAGATCATTACCATCATCTAGGTGAAATGCATCAGAACATTTGCCTTTCTCAATCGTCACAACGCAAGCAGTGCCTGCTTCCACCAAGTGTTTCCTCACCCAGTTGCCTAAGTCGGGGGGTGAAACAGTGAGGAGCGCATTTCTAAGATGTTGCTGATAAGCACTCTCAGCTACATCATCGAATGGGATGCCACTGTGCACCCAGAATTATTTTCCAAATCTTAATTGAATGGTGGTCTCATCACTTTTTGTCTTTCCATTTTTTGTCTCTTGAATTTGTTCTCTTCTCTCTTGTGAAGCTTTCAACCACATTCTAGCACAGTTCAACTCTCTCTCTTTCCTTTTCTTCTTCTGTCCCTTTGTCATCCTATCTACACTCTCCTCCAAAACATCAACCACTATCTTCCACACTTCAACTTTCAACTTCCCTTCTACTCCATACTTTTTCTTCCACTTCGGCATGTATTGCATACAATTAAGACATTTACTCGCCATGAACTTCTCATCTTCTTCAAGAGCTAGAGATTTACCGTTCTTATTTCCCATCTTAATTCGTTTTTTTAGGTTTATACAATTTTTACAATTTTTTCTTTTCTTTGAGGATCCTCAATGCAGGTTTAAATTGACCTTCCACCAAATTCTCTTTGCAGTCAATTTATCCTACCGGTTGCACTCTCTCAACTACACAACATTCATGCAAACAGGTTGGAACAACGGACAAAAAAAAAAGAATCTACGCCCTTCTTCAATTAAGAAAAATAAGCTCTGTTCTTTTTCTTAGCCCGTTCCTTCCACTGGGATTTGAACCCAAGCTGGTCTTTGCCCGGAAAAACGTAAAAAGAAAAATCTACACTCTTTTTGGATTACCAAAAAAGAAGCTCCGTGTTTCTTAGCACGTTCCTTCCACTGGGACTCTAACCCAAGCCAGATCCCTCAGCTTGGAAAAACAGACGAAGAAGAATCTACGCACTTCTTCGATGAACGAAAAATAAGCTCTGCTTTTCTTAGCCTGTTTCTTCCCCTGGGACTTGAACCCAAGCTATCTCCCGTGCACCTTTTACGCGTTTCACCACACAATTTTTAACTTACCTGACCCCTGGTCCATTGCACTGCCGGAACCCGTCAATCCACCTCTGGCAGACGAAGGCAGACCTAAGATGCTGGCCCAGCGAAGAAATTCTCTTCCCAGGACTTTCTTTTCCAGGTCCCCCTAAAGGACGCTGGCTTGTCGACAATACAGCACGTCCTCCTCCGTCAGCCAGATGGCGGGAATGAGGGTCCCGGGTTTCGGCACCAAAATGTTAGGGTGGTGCTCACTCTAACTTATTTTGCAAGAACCACACTGGAGACAAGTTAGTCGTTTTAGACACCTGCAGGCGGAGAGTTCACTCGTCGCTGTGCTTACAGCGATGGTCGAATGAAGTCTGACTCAGGCCTTTTCAGGTGCATATTTATTGAGAGAAACAGAGTGGGGTTGAAAGTGGGGGTGTGGGAACACACAGGATAGGGTGAAGCCGCTCCCCTGCTGATCAAAGCATAGCAGGGGGCCTTTTACGACTTTCTGTAAACAAAGCAACTTTGATTGCTTCCTCTGCGTCTAGTCAATCAGTTGAAAAGATCTTAGCACTTTGGTCAACTAGACAGGACAAGCTAGTTAAATTATTACAGGTTACATTCCAACATAATCATACAATGAAGATATTTTGCAAACCCTAACAATGTGTGAAGCTGGAAATTGAAGGGGTGATGATGAATAGGATCTGTGCATATGCCCCACATGTAGGTTGCGAGTTGAAGGAGAAAGCTGATTTCTGGAGTGAGTTAGATCAGGTGATGGGGAGTGTGCCCATGAATGAGTGGTGATAGGAGCGGACTTCAATGGACATGTTGGTGAAGGGAACAGAGGTGATTGGTAGATATGGCATCAAGGACACGAATGTGGAAGGGCAGAAAGGGCAGATGGTTGTTGATTAGGCAAAAAAGATGGAAATAGGGATGGTTAATATCTACTTTAAGAAAAAGGAGGTGTCACACTGACCCGGCAGAAGTGTTGCTGTCGCCGTGCCCCGTCACTTTCTTTCCACTACACCCAGTGAAGATACATGCACTGAAACAGCTGTGTGCTCACCAGCTGAGCGCAATCTAGACTAATGATTTAGGTGCATGGATCAGGTATAAAAACTGTTTGGTGCACCTCATTTTATCAAGCACATTGGAGCTGAGAGGATGGAAAGTTGCTGGTTTTCAGCGATCACTTTTGGACTCAATAGACCAGGGGTCACCAAGTTTGGTTCTCAAGGGCGCCAATCCAGCCTGTTTTAGATACGTCCCCACTGCAATACACCTGATTCAAATCATCAGGATCATTATCAGCCTTAATAGAGCTGATCATTTGAATCAGGTGTGTCGTGACCCCTGTGATAGACTAATGGGCTCTCTTTGAGCTCTTTACAGGCTGATTTTGTTTTCATGTTGGGTTAAAAAATAATGTGTGCATTGCATGTACCATATTGGCCCGAATATAAGACGGCCCTGATTATAAGACGACCCCCTCTTTTTCAAAAATCAAGTTTGAAAAAATACTTTTTAAACACCAAATTGAATTTTTATGCAGAAAATAATTACATCTGAACAAATGATTATAACAACATATTCGAGAGAAAAAGAATGTTATTTTGCCTCATTCAAATCATGCAAAAACTGTCCATCACATCTTAATATCTGATCATTTAAATATGTAAAGTAAAGTGCAATCACATTTGGAAATAAATGGCTTCTGGTTTTTGAAATTTAAATAAACCAATCTACTGTGATAAAACAACAACATTTCAATAACTGCATTAACCATTAAAGTGAAGTCTAACTGTAGTCTTGAAACAAATCTGAATTAGGAAAAACATCGCAACAAAATAATGCAACTGCTACTGCTATTGTTGGGGAGCCTGAAGACTGTATAGGGGGTTAGCTCGGATGGTTACCGTTTTTTTCCGTGTATAGTGCGCCCCCATGTATAGTACGCACCCCTAAAAATGGCATGCTGATGCTGGAAAAAAGCTTGTACCCATGTATAATACGCACCCAATTTTTATGAATTTTTTTAAAAAAAAAAATTTTTTTTTTTTTTTTAAGTCCCAATGATCGTCACACACGCAGGGAGGCAATGGGTCCCATTTTTATAGTCTTTGGTATGGTCTTAACTAGGCTGGATGTAATTTTTTTTGTTGGCGTTGATTTCTCCGACTGCCCGTAAACGCACCACCGCGCTCCGTGCGCATGGAGCGTGTTTGAAGTGAACAGCAGAGAAGAAAGGAACAAGGCAAAGTGTTGTGAAATAAAATATTACCTGTAATACGGATTTAGGTAGAGAACTGAACTCTCGCTCTTTATATAGCTGACGTGTCTTGCTCATCCGTTCTGCGCATCTGTAATGGCGGCCCCCGTATGATATCCGGTTTGCGTGTGTGCGAGAGCGAGAGAGAGCGAGAGAGAGAGCGCGCGAGAGAACGCTCAACCGTAGCGCGCCGCCGACCGCCCAACTGCACCGGGCTGGTCGATTATTGTGACAGAGCCGTCGCTGAAATTTAGAAGATATTTTTAAAGTCCTGATGTACTTTCTAAAATTTAAGTGGACCTCAGTGCGCACTGCGCAGGGAGCTTAATTTGGTGCAGCGCGCCGGGCGCTCACTGTCGCATTGCTTAAAGAGCGCCTTTGTGTTTTAGGATGAACAGCAGAGACCAAAGGAACAAGGTAAAGTGTTGTGAAATAAAATATTACCTGTAATACGCATTTTGTTATTTGCTGATTGGAACTGCTAATTAAACTGTGAATTGAAACTAATAGGAAGAAAACAACTCTCGCTCTTTATATAGCTGACGTGTCTTGCGCATCCGTTCTGTGCATTTTATTTCACAACACTTTGCCTTTCTTCTCTGCTGTTCACTTCAAACACGCTCCATGCGACCGCAATGCTCTCGTATCAGACGCTTGCTCGATCACCTGCTCGTTTGCTGTCCCGTGCGCGCACGAAGCGCGGTGGTGCGTTTATGGGCAGTCGGAGAAATCAACGCCAACAAAAAAAATTACATCCAGCCTAGTTAAGACCATACCAAAGACTATAAAAATGGGACCCATTGCCTCCCTGCGTGTGTGACGATCATTGGGACTTAAAAAAAAAAAAAATTAAAAAAATTTTTTTTTTTTTTTTTTTCTTTTGTACCCATGTATAATGCGCACCCCGGATTTTAGGACAATAAATTAGTAAAATTTTGCGCACTATACACGGAAAAAAACGGTATGCTCCTTTCGCCCCCGGGTGTCAGTCAGAACACAGGAGGGGATATGTGGTTCAGTTTTGATTGCTTTATTGAATTATTGGCAAAAAATAATAATAAATAACCATAAATAAAATACTCTCGGCAACACACATCTCGCATAAGTCATCGATCGAGACAACAAAATACATTTGCTGGCGACCATTAGTCGCTGTGCCGCTGGATAACGGCCACTCGTACGATGCGAGGCAAACTTAAAGGAGCACGCCAGAGCTGTCAATCAAACGGCGCGCACACGAAGCAAACCGCGATCGGAGAAACGGCACAACAGTGGACAGTAGTAACAATGAAATGTATATACTACTCACTTTGTGTCAAAGACGCACACAATCACAGCAACATACTCAGCCAATACCAGCAACCTTTAACTTACCGCTGCGCACAAGTGAAAATGGGTATAATGTCTCGACCCCGAATATAAGACGACCCCCACTTTTTCAGTCTTATTTCAATGCAAAAAACCTCGTCTTATATTTGGGCCAATACGGTAATATTCAATGTGTATTTGGGATAAAAGATCACGTGTGCATTGCAAAATCTAATTTGGATGTTAAAATATAATCCTGTAGTATAAAAATATAATAAATGTTGAAATCTATATTTTGTCTCAAAAGATAAAAAACAAGTTTAAGATTAATTTAAACATGTATTATATGCACTAAAATAGTCAAAGTTAAATGGTTAAAATAATTGTTGTCAAAGGCACGGCCGGGCGGGCTGGGTTGGCCGCCAGCCTGGCCCGGTCGCCCCCACGCTTGCCTCTCTTCAGCCTCCTCACACACCGCTTTTGACGCTTCCCAACCGGGGGAGGAATAGCAGACGAGTCTGGCGACGCTTCAGGACGTAGCAGTCCGAACACATAAAACTGCCGAACAAACAAAACACCGTTCGGGCGGGACAGAGAGAGGTCGCTGCGTATGCACGCGCCGCCATCGGAACAAGGCGTCTGGTTTGGTGTTCTGGGAGCCTGGGGGATAAGAGATGGACAAATTAAAACAAGAGAAAAACAAGGACCAAAGAGACTGTCGAGAATTCAGGCGTTTGACGGACTGCAGATACGACAGATTTTTATGGTCTGGCCAAACTAATACGGGTTGTTTGGTGCCCTCTAACCAATGGTTCCACTCCTCCAGCGCAAGCTTGATGGCCATAAGCTCTCGGTCCCCTATGTCGTAGTTTCTTTCTGCTGGAGTTAAACGTCGGGAGAAGAATGCACAGCGGTGAAGCTTTCCGTCAGTGTCCGAGCGTTGCGACAAGATAGCTCCCTCTCCTGTGTCAGAAGCGTCGACATCCAGGGTAAACTGCTTGCAGGGATACGGATGGATGAGGATTGGTGCCTGTGAGAACTTCTCCTTTAGAGGCGTTGGCTTCTTGAGTCCAGCTTAATGTTATCTTGGTTGAGGTCAAGGCTGCTAGGGGAGCGGCTGTCTGACTGTAATTGCGGATGAATCGGCGGTAGAAGTTGGCAAACCCGAGGAAGCGTTGGACCTGGTTGCGGTTCTCTGGAACAGGCCAGTCCAGGACGGCCTTGATCTCATCGGGGTGAGGCCGGACTTGGCCTCTCTCAAGGACGAATCCTAAGAACGTGACGGACTGTTTGTGGAACTCGCACTTCTCAGCTTTAACAGGCAATTCTCCAGGAGATGCTGCAGCATCAGGCGGACATGACGGCGATGTTCGGAGAAGTTCCGTGAATAGATGAGGATGTCATTGTGGTAAACAAAGACGAATATGTTGAGAAAGTCCCGGAATACGTCGTTGACTAGGGCTTGAAACACTGCAGGGGCGTTGCAAAGTCCAAAGGGCATGACAAGGTACTCAAAATGGCCCAGCGAGGTCTTGAAAGCGGTCTTTCACTCATCATCTTGGTGTATCCTGACTAGGTGATATGCATTTCTGAGATCTAGCTTGGTAAAGACTGTGGACTCCAGGACGGGTTCGAATGTTGATGAAATGAGGGGAAGAGGATACCTGTTCTTGACAGTGACGAGGTTGAGGCCACGGTAGTCGATACAAGGGCGGATATTCTTATCTTTTTTGCCCACAAAGAAGAAACCTGCCCCCAGGGGTGAGGAGGAAGGGCGAATGATGCTAGCGGCCAGTGACTCATTGATGTATGTCTTCATAGCTTGTCTCTCGGTGCGTGAGATATTGTAGAGTCTACTGGATGGTAGTGGGGCTCCGGGAAAAAGCTCTATGGCGCAAACATAGGGGCGATGTGGCGGTAAGGCTGAAGCCTTGCTCTTGTTGAAAACCTGTCTTAGGTCGTGGTATTCTCTGGGCACTTGTGAAAGATCAATCGGACCTAACTCCTCGGGTGCTACTAGGGGCGTGCGAGATGGCACAGCAGACTGAAGACAAGAGGACAAGCACATCGTGTTCCAGGACTCGATACGGCACTCTGACCAGTTGATCTGGGGGTTGTGTCTCTAGAGCCAGGGGAACCCAAGAACAAGGGTCGACTGTCTGATTGGAAAGACGTGAAATGAAATCAGTTCTCGATGGTCTCCAGAAATGAGCAGCTCCACGGGTTTGGTACGTTGGGTTATGCTGGAGAGTTCCCTCCTATCCAGGGCAGACACAGAGAGATGAACTGAGAGAGGTTCCGTCTCGATCTGGGCTCGGGAGACGAACTCCTGGTCGATCAGGTTTCTCTCACACCCCGAGTTGACCAGCGCGGTTAACTTGTAGCAGTGGTTTTGGACAGAAATCATGGCGGGTAGGGCGAAGTGAGGAGACTTAATCCTTGGAGGATTGTCCGGCGGTCCTCCCCTCATGACCGTCGGACCCTCTCTTTTGGCCGAATTGGACAGTTGGCGACAAAATGCTCCGGGGAACCGCAGTACAGACACTGTCGGGACTCTGGGCGCTGCTGCAGTTCCTCCGGAGATAGTCGAGGCCGGCCAACCTGCATGGCCTCGGGCTCTGGAGAGGACGGGTAAGGTGACTGCCCAGGCGGACTGGGCCTGGCTAAAAAGGGCTGTGATCTACCTTCTGTTCGCTCCCATCAGGAGCTTCTCCGCTTCTCCCTAATCCGATTGTCTAAACAAATGGCCAGGGAAATTAGGTCGTCCTAAGTGTCTGGCTCTTCCAGGACTGCCAATTCGTCCTTTAAGGACTCATCCAAAGCTTGAAAGAAAGCCGTCTTCAAGGCTACAGGGCCCCACCCGGACGCAGCTGCTAACATACAGAACTCAAAAGAGAAATCTGACAAGGAGTGGTTCCCTTGCCTAAGCCCCCACAACCGGCGAGACACACCGGTCTGATCGGTCTTGGTCGAAAAGGTCTACTTAAATTCCTTTAAAAACAGCCAAAATGCCTGCAGTCAGTAAATCGGGCTTCTGCCCACTTCATCGCCTTGCACGTGAGGAATCTCAAAATAAACGAGATCTTAGCTCCGTCGTGAGAAAAAGACTGGGGAGACCGATTAGAAACTAGTACACATTGTAGGAGGAAACCTCCGCAGCTACCACCCTCTCCGTAGAATTTCTCCGGATGAGGGGAACGAACCTCGCCGAAGTGAGGACGCTGCGGCAGGACTGAGGTGCTCGTGGTGCCAGCTGGCCGCAAGGGGGTTTCTCTGACCTGGGTGTCTTGAAGTAATCTGGTCTCTTGTTCTAGGTGGACGTTGGTTCGCTGCTGCTGCTCCAGGAGGGCTTGGAGAGTGGACTCGTGGGACTGGAGTTGCTGTTCGGCAAGGGTTCGTCTGAGTGGCTCTGCTGGGTCTGATTGGCCTGAGTGTTCTGTCATCGTTTTGGCGATTGATTTGGCCCACCTGCAGGAAACCAACTCAGAAGTTCAGAATGAGTGATGAGTGTTTATTAAAGGAGATGCGGTGGAGGCTGAGCGGGAGGATCTGAGCCAGGAGCAAGGAGCGGGAGCGGCAACGGGGGAGCGTGTGGAGTTCAGCCAGACGGGTTGGATCTTGGCGGTGAGCCGTGGAGGGAATCTGCGAGCAAAACACACAAGTCTTGTTCAGAGGATTCCACGTGGCTGTGGCGGGGATCTTACTGCAGACCGGAGGATCAGGAGAACGTGGCGTCGATGAGCAAGAGGGTTTCGAGGAGCTAGAGTAGTGGTGTCCAAACTACGGCCCGTGGGCCAACTGCGGCCCGTGGTCCAGTTTTTATTGGCCCGCGGCAAATTCTGAAAACAATTGAATATAGCCCGCACAAGAAGCTTGAGCTCAACTCTGTTGCACTTCTCAGTTTCCACACTAGATGGAGCTCGCCACACGCAGCGTTTGACGTCCGACTAGCACAATTTGGCCTGCACACTCTCTCTCTCTCTCTCTCTCTCTCTCTCTCTCTCTCTCTCTCTCTCTCTCTCTCTCTCTCTCTCTCTCTCTCTCTCTCTCTCGCTCCCTGAACTTTTGAACTCAACATTTCCTCACAACCAAGTGAGGGCACTCAAAGTGCATGACACTTGTTTCTAAGTGACTCCATCTGGAAACTGAATTATGAGTTGACAGAAAGAGTAGAAAGCCTTACTTGTGTTTTATTTGAAAACATCTGAGATCAAAGGTTCTTACACACAAAAAAGAGTGAATGGAACACACATTTTGAATATTAGGGCTGTTGTGTACCAAGGGGAAAATAATCACAGTTAAATAACTGACGCAAAAGGGTCTGTACACATCCCGCTCTGGAGTATACGTCGCACCAGCCCAAAAATGCATAATAAAGAAGAAAAAAAAACATAAATAAGTCGCATCGGAGTACAAGTCGCATTTTTGGGGGAACTTTATTTGACAAAATACAACACCAAGAACAGACATAGACAACAACAGGCTAAACGATACAGTATGCTAATGTTACATAAACACAAATGAGGAACTGAGAACGTGCCTGACGTAACATATTATGAGTTATTCAAATAACTATGATAATAGTAATAGTAATAATAATAAAAAGTCTATCAAACCATCCGTGTCACTCCAAATCATTAAATCCATCGAAATCTTCGTCCTTTGTGTCACTTATAAACAACGCCGCTGCTGACTCTGAGGTGAGTACGGAGCATCACTCAAGTGAAGTTGGCCCAGATGCAGGATTCCTGGCTGAGCAGCAAAGCAGACGAGTTCCGGGGCTTTGCAGATAGGAACGACATGAAGCGCTTTTACGACAGCTTGAAGAAAGTCTATGGCCCTTCAACCTCAGAACCACTGGCTCCTGTCTTCAGTGCTGATGGTCAACCATTATCACTGTTAGAGTGTTCCTCACTCTAACTTCTTTGCAAGAACCACACGTGAGACAGTTTGGCCATTTTACGCCTGCAAGCGGAGAAAGTTTTTGCCTTTTTGGGGTGGAATTTGTCGAGGCGGCTTCCGGGTTCTCTGCCGGACGCCCTCTTCCTTCTCAGCCAGACTCCCAATACTTTTCAGGCTTGGACGATTTTGTTTTCTCCAGCGTGGAACTCATCTCCCTGACTCTAAAGTAAGTTTGAATCTTTTATTACACTGTCGATCTTTTTTTTTTTTTTCACAGTTGGAGTGCCTGGGAGAGCGGAGGCTTCGTGGCCGTTTGTCTGCCGTCGATCATCGGACACAAAGTATGGCTGCGGATCGAGAGGTTTGTGTGGCTTCGTGCACCAACTGCACCCTTCTCTTAGAGAGGTTGTCCCTGCTAGAGGGACGTGTCCGCCAGTTAGAGCAGAATTGCGCGATAACTGTAGATGTGGCGGATACAGACGCGGGCTGTAGTCAGCCCGCTAGCCCAGTTAGCATTAGCCCCAAGCGGCTTGCTAATCGCGATGAGCCAGGTAAGACGCATAGCCGTCCAAAGTCATCTCGGTCTACTGGCCCTCGCACTTTGGTCATAGGTGACTCCATTACCCGAAATATTACGCTTACAAATCCAGCCACGGTAATGTGTATTCCTGGGGGCAGAGCACCCGACATAGAAGCTAATCTTAGGGAGCTGACTCGCAATAGGTCTAGTCAACAGCGTAGTTCCATCAACACTAGCTACTCGGACATAGTGATACACGTCGGCTCCAATGATGTTAGGATGAGGCAGTCGGAGATCACAAAGAGAAACATAGCGAGGACTTGTGATCTCGCTAGAAAGATGAGTCGGCATCGAGTATTTGTCTCTGGCCCCCTGCCTGGGAGAGGCACTGATGAGAGGCTTAGTAGATTAGTCTCCCTTAATCGATGGATGGCTGGGTTCTGTAAGAAGCAGGGACTGTATTTCATAGATAACTGGCCTTCCTTCTGGGGCCGCCCCGACCTGCTGAGGAAGGACGGCCTTCACCCTAACCGTGAAGGCGCCTTCACTCTTTCTAGGAATATAGATTACTGTTTGAGCCACACATGACAGGTCACTTTAGAGCAGGCCGGGTCACAGGTGATTAGACCACCTGTCAGGATGGGTTTGGAGTCTGTTAAGATAAAGTTAACTAGCGCTAGGCTAGACTCCCAGCATGCACATAGCTCCTTGTGTAGACTAGAGCGTGATAGTTTGAATAGTGCGACAGTACACATAAACGCACTTTCTACTGGGGTAGTAGACAAATCCAATCACTCCACCCCGACCGGTTTTGCTGAGGAAACGGTGCCGGTTTCAGATAATTCTACACGTGTAACGAATATTTACTATCAGATTCCCACGGTCGTATCAGCCCACCGCGCTAACAAACATTTGAGAGGTGATGTCAGGCTTAGAGAACACAATCTTACTCGCATTTCGTATAAATATCCTTCGATAAATACGCACCCGGATCGACCAATTACACTTAAACTTGGTTTTATGAATATTAGATCGCTTCATACGAAAGCCATTCTCGTTAATGATCTCATCACAGAACATAATCTAAACGCTTTTGGTCTCTGCGAGACCTGGTTAAAACCTAATGAACTGATGGCGCTTAATGAGGCCTCGCCTCCAAATTTTGTGAGCTCGCATGTGGCGCGTCCTCGAAAAAAGGGTGGGGGTGTCGCCCTCATCTCGAATTCCGAGCTTAGTTTTAGGCCTCGTTCGATCAACGTATTTAAAACATTTGAGGTTCTCATTGTCCGATCCACCGCTTTACCGTCATTTTATCTTGTTGTTATTTACCGTCCACCCGGGGCTTACTCTGGCTTCCTGGATGAATTTTCAGAATTTGTGGCTGATCTAGTAACCAATGCGGATAATATAATTATCATGGGCGATTTCAACATCCACATGAATTTACCGTCAGAGCCACTTACTTCGGCGTTTCAGACTTTAACTGATACCTTTGGTTTTACGCAAGCTGTACAGGCAGCAACGCATAAGAATGGAAATACCATAGATCTGGTATTATCCCGAGGACTTGCAACCTCAAATATAGCAGTACTGCCATACACTACTGTTTTGTCTGATCATTACCTAATAAAGTTTGAAATTCTAGTTCCTTGTCAAAGACAAGAGAGCAATCAGCATTATAGGAGCCGTCATTTCAACTCTATGACTGCAACTGCGCTATCTGAAATACTGTCGCCGGCAACCACTAATTTTCTCACATACGCCGGCTCTATTGATAATCTTACGAATGAATTCAATGCGACATTGTTAAATGCCATTGACTCTGTGGCGCCGTTACGTCTGAAAACTCGCCGTAGAGTGCCTACTCCGTGGTTCACAGATGAAACGCGTACGCTTAAGCAATTATGTAGAAAGCATGAGCGCAGATGGCGTCTAACCAAACTTGAGGTTTTCCATCAGGCATGGCAGGATAGCCTCCTGAAATATAAAGATGCGCTTATCTTAGCAAAAACTCGATATTTTTCGCAAGTTATT
Source organism: Syngnathus typhle (assembly GCF_033458585.1). Taxonomy (NCBI): domain Eukaryota; kingdom Metazoa; phylum Chordata; class Actinopteri; order Syngnathiformes; family Syngnathidae; genus Syngnathus; species Syngnathus typhle. The sequence goes on from NC_083740.1 coordinate 22,063,534, forward strand.
AATCTCAATAAAAACAATCCGAAACACCTATTTGATACAGTGGCAAAGCTGACTCTGCGCCAGCCGACCTCCGATAGTTCCTTCCACTCAGCTGATGAGTTCATGAAATTTTTTGCTCAAAAGATTGAATCCATTAGGGATGAGATCAAGAATAGCATTCCAATCGCTCGGTCGAGCACGCCGTTTACCAACGCTGATGATCATGCAACAACCCTCTCAACTTTTAAAAGCGTGTCTCTTGAAAGGCTTACACAAATTGTTAGTGCGGCTAAACAAACAACATGTTTACTCGACCCTCTTCCAGCCAAACTACTTAAAGAATTATTTCAAATTTTAGGACTGTCCGTCTTAAATATAATCAATCTGTCTGTCTCCTCTGGGATAGTGCCAACAGCCTTTAAAACCGCTATCATTAAACCGTTACTTAAGCGACCAAATCTTGACCCGGACTGTCTCAGTAATTATAGGCCAGTTTCAAACCTCCCATTCATAGCAAAACTTCTTGAAAAAGTAGTAGCGCAGCAGCTTATTGATTACATGGTCGCCAATAATCGATACGACACTTTTCAGTCTGGTTTTAGAGCTAATCATTCCACTGAGACAGCACTTGCTAAAGTGACTAATGATCTCCTCGTAGCTATGGATTCAAACATTTCGTCTGTACTGTTACTACTCGATCTTAGTGCTGCCTTCGACACTGTAGACTTCGATATTTTATTAGGGCGTCTTAAAAGTTGTGTTGGTATTTCAGGGTCAGCACTAGGCTGGTTCCATTCCTATCTATCAAACAGGACGCACCGAGTGGTCCATGGCAATGCGTCCTCGGAGCTCTATAATGTTACATGTGGTGTCCCACAGGGATCGGTTCTCGGACCAATTCTTTTTAATATTTATATGATTCCGCTTGGGGACATAATACGTAAATATAATATTAGTTTTCAATGCTATGCGGATGACACCCAATTATATATGCCGTTATCGATGACAGATCCGCGGGATTGTTGTAATCTTGAGAAGTGCCTTGCGGAGATCAAGCAATGGATGTCTCTCAACTTCCTTCGTCTTAACCCAGATAAAACTGAGATGTTGATAATTGGTCCAGCTCGTTATCAACACTTATTCAAGGAAACCGCTATAACTATAGATAACCGTACTATCACTCAAAGCGATACTGTAACTAATCTCGGGGTAATATTTGACCAAACTCTCTCCTTTCAAAAGCACATTAAGAATATAACCAGAATTGCGTTTTTTCACCTTCGTAATATTGCAAAGATTCGTCCGATCCTCTCGACCGGTGATGCGGAAACTATTATACATGCGCCTGGACTACTGTAATGTACTATTTTCGGGTCTTCCTAAGTCCCGCATCAAAAGTCTACAGTTAGTACAAAATGCCGCTGCAAGGCTGCTCTCTCGGACAAGAAAATTTGATCACATTACCCCAATACTAGCCAACTTACATTGGCTTCCGGTCCATTTAAGATGTGACTTCAAGGTTCTTCTATTAACCTATAAATCGCTGCATGGCTTAGCGCCTTCATATCTCGTCGACCTAGTTGTTCCTTATGTTCCGTCTCGTAACCTTCGTTCGCAAAACGCTACCCTTTTAGCGACACCGAGGGCTAAGAAAATGTCTGCAGGCTCTAGAGCATTTTCTATTCGGGCTCCAGAGCTTTGGAATGCCCTACCAATGGATATTAGGACTGCTACCTCAGTAGAAACATTTAAGACACGTTTAAAGACACATTTCTATGACATGGCCTTTAACTAACCTGTAGTGGCCGATTCGGCTGGAGTTTGTTTTCTCTCCCTCTCCACCCCCTCCCTCCCCCCTCCCCGGCCGGGGAGGTGGTTAGGTGGTACCCATGCTGACAGCGGCTATCTGGATTCTCGTGGCCAATTCAGGATAGGGGAACTGCAGCTCAACCTCCTCGAAGAGCACTGCCAGGACAATTGAGGGCTCCTTTCGGCAGCCCTCTGCTGTGACATGGACATCCACTTTTTATTTAATTGATTTTCATGTTGTATCATTTCTGCCCTCTCTGCATCCATTTCAACCTGGTGATCCTGAAAGGGGGATCCTTCCATCTGTGGTCCCTTCTCAAGGTTTCTCATTTTCCCCCTGCTAGGGGTTTTTAAGTTTTTCCTTGCCCTTTTGGGAGCTTAAGATCAGGGGATGCTTTGAGAATAATTGTCAATTTCTGTCTATGTGAAGCCCTTTGAGACTGCTTGTGATTTAGGGCTATACAAATAAACTTGACTTGACTAGAAAGCCATCAGCACCCTGTGTGGTAAAGAGATGCTTGAAAACAGTCTGCCTTTCACCTCTTGCAAGTTAGTATTTATTGAGAGAAAACAGAGTGGAAGTGAGAGTGAACAAGTTTGGTGTTCTCCTCGGCAGCTGGTCAATCAGTGCAGGGCGTCTTAGCACAATTGTTTTACGATGTTGTGGGAACAGAACAAGTTTGGGTGTGTCCTCAGCAAGTGGTTAATCATAGTCTACATTCCAACATAATCATACGATCAAAATACTTTGTCAACTGTAACAATCACAGACGGGGAAGATTTTGGAGAGATGAGCGAAACACTTCCACAGCGTCCTGAACAGGCCTTCCACCATCAACGATGATGCCACCGACAGGCTACCCCAAGTGCCTGTTGAAAAGACCATGGATGCCCCACCTACCTTGGATGAGATTCAGAAAGCAGTCCAACTACTTTCCAGGGGCAAAGCACCTGGTTCTGACTCAATCCCAGCTGAAATCTACAAGGAAGGTGGTGCGGCACTGGTCGAGAACCTTCACCAGCTGTTTCAGCTCATCTGACAGCACGGGACAGTGCCACACGACTTCAAAGATGCCTCAATCATCCACCTCTACAAAGGCAAGGGAAACAGCCAAGTCTGCGACAATAATAATAATAATTCACTCAATTATATAGCGCTTTTCAAAGACCCAAAGACGCTTACAGAGAAACAAGGTGTGGACGTACGGAGGGGGACGAGGGTGAGACATTAGGATAAAGTTAGAAACAGGAAATGGCTTATGGGTAGAGATGGTCATAGGCTTGAGAGGACGTATGTTTTCAGACGGGACTTGAATATGGGGAGTGAGGGTGAGTCACAGACAGATTGGGGGAGAGAGTTCAAGAGTCAGGGTGCTGTGCGGGAGAAGGCTCTGTCATCAAAGGATTTAAGTTTGGATTTTGGGACTGTCCGGTGTGAAGTAATGGAGGATTGGTGGGGACGGGTGGGGCGCTAGCGGACGAGGAGGTCGGATAGGTAAGGGGGGGCCAGGTGGTGAAGGGCTTTGAAGATGAGGAGGAGTATCTTGAAAATGATGCGCTGTTTGATGATGAGCCAGTAGAGAGAGTGGAGAAGTGATGGGAGTGATGTGTTCGTGGGACCGGGTGTGGGTAAGGAGGTGGGCAGCAGAGTTGTGGACTAGTTGAAGTCTATGGAGGGAGTGAGCAGTCATGCCAGTGAGAAGGGAGTTGCAGTAGTCAAGCCGGGAGGAGATGAAGGCATGGGTGAGGGATTCAGTGGCAGGGAGAGAGAGAAAATGTCGGATTTTGGTGTGCGGCAGAGGTGGAAGTAGGAGGTCTTGACAATGGAGCTAATATGTGGGTGGAAGGAGAGGATGGGGTCCAGGATAACGCTGAGGTTGCGTGCCAGAGGGGAGGGAGTGATGGTCGAGGAGTGGATGGCTGATGGGCAGTGAGATGTGTGGAAGCAGCAGTAGACCGGGTTATGATGTTGGTGCAGTGAGTGGTGTTGGTTGCCCCCCTCTGTACCTGCATGAATGGTAGGCCCCAGTGTGCCATGGTGGCACACAGCTGAGCCACAGCTGGCGAGCTCGCAGGGAGTAGAGCAGGCATGTCAAACATACGGCCCGCGGGCCGGACCCGGCCCGTTGGATGATTTGATCCGGCCCGTCATAAATTTCTGAGTATGTCAAAAAAAGAAGCGAGTCACTAGCTCATTTCTATCAAAAGTTATGATTCTTTAAAATAAATACAACTCAAATGCTCCCTCCGGCCGCTAGAGGGCAGTAAATGTGTAAAAGAGCTCACGTCCACCATGCGGCACTGACACGAGTTAGTACCAGGAAATAAACATTCGCTGGTTAAGCAGAGGTGTAGTACTCAAGCGCTTCTTTGAGCTACGAGGCAAAATTGGACAGTTTATGGAGAAGAAAGGACGCCCAGTAAAGGAACTTTAATGCAAGGAATGGGTGCAGGATCTTGCCTTCATGGTTGATATTACGCAATACTTGAATACACTTAACACTACATTGCAGGGCCGTAACAGAGTAGTCACTCAATATTACGACAGCATAAGTGCGTTCAAGATGAAACTGTCACTGTGGGAGACGCAGCTATCCAGCGGTGGCACCACGCACTTCTCATGTCTCACAGCTGTGCGTCCGAAGGCACCGGATCGTCCCGATTTGGATAAATATAAAGACAACATAACAGATTTGCTGCGAGAGTTTGAGCGGAGGTTTCAGGTTTTCAGTGAACTTGAGAACAAGTTCGGCTTTTTTCGCTCGCCATTTACAGTGAAGCCTTCTGGTGTGCCAGCTGACATTCAGCTCGAGCTTATTGACTTGCAGTGCGATTCCGCTATGAAGGATACATTTGGGTCCGTGGGATTGGATACGTTTTATCAGTATCTTGTGCCAGGTTACCCCAAATTAACAGCCATGGCTGCAAAGGTTCTCTCCATGTTTGAGACTACTTATCTTTGTGAACAGGTGTTCTCCGTGATGAACAAAAATAAAACAAAGCAGCGCTCAAAGTTAACAAATGAACACTTGAATGGCATTGTTAAATCTGCTGCTACTCAGGATTTGACACCTGATATCGACCCACTTGTAAAAGCAAAAAATGCCAAGTTTCAGGAGCCAGCAGCAGCAAGTAGACTGCAGGAGTGCAGTGAGAGAGAGAAAAAAGTGTGATGACACGACATTTGTTTGCACGCATGAATACAGATCATTAAAAATAAGATTAATCTGGTTTCATATTAAAGACAATTAATATTGTGCAGTATATTCTCAGCTTCAGTAGGCCCAGCCTAGTAGTTTGAGCTGATGTAGTCTAATCTTATTGCCCATGCACTGCTAAAACCTTTATTTTGTAATTTTATTTATTATTATTTCAAAGCAGTATGACAATTAAGGCAAAACATTTTTTTTCATAGCTCCCACTTGAGTTTGTTTAGTGTGGTGAGTTGGTTCAGGTGTAAAACTGCATTCACTCAACTGTTAAAATAAACCAGTTGTTAACACATTCAATGCCAAACATGAAAATAATTTTTTTTCTCCATTGTTTGTGAATAAATGTGTTATGCCTAGAAAAGATCCCTTGTCATCCATGATTATAATATGTAGGGTAGGCTACAAATGTAGGCTGAATGATAAAGCATAGTACTGAAAAACAAAGCTAAATAGTTGGAGTTGACATTATTTTACTGATCCGGCCCACCTGAGAAAAGAAACTCTGGATCCGGCCCCAGAGCCAAACTAAGTTTGACATGCCTGGAGTAGAGGCTCCGTCCGAGAATGCCGGCCGCATGGCCAGAGAGCTGGGTCAAAGTTGTTGCTGTTGGTGTGAAGGGACGCAGCGGGCCAGTTAAGGCCGGCACAAGTACCACCACACACTAGTGCACTCACCTGAGTCCAGAGGAAGCGGCCCCAGGCTCAGAGTTGAGAGGCAGGAGGGTCCGGTGGTGGTTTGGCCAGCTGACTGTTAGCTAGCTGGCTAACGTAGGACGTAGTCCGAGGGAGAGGGAACAGATGAGTGCGAGCGGAGTTGTGCGGTGGACGGGAGAGACACGGAAAACAAGACAACACGGCTAGAACAAAACAAAAGACCGGCGCACTGAAAATGGGACAACACGTGTTAGGGTTTACAGATTATTTTGATCGTAGGATTATGTTAGAATGTAGACTAGAATTATTAACTTTGTTTAAACCTTTCACCTTTCCTTGACTCTGAAAAGTTTAACCATTCAGTTGTTGAAACTTTCCAAATGGTGTGGAAACATTCATACTTAGTTAGTCATCTAAAATGCTCCACTAGTTTCTGTTTCCACGAACTTGTAAAACAATGAGCTGGGACCCTCCGCACTGATTAACCAGTTGCTGAGGTGACCACCAAACATGTCCAATGTCATGCCCACCCTGCTTTCTCTCAATAAATACTCTCTTGCAAGATTCCAAAGTCAGACCTCATTCGATCGTCGCTGTACGCGCAGCGACGAATGACTCTCCACTTGCAAGTGCTTAAAAAGGGCTGTCAATCGTGCACTTATCTGATGTAAGTGACCGGCTCTCTGTTTAAAGGGTAAAATTCTGTACTTTAGCCCCTCTGCAGTAACGCAGTCTGTAGGGGAGACAAGAATTGATTTAAGCCGGTAAGGAAAGAAGATTCGTTCCGAGTCTAACCGCTGTTCAAGTAACTAATCTATTGTTAGATTAATTCCGTCATTTCCGGACGCCAGTCCCGCTGAAATCAAAGAAACCCGAGGGTTGAGTAACTACTTTGTCGAGACCCAGGATCTCCTCGATCGCGGACGTTTCAGCGGCTCGCCTTTCCTATTAAGATTGTTGCTTTTGTTATACGCTCGGGATAGTTTAGCTGTCTTTGTTAAGACCGCGGGAACTCGTTTTCACTAGCGTACACTCACACTAGTTGAGTTTAAGTTAACGGTTTCGAACCAGATTCTGACACTCCCTGACACTCCCCTCGTGATAATGTCTTGGGAGCAGATGGCTGGCTAAGGAGCTCATGTGTGGAGTCACGAGCCGCGCTATACAATGAGCCCATAGTTAGCTATCCATGTACATATCATGAGGTTGTCATGGGATGGCTGAAGCAGACAAACGTCTTATTTAAGTAGAAGTCATGAGAACTCCAACAGAGGTATCCATCCCATGAGCACTAAGACTACGTCTTTTGTCTAGCTAAAGTCATGGGACGACCATACCGCTTCTGTCCTAATAGTATCGCTGTTGCGCGGTGGTCATGAGATGTAATTGTGGAATGTCCTTCCCGTCTAAAGAAGCTATGCATTCATGTACATGTACACTTGCCCCTTTGTTTGTTCCTCAATAAAAGGCACGACCAAACTGAAGTAAGGGCGCAGATCCCAACCACACTCGCTGTGTCTGGGATTGAGCCCATCTGCAGATGATCGCTCGCCAAAAAGAGATATCCTGCCTCTGTGAGATTCTTTTCAGAAAAATGTTGTGAACCCAACATTTTGTGGTGGCCCGTACGGGGATTCCTGGAAATCCGCTCGCTGATCCGAGGAGTGTTGAAGACGCCGAATCCGTGCACGGCAGGGGTCAAAGGACGCCTGAAGGAAAGCCCTGGGGAGCAACGTTCATCTGTCCCAGTTCAGCACCTCTCGGCGGCGACGATTGACAGAATCTTCAAGAATCTTTCACAGACTCGGTGAGACTTCTTTGTTGGCTGCGTGGTTGGGGTATTTTAGTCCCCAGAAAAAAGGGTACCCGGGTAAGGACGGCGGAGTCCTTGTAAATTCCAAGTAATAGGAATTCGGTCTACTTGTAGACATAAATACACCTCGTTGTGTTGAGAAAATTCCGCAGTGTGAATGTGTGTGAATGGTAGCACGTATGTGCTGCATGTAATATAGTGGGAAGAAATAACGAATTTCTGTGGAAGCACAGGCAAGAATTCCTCACCAGGAAATTGGTCGAAGCAGGAATTACCACAGAAAGTCGTTATCCCACTAAAGAAACATTCCAACTTTAGAAATCCCTAGGATTTGACAGTTGGACTAAATTGATTAAAATGGGGGGCCGTCAAAGTGTTACTGACAATGTGTCAGGAGATGAGAAGTATATGTTAAAAAACTTTCCGGACAGTAGCGAATGGTTGACAAAATGGAACAAAAAGTATGGTGTGACTGGTCACCTTAAAATGGATCAGTGGAAAAATGTAGTTGCCAAGCTTGAAGCTAGTGTAATTATGAAAAAAGGAAAGAAAAAAGAAAAAAAGGAAAAAGAATTGCAATGTGCAAAGTTATGGTTAAAAGAGGCTGAAAACCGACGCAGAGCTGGACTAAAAGCTAGAGAGGACCGAAAAGCACAACAAAATAAAATGACTGGTACAATTTGTTTTGTCAAACCAGAGGACAATGAAGGACAAGGACGACTAAGACAGAGACAAAATGACGCGGCACCACATGGACTTGACGGAATGAATGAGGAAGCAGTTCAAGCACAACCTGAGCGTTCCAGTCTGTATCCCACTAGGGAATTACAGGCCGCAGCTAGAGCTGAAGCTAGTGTGCCCCCACCTTATTCTCCGGTTTCTCAGCACACCAGACAAAAGACAGGACAAATGACAGTCCGACCGCAGGCTGTCCCAGACAAAATGACTGAACTAACATGCGACAAATACTCAGATGACGAAGGTGACGACCCGATAATGGGCAATTATCCCATGATTCAGGTCCCTAATCCAAATGCCGACGGACCTAATAATCAACACATGTACGTGTTTCGACCTTGGTCAAACAGAGAGTGCAGAGAAGCTGTTGAGGGAATCCCTGATCCACAAGAGGATGTAGAGTCCTGGATCAGAGACATGGAAGGAGTAATACACTCATATAGATTAAATGGTAGGGAGGCAGGAGAAGCCTTCCAGTGCTCCATCCCTCGTTTATGGGGAAGAGTGAGGGGAGATTACACAGGTAGAACTAATCAAGGGGAAATTTTCCAATACCCAAATGATGGACAATTAAGAGGTCCTTATTTGGCTCAATTAAACGCTTTATGGGACCGATGTACGTAGAACAACATTTAGGAGAAGAGCTGATTACGGACGTCTGGCAGGGATAAAACAAAAATTGGGTGAAGATGTTGATGACTTTAGAGTGAGATTTGAAAAAAAATTTAGAGTTCACAGTGGAATCCCTGTAGACGACCAAGACGCAGGCCCCTACCAACAACAATTAAAAAATGCCCTTTTAAATGGAATGGAACCCAAAATCAGTGAATGGATTCGAAAACACAATGTAGAGGTAGACACAGCCAGTGTTACTACCGTAATGCAATGGGCTAGACACGCCGCTAAAATAGTAAAGAAACCTAAAACTCCCACAGAGTCAGCCGGAGTTTTTTGGGTAGACTCGGACTGCGTGGAAGAATCAGAATTCTTCTATCAGAACCACCTGCCCTATCGAGGCCGAGGTGGGCGGAGAGGAAATTTCAGGGGGAGAGGTAGAGGATCAGCATCCAAAAATCCTCCCCACTGGTCTGGTGACCCCAATGCCTGCTGGCATTGTGGAGGAAAAGGCCACTGGTCCAAAGAATGTCCTAAAAAGAAAAAAGGACCGCGGCCAGAACGGCCAGAACAGAGCGCATGACTAGATGAGGAGGACAAGCATGATCTCTTGGATGTTTTTACAGCAGTCGAATCATTGAGTCACTTAAAAGAAAAACCATTCATAGATTTGATTGTTAATAAACAAAAAGTAACCTTTTTGTGTGATTCTGACGCCTGCACATCAGTTTTAAGACACAAAGTTAAAAGCCTGACCACTGGAAAGCAGTCAATTTGGGTCAAAACAGCTAATGGTCAGACATACCTGGAACACATGACACTACCACTTAAGGTTAAAGATCCAGAAACAGGCAGTGTGATTTCAGCACCAGTCGTCTACTCACTGTAAATCTCCTAGGAAGAGACTTAATGTCAGCCCTAGGCATAGCTGTGTTCCCGCTAAAAGATGGGATGACAGCAGCCAGAGTGCCACACCTCTTACTCACAGAGGGAGATAAAGCCGTTTACTATTCACTTGATTTCCCACACTCCCTCTGTGACAGAGAAACGGCAGATCTGATCAAATTTGCAAAATCCACCATTTCTGATTTACAAGAGGAAATGCAGTACACCAAATTACATGTCACAATGAAAGTTTCACCATGTTCAGATGTTGAATATAGTGAGGAGTTCCTAAACAAGCCCTCTGTTCCAGTGTCCATTGACTACATATATTCTGATCACAGATCATTTGCAGGTGCCACAGTAATCTTACCTACAAATCTAAAAAAACATGTATAGAGGAGGATCAGTGCCTCACGTGTCACTTTTGAAACCAGAACATATTCAGTGGAAAGACACAGGTCCGAAGCTAAAAATAGCTGTTGCAGCTACTGATTATAAGCCTTGTGAAACAGGATGGGAAGCTCCAAGTTGTGAGTATAGCCCAAGCTGTGACATGTACAGACATAAATTCTGCATGTTATTCACAGCTACTCCAAAAATTCATGCCCTAGAATGACAGACAGCAACTATTGCATTTTCAGAGGAAGATGAAAAAGATTTGAAGAGTGTAGATCCTGTTGTGTGGGCCACAGGTCCAACAGATGTTGGTCTGATTACAGCCATTCCACCTGTGGAAATTAAACCAATATCTTCTTACAGACCCAGAGTAAAACAGTACCCTTTGAAGCCTGAAGCTTCTATAGGCATTGAACCAGTCATTAAAGATCTATTAAAAGCAGGAATAATTAGGAAATGTAATGACTCTCCATGTAATACACCTATATTCCTAGTTCAAATAGCAGAAGCATCAAAATGGAGAATGATCCAGGATTTGAGAGCTGTAAATGGTGCAGTGCAGACCAGGGCACCAAATGTTTCCTATCCACACACATTACTAAATTCATTGCAGCCAAATAGCACTCATTTCACCGTGATTGATTTGAGTAATGCATTTTTCTCTATTCCTGTAGCTGATGATTCTCAGTATTGGTTCGCATTCACATATAAGGGTCAGGGGTACACCTACACCAGATTACCACAAGGTTTTACCGACAGCCCAACTATTTTCACACAGGCTATCATGAACTGTATGGCTGGTTTCACACCTTCATCTGACAGTCAAGTTTTGGTCTACGTTGATGATATTTTAATTGCTTCGGAAACAAAGGAAGCATGCAGACGTGATTCCCTCCTCCTTCTGCAACACCTAGGCCAGACAGGAAATAAAGTCTGTAAACAGAAGTTACAATGGGTAAAACCAGAAGTGAATTATCTTGGTCACACACTCTCAGCAAGGGGAAGAGCAGTACAACAGGGCAGGAAACAGGCTATATTAGATACACCACGACCTGTCACAAAGAAACAACTTATGTCTTTCTTAGGACTGTGTAATTACTGCAGAGCCTGGGTTCCACTCTATGCTGAGATGGCTCAACCATTGATAGAGGTAGCTCATGGACAGCCATTAGCACTGAAAGATAAAATCACGTGGACCCCAGAAGCAGACGAAGCATTCACAAAATTGAAATTGGCATTGGTTCAAACAGCAAATTTGATCCTACCTGACTACAGTAAAAGGTTTATGCAAACAGTGGACTGTAAAGATGGGTTTATGACATCAGTACTGACTCAACAACATGGCAGGAAATGGCTACCGATAGCTTTCTATTCCAAAAGACTTGACCCTGTAGCTAGAGCTTTGCCACCATGTGTTCAAGCTATATGTGCTGCTGCAATGGCAGTAGAATCGTCAGCAGATGTCATCTTGTTCCATCCCACAGACCTGTTTGTACCACATGCTGTTGATGTGTTGTTACTTCAAAGTAAAATGAATATGCTGTCTCCAGCCAGACATTTGTCTTATACAGCTCTGTTACTGTCACAGCCACACATAACCATTAAACGCTGCACATTATTGAATCCAGCTACCTTACTCCCTACACCAAATGATGGAATACCTCATAATTGTGTAGAGGAAACTGAACAGCTGCAGCTACCCAGAGCAGATTTGTCAGACACACCACTCACCACAGGTAAAACGTGGTTTGTAGATGGGTCTCGCTCAAGAACACCAATACGGAAAACGCAGACAGGTTATGCTGTAGTGGAAAACCCAGATACAGTAATAGAAGCAGCAACTCTTCCTTCGCATTTCTCAGCCCAAGCGGCTGAAATCATTGCACTGACCAAAGCATGTACTCTAGCAGATGGACAAGATCTAACTGTATACACAGACAGCCAGTATGCATTTTCAACTGTTTTTTACTTTGCAAAACAATGGGAAAGGCGTGGAATGATAACTTCAACAGGAAAGCAAATAACACATGCACAACTTCTAATCCAACTCCTCCAGGCAGTAATGTTGCCCACAAAGCTTGCAATTTGTAAATGTGAGGCACACACACGGAGGAAAGACTTGGTATCACTAGGCAATGCCTTAGCAGATAAAATAGCAAAGGAAGCTGCTATAGGCAAATACGGAACCTCAGACCTATTTCTGAGATTGCCGTCAGAAAAGGAGGAACTAATAAATACACAGATCTTGCATGATATGCAACATTCAGCCCCTAAACAAGAACAGAAAATGTGGATTGCTAAAGGTGCACAACTGACAGACAAAGACATATACATTGTAAATAATAAGCCTGTTCTCCCTAAATCCCTTTTTAGAGCAGCTGCAATTTCGACACACGGAAGTACTCATGTGTCGACAGGGGGGATGCAGGAGCTAATATCAGAACACTTCACAACGTATGGTTTCAATTTGTACTCAAAACCTTTTTGTAGAGCGTGTGAAGTCTGTATAAAAAATAATCCACAAGGGAATGTAAGACCAAAGAGAGGAAAATTCCCAGAACCAAATTATCCGTTCCAAATGTTGCATATGGACTTCATAGAACTAAACAGGTGTGGATTGTACAAATACTGTTTAGTCCTAGTAGATGCCTTTTCAAGGTGGACAGAAATAATCCCAGCAAAGAATGCAGATGCTATAACAGTAGCAAAGGCTATCTGCAAGACCATCATTCCCAGTTATGGTATCCCAGAGACCATTTACAGTGACAACGGACCACATTTTGTAAATTCAGTCATTCACAAAATGGCTGAACATTTGCAGATTACATTAAAAAATCATTGTTCCTATCATCCATCGAGTGCTGGCCTTGTTGAACGGACAAATGGAACAATTAAAAATAGATTAACCAAATGCATGGCAGAAACAGGAAGGCCATGGCCCGAATGTCTAGATTTGGTAAAACTCTATATGAAGATTACGCCCTGCAGCAAGGGTTTAACCCCTTATGAGATCATTCATGGCAGAGCATACAGGCTCCCTCTGTTCTCACATGATTTAGACAAAGCGGCGGAAGAGCTAACTCTAGCTGACTACATGATCAAAACCATGCAAATGAAAGAAGTCTCAAATGCAAATTTACTGCCCTCCACTCCTTTATCTCCACAGGATGACTCAGCGAAACCAGGTGACTGGGTCTTCATCAAAGTAATCAAAAGAAAAACGTGGTCTTCACCCCGGTGGGAGGGACCATTCCAAGTCCTACTCGCCACACCCACAGCTGTCAAGATTGCAGAAAGACCCAGCTGGATACATCTCAGCCACTGTAAGCTGCAGAGAGTGCTTGGCCCCTAGGCCACGGTCAGGGCGAAGTCTGGCTACAAAGGGGGTGTCAATTATAGTTTGGCATCAGTCTCAAACCGGTGAAGAACTATGAACCCTGACCATTTAGCTCCCTGGGGGTTCAGGTGGCTCTGTGGAACTGAACGGAAAATGGCACTCGGAGGAGTGCTTGTCTGTGCTGTGGCTGTAGCATGCTTGCCAATGACATGGAGTGTCCAGGATCCTCAAGGGGAATGTGGAACTTCCGCTCGAATCAAGAGAATGACGACCAAACTGTTGACAAAGTATATAAAGATAAACCCAGATATACCCCATGCAGACAACATGTGGTACCAGTATGTATCCATGTTGGCCGAAACATACAATCAAACTAAATGTTATGTATGTTCCATAATGCCACGATCAAGTCAACAACCTGTCCTACATGCCCGACCCATGCCAGAGAAAGATGCATGGTGTTTCGCAATACTAAGGGCTTTTGGGTTTAACCCCCTCAAAGGACTCAGACGGTCGGGAACTACTGAGGCACAACTAGCCGCCTATCCCTGTTACAACATCTCAAGGCCATTCACAATAGTGTCAAAAAGTTCTGTCGTCACACCCGCACCAGTGACTCTCGAAGTGAGTGAAACCGTCTCACATCCCCTGTGCTTCAGACGAAGACGTGTTGATGGAATAAAGGTGGGAGAAACAAATCGCTGCATCACCACCTCACTTCTGGAACCTACCGATGAGACCTCGATGAATACCACAGAAGCAATCAAACAAGTCCTAGCAGGAGGCGAAAATCCCCACTCTATCATCGAAGGGGGATGGTGGCTCTGTGGTCGCCGAGGCTACGCAGTCCTTCCAGGACGATGGGATGGCACATGTGCCCCCGTATATGTGTCAGATCACACTGTGTTCCTCAGTCTGACACATCTTCAGGAACATCATCAGCGAAAGACACGTGCAGCTGTTGCTCCGACCTTCCGACCCTACGACAGTGTCTGGGGCTCAGACGTACCAGATGAATACAAGCTTTGGAGCACAGGACAAAAGGTGGCACTCACACTCTTCCCACAGGCGGGTGTGGCTAAGACTATTCTCCGAATAGAGACTATGGACTACAGGTTGAAGACCTTTGCCAATTTTACTCTAGAGGCCCTTACAGGTTACCAGTCGGAACTGCAAGCCCTGAGACTAATGGCACTACAGTCCCGAATGCTTTTGGACCTCCTGACTGCCGAGAAAGGAGGTGTGTGTGAAATAGTTGGTACCTCCTGTTGTACCTACATCCCAGGAGAAAATGACACCCACATCGAGTATGCTCTACAAGGACTTCGGAACCTCCGTAGGGCTATGTCCCAGGACGAAACTCCAGCCAAGGATGGCCATCCCTTTTGGTAGCTGTTCTATGGCGACTGGAAGCAACTTCTCTTGAAAGTCGCAGTTCTTTTAGTTGCCATACTGTTATTTCTCTGTATTTTTACATCATGCATCATTCCTTGTATTCGTCACATGATGACTAAGATGTTGACATCAGCGTTTGCTGTCCAGAATGTCATGTTGGTCCAGCGTGAACAAGATGAGTGTGACCACCTTGCGTAGATCGCCTACCTATTTGTTTTTTTTCCTTTTTGATGGTCCAGAACAAAATACGTTCCATTATGACGAACATAGCCAAAGCCGAATGGAGAGCTGTAGTTCTGATAAACTCTGGAATGTAAACTTTTATACTTTTTGACGTTACTATACTATATCGTGTAGGCATATACCCATTTATACACATATGTAGTTATTAGTTGATGTTTTGTTTTCCCATGAATTCCAATGTTAAACAGGGGGGAATGTTGGGAAAAATATACTTTTTATCATTGGATTCTATGTATCTATTTATGTGTGCAAGATTCTCCGCAATATGTGATAGTTTGGCCTCGTGATAATGTCTTGGGAGCAGATGGCTGGCTAAGGAGCTCATGTGTGGAGTCACGAGCCGCGCTATACAATGAGCCCATAGTTAGCTATCCATGTACATATCATGAGGTTGTCATGGGATGGCTGAAGCAGACAAACGTCTTATTTAAGTAGAAGTCATGAGAACTCCAACAGAGGTATCCATCCCATGAGCACTAAGACTACGTCTTTTGTCTAGCTAAAGTCATGGGACGACCATACCGCTTCTGTCCTAATAGTATCGCTGTTGCGCAGTGGTCATGAGATGTAATTGTGGAATGTCCTTCCCGTCTAAAGAAGCTATGCATTCATGTACATGTACACACTTGCCCCTTTATTTGTTCCTCAATAAAAGGCACGACCAAACTGAAGGAAGGGCGCAGATCCCAACCACACTCGCTGTGTCTGGGATTGAGCCCATCTGCAGATGATCGCTCGCCAAAAAGAGATATCCTGCCTCTGTGAGATTCTTTTCAGAAAAATGTTGTGAACCCAACAACCGTTTTTTCCATGTATAATGCGCCCCCATGTATAATACGCACCCTAAAAATGGCATGTCGATGCTGGAAAAAAACTGTACCCATGTATAATACGCACCCAATTTTATTTTATTTTTTTAAGTCCCAATGATCGTCACACAGGCATTTGGGTGTGGTGAAATTTGTCCTCTGCATTTGACCCATCCACGTGTGATTTTGATCCATCCCCTGGGGGAGAGGGGAGCAGTGAGCAGCAGCGGCGCCGCGCTCGGGAATCATTTGGTGATCTAACCCCCCAATTCCAACCCTTAATGCTGAGTGCCAAGCAGGGAGGCAAGAGGTCCCATTTTTATAGTCTTTGGTATGGTCTTAACTAGGCTGGATGTATTTTTTATGTTGGCGTTGATTTCTCCGACTGCCCATAAAGGCACCACCACGATCAGTTCGTTTAAAATGAAAAGAGGAAAGTGACGTGCGGACATGTGAAAAAGGCGGCTGTGTATGGGAGAGAAGTTGAAGAGGAATAGAAACACCCTTGGAAACCAAAACTTGCCCCTCGTTGTGACTCGGAGCCGCAACAAATGTTTCAGATTTGTGTAGAGTACATTGTGACAGCAAACGAGCAGGTGATCGAGCAAGCGTCTGATACGAGAGCATTGCGTTCGTATGGAGCGTGTTTGAAGTGAACAGCAGAGACAAAAGGAACAAGGCAAAGTGTTGTGAAATAAAGTATTACCTGTAATACGCATTTTGTTATTTGCTGATTGTATCACATTCATTGTCAGTCAAGAAGAGGACTATTCACATCGGATCTATAGTGCGCATGCGCAGTGATACTGCCTCCGTATGACGTCCAGTCCGCGATGGAGATTAAAAAACAAATACTTGACAATAACACAGGTTTCTGTTCCTGTCTTTGGTAATGTCACCCTGTCTTTTTGTTTCACTTCTTTGTCGGTCAGTCCTGTTGTTGGTTTTGTTAGAGAGTTATGTTAGTTTACCAAGTCTGTGTTTTGAGTTCCTCCAATGAACCCTGGTCCAAGTTGCACTTGGTCGCCCTGCTCCTTTCCACACTCCATCCGTGACAAGATTTTCTTCAAAAATTGTTGTACCATGATTTTCTTACCAAAAAAAAAAAAGTAAAAAAAAAAAAAAAATTTTTAAATTGTACCCATGTATAATGCGCACCCCAGATTTTAGGACAATAAATTAGTTAAAGTTTTCGCATTATACATGGAAAAAAACGGTAAATCTAATTTGAAGATAGTATACGTAAATTCATTTTAACGAATTTAGGGTTAATCTCAGAAAGAATGAAATCTATCTTTGTCTAATCGGCGTTCTCGACCCACGGCAGTAGCCGCAGGGGCATACTGACGGGCAGATTCCACTGGGCGAGAGAGAGCGATGCTCTTTGTCCGAACGAACCTATTATACCAGTCCAGTCCGTGGGTATTATGCCTGCTTGGTCACGTACCATTTTTTTTCCATGATGTCATACATTGGCCTCAGGTGACCCAAATGCTTCCAGAATAGACTGCACCTGCATCTCAGCCGGTCTCAACCGGATTCAACCAGATGAAGTGACCATGTTCTCACGAAAGTCACAATTTTCTCAGGGATGCTTCATCCTGTTTCCCACTCCCGAATCTTGTCAACTGTCCATCGTGACATTTGCAAATGTTTTTTCTCTGACTTGTGTTCGGTCAAACAGCATTTTGTTTAGGTTTCAACTGGATGCACGTGACCGAGGTCACGCTCATATGTGGAACCTCAGTCTTCCACCACTTAGTATCACCTTTAACCCTTTTCGCCTCCTTGTCTTCGCTCACATTTATACATTCATGTGTAAATGGAACATCAATATTACATACATGTTTGATACTGATCATACATCGTGACAAGAATAACACATACTTTCACAATAGTCAATTTAACACATAATCATAACTATGATCGTGGATTATCTTAGTTAGCAAGTTAAAACACTCAAGCATCTTCAAAACGTATTTTGACAAGCTGGTGACCTCTAGGTCAAGCTCAAGCGTGGGATTGCAGTCTTCCACCCACGGTCAGCCCCTTGTCCTTACTCAACTTTTAATACATTAATGTGTAAATGAAACATCAGTGCTATGATGCTGCTCAAGTTGCTACTAACTATACAATATTGCAAAACAAAATAAAATAAAGTATATTGCAGCTTACTTTAACTGTGATTAACATGTCTCATTCTCATTACCTAACAATGAGCATGGGCTTCCCTAGTTAGCAAATTAAAATATTCAAGCAGTTTCAAAGTATATTCTCTCAAAACAAAATGATATAACATAATCCAAAATTGTGTGTTGCTGTGCTTCAGAACAAGTCTTTATCTAATCGATGACTTTTTAAACTATTAA
This sequence comes from Syngnathus typhle, assembly GCF_033458585.1. Lineage (NCBI taxonomy): Eukaryota > Metazoa > Chordata > Actinopteri > Syngnathiformes > Syngnathidae > Syngnathus > Syngnathus typhle. The sequence goes on from NC_083740.1 coordinate 22,081,788, forward strand.
TTTACTATGTTAGGTCAATCTGACTTTGGCACCATCTTCTGGTGAAATTTGGAACGGGAATGGAGGTTTACTGGTTCAACCAACAATTTCCCCTCAGGTCCTCCATGTCAAGATTTGAAATTTGGAATTCCATCTTTGCCAATTCGTCTGGGCCAAATCCAATACACTCTTTTACCATCCTATCCACCATGTAACTCGACAGGGCATACTGTCTCCCGTGTGGTTCTTGCAAAAATAAATTAGAGTGAGCACCACTCTAACAAAGCGAAACAAGTCGCGGACACGGTCCAGGATAGAAGTGGCAGTCAAGAGACCAGACCCCAACGTTGCTCTAACCAGGAAGACAACTCTAACCCTCCCAGGACAAGGATCCTTGACAATCATCACGGAATCTACTTGCTGTCCATCACAGGCAAGATCCTGGCCAGAGCTCTGCTCAACCGGCTCATCACGCACCTCGAGCAAGGCCTACTACCCAAGAGCCAGTGTGGCTTGCGGAAAGAATGCAGGACTATAGACATGGTATTTGCTACTAGACAACTACAAGAGATGTCAGGAAAAAAATGCCGACCTATAGACCCCACCGCCGTCGATTCTACCAAAGCCTTCGACATTGTTAGTAGAGAGGGTCTATGGGGGAATCATGGCAAAGTACGGATGCCCCAGAAAGTTCATCGCCATCGTACGTCAACCACACAACAGCATGTTGGCAAGAATCCAGGATAACGGTGAGACAACTGCTCCATTCCCTGTCTCCAATGGAGTGAAACTAGACTGTGTCCTTGCCCCCACCTTGTTCAGCCTCATGTTATCAGCCATGCTGACAGATGTCTTCAGAGATGCTGACGTGGGCATCCACATCAAGTACCGGATGGATGGTTCAATATTCACCCTCAGGAGGCTTGAAGCAAATACCAAGGTTTCGACTGATGTACTCAATGAATTCCTGTTTGGCGATGACTGCACCCTCAACGCTGCCACTGAAGCTGACATGCAACAGTGTTGAACTGTTCTCTGACGCCTGCAACAACTAGCCTCACGAAAAAGCACGGGAAACACTGAGGTAATGCATCAGCCAGCTCCAGGGTTCACCATCAATGGGCAGTGACCAATGTTCCCAACACACAAGCTCCCTGTGCACACTGTGGACCACTGCGTGGAACAGTAGAATGAATGAATGAATGAATGAATGAATGAATGAATGAATGAATGAATAAATAAATAAATAAATAAATAAATAAATAAATAAATAAATAAATAAATAAATAAATAAATAAATAAATAAATAAATAAATAAATAAATATGAAAACGGAATAAAAACGAGTTGCAGGTGAACCAATATTAATGCTGTGAGAAGATCTGTGGACCAGAAATGAATGCAGAAACTGAAACTCCAGTGTCCATTTCTGTCTGGATGCAGCTTTCTTGTTACCAATTCCAATCGCTTTAGATTGGTGTAGTTTTCCATGATGTTGTCTGAGTGAGGCAGCTTTCGACTGGACCTCTCCAACAGTTATATAACAAAAGCACATTTGAAATGTTTGTCAGACAATAGACTTGGATCCTGTAACCGCTAGTCTCCTTGGAACTGCTATTTTGCCCTGGAACCTCAGTGTATTCTGCTGCTGGAAAAGATCTGCAACTTGGCTTTGGTTGCTGAATGATTTATTGATCTATCTATTGATTGATTGATTGAACATTTATTGATCCCGGGGGTGGGGAAATTCAGGCCTCAGCAGTATCCATAGCACAGAGCGGGTATACAAAAGACACACAGATGGCATGAGCGCAACTCAATAGGCTCTCATAAGGCTGCCACACAAAGGCACCACAAAGAAAGCCAGAAAGTGTGAAAGATAAAAGCCATCAAAGCAAAGCAAAAAGACAAAGGAAAAAAAGTAACAGCGGCCAACCAGCATCCCTCAATATCAGAGAACACCCCCAAAACACACAAAATAGCCTTGACGGGGTCCATAGACAGGTGTAAGGGCAGTCCAGTTCAACGGCGCCCAATAGATCGTGGTCGTGAATCGGTGAAAACATCACAAACCAGGGAAACGTGTGAGCAGCGTCCTGGGCACCCAGTCGGGGCACGTGCAGATGGTCACCACGGGGCTAGCACGGCGAAGGTCGTTGGTTTCGACAAGCACGAGGGAGCGGACTCCCTACAGGTGTCGCGGCTGCGAGGCCAAGGCAAGGGGCCCGGTCAGCACCAGCCGGATAAGCAGGAAGCTGTCGTAGAGTTACGCCGGTCTCGACCGATGTGCTCAGCCATCTGTGTTAGCTGTTGTTGAGCCTGTGTTTGAAGCCCAGCTTGTCATGTCTCGTCCCCAGTTTTGCTGTGTGTAGGTTGCCATGGTTTCTGTTCACGTCGCCTCTCCCTTCCTGTGTGCCCATGATTAGTGTAATCATGCTCACCTACCTCTTGTTGCCTGTGTTGTATTTAAGTTCTGTTTGTGTACCACTCGCATTCTGCATGCTGTTGCTGCTGTCATGGAATGCCACTCTGTCCGTTTTGTCTCACGTCGCTGTTCGGTTCTTGTTATTGATTTTGCCAGTAAGTTATGTTAGTTGCCGAGTATGTCTTTTGAGTTTGCTGCAATAAACCCTAGTCCAAGCTGCACTTGGTCTCCTCGCTCCATCTCCACCATCCATCCGTGACAGACCCGTGACAGAATGCTCCGACCACTACAGCGACCAGTGCTTGGACCTCCTTCCACCACCAGCTCCCACTGCGACGTCCGATCCACGCCCGTCGTCCGAGCATGTTCCAGCCCCATGGGCTTGCAGCCGCCATCGGATCTTGCTCCAGCGACGCCGGACTCGCGGCCGCCATCGGAGTGCCTCCCGGCGTCATCAGACTCGCGGTCGCCATCGGAGTGCTTCTGGCGACAGCAGCTTCGCGGCCGCGTTTGTTCTCCACTGCGGCGACGCCGGACCCGCGGCCGCCATCGAAGTCCTCCCGATGCCATCGGCTGCGAGAGTCATCGGACTTCGCTGCCACAACGCTGGACCCGCGGCCGCCATCGGAGTGCCTCCCGGCGTCATCAGACTCGGGGTCGCCATCGGGCTCCACCCCAGCATCGCAGGCCCCTTTGACGTCGCCCGACTTCAAGCCAGCTGCACTGGACCCGCGATCGTCACACTGCTGCGGCATGTGGTGCCTCTTGCTGCTGCCACAGCTCTGCCTTACGAACGCCGCTGATTGCGGTCCGGACTTTCGAGTGCCGCTGATTGCGGCGAGGACTTTCCTTTTGCCGCCCGAGCGCGGTTCTGTCCCTGAGTTGCTGCTGTTTGCGGTTCTGTTTCCCCGAGTTGCTGCCTATTGCGCGTCAGGCCCCCAGTGTGTGCCGCGAGTGTGGCCCTGGGCCCCTGACCGCCGCTGCGTGCAGTTCTGTTCCCCAAGTTGCTGCTGACTGCGCGTCAGGCCCCCACTGTGTGCCGCAATCGTGGCCCTGGGCCCCTGGACGCCGCAGAGTGCGGTTCTGTGCCCCAAGTCGCCGCCCGAGTGCGGTTCTTTGCCCCAAGTCGCCGCCCGAGTGCGGTTCTGTGCCCCAAGTCGCCGCTGTTTGCGGTTCTGTTTCCCCGAGTTGCTGTCGATTGCGCGTCAGGCCCCCAGTGTGTGCCGCGAGTGTGGCCCTGGGCCCCTGACCGCCGCTGCATGCAGTTCTGTTCGCCGAGTTGCTGCTGACTGGGCGTCAGGCCCCCAGTGTGTGCTGCGATTGTGGCCCTGGGCCCCTGGACGCCGCAGAGTGCGGTTCTGTGCCCCAAGTCGCCGCCCGAGTGCGGTTCTGTGCCCCATGTCGCCGCCCGAGTGCGGTTCTGTGCCCCATGTTGCCGCCCGTGTGCGGTTCTGTGCCCCAGGTCGCCGTCGTGCGCGGTCCAGGCTATTTTAAAGACCAGTAGGGTCGTCTGGACAGCGTGCCGCTGTGGGGGGTTGGGTTTTTGGGACGTTGGGAGCCGTCCCTTGTGGGGGGTGGGTTCTGTCATGCCTCGTCCCCAGTTTTGGTTATGTGTCATCGTTGCTCGCCCCTCCCTTCCTGTGTGCCCTTGATTAGTGTAATCACACTCACCTGCCTCTTGTTGCCAGTATTGTATTTAAGTTCTGTTTGTGTGCCACAATGTCGGAGCATTGTGCATGCTTTTGCTGCTGTCGTGGAATGCCACTCTGTCCGTTTTGTCTCACGCCACTGTTCGGTTCCTGTTACTGATTTTGTCAGTAAATTATGTTAGTTGCCGAGTATGTCTTTTGAGTTCTTGCAATAAACCCTGATCCAAGCTGCACTTGGTCGCCTCGCTCCATCTCCACCATCCATCCATGACACAGCTGGCAGTAACTCGGGCCCAGCTAGTTGTGGTTGGACTAGTTGTTGAGTTGTTAGGCCTCAACGTGGCCCCTCTGAAGGGACTACAGCTCTACTGATAGAAGGGTGTAGCAGCTGCTGGGTTGTTAGCCCTCAACTTTGGAAATACCTTTTCAGTACTGATGGTGCCTGAGCATGGCGAAATGTCGATAGCATCCGGCCATCTGGATTGTTAGCCCTCAATTCACTGCTGCTGGTAAACCAGATGGTGCGGTGATGGTACCACAGTGTAGCACACCGCTTTTAGCGGCGGGCAGGTATTGTTTCAATGTTGTCCATGTTAGCTGGGAGGAGCATGATGTTTTGGCTCATAGAGGTCCCTGTGGCTTTGGGAATCTCTGGAAAGTTGTGAGAGATGCTTTTGTGGGCAAGGGTTTAACTCCATGTGACCAGCCAGGACTGCTCTGAAGGTTAAGTGGAAGAGCCTGGATGATATTCCTGGACGAATCACTGTCATGGTCTTAGTTTATTTGGTTTTAATTTGGACTTGTGTTCATTGTCATGTTTTCTTTGTGTTTCTCATCTTCAATGTCAGTGTCGTCAGGTGATTGTTTCCACCGGTTCTTATTATCTCGTCAGTTTGTTTGTATTTAGTTCCCTCCTTTCTGCTTAGTTATTGTTGGATCATTGTCATTTGTCCTCTGTCATATGTGCTGTGTGTCTCGCCTTGGCTCGCCTTGTTTTGGCTTCCCCAGCTTTGTCTTGAGCAACTGGATGGGCACATGAGGCTTCATTAGGCTTCCAGGCCCTCCAGCCAGGTTTATTTCTTGAGGCTTCATGTGCACACAAAACCCTCTTTCTGGTCAAAAAGTGCTCCTGGAGTAATTCATTCCATGAATGGGAATAACTTTTATATCTTGGTTCATGTAGCCTGATTCAAATGTATAAAATTTCTATCTGCATGTGCATTCATATGTAACATAGAAGTGGAGTATTGTGTTTCAATATGTAATTTCTGATAAGACAGTCACAAAGCAGACTGACAGATTTTTGTTTTTTGTTTTTAAGTGCTGCTGTGTGCGCTGCAAGAAAGACTGTTCAAGATTCAAGAATTTTCATTCGCCATGTTTGAGTATGCCAAACAAGGAATTTGACTTCGATACATCACAGCCTCTGTTCAACATTTAGGTGACTAACAACACTCAGGACGTGTGAAAAATGACAAATATTCTCAAACATCCCCTGATCTTAGACTCCCAGGAGCGCAAGGAAAAACTCAAAACTCCAACTTGGGGAAATGAGAAACCTTGAGAAGAGACAACCAATCCCTCTTCCAGGATGACCAGGCTGAAATGGATGCAGAGATGACACATAGTACAAATAGTGTAGACAATTCAAAAAAGGTGTGGAGAGCAGGATGTTATTGCACAGCTATGACTCTGAGACTCTAATAGTGGTAGTGGATATGCTTATGGATAAAGATAACTTGAATAGGATTGTGCTTGTGAACAGTGAAGAGGGTGGTATATGTGCTTGTACAACTGATACGGATTTTTTATTGTTGCTTATTCAAGAAAAAATTAATTGGCTCCATGAAAACGATTGTAAAGAATCTCTTTAATTACAGAAACTCAAATCGCGCAGGAGGGACAGGGAACGCATTGACACTTTTGTGTCAGCCAATCGCACCAGCCGTTGAGCCAACGAGGCCTCGTCTGTCATCTGTGACGTCACCGCTTCAAAATAGGACATGCCTCGATATGTGCTCCACTAAACACTTCCTGGATTACTCAACACTCCACGTCCCAACACTACCTAAAAGCAATAATGACATGACTTTGTGTAGTATATTGCAACAAGCCTGTGATCAGTGTACAGCAACAAACATACCGACGTGAATGTAGTCTTTGAAAACTGATTCTCATAAAATACGAGACTGTTATTATGAATAACAGTCTCCATCACTTCAGTGCCTGCAGGTCAGATTAATAAAATATCTTATGGGATCACATCAAACGGCAAACATTCTGACCAAATATATCATCTTGAAGAATCGGTGAACGCATACATCCAAATAAAGTAAGCAAAACGGCAACACGGTGAGGGGTATCTGAAAATCAGAGCAGAGTTTTAACTCACAAACACCTGGTAACAGAGGTGAGGAAACAAGAAACACTTCCTTAAAGTAAGCCTTAAGAACTTTACAGGTTAAGATTAGTCGCAAACAGGTGGTGCATCAATGTCCTTGAGCATCCTGCATTGTTTGAAAATGAGAATGGTCGCTAGTTTCAATCCCTGCTATGTGTACAAATCATATTCAAAATGCCTCCCCTTCATTTTCAGTGGGAAAAGTGTTGTTGGTCTCCCTTTTTTGCTAGTGCGTCATAGTCTGGAGTAAAATTTTTTGTGGCAATTCTTAGGCGAGATCCGAGGTGTTGGTCTGTTTACCTCGATCTGTGACGGGTTGATGTTGACGTTCATGTGGCTGAACGTCACGTCGCGTGCGTCGAGCCAAATTGGCCAATCTTTTTTTAAACATAAGGCGCTGTGTCCACCTTGCTTTTCCTTGGGCGACTCATTTTAATAGAAGGATTTCAGGGGAAGGTTTGTGGGTGGCTTTAGCGTAAAACTGTATCTGAAAGCTCAGCGCGCGAATTACAAGAATGCTGTCGTCACAGCCCACGCTCTAAATTCGGGACTGATACAAATAGAGCGCGAGTGCGCCATGTCCGTACTACTGAGTACGTACATGCACTTGTGAGTGTGCACCGAGCTTTCTGACACGGCTTCCGGTAGTAAATGCGCAGGCGAGCGCTTCCCCATCTACTGGGGAAACGCAGTCATTGCAGGCAAAATGACCAAAAAAAAAAAAGTTTAATAATACAATTTGTTCAGGGTTGGCGGGCCGGATTAAACGGTCCTGTGGGCCGGATGTGGCCCGCGGGCCGTAGTTTGCCCACCCCTGCGATGGACATACAAGTAGACGGCACAAAATAAAAACAAGAAGGTACAAACAATAAATAATAAATAAATATGAGTGACGAACAAATAATAAACAAATAACCCAATAAATAAGAGGAGCAAAACTGAGCCAGAGTGCATACAGCAGACAGTAAGCATAGCACAAAGTACAGGACGCTACGCAGAAAGGGGGAGCGAGTTCAGGATCCTAACAGCCTGGAGTATTCACAAACATGTCTCAAAGGGCTTCACATGGCCACAGTTGAGAATTATTCTCAACATCCATCCCTTTATCTAAACTCCGAGTCTGGTCCCCTCGACTACTGCAGTTCGGTCTACTTGACTGCTGCAGCCCTGAGTTTGGTCACCTACTTGCTGCAGTCTCGAGTCCGGTCTCCTTGAATGCTGCAGCCCCGAGCCCGGTCTCCTCGACAGCTCTTCCTCGCGCGTGCGTGAGAGCGTGTGTGTGTTCACATTCTATATGAAATACAACTTCAGTCAGTCTGGTGTGTGAACATATCCGTCTTCAAAGTGACCCGCATGCGCAGCAGAAAGAGACATCACTCGCAACGTAGTGTTTGCGGAAGTAAATGCGGTGCCAAGTTATTTATTTCCTTGCCTGCACGGGGCACATGATGACCTATAGATCGGATATGGGCAACCTGGCCATTCAGACTGCGATCACTTTGCAAACATATTAGATATTACATATCTAGTCTAGGACCACGTGAATGTGGCCCAGGTTGAATTTAAAAAACCACAACAATTGAGCCATGCAGACGGTCTTAAAGAAATCAAGATACAGGTTGGATATGGGCAGAAAAAAAAAATTGACCTGTAGTGTGAATGAAGCCCAAGTGTGACAAAGAAGCAGTGACAATGCAAGTTAATGAAAAATTGAGAAGAGCGTGTTTTCAAAGGAATGGACACCTCTCAAACTCAGCTCCACTGAGATTACAGCAAAAGGGGGGGGGAATGTCCCTGCAATGACCTGGGGACAGAGTGACAGAATCTGTGTGCATAAAAGGGAATGACAAAGAAAAAATGTGTGTGAGAATGTGACAGATAGAATGACAGGGACAGGGAAGCAGCGACGTCCCCAGTGATTATGATTTCACGTCTGGTTACATATTCGGTCTTGACAGATCTTGCGGGCTATCTAAGGTTGTCAGTGAAAATTAGCAGAGAAAAGGCATCCGCATAATTTTTCTCTTCTCTATCAAACTACTAGTAGTTATACTTTGTCGTCCCAAAGTTGTGTGTGAATATGACTGTTACGAGGCAATAACCAAATAAGCAGTAGTCACTAAAAGACAATGATCCTCCACCATGGGCCTGCTAAACACAAATTGAAACAGCCAAACCCCACTGAATTGTTGCACCATGTGCGACATTCTGACACTAGTTTTGACATGATATAGAATTTTAATTGAAGGTGCAAAAGTCAGTCAATAATACAATGTTATATCACAGGAGATTTCACAACTAAAACATTTGCGGGTATGCAGAGAAGTTTACTTGGTTGCCGCCAACCGTACCACCATACTAGTATGCGCGTGTATTGTTTCACAATACAATATTAAAACTTTCATATGCATCGGAGGCTAAAAAAGTAGCATGGTGAGTTTGTCGCCAAAATGAATGTGTGCAGTTAATGAATGGAACGAATAATTTTCCAAATACGGTATTTACAAATGTTTCGGATTTGTGTAGGGTACATTGTGACAGCAAACGAGCAGGTGATCGAGCAAGCGTCTGATACGAGAGCACTGCGTTCGTATGGAGCGTGTTTGAAGTGAACAGCAGAGACGAAAGGAACAAGGCAAAGTGTTGTGAAATAAAACATTACCTGTTATACGCATTTTGTTATTTGCTGATTGACACTGCTAATTAAACTGTGAATTGAAACTAATAGGAAGAAAACTGAACTCTCGCTCTTTATATAGCTGACATGTCTTGCGCATCCGTTCTGATTCTAAGAGTGGTGTGAGTTCATCAGAGCAACAGCCTGGGGGAAAAAGCTGCCTCTGTGTCTGCTGGTTTTGGCGTACCGAGCTCTATAACGCCGTCCGGAGGGGAGTAGTTCAAACAGACTGCAACCTGGGTGAGAAGGGTCTGCAGAGATGTTCGTTGCACGTTTCCTGGTCCTGGACAGGTACAAGTCTTGGATAGATGGGAGTTTGATTCCAATGATCTTTTCTGCAGTCCTGATTGTCTGTTGCAGTCTGTGCTTGTCTTGTTTGGAGGCCGATCAAAACCAGACAGTGATGGAGGTGCAGAGGACAGACTGGATGATGGCAGTGTAGAAGGTCTTCAGAAGCTCTCGCGGCAGGTTGAACTTCTTGAGCTGTCTCAGGAAGTACAGCCTCTGCTGGGCCTTCTTACTAGTATTACTGCGGATAGTGAGGGGTAAAAGTGGTGAAAGGTCTCGCCTGAAGTCCACTGTCATCTCCACGGTCTTCACCTCTTGTCTGTATGCAGTCTCATCACCGTCCTGGATCAGTCTGATGAGAGTAGTGTCGTCTGCATACTTCAAGAGCTTCACAGGAGAGTCACCTGAGGAGAAATCATTGGTGTAGAGCACAAGTCACCAAACTACGGCCCGCGGGCCACATCCGGCCCACGGGACCGTTTAATCCGGCCCCCCAACCCTGAACAAATTGTATTATTGCCTGCAATGATTGCGTTTCCCCAGTAGATGGGGCATTTACTACCGGAAGCCGTGTCAGAAAGGTCGGTGCACACCCACAAGTGCGTGTACGTACTCAGTTGTACGGACATGGTGCACTGGCGCTCTATTTGTATCAGTCCCGAATTAGAGCGTGGGCTGTGACGACAGCATTCTTGTAATTCGCGCGCTGAGCTTTCAGATGCAGTTTTGCGCTAAAGCCCTTCACAAACCTTCCCTTGGAATCTTTCCATTAAAATGAGTCGCCCAAGGAAAAGCAAGGTGGATACAGTGCCGAGCGTTTAAAAGAGAGTGGCCAATTTGGCCTGACGCATGCAACGTGACGTTCAGCCACATGAACGTCAACATCAACCCGTCACAGATCAAGGTAAACGGACCAACACCTCGGATCTCGCCTAAGAATTGCCCCAACAAATTTTACTCCAGACTATGACGCACTAGCAAACTTTAACAAAAAAGACAGCGGTGTCTACAAGCCTACTGGAACCTACAAAAGGATTATAAGGAAGGAACACAAGCACTTTAAGAGACTGCTCATATGTGTCCGAGATTCTGCTCTGACAAATGAGCTGCACTTTTATTAAGATTGTGCATGGCACAACAGAAAGTTAATGTTCCATGGCTTTTTTGTTCTATGAAGAACCCAGAGAGAGTTATTTAGTTATTATTTATTTACTGTTTTTTCTGTGAAGAAGTCAGAGAGGGTTTATAAGTTATTATTTATTTCATTTATAGTTTAATTATTTGTTTCCTGACTTTTTTTCTGTAAAGAACCTGGAAAGGGTTATTAATTAACCGTTATTTGGTTATGTGTGGCTTTCTGGACAACAATAAAAAAAATCTAAGCTACCCTACGATCGTCACACTTTTTCTGTTACAAACTGACACCGGCCCCCCATCAGAGAAGGGAAAAGTTATGTGGCCCTCACAGGAAAAAGTTTGGGGACCCCTGGTGTAGAGAGAGAAGAGCAGTGGGGAGAGGACGCATTCCTGAGGGGCTCCAGTATTGGTCGTCCGGGTGTCAGATGTGATGCCCCCCAGCCTCATACGCTCTCTCCTGTTGGTCAGGAAGCTGGTGATACACTGATAAGTGGAGGCAGGCACCGCAAGCTGGATGAGCTTTTATTCGAGGATGTCAGGAGCGATGGTGTTGAACGCCAAGTTGAAGTCCACGAACAGGATCCTGGCGTACGTTCCTGGGGTGTCCAGGTGGTGCAAGGATATAGTGCAGTCCCATGTTGACCACATCATCCACTGACCTGTTTGCCCGGTGTCAGGGTCAGAGCAGGGAGAGGACTTGAATGCAGAGTTAAAAAAAATAAAGGAGTTTATTTCCTTCACAGACGACAGATCCAAGAACAAAAGGCGCCTCACGATGAGGGCAAAAGGGCAAAAACAAAAGCGCCTCAACACGAGGGAAAAAAGGGCAAAAACAAAAGCGCCGCAACACGAGGGAAAAAAGGGCAAAAACAAAAGCGCCTCAACAAGGGAAAAAAGGGCTGAGAACAGCAAAAAAAAAAAAAGCGCCTCAAACTGAGGGAAAAAACGAAGGCAAAATCTCACGGGCAAAGCACAGAGCTTGGACAAAAAGTCTCTGCTAACAAGGCTTTCACGGAGAATAGCTGTGACTATGGGGTAGCTGGTGATCATGACTAGCAAGACGCACTGGCACAAGACAAGGGGGAGACGCAGGCTAAATACACACACGGAAGGGGGAGGACACAGGTGCAGACAATCAGGGCGGACGACACAGGTGTACATAGTTATCAAAACAGGGAGGTCAAGTGGACGGTAGTGCAGAGGAAGTGCAGAGGTCGTGTACAAAATAAAACAGGAAGTGATGACACGAAGGATAGGACAAAACAAAACAATCTACAAAACCCGACAGTATGACATAACCCCCCCCTCTGGGGCCGGATCCCAGACGGACCAGGAGCATCAGGGCGAGCAGCGTAGAAGTCCTCCAGCAGACCAGGATCCAGAATGTAACTGCGCGGCACCCATTGCCGCTCTTCTGGCCCATAACCCTCCCAGTCGACCAGGTACTGCCAGCCCCTTCCCTTCCTGCGCACGTCCAGTAGCTCCTTGACCGTGTACGCAGGCCCACCCCCCACAGTCCACGGAGACGGAGGCGGCAGGGGAGCCGGCACCATCTCACTCTTCCTGACCGGCTTGATCTTCCCTACGTGGAAGGTGGGATGCACGGCGAGGGACCGGGGCAGGCGAAGTCGTACAGCGGCTGGATTCACGACCTTGGATATGGGGAATGGCCCCACAAAACGGAAGGCCAGCTTTCTGGAGCCCACCTGGAGTGGAAGATCCCGGGCGGACAGCCAGACCCGTTGGCCCCGCTGGTGGGCGGGCACCGGTCGTCGTGTCCGGTCGGCCATCCTCTTCACTCTGTCCCCCTGGCGGACCAGCGTGGCTCGCGCTGCCGCTCAGATGCGACGACATCGTCTCACCACGGCGCGCGCCGAGGTTACAGACACCTCTGGCTCATTATCAGGGAAGACCGGGGGCTGATAGCCAAAGACGCACATGAAAGGGGACATCCCAGTAGCTGTGGTAGGGAGGGAGTTATGGCCGTATTCTACCCAGATCAAATTCTTACTCCACATGGAGGAGTTCTGGGTCACTAAGAAGCGGAGGCCTGCCTCCAGCTGTTGATTGATGCCCTCCGCCTGACCGTTTGCCTCCGGGTGATAGCCTGAAGTGAGGCTCGCGGTGGCTCCTATGTGTCTGCAGAACTCCTTCCAGAACCGGGACACGAATTGGGGACCCCTATCTGACATGACGTTCCGCGGGAATCCGTGTACCCTAAAAATGTGGTCCATGAGGACTTCGGCCGTTCGCTTCGCTGAAGGTAATTTGGGCAGGACAATGAAGTGGGCCATTTTAGAGAACCGGTCCACCACAGTGAGTATCGTTGTCTTCCCTTGGATACGGGAAGTCCCGTGACAAAGTCCACAGAGATGTCGGCCCATGGTCGAGAGGGAATGGGGAGAGGTTGCAGCAACCCCACCCGGGCGCGGGGGTGTTCTTATTCCACGCGCAGACGGAGCTGGCTGCCACGTATTCCCTGACGTCAGCTCCCATGGAGGGCCACCAGAACCGCTGCTGAATGACGTACAGGGTCCTTCTCACGCCCGGATGACAGGCGAGGCGGGAGGTGAGTGCCCAGTGGACGACTTGGGGACGCAGCCTGGGTGGAACAAACAGTCGATTCGTCGGGCATTTACCAGGGGGTGGCTTGTCGCCTGCTTCACTAGGTCTTCGATGGGCCAGGTTACGGCCCCCACCACACAGTGAAGGCGTAGAATGGGTTCGGGCTCCTTGGCCACCGGATCCGGACTGTAGATGCGCGACAGCGCATTGGGCTTGATGTTTCTGGTCCCCGGTCTGTAAGACAAGGTGAAATTGAAACCGTTAAAGAAAAGGGACCAACGAGCCTGGCGTGAGTTCAGCCGTTTAGCGTTCTTGAAGTACTGGAGGTTCTTATGATCAGTCCAAACCAAGAAGGGTTGTTGGGCTCTTTCCAGCCAGTGTCTCCATTCTTCGAGAGAATGCTTCACCGCCAACAATTCTCGATCCCCTACGTCGTAGTTCTGTTCGGCGGGGGTCAGCCGTCGGGACAGGTAAGCGCACGGATGAAGCTTGTTGTCCGCTGGTGACCTTTGGGACAAGACAGCGCCGATTCCTTGACTGGAGGCGTCTACCTCCACCACGAATTGACGAGACGGGTCGGGTAGTGTGAGGATCGGGGCGGAGCTGAATCGCTTCTTCAGTTCCTGGAAGGCGGCCTCTGCCTCCGCCGTCCAACAGAACGGGGCTGTTGGAGAAGTCAGAGCATGCAGCGGGGCTGCTGTGGCGCTGAAGCCTCTGATGAATCGTCTATAGAAATTAGTAAAACCAAGAGATTGCTGCACTTTCTTGCGACTATCGGGTCTAGGCCATTGTGTCACCGTGCTTACTTTTGCTGGGTCCATTTGTACTTTACCGGGGGCTATGATGAAACCAAGGAAGGATATAGTTTTGACGTGGAACTCGCTTTTTTCAGCCTTGACGTAAAGGTGATGATCCAGGAGGCGTTGCAGGACCGACTTAACATGAGCCTCATGGGTCTCCATATCCGGTGAATAGATTAGGATATCATCCAAATATACATAAACAAAACGATCTATAAAGTCTCTCAGAACATCGTTAATCATGGCCTGAAAAACGGCGGGGGCATTGGTGAGACCAAACGGCATCACGAGGTATTCAAAGTGTCCTCGGGGAGTGTTGAATCCCGTCCTCCATTCATTCTCGACAGCGTTCTGTGGGGAAATCGCCTGGGGACCGCTCGAACTGCATTTCGCAGTCGGTGATGAAGGCTTTGCTGAGCCCAGGTTCTCCGGCGTACCGTTCAGGTGGAGCCAGTCTGACCCCCATTGCCATGGGGGCGGGAACCGGCCGATCAACCGGGTAAGCAACTGGTGGACTGGGTGTCGCTGCTGGTCTAGCGGTCAGTAGCGTGAGAACGTCTTGCATCTGCCGGCTCAGTGTTCCCACCTGGGTGGTCACCGCCGCTCTGAAGTCTTCTTGTGTTTTCCAGATCTCATGAACATCAACTCCCAGGGCATCTACCTGCTGCTGGTGTTGGGCTAGCGTCGACGCCTGGGAGCGTACTGCGGCGGTCAGCTGTTCCGACTCTGCCGAGTCCATGTCTGGCCAGTGCGTAATGTCAGGCTCAGAGCAGGGAGAGGACTTGAATGCAGAGTTAAAAAAATAAAGGAGTTTATTTCCTTCACGGACGACAGCTCCAAGAACAAAAGGCGCCTCACGATGAGGGAAAAAGGGCAAAAACAAAAGCGCTTCAACACGAGGGAAAAAAGGGCAAAAACAAAAGCGCCTCAACACGAGGGAAAAAAGGGCTGAGAACAGCAAACAAAAAGCGCCTCAAACTGAGGGAAAAAACGAAGGCAAAATCTCACGGGCAAAGCACAGAGCTTTCACGGAGAATAGCTGTGACTATGGGGTCGCTGGTGATCATGACTAGCAAGACGCACAAGCACAAGACAAGGGGAAGACGCAGGCTAAATACACACACGGAAGGGGGAGGACACAGGTGCAGACAATCAGGGCGGACGACACAGGTGTACTTAGTTATCAAAACAGGGAGGTCAAGTGGGCGGTAGTGCAGAGGAAGTGCAGAGGTCGTGTACAAAATAAAACAGGAAGTGATAACACGAAGGACAGGACAAAACAAAACAATCTACAAAACCCGACAATATGACACCCGTGAGGCAAACATCCTTCAGGTGGTTCAGCACTAACCTCTCGAAAGATTTCATGACCACAGATGTCAGTGCGATAGGTCTGTAGTCATTCAAACCTGTGATGGCGGGCTTCTTGGCCACTGGAACGATGGTGGAGCTCTTGAAGCACAAGGGCACCTCACACAGCTCCAGAGAACGGTTGAAGATCCGTGCAAAGGTGGGCGCCAGCTGCTCAGCGCAGACTTTCAAGCAGGAAGTTGACACGCCGTCTGGGCCCGGTGCCTTCCTGGTCTTTTGTCTCCGGAACATCTGGCGCACTTCCTCCTCGCGGATCTGGAGTGTGGGCGCGGCCTCTGCAAGAGAGAGAGTGGGTGACAAAGATGATAGAGGTGTGGACAGAGTAGTTGTGGGGAGAGGTGAGTATGTAGATTGTGCTGCAGGAAGTCCCATTGTGTGGGATGGCCGCTCAAACCTGCAGTAGAACCTGTTTAGCTGGTTAGCAAGCCTTAGGCTCTCCACAGGACGGGGGGTTCGTTTCTTGTACCCCGTGATGCTCTGCAGACCTTTCCACATTGTTGAGGGATCAGAATTGGCAGAGAGCTGTCTCTTCAGGTTCTCCCCGTAACACCTCCTGGCTTTCCTGACCTCTCGGTTCAGTGCGTTTCTGGTCTGCTTGAACAGGTCGCGGTCGCCGCTCCTGTAGGCCTCCTCCTTGACTTTGCGCAGCTTCCTGAGGTTCGGTGTAAACCAAGGTTTGTCGTTGTTGTACGTGCAGAAGGTCTTAGTCTGCACACACAGATCCTCACAAAAACTGATGTATGATGTGACAGTGTCAGTGAGTTCATGCAAGTCTGAAGTGGCAGCCTCAAACTTCCCAATCGGTGCAGTCAAAGCAGGCTTGGAGGTCCTGCCTTGACTCCACTGTCCACTTCCTCACAGTCCTCACCACAGGCTTAGAAGTTTTTAGGTTCTGCCTGTAGGCCGGGATCAGATGAACTAGACAGTAGTGTCAGGGTTTTCCAAAACTATCTTGATCATATGATTATGTTGGAATGTATGTAACCAGTAATGAATAACCTTGGTAGATTAGTTTTATGCTTATGTTGGTGTGTACCCAGTAATAAATAACCTAGCTTGTTCCATCCTACACAATGTCGTAAAACATCCCCTGCCCTGCTAATCTAGAGGTCAAGGGCCTTTTTACTTGTCTATTCAGTCCACTGTCACTCCCCACCCTTTTTCTCCTAATAAAGATGGTCTTGTGGGAAGCGAGAGTCAGACGTCATTCGATCATTGTTGTACGCACAGTGACGAATGGACTCTCCGCCTGCAGGTGCCCAAAACGACTAACTTGTCTCCAAGTGGTTCTTGCAAAATAAGTTAGAGTGAGCACCACCCTAACATTTTGGTGCCGAAACCCGGGACCCTCATACCCACCATCTGGCTGACGGAGGACGACACGCTGTACACCGTCGACGGGCCAGCGTCCATTTAGCCGGACC
This sequence comes from Syngnathus typhle, assembly GCF_033458585.1. Taxonomy (NCBI): domain Eukaryota; kingdom Metazoa; phylum Chordata; class Actinopteri; order Syngnathiformes; family Syngnathidae; genus Syngnathus; species Syngnathus typhle. The sequence continues at coordinate 22,098,503 of NC_083740.1, forward strand.
TGGTAAAGAAAGACCTAGGAAGGAAATTCTTCGCTGGGCCAGCATCTTAGGTCTGCCTTCGTCTGACAGATGTGGATTGGCGGGACCCGGCTGAACAGCGAACCAAGGAGACAAGTAAGTTAAAGCCCTAAAGTTGTGTGATTGTGTTGTTGTAAGACGCGTAAAAAGTTAAAAAGGTGCACGAGATCTCAGCTTTGGTTCGTCCGAGCTATGAGATTCAGCTTTGGTTCGTCCGAGCTATGAGATTCAGCTTTGGTTTGTCCGAGCTATGAGATTCAGCTTTGGTTTGTCCGAGCTATGAGATTCAGCTTTGGTTCGTCCGAGCTATGAGATACAGCTTTGGTTTTTCCAAGCTAAGAAACAGCTGGGATTCTAGTCCCAGTGGAAAGAACGGGCTGAGAAAAAAGTTTTTTTCTTAATTGAAGATTCATTTTTTTTGTCCGTTTTTTCCAAGCTGTTTGGAAGGGTTTTACACCCATCCTGGATAGGCCTAAGAATAAAAATAAAAAGCGCTGGAGTTTGTGTGATTGAGAGTGACTGGTAGGATAAATTGACTAAATAGCAGTTCTAGCATTGATCCACGAAAATAATACAGGCTAGTAATTGTTCAAAGGTCAATTTAATCTTGCATTGAGGATCCTCAAAGAAAATAAATAAATAAATAATAATAATAATAATAATAATAATTGTATAAACCTAAAATACCAAATTAAGATGGGAAATAAAAACAGTAGATCCCTAGCTCTTGATGGAGATGAGAAGTACATGGCGAGTAAGTTTGTTAATTGTATGCAATACATGCCGAAGTGGAAGAAAAAGTATGGAGTAGAAGGGAAGTTGAAAGTTGAAGTGTGGAAGATAGTGGTTGAGGTCTTGGAGAAGAGCGTGAACAGGAAGTCAGAGGGACTGAAAAAGAAAAGAAAAGAGAAAGAATTGATTTGTGCTAAAATATGGTTGAGTGCTTCACAAGAGAGAAGAGAACAAATCCAAAAGACAAAAGATAGAAAGATGAAAAGTGATGAGGCTGCGACCATGTTTGTCAGGCCGGAAGACAATGAGGCCACAGTGCGCAGGCGCACTGTCCCGGATACAGAGCAAGCAGAGGAGCAAGAGGGGTTGTCCGCTTGTGCGCAAAACTTGTATCCAAGCTTAACAGACCTGCGGCCCCCCCCATATAACAGCAAAAAAGGTCAGGGTCAAATGATTAGAAGCCCTGTACAAACAAGAGGTTTGACCACTGCTGCTAGATTTTCCCAAAATGTAGACAATGTTGATGTGTGCCCAATGATCCAAGTGCCAAACCCTATTGTAGGGGAAGGCCAACCTCTACATACATATGTTTTTCGGCCATGGACTTTGGAAGAGGCAAGGAAAGCAGTTGAAGGGGTTACCCCTGTTGCTGAAGACCCAGAAAAATGGGCAGAAGACATGGCTGGCATCATACATTCCTATAGGCTAAATGGACATGAGGCAGGAGAAGCTGCAATGTCTTCCTTGGGAAAAGACTGGGCAAAGGTTAGAGGAAATTACACAGGTAGAAATAATCAAGGGCCTTTTCCCTATCCCGTTGAGGGAAATCAATTGGGAGGGGAGTATGCAGCACAATGGAATGATCTTGTGCAAAGAGTGCGAACAATATTTAAAAGACGAGCGAATTATGGTCATTTGGCAGGAATAAAACAGAAGCCTGGGGAAGATACTGATGATTTTCGCTTGAGATTTGAAAAAGAATTCAGGGTGCATAGTGGCATCCCATTCAATGATGCAGCTGAGAGTGCTTATCAGCAACAGCTTAAAAATGCGCTCCTTACTAATTTCCGCCCTGAAATAGGCAACTGGGTGAGGAAACATTTGGTGGAAGTAGATATTGCAAGTGTGACAACAACTATGCAATGGGCCAGACATGCTGAAAAAGTGATAAAAAAAGGCAAAAGTTCTGATGTATTTCATCTAGACGTTAATGACCTAGATGAAGATACAACAGTCTTCTTCCAAGGGTCCCAGAAGGGCAGAGGAGGTAGAGGCCAACAAGGTCGAAGGCCACCATACAATTCACAACTCCCACCAGATTCTGGCAACTGTTGGAACTGTGGGAAACAAGGACACATTGCAAGAGTGTGCCGTTTTGCAAAACAAAACCAATCAAGGGGTGGGGGAAGGGGCAGAGGGAGAGCCAAATTCTCAGCATGACTAGATTGCCCCCCTATGACCTCTTGTGCTCCTACAGAGGAAGAAATAGTAGATGTCCATACAGCATGGGACATCCTGAGTGCATTAAAAGAAAAACCATACGTTACCTTAAACATTGGAGGAAGTGAAGTTGAGTTTTTGTGTGATACCGGAGCTTGTAAAACCGTAATAAAAACTAAAGTCCCTAATCTGAAGGCCTCCCAAAATACAATTTGGGTGAAATCGGCTGATGGGCAGGTACACAAGGAGAGTATCTCCAATCCAGTTGTAGTGAGAGATGATGAAACAGGAGTCATAGCTTCAGTCTCGATTGTTCTATCGCCAAAATGTCCCATAAACCTGCTGGGACGAGATCTGATGACTCGGTTGGGAATTGCAATAATTCCAGTAAAGGATGGCATGCGAGCATGTAGAGTGGGAGATGTAGACTCATATGCTGCACAAGCAGGTGAACAGATTTCCTGCTCCTATGACATCACTCCCGAACGGAATCCAAAGCTACCAAGCAGATTGCTGAGTGAAGCTCGAAAACAATTGTCACGACCTGAATCAGAAATGACTTGTAATCAATTACATGTCACCATGAATATCCTCACTGATCCACATGATGACTATATTGAAAGTTTTCTCAGTGACACAGAAGTAACTTTAACAATCACTACTCTGTACACAGATCGCGGGTCATTTGCAGCTGCTGCTGTGCTCCTGCCCGCTCCTCAGAAAGACAAATACAAGTTGTCGGCTGTACCCCACATTTCATTGTTCAAACCTCACAGTATAACATGGGCAGATGTGGGTTGCCGAATTAAACTTGCTAGATCTGTCACTGATTATGAGGACAAAGGTGATGGGTGGAGCTACAGTACCAGTTGTGACATGTGGAAGCAAACAGTGTGTGAAGTAGCTGTTGGTAGGGCATGCGCTTGTGCGCTAACCTGACTAGTTGACATTTGTTTGAATGAGAAGGAGGAGGGGGAATTGGCTGGGCTTCCTGAAAAACTGTGGACAAAGGGCCCATCTGATGTAGGACTTTTAACGTCCATTCCACCAGTACAGATCAAACCAAGATCAGAGTGGCGTCCAAGAGTTAAGCAATATCCGTTAAAACACGAGGCAATAAATGGGATTACCCCTGTTATAAATGATCTTTTGACAGGAGGAATCATTAGGAAGTGCTCGGATTCTCCTTGCAACACTCCTATTTTTCCAGTCCAAAAGGCCAATAAAATTGATTGGCGAATGATACAAGATTTACGAGCAGTGAATGATGCAGTGCAGACAAGAGCACCTAATGTGCCTGACCCACACACACTTCTGAACACTTTGAAACCTAACCAGAAGTTTTTCACAGTAATTGATCTTAGCAATGCATTTTTCTCAGTGCCAATTCACCCAGACTCACAGTTTTGGTTTGCGTTTACCTTTAAAGGACAAAGCTATACGTACACCAGATTGCCACAGGGATTTGCTGATAGTCCAACTATTTTCATTCAAGCTATCATGGCCTGTCTGGCTGATTTTCAGATTTCAAACAAAAGCCAACTTCTAGTTTATGTAGATGATCTCCTGATAGCCTCTGAAACTGAAGCTGCTTGCAAAGAAGACTCCTTAGCATTGTTACACTTTCTCTGCAAAACAGGGAATAAAGTGAGCAAGAACAAGCTACAATGGGTCAGACAGGAGGTGAACTATTTAGGTCACACTTTGTCAGCTTCTGGAAGACAGATACAGAGAACCAGAAAGCAGATCATTGCAGATGCACCGAAACCTGAAACAAAAAAACAAATGATGTCATTTTTGGGGCTCTCCAATTACTGTAGGGCATGGATCCCACATTATGCGGAAAAGACACAACCGCTGCTGAACATTGTGCATGGAGTCCCCATGGCAATGACAGAAAAAATAATGTGGACACCAGTAGCAGATGATGCTTTTGTGGTGCTGAAACAGGCTCTGATGGAAACTACAACTCTTATCTTGCCAGACTACAATAAAACCTTTGTGCAAACAGCAGACTGCAGGAATGGTTTTATGACCTCAGTGTTGCTGCAGAGTCATGGCAGCAAACTAAGACCAATTGCATTTTATTCAAAAAAATTGGATCCAGTGGCTCTATCTTTACCAGACTGTGTCCAAGCAGTGTGCGCGGCAGCACTTGCAGTGAGACAAGCTGCAGATGTGGTGCTTTTTCACAAAATGGAGCTGCTAGTTCCACATGCTGTAGATGTGTTGCTACTACAAAGCAAAATGAACTTTTTGTCGCCAGCCAGACACCTGTCTTACACTGCTACGCTTCTGTCACAACCACACATTGTGATAAAAAGGTGCACAGTCCTTAACCCAGCAACGTTGATTCCGTTGCCGGGGGATGGTACACCACATAACTGTTTGGATGCTACAGAACATCTGCAGCTGCCCAGAGAAGATTTGCGTGACACGCCACTTGGAAAAGGGGAAAAGTGGTTTGTGGATGGGTCGTGTTCAAAGGATCCTAGAGGGAACAATCAAAGTGGGTATGCAATTGTGAGATTACCAAACCAGATTGTTGAAGCAGAGAAGCTTCCATACAACAGGTCAGCGCAGGCTGCTGAGCTAATTGCGCTAACAAGAGCTTGTCAATTAGCGGAAGATAAGGAAGTCACTGTATACACAGACAGTCAGTATGCGTTTTCTACTCTGTTCTATTTTGCGAAACAATGGGAGCGCAGAGGGATGACAACATCGACCGGTAAGCCGGTTACCCATGCCTCCTTGTTAAAAGACTTGTTGCAGGCCATTCACTTGCCTGCTAAACTAGCTGTGTGTAAATGTGCTGCTCACACCACTGGCACGGATGAAGTCTCAAATGGAAACAGATTGGCAGACAAAATTGCTAAAGAAGCAGCAGCAGGGAAACATGGCCATGAATTCTTTTTAATGGATTCAGAGGACACGCAACTCATAGATAAAACTATACTGACAGATATGCAGGGCAATGCTCCAATGGTGGAAAAACGAATGTGGACGACAAAAGGTGCAATGATGGATACAGATAATATCCACCGCATCAATGACAAACCTGTTTTACCAAAATCACTTTTTAAGGCAGCGGCAATTGCGACCCATGGGCCTTGCCATGTGTCGACAGGAGGGATGAAGTCTATCATACATCAACAATTCACTACCTTTGGTTTAGATGCTTACTTAAAAAATTTTTGTAAAGCATGTCCTGTTTGTGTGAAACATAATCCACAAGGAAATATGAGACCTAAGAGAGGCTCATTTCCAAAACCGTCTTACCCATTTCAAATTATGCACATGGATTTTATTGAGCTCACACAAAGTGGACCTCACAAATACTGCTTAGTGATGATTGATGCATTTTCCAAATGGGTGGAAATAGTTCCATCTAAACGAGCGGATGCCTTAACAGTGGCAAAAGCCATCTGCAAGGCCATCATACCGACTCATGGCATCCCCCAAACCATTTACAGTGACAATGGTCCACACTTTGTGAACCAAGTTGTACAGAACATGGCTGTACACCTTGGGATAACATTAAAAAACCACTGCGCTTGGCATCCTGCGAGTGCTGGCCTGGTTGAACGAGCAAACTCCACTATCAAAAGCAGGTTGAAAAAATGCATGGAAACAACAGGCAGATCTTGGCCAGAGTGCTTAGACTTAGTGAAGCTCTATATGAGAATTACTCCCACTTCAGAAGGACTGACACCTTTCGAAATCATCCATGGGAGACCATATAGACTACCTTTGTTCCCTGCAGATTTGCAAAAAGCTGATGAAGAGCAGTCCTTGGCAGACTATATGATAAGGACGCTCAAACTGAAAGATGTGTCAAATGCAAATTTACTGCCGCCTGATCTTTCCTCCTCACAGGTCGACAAACCCATCAATCCAGGAGACTGGGTCTACATCAAGGTCGTTAAAAGAAAGAACTGGCTCAGCCCACGGTGGGAGGGACCATTCCAAGTCTTGCTGACTACCCCCACCGCAGTGAAGATTGCTGAACGGCCCAGCTGGATTCACCTCAGCCACTGCAAGTTGCAGAGAGTGCTGGACCCCTAATTCGGAGTGGTGGGGAAGGCTAACTTCAAAGGAGTCCTATCGTTTAGGGTGGGACGTCTCAATGTTGGTGAAGAAAACAACGATCCCCACTCCGCTAGGCGAGGGGATGTCCCGGTGTCTCTGCCATCCTAGTAGCAACGGGGCTCCATATGCCAGATGGATCCTCTGCTGCGTTGTGGTTGGAGCGTGCTATGGTCTATGGACTCATTTGAACAGACCAAGTGACAATGTTGACCGTGGAAAACGATGGTCACACGATGAGAACTTTGAGGACTGGTCATGGGACCCCAAAAACCCATACGAAACCAACACGTGGTACCGGTACGCTAAGTTCACTGTGAGAGCAGACACACAGGAGGGATGTTATGTGTGTTCGAAACTCCCCCCTTCCTCCACGCAAGTTCACTTGGAAGCCAGAGCAATGAATGTCACTGAAGCAAAATGTATGGCATCCATGGGAGGAGTTGGATATCAACACCCTGCCGTCAAAGTGAGTGATGACGACCCCTTCCGCCCTGGACTTGTGGAAGGCACCTGTGATAAGCTTTTCTGGACAAATCTCAATGTGACTGTTAAAGGACGAACATTACCGCAGGTGGCCTACACTGAGCAGCGGCCTGGAGTGAACTATACGTGTTACATCCAAGGAAGTAAGACCCACAAATGCATTGACAGTGACTGCTCTCCAGGAGGAAACTGGATGGGAGCTTTGGACATCGTCACTGAGTGTCAAGATAGGAGAGCCATTTCAGTTGGGGAGGGCTCTCCGACTAACATGTCTGCACCATCGAACGGAACATACTTCATACAGAATGGCTGGTGGCTTTGTGGTCACAAGGTTTATCCAATGCTGCCCGCCAACTGGACAGGAGTGTGTGCACCAGTGTGGGTGACAGACCACACCTACAGGATACGACATCGACAGCTGACGACAGCACGCAACTCTTCTGGACGTCAACGCAGAGCGGTTGCAACCTTTGACCCTCATGACCCTGTCTGGGGTGCGAATGTTCCAGACGACCATAAAGTATGGTCCGTTGGAAACAAAGTTGTTCATGCGCTTTTTCCCTGGGTCGGAATTGGAAAACAATCACTCTTCATCGAGACACTGAACTATCGTTTTCAATCCTTTGCGAATCTCTCACTACAAGTCTACGATGGACAAAATAGAGAGATTCAGGCTATTAGGCTGATGGTCTTGCAAAACAGGATGGTTCTGGACTTGTTGACGGCAGCACAAGGTGGTGTGTGCCACATCATAGGGACTTCCTGTTGCACATACATCCCTGGAGAAAATGACACACACATCTACGACGCCATGGCTTCACTGAAGAATTTACAGCAGGCCATGTCAAATGACAAAGTTCCACAACAGTGGGGTTTCTTTTCATGGCTATTCTCTGGCAACTGGTGGCAACTGCTGTTGAAACTAGTGTCTCCTGTGCTTGTTGTGCTGGTGTTGTTGTGCTTGTTTACGACCTGTGTTATCCCATGTTTGAAGTCTGCTGTGACGAGGGTCGTCTCTTCTACCGTAGCACACGTAAATATACAACTTCTTAGTCGTGACGGATGTGATGACCATGATGAAACGCGGATTGCGTAGGGGCTATTATACTGAGCGTGTTTTACAGAAACTTGATGATTTGACCATCGAAAATGCTTCGCAAGTGATGGGTACAATGATGTACTGTTTCTGTGTTTTTCTTTTATTTTTTGTTTTGTTGATAGCATTCTGGTCGCCTAAGGCAGAGGGACCGTGTGTGACTTTTCCTGCGTATTAACATCGGCCAGCAGGTTTTTAGACCACACAATAAGTTTAATCTGGAGTATTGAGGAAAGTCCTCATCTTCACTGGAAGTTGTTGCTATCATTGTTTGTTGTTTTTGTCATGTTTCACCCTACACGCTCCCCAGCCCGTTCGCTGTCATCTCAGTTTTTATTGATTTTTTTATTATTGTTTTTACTATTCTTCTTTATGTTTTCTTGCTTATGTTTTATTGGTCTGGTTCACATAATCGTATGATAAACAGGAGGGAGATGTCAGGGTTTTCCAAAACTATCTTGATCATATGATTATGTTGGAATGTATGTAACCAGTAATGAATAACCTTGGTAGATTAGTTTTATGCTTATGTTGGTGTGTAACCAGTAATAAATAACCTAGCTTGTTCCATCCTACACAATGTCGTAAAACATCCCCTGCCCTGCTAATCTAGAGGTCAAGGGCCTTTTTACTTGTCTATTCAGTCCACTGTCACTCCCCACCCTTTTTCTCCTAATAAAGATGGTCTTGTGGGAAGCGAGAGTCAGACGTCATTCGATCATTGTTGTACGCACAGTGACGAATGGACTCTCCGCCTGCAGGTGCCCAAAACGACTAACTTGTCTCCAAGTGGTTCTTGCAAAATAAGTTAGAGTGAGCACCACCCTAACAAGTAGTCCGAGAGTCCTAAAGCTGCATGAGCCGCAGAGTGGTATGCATCCTTGATCACGGTGTAGCAGTGGTCCAGAGTCTGTGCCCCTCTGGTGGGACACGTTACATGCTGTCTGTATCTGTGGAGTTCGTGTGCGAGGTTTGCCCTGTTAAGATCACCCAGAACAATGATTAGTGAATTTGGTAGAAGTTTCTCCATGTCTGTTACCTGGTCAGCCAGCATCTGCGTGGCTTCACTCGCACGTGCGTGTGGTGGAATGTAAAAAGCCGCCATGACGATTGAGGAGAACTTCCGTGGTGAATAGAACGGGCGGCACTTCATGAAAAGTGTTTCTAGGAGAGGGCTGCAAAACTCTTTCAACACCGTGACATCAGTACACCAACGTTCATTAATGTAGAAATAGAGACCACCTCCCTTTGATTTTCCGGAGAGCTCCGCGCTGCGGTCTCAGGGCTCGAAGCTTATTTTTTGCCCAAGTTGCCCTCGGGCAAGTTAGAGAAAATTTTACTTGCCCGAAACAAAATTTTACTTGCCCGACATTTTTTGGAGTGGATTTTTACTTGCCCGACACATTTTTGCAATAAAAAAGACAACACTATAAGTTTTGCCTTCATATGCCTTCGTATCCGCCAACCGGAAACAAGCTCTGCTGGTGCGCAGGCGCAGAAGAGCCAGGGACGGGTAAGGGAGCATGCATTTAATTACGAAGCGCTTTGCCGTTATCAATGTATTGCAGACTTACACGAGAAACTAACCGCTCCCTAGAAAACAAAATGTCGGACCAGAAGCGGCAGATGTTGCGAGAAATTATGCACAAAATCGTCTTTTTACAGCTTGGTATTATGGCAGGGCAAGTTCGGGCAAGTGAGGAAAAATTCTACTTGCCCGTCTGCCATCGCTACTTGCCCCGGGCAATCGGGCAATCGTTAGTTTCGAGCCCTGGGTCTGCACGAGTTAGCCGAAACCCCGCTAGCTCCACGGCGTGGTGGGGGGTTTGTTCGCTGAGCCGCGTTTCAACGAAGCACAGCGCGGCGGATCTGCTGAAGTCCGTGTTCCTTGAAGTGAGGAGCAGCAGTTCGTCCATCTTGTTCGCCAGGGAGCGGACATTCGCCAGATTAATTGACGGTAGGGCAGAACAGAACCCTCTCTGCCTCAGCTTTACGAGTGCTCCGGCTCATTTTCCGCGCCGCCGTCGTGCTAGCTTGTATAGCACCCCCGCTCCGGCTAGAATCTCCAACAAAGAGTCTGAATCAGAGAGAACAGGAGAGAAAATACCAGAAGAAGACTGTCCGATGTTTAACAGCGCTTCTCTGGTAAAAGTGATCCGGGATGGACAGCAGAGGACACAGAAAACACACAAAATAAGACTAAGAAACAGAGAGCGACTCACCATGGCTGCCATCCGCGGCGCCATCATATGACATCATATGAAACTCAAAATTGCAGTTTGGCGAAGACACCCTTCAAATCTCAGGGATCTGGAGCAGTTTGCCAAAGAGTACAAGTCGCATCAGCCATAAAATGCCCAAAAAAGTGAAAAAAATATATATAAGTCACTCCGGAGTATAAATCGGATTTTGGGGGGCAATTTATTCGACAAAATCCAACTCCAAGAACAGTCATGAACGAGCAACAACAGGCTAAACGATAGGTATGCTAAGAGCTGAGAACGGCCCTGACGTAAAATTCAGTTATTCAAAAAACTTACATAAATAACACGTAATAAAACCATCTGTGTCACTCCAATCAATTAAATCCATCGATCGTCCTTTGTCAACAACGCGTGCGCGCATCTGACGGCGCTTGCACTTCAAAATATTTCACAGGCCCATATAACGATATATAAATTAGAAATCAAATAACTATTATATAAGCAATAATATTATTATATTATCAAACCATCTGTGCACTCTAAATCATTAAATCCATCGATTAAATTCCTCGTCCTTTGTCAACAACGCCGCGCGTGAGCCCTGACGTCAGCTTCGTTGTTATTCCACAGATCTAGTATATAACTATATTGTAGCCTCAACAAAGTACAAGGGAAGACGTGGGTTTGGTAAACGGCTCTTTATTTAACAAAACAAACTTCCAGGCGTGTGGCGGCGTGGACTTCCAGCCACGGAAGTGGAAGAGAGATCCATAGAATAGGACCCCGCGTGCGTAAAAGCCATGACCGAGCCCCATCCACCGTCCCCGGACAGCCACCCGGCCGAGCGCCGTCCCCCGACTTCAATCCACGGTGGTGAAAGAGAGCTCCTTAGAGTAGGGCCGGGCGTGGGTAAAAGCCATAATAGTTTTTCAAACCTTCTGTGTCACTCCAAATCCTTAAATCCTTCAAACTCTTCGTCCGCCGTGTCACTTAGAAACAAAGCCGCTAATGATGCCGGTAGTACGTGGGGCCCTTCGTCATCTTTGTCATCCCGTGATCAATCTTTGTCCTTTATGTAAACAACCGCCGCGCTGCTGACGTCACTTGAAATTCAAATTACAGTAATCCCTTGCTACATCGCGGTTTAACTTTTTTTGGGGGGGGGAAGATTTTTGACGAAAAACATATATAAATTGCTCCTTATTATAAATTGCCCTCCCCACCCAAACTATGAATAAAAACGCGATTTATAGTCCAAAAATTACGGTAGTCAATAATTCCAGCAGAGAATCGTAAGAAACTCAACAAAACGGTTGTTCGCAGTTATTTTGTCTAAATGTTGAGCTACCAAGAATTAGGCTAAGGGTGTCAATACTCTTGTCCGGCCCATTTTTGGAGTTTTGTGTAAAACGGCAATTCATTTGACTCTTTTTCCATTCTCTTTTGTGTTTTTTCATTGCAAACAAAATAAATGAAGATTATTATACCAAATCATTTGTAATTACAATCATTTTCTGGAAGAAATTGAGCATTTTCTGACAGAATTGCAGGGGGGCAATACCTTTAGACAGCACTGTCTATATTAGGGCAAACTACGGCCCGCGGGCCACATCTGACCCATGGGGCCGTTTAATCCGGCCCGCCAAACCTGAATAAATTGTATTATTAAACTTTTTTATTTGGTCATTTTCGCTGCAATCACTATGTTTCCCCAATAGATGGGGAAGCGCTCCCCCGTGTCAGAAAGCTCGGTGCGTGTACGTATTAAGTAGTACGGACCCGGGTCCGCACTCAGCGCTCTATTTCCATCATTGCCGAATTTCGAGTGTGGGCTGTGATGTCAGCATTCTCGTAATTCGCGCGCTGAGCTTTCAGATACAGTTTTACGGTAATGCCACCCACAAACTTTCCCCTGGAATCCTTCCATTAAAATGAGTGGCCCGAGGAAAAGAACTGAGTGCCGAGTGTTTAAAAAAAAAAGAGTGGAGAGTTTGGCTCGACCTACGTGTGTGAGCAGACGTTCAGCCCCATGAACGTCAAAAAAGGTCCGTCACAGATCTAGGTTAACGGACCGACACCTCGGCTCTATCCTAAGAATTACCACAACAAATTTTACTCAAGACCATGATGCACTAGCAAAAAAGGGAGACCAACAATTCTAATGATTTCTTTATTACTTTATTTAGATGGATTCCTTCACTGATTCTTCAAGATGATGTATTTGGTCCGAATGTTTGCCGTTTGATGTGATTTTGCCTCATTGTGTGAAGGCAATGGCCTTCACATATATGTTATTCTACACTATTCACTATTATTATTATTGTGTGAAGGTGATGGCCTTCACACATACGTTATTCTACACCATTCACTATTATTATTATTGTGTGAAGGCGATGGCCTTCACATATATGTTATTCTACACCATTCACTATTATTAATATTGTGTGAAGGCGATGGCCTTCACACATATGTTATTCTACACTATTCACTTTAATATTATTATTATTAGTGTGAAGGTGAAGCCCTGTCCATATTTTTTTTAAATTATATATACCTTCTACTTAAATCTTTTACCCCCTTCCCCGCATGCGTGTGTGTGTGTATATGTTACGTGTACTGCTGCTAACATAGGAGTTTCCCCATTGAGGGAATAATAAAGGATTATCTTATCTTATCTTATCTTATCTTCACACTATTGTTATTCCTTTCCTTTATTATTGTGTGAAGGCGATGGCCTTCACACATATGTTATTCTATGCCATTCACTATTATTATTGTCATTGTTATTCTACTTTATTATTGTGTGAAGGCGAAGGCCCTCACACATTGTTATTGTGTGAAGGCGGCCATCTTGGATTGACCCTGAAGTGACCCAATGAACCCAGAATGAACCGAAAGTGCCTCAAATCAAACCGGAAGTGACCCCAAACCCGTTTCAACTTTTGAACTCCAACGTTTTCGTTTTGTTCCAAACTTCAAAACTTTTGGGCGCAATTTCTTTTTAAACTTCTATTCATTCTCTATTATGCATTCAACATTTGCTCTAACTACATTTTCTAACCGATTCAACCGATTCCAACTTTCAACTGTTCATCTTTTTCCTACCTATTTCACAACTTTCCACTGAACAAAAGTTCAAAATTTTCAATTTTGAAATTTAGGCAAATTCTCCAAAATTAACTCTAATTACTACATTTTTCAACCGATTCAACCCGTTCCAACTTTCAACTGTTCAGCATTTTCTTACCTATTCCACAACTTCCCACTTACCAAAAATGACAAGTTTTCTATTTTGAAATTCATCACAAATTCTCCAAATTTTTGTGTTACACTTTTATTTTCTACATTTTTCAAGTAATTAAACTCGTTTAAACATCATTCGGCACCATTCCCCAAGAAGTTATTCATAGTCTTCGCCTTCACATGCAATTTCTCCAGAAATTGCATTTTCTAGTTAGATGAACATATTTCATAAATCTGACCTGCAAGCGCTGAAGTGATGGAAACTATTTTTCATAATAACAGTGTCATATTTAATGCGAATCACTGAAAGTAATTTTTTGGTGAAATATTTTTTTAATTGTGTCAATAAAGGCATTTGTTTTCAAAAAGATTTTTGGGAATATCCATGCTTTACTACCTACTAAAAGTACAAACCTTTTATGCAATGACCTTTACATGTCATTTCTATTACTTTAGACAAACACTACATCCATCTGCTGCTCCTGGTTCGGCCCCCAGGTCAAAATTTAGAACCAAATTCGGCCCGCCACTCAAAACGTTTGCCCACCCTTGGGCTATATATTTGGTTAGCGCGTCCGCTTCACAGTTTAGAGGTTGTAGGTTCGATTCCGGCCCTCCCTGTATGGAGTTTGTGTAATAATAGAAAATAGCATCCATCCATCCATCTTCTTCCGCTTATCCGGGGTCGGGTTGCGGGGGCAGCAGCTTTAGGAGGGACTCCCAGACTTCCCTCTCCCCAGTCACTTCATCCAGCTCATCCCAGGGGATCTCAAGAATGTTGATGGGGTGTGAAGAAATAAAGGATATCTCAAACTATATTTTACTTCAACATTTTTTCCATCACGCAGTTTCAGTAGAACTATTGTAACCTACCTTTTCTTTCCAACTAATTACTGGAAACGGGGATGGCACATGGTGGTGAATAAAAAAGCAAATAGTTTGTTCTATGTTTTGTTCATCTCGTCAATATTTCAACTCTCTGCTCGCTCATAATTGAAAGGCCAGGCAGGGGACTGGAGCAACAAATAGCATGATCAATACAAGGTCTGACGTGTAAATTGATCGTACTTGTGTGTTTGACACTGTGCATGTGCACAAGCATGTACGTAAGTTATGGAAGAGGCTTTCACCCGTGCAACGCTGTACATGTATAGTTTCACTCACATATTGAAGTGTTCAATCAGTGTAATTCATTCTCGCCAGGAGAATTGAGTGGTTGCAGGACGATTCATTTACTCTGCATGCTCCAATCAAAACTATTCCCAGCATTCCCTGCTGTAATAATCACTGCATATGAAATTAGAAGATCCATAATGCCAAACTGCTTCCCACCAAGGTCCAAGTCGGCACACAAGGGATTGCGAGTCTGTGTTAGTCATTATGGCAGACATATTTTCAGTTTACATTACACTCAGTATACTTAATTAGGAATAAATTTGGATTTGTATAACAATGGTTTATATCTCTTACCGAGACTGTTAATATAAAAAAAAACATCAGTCTCTGTATTGATTATGTGAGTTGGTTATACTGTAAATTGGTTCTGGTGATTTGTTGTTTTATACTGTTTGTGTGTATTGTTGGTATATCTCAGTTGAAAACTACAAATAAAGTTTGCAAAAAAAAAGACGAATAGGCTCTGGATTCTGTGCCGTCTGAAAGATCGTCTGTAATGCCTGTAAAACATCTTACATTATGCACAATCACAACAAAGCTATGAATTTCAATTTTGTAACAGTATTTGCTAAGCAGCACGTTTTAAGGTGTATTCGTCCAATATTCCTATGTACCTTAGATTTGTGGGTCCTGTGTCAGCAATTCCACAGTCATGAATTTTAATGTTAACATTCAAACCTTGCATCCTTTGAGATCAATGTTCAGTGCAAACATAACCACAATATTTAAGATTGTAGTGCCACAAAACATTATAAATTAAGTTGTATTGTCTTATGTGGGGTGGCTCGGTGGCGCACTGGGTAGCACGTCCGCCTCACAGTTAGGAGGGTACGGGTTCGATTCCACCTCCGGCCCTCCCTGTGTGGAGTTTGCATGTTCTCCCCGGGCCCGCGTGGGTTTTCTCCGGGCACTCCGGTTTCCTCCCACATCCCAAAAACATGCTTGGTAGGCCGATTGAAGACTCCAAATTGTCCCTAGGTATGAGTGTGAGTGCAAATGGTTGTTTGTCTCTGTGTGCCCTGCGATTGGCTGGCAACCGGTTCAGGGTGTCCCCCGCCTACTGCCCGATGGCGGCTGGGATAGGCTCCAGCGCGCCCGCGACCCCCGTGGGGACTAAGCGGTGCAGAAAATGGATGGATGTCTTATGTGGCAATTAGTCCACTGCTTCCTAAACACAAACAACACCTGCTGAACCTCTGTCAACCGTTTGGCAAACATTTACGAACTGGGATAGGGGCTTTAAAAAAAGACCGTGTGCCCTGCGAGATGATTTTAAAGGAAATTAGAAGACCCTTTCATTGTCTAGGAAGCAAGTCGGCCGTATTCACCCCTGCAAGAGTGAAAATGTTTGTTTCTAGCTGCCCTCGTTCGCAAAAACACACTAAAGAGAGCTGGTGGAAAGGCAGTAAGGTTGTTTTACCATGGTGTTGATGGGAAAAGTAATAGAGTGGGAGTTCTCATAAAGAATAATTAGTTAAGAATGGATGGATAGTCTACCGATGAAAAGTGTCAGGCTGAGTGATGATGTTGAAACTTGAAATCGAGGGTGTTATTAATGTAATAAGTGGTTATGTCTTACAGGTAGAATGTGAAGTCAAAAAGAGCTTCATGAAGCAATTCTGAACAACCCAGGCAGAGAGAGATTCTATGCACTAGTGTGGCTTGTCATGCTGCTGAAGGAAAGAAAACCGCCTTCTCCCACCTCCAGAACCTCACTTACCTCTGTCCATTGTTCTCACAATCAGCTGCTGAAAGTCTCATCCACGGCATTTATCCTGCTTTGCTATTTTCTCCTGTTTACGGCTGTTGGCCCGCAAAGAACTTATTGTTGTCATGCAGGAGGTGCTTTTCCTAGCCCGGCCAAGGTACTAGGTCTCTTGCAAGAGAGCGGAAAGGAACAGGAATAACTGTGATAATGTGGTTGCGCACACCCTTTAAAAACTGGATGTAGCTGTGTTCAGATTTTCCCATTAGATTCAAAATGGGAATCGGCAGATATCTGCCACCATTAAAGCACATCATATTAACCTTAAATTAAGGTCACGTTTTTAGTAATCTTATTTCTGACACATTGAGAGCCACACACAAGGGCGCAAGCATTTTAACCATGCTGAAACGATGGTTATTTGTCTTTAGCTTGTGCGGAAGTTGGCAAAGGGAGATGTGACAACATTGAGGGGAGAGTGCGCCGTTTCCGGGGAACTCTAAACGGTGCTTTAAATGGTGGCAGATATCTGCCGACTCCCATTTTGAATCTAATGGGAAAATCTAAACACAGCTACATCCAGTTTTTAAATGGTGTGCGCAACCACATTATCACAGTTATTTCTGTTCCTTTCCGCTCTCTTACAAGATTTGTTTTTCCATTGACTTGTACAGGTTAGGAGTAACACTAAGGGTGGAAAAAAAAATTTGATAGTTTTTATATAATACAAGTGCAAGCCAATTAATTATATACTAAAACCTGGCAATAAAACAGATTGTTTTGACTTTGTAAAAAAACAATTTTATTATTTTCTTGCGACTGTGTTAAAAATAAATATGTAAGTTCCATATTTCCTTTTTTATTGTTTTTTTTTTAATAAATAATTTTGCCACCAGGCGCCCTTTTTTTTGCTAGAGCCCATCCCTCTAAAATTGTATTTGCTCATGCCTGGTGCAGTGTGCCGCATTCTGCAGCTAGTTTTTAGCTAGTCATCAGCTGTGGGCAAGTAATTTAGCTGCCGTTTGAAACAAATGAATCGCAGGTGAACAATGTCACACCATTGCAGATGAAACAGTCAATCAAAATGTTTTGTATCACATTATTTTCAACAGCAAAGAAAGTGAAAAGACATCCACCAGTATTGTCATGTCATTACTGTCAGCGCTCCTAAATACACAGATTGCAACTAGAAACAGATGTGATGCAGAAAGCTCGGCTCACCAATGCTCCCCCTTGAAACTACATAAAAAAAAAATAATTTTGCGGCTAATAATTTAAGAAGTGGACATGTAATGTTTCACTGTCATTACAAAAATACAGGTATATTTCGTGCATTTTAACAGAACACTAAATCTGTTTGATTATTTGTTTATGTGTGCATGAGTACAATGTTATGTGCTTGCATGTGGCATTGCAAGGTGTGGTTGGATAAAGGTTTAAAATGGCGCAGGTCCATTATGGTCCATTATTTTAGTCTTCGTAACATTCCCGACTCTCTCTCTCTCTCTCTCTCTCTCTCTCTCTCTCTCTCTCTCTCTCTCTCTCTCTCTCTCTCTCTCTCTCTCTCTCTCTCTCTCTCTCTCTCTCTGCCCCCTAAAACCATGTCTGTCTCAATGTGTGTTGTCTCCAAACTTCTCTCTAGCCAATTAGTGCACTGGCTCTTTCAGCAGAAGACAATGTGTCTCCTCTAAATCCAGAGAGGAGGCTATAAACATTCTCTAGAGATTCAGGCAGTAGGCAAAAGGAAGGGCGGGAGCGATGGAGAATGAGACCACACACACGCACGCACGCACACACACACGCGCACCAGGGACACACACACACACACACACTCACGCACACTAAGACTAACGTGCATTAGATAGCAAAGTTCTTCTGGGTCCTCTAGCCTTTTGCTCAAAGCAACTGAATTACTTTTTGCATAGATTTGCATGTTATTGGGGCTGTTGTTTTTCTGCCAACGCACCTAAAAACATCAACAACATTTGACATTCATGTGTCATTTTTCACGAACATAATTAAAACAATGAAAACACCTAGCTTATAGGAGGGATATATGTGTGTCCAGTGTCCAATGATACATGGTCACTGGGGAGGATTGTAAACACGATTCTCTAAATAAGTATTGGCCCGAATATAAGACGATGGTTTCTGCATTGAAATAAGACTGAAAGAGTGGGGATCATCTTACATTCGGGGTCTAGACATTATACCCATTCACTTGTGCGCAGCGGTAAGTTAAATGTTACTGGTTTCGACTGAGTATGTTGCTGTGATCGTGTGCGTCTTTGACACAGTAAGAATATACATTCATTGTTACTACTGTCCACTGTTGGACATCTCTCGGGACCTGAAATGGACCGGCCACATAGACTCTGTCCGGAAGAAGGCCCAGCAAAGGCTGTACTTCCTGAGACAGCTCAAGAAGTTCAACCTGCCGCGAGAGCTTCTGAAGACCTTCTACACTGCTCCTCTGCACCTCCATCACTGTCTGGTTTGGAACGGCCTCCAAACAAGACAAGCACAGACTGCAACGGACAATCAGGACTGCAGAAAAGATCATTGGAATCAACCTCCCATCTATCCAAGACTTGTACCTGTCCAGGACCAGGAAACGTGCAAGGAACATCTCTACAGACCCTTCTCACCCAGGTTGCAGTCTGTTTGAACTACTCCCCTCCGGACGGAGTTATAGAGCTCAGTACGCCAAAACCAGCAGACACAGAGACAGCTTCTTCCACCAGGCTGTTGCTCTGATGAACTCACACCACTCATAGAGTCTCAGAGTCATTACTGGGCAATAACATCCTGCTCTTCACACCTTTTTGAATTTGTCTACACTGTTTTTGCCATTTTTCACATGTCCTGAGTGTTGTTAGTCACCTAAATGTTGAACAGAGGGTGTGTTTTACCGAAGTCAAATTCCTTGTTTGGCATGCTCAAACATGGCGAATAAAAACTCTTGAATCTTGAATCTTGTGCCGTTTGTCCGATCGCGGTTTGCTTCGTGTGCGCACCATTTGATCGACAGCTCTGATGTGCTCCTTTAAGTTTGCCTCGCATCGTACAAGCAGCGTACACGCATGACTCCAGCCTTTACGCAGCGGCACGGCGACGGTCGCCAGCAAATGTATTTTGTTGTCTCGATGACTTATGTTTGGTGTGTTGCTGAGAGTATTTCATTTATGGTTATTTAGTATAGCGGAACCGTTACGCTCAGTTAGTTATGTAATGTGTGCCGTCTACTAGTGTTGTGTGACGTCAGAGGTTGAGTGTTGACTTACGTGCTGTATTTTTGTCTGTTGCAGAAGCACACACACATACACCCCCCCCCCCACACACACACGCACACACACACACACACCACACACCCTTCACACGCTTCATACAATAATCACACACACAAGAATCACATTCACACACTCAAAGACTCACCCATGTACACTACACACTTGGTCTGACGACCAAACGTGTGCCTATACCCTTTTGCCAGTTTGCCTGTATGCCCCTTTGACCCACAGTGCCTGTTACGTTTTGGGCAATAATTCAGTAAATCAATGAAAACTGAACCACGTCTTCCCTTCTGTGTTCTGACCGACACCCGGGGGCGAAAAGAGCATAACCATCCGAGCCAACCCCCTATACCAGGGGTGGGCAAACTACGGCCCGCGGGCCACATCCGGCCCACGGGACCGTTTAATCCGGCCCGCCAACCCTGAACAAATTGTATTATTAAACTTTTTTTTTTTGGTCATTTTGCCTGCAATGACTGCGTTTTCCCAGTAGATGGCGAAGCGCTCGCCTGCGCATTTATTACCGGAAGCCGTGTCAGAAAGCTCGGTGCACACTCACAAGTGCGTGTACGTACATGGCGCACTCGCGCTCTATTTGTATCAGTCCCGAATTTAGAGCGTGGGCTGTGACGACAGCATTCTTATAATTCGCGCACTGAGCTTTCAGATGCAGTTTTGCGCTAAAGCCACCCACAAACCTTCCCCTGGAATCCTTCCATTAAAATGAGTGGCCCGAAAAAAAGAAGTGAGTGCCGAATGTTAAAAAAGAGTGGCCAATTTGGCTCGACGGACGCGACGTGACGTTCAGCCACATGAACGTCAACATCAACCCGTCACAGATCAAGGTAAACGGACCAACACCTCGGATCTCGCCTAAGAATTGCCACA
The DNA here is from genome assembly GCF_033458585.1 of Syngnathus typhle. Classification (NCBI taxonomy): domain Eukaryota; kingdom Metazoa; phylum Chordata; class Actinopteri; order Syngnathiformes; family Syngnathidae; genus Syngnathus; species Syngnathus typhle. The sequence continues at coordinate 22,118,870 of NC_083740.1, forward strand.
ACAAATTTTACTCCAGACTATGACGCACTAGCAAAAAAGGGAGACCAACAACACTGTTCCCACTGAAAATGAACGGGAGGCTCTCAAGTTTATTGTAAAAAAATGCATTTTGAATATGATTTGTACACATAGCAGGGATTGAAACTAGCGACCATTCTCATTTTCAAACAATGCAGGATGCTCAAGGACATTGATGCACCACCTATTTGCGACTAATCTTAACCTGTAAAGTTCTTAAGGCTTACTTTAAGGAGGTGTTTCCCGTTTCCTCACCTCTGTTACCAGGTGTTTGCGAGTTAAAACTCTGCTCTGATTTTCAGATACCCCTCACCTTGTTGCTGTTTTGATTACTTTATTTGGATGTATGCTTTCACCGATTCTTCAAGATGATATATTTGGTCAGAATGTTTGCCGTTTGATGTGATCTCATAAGATAAACATCTTTCATTAATCTGACCTGCAGGCACTGAAGTATGGAGATTGTTATTCATAATAACAGTGTCGTATTTTATGAGAATCACTGATAGCAGTTTTCTAGTGAATTATTATTTTTTTAATGCTGTTAATAAATGCATTTGTTTTCAAAAAAATTGTTTGGAATATCCATGCTTTACTACCTACTAAAGGCCAAGATCTTTTATGCAATGACCTTTACAGGTCGCTTATATGACTTCACACAACGCCTACGTCCATCTGCTCCTTGTCCGGCCCTCCGGTCCAAATTTAGAACCCAGTTCGGCCCGCGAGTCAAAAAGTTTGCCCACCCCTGCCCTATACCATAGGTCGGCAACCCATGGCTCCGGAGCCACATGTGGCTCTTTCATCCTTCTGTTGTGGCTCCCTGTGACTTTGGAAAATAATGAGTATTTTATAAAAATTAAATTTTATTTTAGTTTGTTCATTTTAAAATATAATTGTGAATTTGAAAATTATGGTAAACTTGTAACATTAAAATTAAACGTTTTTAATATTTAATATAATGTTTTAAAATATGTGTCACATCCGCCGATGTGCAACATTCGAATTCCTGGCGTCCCTCACGTCTGGCAGCCGTCATTTTTCCAGCACACTACCAGCGTGATAACTATATATTAAGTGAAGTAGTCCTTTTTTTTAATTCAGGAGGACAACTGGCTGCACACTCCAGTACACGCGATGGGACAGAAGCAGACTGCACATTATTTTGGTTTACATTGTTCGTTCAGTGCTGGTGGATAATATTTGGATAAGTTTGGATTTTTACCTCATAAATAGGAGGACAGGTGACTGCAGGCAGTTTGCATTTTTTGTTCAGTGGGTTGGGTAAGTTTGGATTTTTATTTCTTAAATACGAGGACTCAAATAGATACCGGGTATTTTATTTGAAATTAAGCATCAACCAAGTGTAAAATGCTTTTTGTTACATGCAGAAATACAATTCTGTGTTCTCTGCAGCAGTTCGTTGATTTCATTTTCATAAATGCAATAGTGTTTTGTACATACTAGCATAATATGTACATCCATAATATATATAATGATGTCAAAATGGGTTGTGGCTCCGGGTGCTTTCTTTTCATTGGGGGGCGGTCCCAAATGGCTCTTTGAGTAAAAAAAGGTTGCTGACCCCTGCCCTGTACAGTCCTCAGGCTCCCCAACAATAGCGGTAGCAGTTTGCATTATTTTATTGCAATGCTCAAACGATTCAAGATGACGGCGCGTGCATACGCAGCGACCTCTCTCTGTCCCGCCCAAACGGTGTTTTGTCCGTCTAATGAGTATTTGTCCGGCAGGTTCTGCTTGACATCGGCAAAAGCGAGTTTTGTCGAGTTCTGGACTTTGATGCGGGAACATTAAAGGAGCTCGGACTGCTACGTCCTGAAGCGTCGCCGGGCTCGTCTGCTATTCCTCCCCTGGTTGGGAAGCGTCCAAAGCGGTGTGCGAGGAGGCTGAAGAGGGGCAAACGCGGGGGCGTCCGGGCCAGGCTGGCGGCCAACCCTGCTCGCCCGGCCGTGCCTTCCATTCTTCTGGCGAATGTTCGATCGCTGGACAACAAAATGGATTACATTCGCTTGCTGCGATCTACAAACCGGACAGTGCGGGACTGCTGTTTGCTCGTGTTCACTGAGACTTGGTTGACTGTCAACATTCCGGACTCTGCCGTACATCTGAAGCGGCTAGCGTGGTATTGGGCGGACCGGGCCATTGTACGAGGGGGAAAATCTCGTGGAGGTGGAATATGCGTCTACATCCGTGACGAATGGTGCCGGGACTCTGTAGTGGGATGCAAGCACTGCTCGCCACTGGCGGAGTTTGTGATCATTAAGTGCCGTCCTTTTTACCTGCCAAGGGAATTTACCGCGATTCTGCTAGTCGCGGTTTACATCTCGCCTTCCAACATCGAAGGCGACAGGATCGCGGCTCTTAGTGAACTGTACCAGGCTGTCAGTGAACAAGAGACAGCGCACCCTGACGGTTTCACCATCTTCACTGGGGATTTTAATTATGCTAACCTGAAGTCTGTTTTTCCGAGGCTTCACCAGCATGTTAGTTTTCCTACGCGTGGCAACAGCTTCCTGGACCTGGTCTACTCTTCGCATAAAGGAGCTTTCCAAGCCGCCCCCCTCCCCCATCTTGGACTTTCTGACCATATCACTGTTATGCTTTTGCCCGCATACAGACAAATGGTGAGAGCATCCAGGCCAGTTCGCAAGCAGGTACGGGTGTGGCCTGAGGGTGCCTCTGATGCACTGCGTGACTGCTTTGGCTCTACTGACTGGGACATGTTTAGGAGGGCTGCCACTTGCGACGATCGGACAGACATTGAGGAGTATACTGACTCTGTTTCCTCCTACATCAGGAAGTGTATTGATGATGTGACTCTCTCAAAATCCATCGTCACTCGGGCTAACCGGAAGCCATGGCTTACAGGTGGTGTCTTCAGGCTGCTGAGGGCCAGGGACAAAGCTTTTAGAGCGGGGGATGAGGCTGGCTTGAGGACTGCGAGGGCCGACCTGTCCCGGGGCATCAAAGATGCAAAGAGGGCGTTCTCGTGCAAAATTACCGCTCACTTCAAGGACAGCAGGGACGCACGGAGCCTTTGGCAGGGCATTCAGACCATCACGGATTACAAGCCCGCACCGCAGAGCTGTGAAGGCGACGTCCGTCTGCTCAATGACCTCAACCGCTTCTTTGCTCGCTTCGACGCGCAGAACAGCACTTGCCCGCTGAAGGCCACTCCCCCTTCACACGAGCTGCCCCTCTGCCTCTCCGCCGACAGCGTGAGGAGGGCGCTTGCCGCTATCAACATCCGTAAGGCGGCGGGCCTTGACAACATCCCGGGTCGAGCGCTGAAGGACTGCGCTGGTGAGCTGACGGATGTTTTCACAGACATCTTTAATACTTCCCTGCAGCAGGCCATCGTCCCGTCGTGTTTCAAAGCTGCCCCATCGTACCTGTGCCGAAGAAACCCGCTCCGTCCTGCTTCAATGACTACCGCCCCGTGGCACTTACGCCCATCATCATGAAGTGCTTTGACCGGCTTGTCATGGAGCACATCCGATCCGTTCTCCCCCCCCCCACCATTGACCCCTTCCAGTTTGCGTACCGAGCCAAACGGTCCTCTGAGGATGCCATCTGCTCTGCCCTCCACTCCGCCCTCACCCACCTGGAGAGAAGGGACTCGTATGTGAGATTGCTGTTTGTGGACTTCAGTTCTGCCTTCAACACCATTGTGCCTTCAACACCATTGTGCCGGAGGAGAAGACAACAGCCTCCACGTGCCCTCCTCTGCAAGTAGCAAGAAATGGTGCAAGACCAACTTGTGAAACGAATGTCGTCAACGAAACGTCGAGCTCGTCGAGCTCGAGCTGGCAGGCTCAGGACCGGCGGACGGGCAGTCATCCCGACCGTCAAAAACCGAGGCCTGTCAGTGCTTCAGCTCAATGTCGAGGGCCTAACAACCGCCAAAATCGAAGTCCTGCGTCACCTGGCTGACTCCAACGAGGCAGCGGTTCTGCTCCTGCAGGAGACACACTGCACATCCGACAACATCCTCAAGATCCCTGGGTTCCATCTTGCTGGGTCCATCTACAGCAAGCAACACGGTGTGGCAACGTTCGTCAGGTCTGAATTAAGCTGGTCAGCCAGCAGCCAATCCCCACCAGGCTCTAACATCGAGTGGCTGGTTACAAAAATCCAGGAAACATCAGTCGTCAACGTATACAAACCCCCACCATCGGAGCTGTCCGTGACATCACTCCCATCAACAACTGCACCTGCCATCTATGCAGGTGACTTCAACTGTCAGCACACAGACTGGGGGTACAACCACACAACACCTAATGGAGTGGCGCTGAGTGAATGGGCCTCCAACACTGATGCTCTGCTGCTGTACGACCCCAAGTAGCCTCCAACGTTCTTCTCTGCACGCTGGCACACCTCCACCAACCCGGACCTGGCCTTCGCCATCTGCCACAGTAACGACCCAAAACCGGAGAGACTCATCCTGGATAGGTTTCCCCGATCACATCACCGGCCATCCATCATTAAAGTTCCAGCACTGGTGGAACCGGTACCAGGGAAACCCGTCAAGCGATGGAACTTCCGAAAGGCCAATTGGGAGTCGTATGCTGAGGAGACTGAAAGAAGGTCAGCTGGCCTGCCAGACACAGCCGATCTGGATGCGGCCTATGCAGCCTACTGCCAGGTCCTCCTGGGTGCGGCAAAGAAGACCATCCCACGGGGCTATAACAGGAACTACATCCCGGGTTGGGACAAGGAATGCAGCCGCCTTCTGTGCGATCACCAGAGGGCTATCTCCAGAGAAGAGGTGGACGTGACTGCAGCAGCACTACTCCAGAAGCTGGATATCACTCGTAGGGCCAGATGGATGGAAGTCGTCGAATCAATCGACTTCACCCATTATAGTCGCAAGGCGTGGCAGACCATCAACCAGCTCACAGGCAGAAATACAACACCCCACAGCTGCCCAGTCACAGCAAATGCCATTGCATCCCATCTCCTGAAGAACGGCCGCTTCCCGGATGCTGACAAAGTTTTTGCCCCACTGATATCGTGTGAGGTGTCTGGCCTCTCGGGAGCGGCCAGTGTCAATTCCAACCTCTCGGGAGAATTCACAGCAGAGGAACTCAGTGAGGCCTTGAGCAAGCTCAAGCCAGGCAAATCCCCTGGCCGTGACAACATCCACCCAGAGTTTGTCATCCACCAGAGCACAACAACATCTGGTTGGCTCTGTGCTTTCTTTACATCATGCTACCGGAGATTAAAGCTCCCAAAGACTTGGCGCCGTGCCTCTGTCATAGCTCTGCCGAAGCCAAATAAACCTGCAGAAGATCCTAAGTCATACAGACCAATCTCGCTGCTCTGTGTCCCATTTAAGATCTTGGAGAAGATGATCCATAGCCGCATCAAGCCAGTGGTGGACTCACAGCTCCCACGCAAACAAGCTGGTTTCCGTTGTGGAAGATCAACAGCAGACCAGGTAACACTACTCTGTCAGGACATCGAGGACAGCTTCCAGGACAGGTTGAAAGCTGGGGTAGTGTACCTGGATCTGACGGCTACATATGACACCGTGTGGCACCGGGGACTCCACCTGAAGCTGCTGAGGACAATACCAGACCGGCACATGGTGAAGTTCATCATGGAGACAATTTCCAACCGCAGCTTCATCCTCCAGACCAGCAGTGGCCAGTGCAGTAGGCTCAGAAGACTGAGGAACGGGGTACCGCAGGGGTCTGTCCTCTCACCGATGCTGTTCAATGTTTACATCTACGACCTACCTGATACAACATCGAGAAAGTATGGCTACGCAGACGACCTTGCCATCATGCTGAGCCGACCAACATGGAAGCCGATGGAAGAGGGTCTTAATGAAGACACACTGGTAGCATACCTTCGGAGGTGGCGTCTACAGCTCAGCGTCGGAAAGACAGTCGCAGCGGCATACCATCTTAGCACCAGAGAAGCCAGGAGGGAACTTGAGGTGCGCGTAGACAACAAATGTCTGGAGGTCCAGCAAGCCCCGAAGTACCTTGGAGTACGCCTGGATCGGACATTATCCTTCTAACAACACCTGGAAGAAGTCAAGGCCAAGGTGACATCCAGAGCCGCGCTGATCCGCCACCTCGCTGGAACAACCTGGGGAGCCTCCGCTAAGACGCTGCGAATATCCACCCAAGCCCTGGTCTTCTCTGCAGCAGAATACTGCAGCCCAGTCTGGAGCAGAAGCCCGCATGCGAGAAAGGTCGACGTGGCTATTAATACCTCCCTCCGGATAATAACTGGATGCTTGAAACCTACTCCTGTGTCCCTCTTGCCGGTCCTCGCTGGAATAGCACCGGCCGGCCTCCGCCGGGAGGCTGCCACCCTCGCCCTGGCCAGGAAGGCACAAAAATATGACTGGCACATCTTGCACAACACCACAATAACACCAGCACCTCCAAGCAGACTCAAGTCCCGACACCCCTACAACAAGGCAGCACAAGAGATGCTCAACTCCACCTCTGAGGACATCTCCAAAGATGCATGGTTGGCAGCAGCTTGAAAGCTGGAGTGGGAGTCGGCCGGACCCTCCCGAGTCCACTGGTACATTTGGGACCCAGGAGACGGCGCCATCAGAGGAGCCGACCTACCACACCGGCAATGGACCATGCTGAACCGCCTACGGACTGGGGTCGGTCGCTTTGGGTCATCAATGAAGACGTGGGGCTTGGCGGACAGTGCGGCATGTGAGTGTGGTGACCCTGAGCAGACCGCCGACCATATAATCAACATCTGCCCCTTATATGGACCACCCTCGGAAGCCAGCCTCTTTGACCTAGGATCAGAGATGGGGGCATGGCTACCCGACACCGAGTTGGACATTTGACGTTACACGAAAGAAGAAGACCATTGTGCCACAACGCCTCATCAGCAAACTTCACACGCTGGGCCTCAGTACCTACCTCTGCAACTGGCTACTGGACTTCCTCTGTCAGAGGCCACAGGTAGTACGTGTTGGCGACAAAATGTCCGCCAGCATCACGCTGAGCACGGGGGCCCCCCAAGGCTGCGTGCTCAGTCCGCTGCTCTTCACCCTCCTTGACGCATGACTGCACTGCAACCTACAGCGACAACCGTATAGTAAAGTTTGCTGACGACACGACTCTGGTGGGTCTCATCACCAAGGGAGTCGAAACTCATTACAGGCTGGAGGTTGACCTTCTGACCACGTGGTGCAGGGACAACAACCTCCTGCTGAACGTCGACAAGACCAAGGAGATTGTTGTGGACTTCCGGAAGGGTCACACCCAACACCTGCCGCTGACCATCGACGGTGCTGTGGTGGAGAGAGTGAGCAGCGCCAAGTTCCTGGGGGTGCACATCAGTGAGGATCTCTCCTGGTCCACCAACACCGCATCACTGGCAAAGAAAGCCCAGCGCCGCCTGTACTTCCTGCGGTAACTCAGGCGAGCGAGCGCTCCTCCGGCCGTCATGACTACATTTTACCGCGGCACCATTGAGAGCGTCCTCTCCAGCTGTATTGCTGTTTGGGGTGGTGGCTGCACTGACTACAACTTGAAGGCCCTGCAGCGCATAGTGAACTCGGCTGGTGCTTCACTCCCTTCCTTGAAAGACATTTACATCTCCCATCTCACCCGCAAGGCGACCACGATTGTGAGTGATCTGAGTCACCCCGCTCACTCTTTGTTTGATCTTCTGCCCTCTGGGAAGAGGTACAGGAGCCTGCGCTCCCGCACCTCCAGACTCGCCAACAGCTTCATGCTCCAGGCTATTAGGATCCTGAACTCGCTTCCCCGTTCTGCGTAGGGTCCTGTACTTTTGCGCTATGCTTACTGTCTGCTGGATCCGGACGCGGCGGTGCGATCGGGAGCGGAGGTCCCTGTGAAACCCGCCAACCGCACCACCCGCCGAGCCCATGGATCTGGGAGGGGGGTCATCGAGTGACGGAGTGCCCGTCAGGATGCCGGGGCTCACGCGGCGTGGGGGGATCCGCGTGAGCTCGACCAGCACTGGCTCTCCCAGTCCCAGTACGCTCACGTTACAGGCACGTGTCCAGCTCGCGGCGGGCGACCGGAACGTGGCTGCCCTGTTGGATTCCGGGGCAGAGGGTAACCTCATGGACAGTTGCCTGGCACGCCAGTGAGGGATTAACTTCCTGCCTCTGAGCCCGCCTATTCCCGCACGCGCCATCGATGGCCGTCTGATCGGCGAGGTGGCCTTCGTGACTGAGCCAGTCAAGGTACTGCTCTCCGACAATTACCACAAGACCATCCAGTTTTTTCTTCTTCCCCTCCCAGGACAGCAGCTCATCCTGGGGCACCCTTGGCTGCTGCAGCACAAGTGGCAGTGGAGCGAACGCTGCCATCGGACGTGCCTGAGGGCGGCCACCAGCCCGCTTGGTGGAGCCCCAGGTACAGCCCTGACATCTCCACCGTACCGGCGGTTTATCACGAACTCAAAGAGGTTTTTAGCAAGGCCAGGGCCACCTCCCTTCCTCCCCACCGGTCTTACGATTGCGCCATTGACCTGCTGCCCGGCACCTTTCCCCCCCAAGGGACGCGTCTACTCCCTGTCCGCTCCTGAGCGCCGGGCCATGGAGGAATACATCCGGGAGTCCCTGGCGGCCGGCATCATACGGCCGTCCTTATCACCTGCGGGAGCGGGGTTCTTCTTCGTGAAGAAGAAGGAGGGCACGCTCCGCCTGTGCATCGACTACCGGGGAATAAACGCGATAACCGTTAAGAACCGATACCCCCTGCCCCTTCTGTCTTCCACCTTCGAGTGCCTTTAGGGTGCCACCGTCTTCACTAAGCTGGATCTTCGCAACGCCTACCACCTGATCCGCATCCGGGTGGGAGACGAGTGGAAGACGGCTTTCAAAACCCCGAGCGGCCACTACGACTACTTGGTGGTTCCGTTTGGGCTCACCAATGCCTCAGCGGTTTTCCAGTCCTTAATAAACGACGTGCTACGAGACATGCTGGACAAGTTCGTGTTCGTTTATTTGGACAACATCCTCATCTTCTCCCGCTCGCTCCCTGAACACATCAAGCATGTTCGGACGGTGCTACGCCGCCTCCTGGAAAACTCCTCTGTCAAGTTCAGTCGAGATGGACCCAGAGAAAGTGCAAGCGGTCACGTCATGGTCTGTCCCCGAGACACGCAAGCGGCTGCAACAATTCTTGTGGTTCGCGAACTTCTATCGCCATTTCATCCCTGGGTACCCTCACCGCCCTCACCAGCCCCGCCTCCCCGTGCAAATGGACGGAACGGGCAGAACAGGCGTTTCAGGAGCTCAACCCGTAATGCTGAGTGCCAAGCAGGGAGGCAATGGGTCCCATTTTTATAGTATTTGGTCTTAGCGACCCTTCCTGAACAGGCGAGTGGTCTCCTCAGTTTTGTCTTGTAATGCGGCCGAAGCAGGACAAAGTTGTGATCTCCCTTCTCAAGTGCAGGTAGAGGGGTGGCATTGTATGCATCCTCAAGGGTCACATACAGAAGGTCAATAGTCTTATTTACCCTGGTGTAACAATCCACACTGGGTGAAGGCAGGTGACTTGTCCAAAGTCACGTGATTAAAGTATCCAGAGATCAGCAGCAAGTCAGTAACCGCCAAGTGGATGACGTCACACGCTACTCCCGTGTCGCCACGCAGAGGAACGTCAACAAGAACAGCAATGGCTTGTCCAAACTCCCTGGGCAGATAATAAGGACGCAGGCTCACTGCCTAAAGTTCAATGTCTCTGTAGCAGATGGAAGTCTCGATGTACACATGCCCAGAGTGGCACTATCTGACATTCACATACAGAGCGAGACCACCGCCTTTACTCTTTCCACAGGCTTTGATGTTTCTGTTGGCTCTGATTGTGCTGAAGCCCGGTAGCTCAACGCTAGCATCTGGTATGCTCGCCGTGAGCCACGTCTCACAGAAGCACAACAAACAGCACTTTCAGGACTTCATAGTCTTCACCAGCGTAGCCAGCTCATCAGTCTTGTTCTGCAGTGAGTTAATGCTCGCCAGGATCACTGAGGGTACAGGAGGTCTAAAACGCCACTTCCCGCTTAGTCCTTAGCCTAGGCTTGAGCCACGATAGGACTTCCTCACCTCCACAGGCAAGTGTGGCACCTTATACCTACCCGGGACTGGGATTTCAGGTTGAATAGCAAATCGCTTGAGTAAGCAATAGTCACCATAACACAAAGGATGAGAGAAAGTTTTAGAAAAGTGAGCGAGAACACTGCTGGGAGGCTCCCACACACGGAAAAATCTTACATTTTTTGTCCTCACAAGTGAAATTAACAGTATTTTCCCCCATTTTATACATGTTCCAAATATAGACTAAAAACAGTTGAGACTGTCACAAATTTTGTCCCATCTATTTTTAGCGTTCTGTGTGAAATGATCAGATTTTGCCAGTTTTTGTTCTCTGCCTTTTGTGATGCTTCAATGCACACAGGAGAAATTAACTAGAAATTGTAATTAATATAATTAAGCTGAGAAAAGTGGTGTATTATGTGACCGAAGCGCAGAGATGCCAACATTTTGGTTACGCCTGCATAGCTTGCCTGATTAGATTACCGTATTGGCCCGAATATAAAATGACCTTGATTATAAGACGACCCCCTCTTTTTCAAGACGCAAGTTTGAAAAAATACTTTTTGAACACCACATTTAATTTTTATACAGAAAATGATTACATCTGAAACAAATGATTATAACAATCTATTCGAGAGAAAAAGCATGTTATTTTGCCTCATTCAAATCATGCAGAATCTGTCTATCACTTCTTAATATCTGAACATTTACATATGTAAACTAATGTGCAATCACATTTGTAAATTAATGGCTTCTGTTTTTTGAAATGTAAATAAACCAATCTACTGTGATAAAACAACAAAATTGCAATAACTGCATTAACCATCAAAGTGAAGTCTAACTGTAACTGTAGTCTTGAAACAAATCCGAATATGGAAAAGCATTGCAATAAAATAAGGCAAACTGCTACCGCTATTGTTACCGTATTGGCCCGAATATAAAATGACCTTGAATATAAGACGACCCCCTCTTTTTCAAGACTCAAGTTTGAACAAAAACTTTTTGAAAACAAAAATTTAATTTTTATACAGAAAATGATTGCATCTGAAACAAATGATTATAACAATCTATTCGAGAGAAAAAGCATGTTATTTTGCCTCATTCAAATCATGGAAAATCTGTCTATCACTTCCTAATATCTGAACATTTAATCATGTAAACTAATGTGCAATCACATTTGTAAATTAATGGCTTCTGGTTTTTGAAATGTAAATAAACCAATCTACTGTGATAAAACAACAAAATTGCAATAACTGCGTTAACCATCAAAGTGAAGTCTAACTGTAACTGTAGTCTTGAAACAAATCTGAATAAAGTCAAAGTCAAAAGTCAAAGTCAAAGTCTGCTTTATTGTCAACGTCTTCACATGCCGAGACACACAAAGAGATCGACATTACGTTTTCTCTATCCCACGGTGACAAGACATATTACACGATAGACATACAAGTAAACGACGCAATATAAAAAACAAGAAGGCACAAACAATAAATGATGAGAGTAATAATAAATAATAAATAAACAGATAACACAACAAATAAGAGCCAGTGTGCATACAGACAGTAAAAATACAGGACGCTACGCAGAACGGGGAAGCAAGTTCAGGATCCTAACAGCCTGGAGTATGAAGCTGTTGGCGAGTCTGGTGGTGCGGGAGCGCAGGCTTCTGTACCTCTTCCCAGAGGGCAGAAGCCCGAACAAAGAGTGAGCGGGGTGACTCACATCAGTCACAATCGTGGTCGCCTTGCGGGTGAGATGGGACGTGTAAATGTCCTTCAAGGAAGGGAGCGAAGCACCAATAATCTTACCAGCCGTGTTCACTATGCGGTGCAGGGCCTTCAAGTTGTAGTCAGTGCAGCCGCCACCCCAAACAGCAATACAGCTGGAGAGGACGCTCTCAATGGTGCCGCGGTAAAATGTAGTCATGACGGCCGGAGGAGCGCTCGCTCGCTCGCCTGAGTTTCCGCAGGAAGTACAGGTGGCGCTGGGCTTTCTTTGCCAGTGATGCGGTGTTGGTGGACCAGGAGAGATCCTCACTGATCTGCACCCACAGGAACTTGGAGCTGCTCACTCTCTCCACCACAGCACCGTCGATGGTCAGCGGCAGGTGTTGGGTGTGACCCTTCCGTAAGTCCACAACAATCTCCTTGGTCTTGTCGACGTTCAGCAGGAGGTTGTTGTCCCTGCACCACGTGGTCAGAAGGTCAACCTCCAGCCTGTATTGAGTCTCGTCTCCCTTGGTGATGAGACCCACCAGAGTCGTGTCGTCATGAGGTTTTGTTTGTTCCTGTCTTTGGTAATGTTACCCTGTCTTTTTGTTCCACGTCTTTTACGGTCAGTCATGTTGGTTATGTTAGTAAGTCATGTCAGTTTGCCGAGTCTTTTGAGTTTGTGTCAATAAACCCTGGTCCAAGCTGCAATTGGTCGCCCTGCTCCATTTCCACTCCGATTCGTGACAGAATGATCCGACCACTACAGCGACCAGCGCTTGGACCTCCCTCCACCATCAGCTCCCATTGCGACGCCCGATCCACGTCCATCGTCCGAGCAGGTTCCAGCGCGATCGGCTCCGCTGTCGCCAGCGGACTTCGCTCCAGGGACACCGGGTCCACGGCCGCCATCGGGACTTTGCTCCAGCGACGCCGGACTCGCGGCCGCCATCGGCTCCGCGACAGTCATCGGACTTCGCCGCCATTGGAGTGCCTCCCGGCGCCATCAGACACGCGGCCGCCAATGGGCTCCACCTAAGCGTCACCGGACCCGCGGCATTGCTGGGCCTCGTGCCAACTTTCCGGACCCGCGATCGTCACAGACCCTGCTCCCACTGCTCAAACACTGACTCCTGCTGCTGCGTGCGGCTCTGGTGTACAAATGCCGCTGATCGCGGTCCGGACTTTCAAATGCCGCTGATTGCGGCGAGGACTTTTTTTTAGGTTTTGTGTGAGTTGCTGCCCGAGTGCGGTTCAGGTTCTGTGTGAGTTGGCGCCCGAGTGCGGTTCAGGTTCTGTGTGAGTTGCCGCCCGAGTGCGGTTCAGGTTCTGTGTGAGTTGCTGCCCGAGTGCGGTTCAGGTTCTGTGTGAGTTGCCGCCCGAGTGCGGTTCAGGTTCTGTGTGAGTTGCTGCCCGAGTGCGGTTCAGTTTCTGTATGAGTTGCCGCCCGAGTGCAGTTCAGGGTCTGTGTGAGTTGCCGCCCGAGTGCGGTTCAGGTTCTTTGTGAGTTGCCGCCTGAGTGCGGTTCAAGTTCTGTGAGTTGCCCCCTCCCCCAAGTGCTGCTGATTGCGTTTCAGGTCCCCAGTGTTTGCCGCGATTGTGGCCCTGGGCCCCTGAACGCCTCCGAGTGCAGTTCTGTCCCCCCAAGTGCTGCTGATTGCGGTTCAGGTCCCCAGTGTGTGCCGCGATTGTGGCCCTGGGCCCCTGAACACCGCAGAGTGCAGTTCTGTCCCCCAAAATTTCTGCCTATTGCGGTTCAGTTCCCCAGTGTGTGCCGCGAGTGTGGCCCTGGGCCCCTGAACGCAGTTCTGTCCTCCAAGTCGCCGCCGAGTGCAGTTGTTTCCCCAGTCGCCGCCGAGCGCGGTTCAGGCTGTTTCTAAAACCAGTAGGGTCGTCTGGACTGGTGCGCTTACAATTTGGAGTGCTCAATCCGCCTACCAAGCACGTTTTTGGGATGTGGGAGGAAACTGGAGTGCCCGGAGAAAACCCACGCGGGCCCGGGGAGAACATGCAAACTCCACACAGGGAGGGCCGGAGGTGAAATCGAACCCGCACCCTCCCAAGTGTGAGGCAGACATGCTACCCAGTGCTCCACCGAGCCGCCTTGTAATGTTAACCATGACACACACTTGAATTTTATTGACAAAGAAAACACTGTTTGTTGGCTATCTTTAAGTTAACCAACCCCCCCCCCCCCCCCTCCGACTCCCGCCCGAAATTAGCTGGTAGTGGATAACTAAGCAGGATACACACTAATTAAACCCACGTACTAAAGAAAACACAAATGGTTTGTTGGCTATCTTAAATAACGTGACCAGATTTGGGTTTCTGAAAAAGACACTTTTTTTGGGGGGGGGGGGGCGGGGGGGCTTTGTGTCCAAATAACTAAAAACAACATATATACATTAACAAAAACATATGTACACTGGCATTTTGTTAGTTTTATAGTGGTACACTAAGTAAGAAATATAGACAAAAGAAATATAGCCATCGGTGCAGCATTTGAAGAAAAAGAAAGGGCTCCTCTTCAGTCCTCCTCATGGGGGGTGCGTTGGCAAGAACGCAGCTTCATAAGGATCACGACCCTGACAAAACCACAGGATTTTTTTTATTCAACTCCTCCATGAACGTGCATTTTCGTTTTGGCATTGCTTATAAACACTCGGTGTAGACTGGCCAGCCCACCCTACTTTGTAGCAAAGTGACTAGATTTGAGGAGAAGGGCATGACTTATTTACGAACGATACAGAAAACCCTGGAATTGAGTGAAATGGAACAGAGTGGCAACTCTATTGACAATGTACTGTACATGTATTATGTTTGAGGCAGTCCAACAAAATCATGGAAAATTTTGTAATTCCCCCCGGACATTTCTTTAGGGCTCAAAGGTAGGACATGTCCAGGAAAAAGAGGACGTCTGGTCACCCTATCGTTACACAAGCTCACGTTACTTCAAAGCTTCCGACTCCCGCCCGAAATTAGCTGCTAGTGGATAACTGCACTAGCAGAGAAAATAGCCCGAGCAAAACATTGGAGCGTCATGCCCATACTCAGGCGTCGCTGTCAACGGAAGGCGGGAATGCTATGCCGCCAGCCACAATGATGAAAACCGAAGCTTAGCGCGTGTCTGAGCAGAGGTCAGCACTGTGGCAGGTCCATACGAGGCGAGCCGTCCTCAACAAAGGCCTCCTGGCCCCTGTTGCCAGCGACGACTGGGTATGGGTCATATGATCCAGCGCTTTGCTCTGACTGAATCGCGCGGCACCGGCAATTCACACATGCCCCTAAATAAATTGTGGAGAAAGCCTGATTATGCAGTGTCCACTGACATTACACTAATTGTATGTTTTTGTTGTAGTTTTGGCAGGTCTGTAGCAATGCTGTTCAAAGTACAATACAGAGGAAATAAGAAGTATATCAAACTAAATGGAGCCTCACACTCGGAGTTTCTCAAGGAGGGTAAGTTAATGTCTCTGTTTTTTGTAGCCAAAGACACATTTTGGTTTCACTTTGATAATTTTTGCTCAGTACCCAAATTAACTCTGGAAAAGGCTTTTTACCCGCTTTTTGGCTTCATGCTAGTCTACTAGCTAGTTGTGTGGCTATTAAGATGGAAAAACTAAAAACTTTATTTCTTACTTTGTCCTGTGTATCTGGTAGTAAGATGAACAATAATGCGCCCCAAGTTTCATTTTTATTTCTGTATTAAAAGCTAAAATGAAGTTCAGTATACCCAGTGAATACTATCAGGAGAGGTGACCTACATTCGCTAACAAGGAAATCAGCTAAAACGGCTAGCTGGTCGACATTTACAAACTTTACGCTATGCCGCCATCCAAAATAAATGAGGGCTACGATGAACTTAAATCATCTATTGACTTGATAAGGCAAGACATTACCACACTCTTAGAGCAGCAAGCCACCCTGCTCCAGCTAACGTCTGAACTAACGGAGCTTAAGAAAGCGTCCAAAGAGAAAGATGAAAAAATCCTGTCGCTTGAACGGAGAGTTGATGCTCTGGAGCAGTATTCCCGGCAGAAAGACCTCATAATCTCTGGTCTTAAAACATCACACCGCTCCTATGCCAGGGCGGCGGGTCCTCCGGATCTCTCGACAGATGACTCTCCTTCGGACGAACTGTCAACGCTCGAAAATCAGGTGGTACAGTTCTTCAAGAGTAGGCATATGGAACTCCAGAAAGGAAACATTACCGCTTGTCACACACTCCCAAGAAATCAAAAACGACCAAAAGATGCTCCGAAAATTATCATCCGATTCATCAATAGGAAGCATAAAGTGGATCTTCTGAAGCAATGGAGGAAACTACAGGGAACGGGTGTTTACCTAAATGAGTACCTCACTAAGAAGAATGCTGAGATAGCCTGGAATGCACGCAAACTGAAGAAGGAAAACAAGATTCTCGCAACGTGGGTCAGAAATTGCAAGGTATGGATTAAAACGAACGGAGCAACACCAGAAGATGTCAAAACTCTCGTCGTGAGTGAACTGGAGGAACTGAAGAAATATGGCCTGGTGGTGGGGGAACCTAACATCTACAATGGCTGAATTGATGACCATTATGTGGTACCTATGGACCCTCCGGACGAGAATGGTGGATTACAGCGGAGTACAATATGGCAAACAGAGACTGGCAGGGAGGACATCCATCTCAGGTAGACAGTTCTCTCACACCCTTCATGCCATCTAGTGACATTCTCGCAAATGCAGGAATTTCTGTCCCACCAAATCTAGACTCTTTATTACTTAATTCATTTGATCTAGAGAATGCTAATGCTGGCATCTATGAGTCCTTCTTTAACCCAGATACTAATTATACTCCCCTAAAATCTGTTAAATTGTCATGTGAATATTTTTCTGAAGAAATGTTTAACAAATTGTGCAATACTCCTCCTGGCCACTGCCAAACAAATGTATTCTCCACTGTCCACTTCAATATACGGAGTATCTCTAAAAATCATGATGGTCTAAAAACCTATTTATCAACCTTAACACATTCCTTTTCAGTAATAGCTCTTACTGAAACCTGGATGATTGATAATACATCTAGCTACCCTCTCTCTCACTACACTCCTATACACTCTTGCAGACCAAACAAGCAAGGTGGAGGAGTCTCACTGTATGTAATTGACAACTTCAAATTCTCACCCAGAAAGGATCTAAGTGTTAACTTTGATATGACTGTAGCAGAATCTGTGTTTATAGAACTCTCATCTTGCTCACTTACAAACAACAAAAACGTGATAATTGGATGTATATATAGACCACCAGATTCTGATAAAATGACCTTCAATGAAGCCCTCGACTCTACTCTAGAAATCATAAACAAAGAAAACAAATTATGTGTCCTACTTGGTGACTATAATATTAATTTGCTTGAAACTAAGCAGTTACATACAGCAGACTTCCTCAATATATTATATTCCAGTAACTTTTTCCCTCTTATTAACAAACCCTCCAGGATCACAAGCTCAACGGCCACTCTCATTGACAACATTTTATTTAATTCTCTAGACTACAAGATAACATCTGGCCTGTTGATCTGTGATGTATCTGATCATCTTCCTGTCTTCCATTTCATCCACAGTGATAGTGGTCCGAAAATCAAAAGTCATATTGGTGATCAAATGAAATTCCGTAAATTTACTGAGGAAAACATGGTATCCTTTGTATCTATCATCAGTTCTGTATCATGGAATGAGGTTATTCTATTGCAAGATGTCAACAAAGCCTATCACTCCTTTCAAACAATACTCACAAATGCATTAGAGTCCTCATTTCCTTTAATTTCTAGTCGCAAAAATAACTCTAAGGGGAAACCTTGGATAACGAATGAACTTAAAAAATCCTCACGTAAAAAGAATAAACTATATAGAAAATCTATTGCAAATCCCACCCCTATAAATATAGAAACATACAAGAAATATAAAAATAATTTTACAGTATTATTAAGGAAAACCAAACAAACTTACTATGCTGATAAATTTACACAAGCCTCTGGTGACATCAAAACAACATGGAATCTTATCAACCATTTATTACATCGCAAAAAACCTAACACATCTACCCCAAGTGAGATGTTGGGGAAGAATGGAGCCCATTCTAACCCAATAGATATTTCTAATGGCTTCAATGATTTCTTTATAAATGTTGGCGCTACATTGGCATCTAGCTTCTCAACCTCTGATACAAGCCCCTGTTGCCTAATTACAGGGCAGTTTCCTTCACTCTCTATTCTTGACCCCCCTAGTGTTGAGGAAGTTTACAGCATCGTCATGAGCTTAAAAAACACGGCCCCTGGCCATGACGAGATCAGAAGCATACTTATTAAGAAAATCATTCATTCAATAAAAATTCCACTGACACACATTGTCTCCTTATCATTAAAGTTTGGCATTGTACCCCAAGAACTAAAAATTGCGAAAGTCATTCCTATTTTCAAAGCTGGTGAGACAAATGAATATGGTAATTATCGACCTATATCCATTCTTCCATGCTTTTCCAAGATTCTAGAAAAAATGGTTTATTCAAGATTGGCAAAGCACCTAGAAACAAACAATATTCTCTATAAACATCAATATGGTTTCCGCAAAAAATTCTCTACTGAGCATGCACTGCTTCAGCTTGTCAACCATATCTCAACAGCTCTTGACAATAAGAATTTCGCTCTTGGTGTCTTCCTAGATTTAAGTAAAGCATTTGATACCGTCGACCATAAGATCCTTATCGCTAAGCTAGAGAGATATGGAGTGAACAATTCTGCCCTGAAATGGTTCACAAACTATCTCGCTAACAGAGAACAATATGTATATATAAATGGTTGTTCTTCGAACAGATCGAAAATACTATCTGGGGTCCCGCAGGGCTCAATATTGGGTCCTCTATTATTTTTGATGTACATAAATGATTTCTCCATGTCTTGTTCAAATTTTCTCCCTTTGTTATTTGCGGACGATACTAATCTTATTGCTACCCACGATGATTTTAATTTCCTCATTGCAAGTGTAAATACTGAATTGCACGCTGTTACAAAATGGTTCAAAATAAATAAGTTGTCACTCAATATAAAAAAATGTAACTTCATGATCTTCTGCAATATAAATAAATCTTACCCCAAAGAACAGACCAAAATTTACATAAACAATAACGAAATCCATCAAGTTGCTAGCACCAAATTCTTAGGAGTTATAGTAGACAAACAATTAAACTGGTGTGAACACATTGATTTGGTTTGCAAAAGATCTATGAAAATGCTAGGTATTTTACGAAAAGTTTGTCCCTTGGTCCATCATTCTGCTCATCTCACTCTGTATTATAGCTTCCTGTTTCCTTTTCTTAATTACTGCAACACAGTCTGGGCAGCCACATATCCAACATACCTCAACAAATTACTCATCATACAAAAAAAGTTCCTAAGAATGATCTCTTTCTCGAATAGATATGAACCAACGGCACCGCTGTTTAAAAATTATTCACTATTGCCAATTGATAAAGTAAACATTCATCAAACCTGTCTACTCATCCACAAATATATATATAGGAAACACTGTCTTCCAGCCACCTTTTATAATTTCCTCACATTTGTATCTGATCTTCATTCTTATCCAACAAGACAGAGGGACAATCTCCACCCACCTTCCTGTCGAACATCACGCCATCAATATAATATCTCCTTTAGAGGGCCCTCACTCTGGAATGAGCTACCAATCCACATCCGATCCATATCTTCACAGGCTGCTTTTAGAAAGCAGCTGAAAGACCACCTTCTCTACTCATGATCCTACCAGTACCATAATTACTCCACCGTACTAAGCTGATTCATACTAAGAACATCAACTTAAACCACAATTTATACTCTGATTCTTCCTTGTTTTTATTATTTTCTGCTTGCAGTTTCTTCTGTCCCCTCTAAGCTACTCCTACCTGGTGTCTCTTTGATTGTTTCAACATCGCTATGTGACTATTTTGTTCTCTTGTTTCTCATTTTGTATAGTGTATTTGTTTATGTATATATGCATACACATTCGTACTATGTATGCATGTATAAATATGACGAATTAATATATAGCTTGTTATGCTTTTGTTTGGTTACTTGTGTGTGTGTATGCATGTATATGTAGGTGTATGTGTGTATGTATATGTGTATATATATGTAGGTGTGTGTGTGTGTGTGTGTGTGTGTGTATGTATATATGTATGTAGGTGTATGTGTGTGTGTATATGTGTATATGGGTATGTATGTATGTATATGGGTATGTATGTATATGTATGTATATGTGTATATGTGTATATATATATATATATATATATATATATATATATATGTATATGTATATTTTTTTAAAACACTTGAATGACATTTGACGACACAGCACTTTGTTTGCTTTGTTTGTTTTTTGCACTTTGTTTGTACTGGAGTGGAGCTCTTTACAAGCCCTAGGCTTCGTCTCCCTCCTTGCACTGTTATTGTTATAATAATATGTGCTAAACAATAAACTAAACTAAAACTAAACTAATACAATACACATTTGCTGGATGACATTGGATCAGAGGTCGACAAAAAAGTCTTCAGTGACATTCTGGAAGAAAAATTTGACCATTGTCTGTGGACCATTGTTGACACTCTTTCAGTCACTGGTGGTGGTAAGTGATCATTTGATCAAATTGTTCTTTTTAAGGTTACAGTATTATTCTGTAACCATTGAAATGGACTTTGGTTTGGTGATTGGTTTTCAGCAATATCCTGTTTAAATTTATTTTTCCCAATCAGTGAGAATTAGTTTTGTCAACTTATAAGAATACTTACCTGAGTTACCAACAAGTAGACTATCTGTCATGGACTAAATTGCTTAATACGTGGCGGCATCAACCACAAAAACGGATTGTAGCCTATTACCGGTATTAAAGAACAAAAACAGGTGCAGTTATAACTTTTAAGTTTAACTTTAATGCAGAGCGCCTTATATATGGATCAACTGATAAATGTGTTGATCCACACTGGTTGTACACAGTGCTCTGCCAATACGTTTTAGTACGTTTTAGTATGACTAGTAAATTACAAGGTTGCATCGTTTCCCAGTATTACGGCAACCGTGGTCAGGGGGCGTCACTGAATAGCTGTTGTACCCGCGAGGCTATTTCATTTCAAAATAGGCTGTTCCGTTAATGTTTTTGAGTACGTTTACGAATCAATATCCAACGGAATCATAAATAAGCAGCACCAATGTGTTAAATCAGTCTTTAGTCCAGTGCTTCTCAAATAGTGGGGCGCGCCCCCCTTGGGGGGGCGCAGTGCTATACCTGGGGGGGCGCGTGTGACCCTGGGGAACAGGCTTTTTCTTTGGCAGTACTAGAATAAAGTGTAATTGCGCCTTTACTACAGCATGGGGCAGTGGCGCTCTCATTGTTACTTCTGTCACGTTTGCGACAGTGCAACATTTTACGACTTACAAGACAAGTTAGGATAGTCACGGTGGGGAGGCGGGGCGCGAATAGTTTTCTTCTTGCTAGGGGGGGGGGCGTAACAGAAAATAATTGAGAAGCACTGCTTTAGTCTGTTCCGATCACTTTTATGGGAGATAGTTTGAGAAACGTGATTGTTTACCGGGGGCTGCCACGACACATTGCTGAGGCTCATGGGAGTCTGCGAGCTGAGGCTCATGGGAGTTTGCAGGTGGCTAATGCTATAATGATAGCTGCTATACGCACGAGGCTATATCATTTCAAAATAGGCTGCTCCGTTAATGTTTTGAGTAAATTTACCGATCGATATGGAAGGGAAACAAAAGTAAGCAGTACCAATGTGTTAGATCGAACTTTAGTCAGTTCCGATCATTTAATATGAGATAGTTTGAGAAACGTGATTGTTTACAAAGTGCTTATTGGCTAGTGGATATATACCGCAACCCTAGTCAACCTCAGTTTGTTGCAGTATAGCTTCTATTTTATGCGCCTTTTAATCCGGTGCGCCCTATATATGAAATCATTTCTAAAATAAAAAATTCAATGAAGGTGCACCTTATACTCCAGTGCGCCTTATGGTGCAAAAAATACGGTACATTCTTTTGCCATGTTTTTTGACATCAACGTTTTTTGTTTGTCTTACTTTAAATTTGTTTTTAAGCTTGTCAATAGAGTTCTGAAACAAAAGCCGGTAGGGGAGAAAATACTTAATACAAAAGGAGAGATGAAGAATCGAACACGCCGTGAACTTGTCAACATTGTTGTCACTGATATCTTGGAAAAGTATGGGAACGTCAAATGCCATCATGGTGCACGATTCAGTCAACAGTATATTCATAGTATTTCATTGTTCATTAAAAAAAAAAAACGGGTGGTTGTAATAAAATTACATTATCAGTAAAGAACAACAATGGTGTCAGGTCTAAGTACCATCAGACATTAAACCACCTGGAAGGAAGAGGAGAAGACAACCAAAACAGGTTTACTCCCAAGGAGAATGATAGAGAAAGGAACCTCAGTTACAAACTCCATCAATTGTGAGTCCTTACTCCACGTGCCCCTCTTTTTAATGTTTTGGTTGCCCTAGTTACAGAGGCATTGCTGCACTAAAGGGAGGGGAGATTGTGGCTGTAGCAACCCTGATCGGCTAAGGAATGTAGTGTGGTGTTTATTAGCACTTCATTGTCGGCCCGTCACTTAAATTATTCCAACATTTCCCTCCTGTTTATCACATATATGCTCAATTTTTACATTACCAAAGACAACCACTTCTCTTTATTTTCCGTTGTCGGATCACAAGTATGAGCACAAATATGTTTACCGTTTTTTTCCGTGTATAGTGCGCAAAATTTAACTAATTTATTGTCCTAAAATCTGGGGTGCGCATTATACATGGGTACAAAAAAAAATTGTAATTTTTTTTTTTTAATTTTTTTTTTTTTTTTTTTTTTTTTAAGTCCCAATGATCGTCACACACGCAGGGAGGCAATGGGTCCCATTTTTATAGTCTTTGGTATGGTCTTAACTAGGCTGGATGTAATTGTTTTTGTTGGCGTTGATTTCTCCGACTGCCCGTAAACGCACCACCGCGCTCCGTGCGCGCACGGGAAAAAGGCGGCTCTGTATGGGAGAGACGTTGAAGAGGAATAAAAACACCCTTGGAAACCAAAACTTGCCCCTCGTCGTGACTCGGAGCCGCAACAAATGTTTCGGATTTGTGTAGGGTACATTGTGTCAGACAGCAAACGAGCAGGTGATCGAGCAAGCGTCTGATACGAGAGCATTGCGGTCGCATGGAGCGTGTTTGAAAAAAATTTAAAAGAAATTCATAAAAATTGGGTGCGTATTATACATGGGTACAGGCTTTTTTCCAGTATCAGCATACCATTTTTAGGGTGCGCACTATACACGGAAAAAAACGGTACACCAAAAAGGATAAATGTTGCGACATCATCAGTCGGAAACACACAGATCTGGGAAAAAGTCTGTAAACTCAAGTGCAAGAATTGCATCATCATCATCGTTATCATCAACATGCTGGCGTTCAGACATTAGGCATACCCGGGCCGTCTTGTCTTCCATGGGCGATATTGCTGTAGTGATGAGACGATTAAACAGAGCACGCAGACATGGAATACAACAACATCCACACAAGGTGAGTATAGCAGTTATTGAGGACACAAGGGCTTTATACTTCCCAAAAGCAGTCATCCACTTTTAGTGCTCTTTCATCCTAGTGTTGCAGGCTTGCAATCGCCTTCGTCAGGCTCCCATCAGGGCCGGTGTCGTTCTCGATGAAGGTGCAGCATTGTTCTCTGAACATTGCGCAGACCCTTCCTTTCTCAGACAACAACATAACAGGAGCATTGCCTTTCTGGACTACTGTAATGTACTATTTTCGGGTCTTCCTAAGTCCCGCATCAAAAGTCTACAGTTAGTACAAAATGCTGCTGCAAGACTGCTCTCTCGGACTAGAAAATTTGATCACATTACCCCAATACTAGCCAACTTACATTGGCTCCCGGTCCATTGAAGATGTGACTTCAAGGTTCTTCTATTAACCTATAAATCACTGCATGGCTTAGCGCCTTCATATCTCGTCGACCTAGTTGTCCCTTATGTTCCGTCTCGTAACCTTCGTTCGCAAAACGCTACCCTTTTAGCGACACCGAGGGCCAAGAAAATGTCTGCAGGCTCTAGAGCATTTTCTATTCGGGCTCCAGAGCTTTGGAATGCCCTACCAATGGATAGGACTGCTACCTCAGTAGAAACATTTAAGACACGTTTAAAGACACATTTCTATGACATGGCCTTTAACTAACCTGTAGTGGCCGATTCGGCTGGAGTTTGTTTTCTCTCCCTCTCCACCCCCTCCCTTCCCCCTCCCCGGCCGGGGAGGTGGTTAGGTGGCACCCATGCTGACAGCGGCTATCTCGATTCTCGTGGGCCAATTCAGGATGGGGGAACTGCAGCTCAACATCCTCGACAGGACAATTGAGGGCTCCTTCGGCAGCCCTCTGCTCTGACATGGACATCCACTTTTTATTTCATTGATTTTCATATTGTATCATTTGTGCCCTCTCTGCATCCATTCCAACCTGGTGATCCTGAAAGGGGGATCCTTCCTACTGTGGTCCCTTCTCAAGGTTTCTCATTTTCCCCCGGTAGGGGTGTTTAAGTTTTTCCTTGCCCTTTTGGGAGCTTAAGAGACTGCTTGTGATTTAGGGCTGTACAAATAAATAAACTTGAACTTGGATAGACATTAGGGAAGGCGTGGCTAGCTGTTCATGCACTGCCTCAAGTCCCGCTTGTGTCCGTTTGCCCAATTTCTGCATGTTGCAATGGATGTACCGTATTTTCCGCACTATTAGGCGCACTTAAAAACGTACATTTTACTAAAAAAAAAAACAGTGCGCCTTATAATGCAGAGCGCCTTATATATGGATCAATTGATGAATTTGTTGATCCATACTGGTTGCACACAGTGCTCTGCCAAAATCTTTCAGTACGTTTTAGTACGATTAGTATATTACAAGGTCGCATCGCTTCCCAACATTACGGCAACTGTAGTCAGGGGGCGTCACCGAATGTTGTACCCGCGAGGCTATTTCATTTCAAAATAGGCTGCTCCGTTAATGTTTCGAGTAAATTTACGGATTGATATGGAAGGGAAACATAGGTAAGCAGTACCAATGTGTTAGATCGAACTTTAGTCAGTTACAATCATTTTATATGAGATCGTTTGAGAAACGCGATTGTTTACACTTTGCTGAGGCTCATGGGGGTCTGCAATCTGAGGCTCATGAGAGTTTGCGGGTGGCTAATGCTTTAATAATAGCTGGTATACGCACAAGGCTATTTCATGTCAAAATAGGCTGCTCTGTTAATGTTTTGAGTAAATTTACGGATTGATATGGAAGGGAAACATAGGTAAGCAGTACCAGTGTTAGATCGAACTTTAGTCAGTTCTGATCATTTTATAGGAGATTGTTTGAGAAACGCGATTGTTTACAGAGGGCTCATAGATTATTGGTTAGTGGATGCATACCGCAACCCTAGTCAACCTCAGTTTGTTGCAGTATAGCTTCTATTTTATGCGCCTTTTAATCCGGTGCGCCCTATATATGAAATACCGTTTTTTTCCTTGTATAATGCGCAAAATTTAGCTAATTTATTGTCCTAAAATCTGGGGTGCGCATTATACATGGGTACAATTTTTTAAAAAAAAATTAAATATCTTTTTTTTTTTTTTAGAAAATCATGGTACAACAAAACCAACAACAGGACTGACCGACAAAGACGTGGAACAAAAAGACAGGGTGACATTACCAAAGACAGGAACAGAAACCAAACAGACATCATGACATCATCCGACGGTGAGCGAGGGGCAGACAGGACTTAAATACAAAACACGTTACATTGATTGAGGTGACACAGGAAGGGAGGGGCGACGCGAACAGAAACTATGGCAACCTAGACACATAGCAAAACTGGGGACGAGACATGACAAATCTCCCTCGAAATAAAACTTGAAATTACCTTTCTTCTTGTTTGTTGTCAATCGCGCATAGCGTTCAGCCATCCTGCCCAACACACTTAGTCAGTAAAATTCATAATAGACGACACATCGTTTGATGCGAAGGTGCAATCCTTGATGGTGTGTTATTGTCAAATATTGTTGGTTTTTTAATCTCCATTGCGGACCGGACGTCATTCTAAGGCAGTATAACTGCGCATGCGCACTATGGGTCAGCTGCGCAGAACGGATGCGCAAGACACGTCAGCTATTTACTAATGAGAGATGAATGTGATAGTTTAATACAATGAGCAAATAACAAAATGCGTATTACAGGTAATATTTTATTTCACAACACTTTGCCTTGTTCCTTTCGTCTCTGCTGTTCACTTCAAACACGCTCCATACGACCGCAATGCTCTCGTATCAGACGCTTGCTCAATCACCTGCTCGTTTCCTTTCACAATGTACCCTACACAAATCCGAAACATTTGTTGCGGCTCCGAGTCACGATGAGGGGCAAGTTTTGGTTTCCAAGGGTGTTTTTATTCCTCTTCAACGTCTCTCCCATACAGAGCCGCCTTTTTCACGTCCGCACGCCTTTTTCACATGTGCGCACGGATCGCGGTGGTGCCTTCACGGGCAGTCGTAGAAATCCACGCCAACAAAAAAAATACATCCAGCCTACTTAAGACCATACCAAAGACTATAAAAATGGGACCCATTGCCTCCCTGCGTGTGTGACGATCATTGGGACTTAAAAAAATAAAAATTGAAATTAAAAAAAACATTTTTTAAAAATTGGGTGCGTATTATACATGGGTACAGGCTTTTTTCCAGCATCAACATGCCATTTTTAGGGTGCGTATTATACATGGGGGCGCATTATACACGGAAAAAAACGATAATTTCTAAAATAAAAAAATCATTGAGGGTGAGGGTTAATCCAGTGCGCCTTTTGGTGCGAAAAATACGGTAATTTATCCTGTCAACGTTCTTGTTCATCGTACACCAGCAGCAAATGGAGGACTCCCATCCTGCTGCAATTTGGTCAATTAATTCTTATTAATCAGGAACTCCTCTGGGGACTCTAATTCCATCAATTTCAGTCAGATCATGGTCGCCACTCAAATTTAGACATTTTGGTTTTTTCCAGCTTTTTCCCAGATCTTGGCATGTCGATACATATACAATTCTGGTTGACTACATTCTCTAAAAGCAATGGTTTCTTTTCTTTTCTCTTTGTTTTTTCTCAACGCATATTATATAGAACACTCTGCCGCACATTTCACAATCAGTAGACGTGACAGATTTCACGCAATCTTTTGTCAATGGCAACGGTACAACATAAAGAATCGGTCGTAAACCCATACATATGACATTCATTATTTTTTCTGTCTTTGCAGCTTGTTTTGCCATTAGCAATCTCAATTGATTCTTCCCTATGGCGGCTCGGTGGGGCACTGGCTAGCACATCCGCCTCATAGTAAGGAGGGTGCGGGTTCGATTCCACCTCCGGCCCTCCCTGTGTGGAGTTTGCATGTCCTTCCCGTGTCCGTGTGGGTTTTCTCCGGGCGCTCCGGTTTCCTCCCACATCCTCAAAACCATGCTTGGTAGGCCGATTGAGCGCTCCAAATTGCCCCTGGGTGTGAGTGCGTGTGCGGATGGTTGTTCGTCTCTGTGTGCCCTGCGATTGGCTTGCAACCAGTTCAGGGTGTCGCCCGCCTACTGCCCGATGACAGCTGGGATAGGCTCCGGCAAGCCCCCGTGGGGATAAAAGCGGTACAGAAAATGGATGGATGTTTCTTCCCAGGGGCTCACCGCCTGTGGGAGGGGCCAAAAGGGTCAGGTGCAGTGCAAGCTGGGCGGCAGCCAAAGGCAGGGACCTTGGCGGTCTGATCCCCGGCTGCAGAAGCTGGCTCTTGGGACATGGAATGTCACCTCTCGGGCTGGAAAGTAGCCCGAGCTGGTGTGCGAGGCAGAATAGCTCCAACTAGATATAGTTGCCTCCACGCACAGTTTGGGTTCCGGTACAAGCCCTCTCGAGAGGGGCTGGACTCTCTTCCACTCTGGAGTTGCCCACGGTGAGAGGCGTCGAGCAGGTGTGGGGATACTTATTGCCCCCCGGCTGGGCGCCTGCACATTGGGGTTCACCCCGGTGAACGAGAGGGTAGCCTCCCTCCGCCAACGGGTCCTGACTGTTGTTTGTGTGTATGCACCAAGCGGCAGCTCAGAGTACCCACCCTTCTTGGAGTCCCTGGAGGAAGTGCTGGAGAACGCTCCTTCTGGGGAATCCATCGTTCTACTGGGTGATTTCATTGCTCACGTGGGCAATGACAGTGAGACCTGGAAGGGCGTGATTGGGAGGAACGCCCCCCCCCGATCTGAACCCGAGCGGTGTTCTATTATTGGACTTCTGTGCTCGACACGGATTTTCTATAATGAACACCATGTTCAAACATAAGGGTGTCCATGTGTGCACTTGGCACCAGGACACCGTAGGCCGCAGTTTGATGATTGACTTTGTAGTCGTGTCATCGGATTTGTGGCCGCATGTTTTGGACACTTGGGCGAAGAGAGGGGCAGAGCTGTCAACTGATCACCACCTGGTGGTGGGGTGGCTTCGATGGTGGGGGAAGATGCCGGTCCGACCTGGCAGACCCAAACGCTCTGTGAGGGAACTGCTGGGAACGTCTGGCGGAATCCGCTATCAGAAAGAGCTTCAACTCCCACCTCCGGCAGAGCTTTTCCCACGCCCCGGGGGACGCGGGGGACATTGAGTCCGAGTGGACCTTGTTCCGCACCTCCATTGTTGAGGCGGCTGACCGGAGCTGTGGCCGTAAGGTCATTGGTGCCTGTCGTTGCGGCAATCCCCGAACCCGCCGGTGGACACCAGCGGTAATGGATGTCAAGATGAAGAAGGAGTCCTATCGGGCCGTTTTGGCCTGCGGGACTCCGGAGGCAGCTGACAGGTACCGGATGGCCAAGCGGAACGCGGCTTCGGCGGTTGCTGAGGCAAAAACCCGGGCGTGCGAGGAGTTTGACGAGGCCATGGAGAATGACTTTCGGACGGCTTCGAGGAAATTCTGGTCCACCATCCGGCGTCTCAGGAGGGGGAATCAGTGCAACGTCAACACTGTTTACAGTGGAGATGGCGTGCTGCTGACCTCGACGCGGGACGTCGTGTGTCGGTGGGGAGAATACTTCGAAGACCTTCTCAATTCCACCTACACGCCTTCCATTGTGGAAGCAGGGCCTGGGGACTCTGAGGCGGACTCTCCAATCTCTGGGGTCGAAGTCACTGAGGTAGTTAAAAAACTCCTCGGTGGCAAGGCCCCGGGGGTGGATGAGATCCGCCCGGATTTCTTAAGGACTCTGGATGTTGTGGGGCTGTCATGGCTGACACATCTCTACAACATCGCGTGGACATCGGGGACAGTGCCTCTGGATTGGCAGACTGGGGTGGTGGTTCCCCTCTTTAAGAAGGGGGACCGGAGGGTGTGTTCCAATTACAGGGGAATCACACTCCTCAGCCTCCCTGGTAAGGTATATTCAGGGGTGCTGGAGATGAGGGTCCATCGGGAGGTCGAACCTCAGATTCAGGAGGAACAGTGTGGCTTTCGTCCTGGCCGTGGAACAGTGGACCAGCTCTTCACCCTCAGCAGGATCCTCGAGGGTGCATGGGAGTTCGCCCATCCAGTCCTCAAGTGTTTTGTGGACTTGGAGAAGGCGTTCGACCGTGTCCCTTGGGAGGTTCTGTGGGGGGTGCTTCGGGAGTACGGGGTACCGAGCCAACTGATAAGGGCGGTTCGGTCCCTGTATCACTGATGCCAGAGTTTGGTCCGTATTTCCGGCAGTAAGTCGGATTCGTTTCCAGTGAGGGTTGGACTCCACCAAGGCTGCCCTTTGTCACCGATTCTGTTCATAATTTTTATGGACAGAATTTCCCGGCGCTCCCGAGGCGTTGAGGGTGTCCGGTTTGGGGACCTCAGCATCGCGTCTCTGCTTTTTGCAGACGATGTGGTGCTGTTGGCTTCTTCAGGCCGTGATCTCCAGCTTTCACTGGAGCGGTTCGCAGCCGAGTGTGAAGTGGTCGGGATGAGGGTCAGCACCTCTAAGTCCATGGACCTCGATCGGAAAAGGGTGGAATGCCCTCTCCGGATCGGGGATGAGATCCTGCCCCAAGTGGAGGAGTTTAAGTATCTTGGGGTCTTGTTCACGAGTGAGGGGAGGATGGAGCGCGAGATCGACAGGCGGATCGGTGCAGCGTTGGCATTAATGCGGACTCTGTACCGGTACGTCATGGTAAAGAGAGAGCTGATCCAAAAGGCAGAGCTCTCAATTTACCGGTCGATTTACGCTCCTACCCTCACCTATGGTCACAAGCTATGGGTCGTCACCAAAAGAACGAGATCCCGGATACAAGCGGCCGAAATGAGTTTTCTCTGCAGGATGTCCGGGCTCGCCATTAGAGATAGGGTGAGAAGTTCGGTCATCCGGGAGAGACTCGGAGTAGAGTTGCTACTCCTACACGTTGGGAGGAGCCAGATGAGGTGGCTCGGGCATCTCATCAGAATGCCTCCTGGACGCCTTCCTGGGGAGGTGTTCCGGGCATGTCCCACCGGTAGGAGACCCCAGGGACGACCCAGGACGCGCTGGAGAGACTATGTCTCTCAGCTGGCTTGGGAACGCCTTGGGATCCTCCGAGAAGAGCTAGATGAAGTTGCTGGGGAGAGGGAAGTCTGGGAGTCCCTCCTGAAGCTGCTGCCCCCGCGACCCGACCCCGGATAAGCGGAAGAAGATGGATGGATGGATGGATGGATAAAAGAACCAGTGAAGTGATATGAACAGAATCGCCCTTATCAGTGGGCTCGGCACCCAGTACTCCCGAAACACCCCTGACGGAACTCCCCGAGGGACACGGTCGAATGCCTTATCCAGGTCTACAAACAGATGTGGACTGGTTGAGCGAACTCCCATGCACCCTCAAGGATTCTGCCGAGGGTACAGGGTCCACTGTTCCACGGCCAGGACGAAAACTACACTGCTCCTCCTGAGTCCGAGGTACGACCTCCCCACGGACCCTCCTGACGAACCTCCCGACGAACCATCCGTTTGACTACAGGGATATTGTTTCTTTCCTTGAAAGCCTCATTTCGTTTTTAGTAAAGAAAATTTTGTCGTGCTTTAACAAAAAGCTCAACTTTGGTCTCATCTGTCCATATAAAATTGTCCCTAAAGGGTTTTGTCTTCTCTCCATAAGTGTTTGAAAACTCCAACCAGGGTGTTGGATAATAGTATGGTGACTGTGAACATGGTAAATGGACTGCACTTATGTAGTGCTTTTTATCTACACCACATGGTGCACTTTACAATGCCTCACATTCACCCATTCACACACATTAAAATACCAATGGTAGGCTGATACCCATGCAAGGCGCTGCCAGGTCCACACTAAAACATGTACATGATCTAACTCAGTGCTTCTCAATTATTTTCTGTTACGCCCCCCCCTAGCAAGAAGAAAACTATTCGCGCCCCCCACTCCCCACCGTGACTATCCATCTCTGCATAACATTTTATCCTTATTAACATAAAAGAAAAAAAGAAAGACATATGGTCAAACTTACAAAGAATAACTATATCAAATCCTGTTTTAAGTCTGCAACAGAAAAGATTTTAAGTGCATCAATGCCTGAAATTAAAAAGAAAATCCTTGTTTAAACTGTAAACATGTTTGACCAACTAATTGCACCATTGCAAAATTAAATCAAATCAATAAATAATATTCTCCAACTGTACTCACAGTGAAGCCAAGCGCTAAATACGCTTCGTCGTATTTCCTCGTCTTAGCTTTCGGCTGACTTTCTTTTGTTTCATTATCTTTGTTTCTCTCCGCTTTTCTTTTCATCCCTGTTAAAAACTTTTTCATGTTGGTGGTTGTTATGTTGAATAACGGAGGCTATAGACGGGACGCAGTCGGAGCTTTCTGTTGACTCAACACTGCTAACCAAGGCAAACCTGTTGTCTTGTAAGTCGTAAAATGTTGCACTGTCGCAAACATGACAGAAGTAACAATGAGAGCGCCACTGCCGCTTACTGTAGTAGATGCGCAATTACACTTTATTGTAGTACTACCAAAAAAAAAAGCGCGCCCCACTATTTGAGAAGCACTGATCTAACTAATGCATTGGCGCTGCAGGCTGTGGTATCTGCAAGTAAGAAAAGACCCAGCGATTTAAACTTAAAATTACAGTCTTAGTAGGAAAGAGGCAAGAAAAAACTTACAGCAGAAAAGTTACAACCACAAATAAAAACACTGGATGATTAAACAGCTGAAGAAAAAAAGGCAGATGAACAAGGAAAACAAGCTTGAATCACAACAAAAGAAGTTTTACAACAGCTATAATATAAATCTAGCCAATTTACTCTGTGATTTGGTGGGTCTTAGTGTGTATGACTGAATATGAGTAGCAAGAGTCCATTAAAAAGGACCTATGTGGCACATAACAAGGTGAGGACCCACGATTTTACCACAGGGAACACATGCACACAGATACACACACGAATGCACGTACGCACGCGCACACACACACACACACACACTGATGAGGGGACAAGGAAAGTAAAGAGTGTCTGTAATGAGAAGTCGTATTTTTTTTAGGCCTATTTAGTGGCCTATTCCTTGAGTCACAGCTTCATTAATAGCTGGGCAGAGTACATGTGAGTGTTGCATGAGAGGTATCAAATGTGCGGCTGAATGTAGGGGAACGGGGGGGGGGGAGGGGGGGCGAGACAGAGAGAGAGAGAGAGACAGAGAGACAGAGAGACAGAGAGACAGAGAGACAGAGAGACAGAGAGACAGAGAGAGAGAGAGATCATTTCTCCCCCATGCTGTGAGTCTTGACTCAACACGGGGGACAATCACAGACATCATATTGGGTTAATGATATGTTTAACATGACTGATATTTATTGTTTGTTTATTTAGTTCTATGTTACTGGTGCATGCCAGCTGATCTGTGATCCGCTCTTCTATGTAACCACTCTTGGGTATGGATACTGCTGGACACTGAATTTCCCCCTGGGGTCAATAAATGCAGTGCCAATGCAATCTGTCTATCTGTCTGTCCGCCCATCCGCCCGGTGCACAAAGCAAGCTGGCGAGCCAGTTGGCGAGCATTGTGCAACGTCAAGGCAGACAAGGGAAAGGCAGGTTCGTAGTCTTGGACAGACAAGAGGTCAGATCTAACAGAGAAATAAAAAAAACGGGAAGCAAGCAAGCAAGCAGGTGTATTGTTACACAGCGGATCAGGTGAACAGTAGTCAGGGAACAGAGCGGGAACACAACGGTAACAGGCGTACATGTGGCAAAGCAGACGAACCCGCCAGTGCAGTCTGTAAATAGGAGAGCCAGGAGAAGGTATGGTGATGAAGCGATGTCAGGCAATGAGTGCTTATTAGTTGCAGGCGGAAGAAAGGGGCTGACCAGGGTGCTGAAATAACAGTGAGAGGAGCACGTGGAAGAATAGACTTAGATTTAGACAGACTTTATTGTCATTTTGTAAACACTTGGTGCACACATAATACATTACTATGTAATATGTATGAAATAAGATAAGTATGAGTGCAGCCAGATGCGTAGCCAGGAATTTTTCCAGTAGGGGCGCACGCCCACAGGAAAAAAAATCGAACATCACCCATGCCGTTCGCTGATCACTAAAACAACATCCGGGTCCGGGAGGCAAACGGTGATTGGATAACATCACACACATAGAATAGCGCAAGCACATTCGCGCAAGACCGAAAGAAAAAAACGGCATGAAAATGAAGAATCGAAAAAGCTCGATTTTTTTTCAACCGGGGCACCGCCCCGGCTCGCCCCGGCTTGGCTACGCCTCTGAGTGCAACAGTGATAAAGCATGTAAACAGTGCAGCTGACCATGGTGCTGATCGTACAGACCACCAGATCTCCTTGTCTTCCTTCTGCTGTCCAGATGTCACACCCAGTGCCTTCCTCGCTGTGCCCCTCAGTACATCTGTGGTACGTTATCAGCTGTTCACAATTGCTTCTTCATCATCCACTTCTTCTCTCACCTTCTCACTTAATTTCAAAACTTACTTCTTCAGCTCCCACCATTTGATCCTTTGTTGAGCTCTGACTGTCTTCTTCTTCTTCACCTCTAAAGTCAATCTACAAACCACCATCCTATGCTGTCTAGCTACACTCTGACCTGAGAATGTTTCATTCAGAATTGAGTGTTGTCTTTATTTTTTCTAACCGTGTGTGCACGTGTGTGTGCATGTGTGTACGCGTGTGTGTGCGTGCGTGAGTGTGTGTGTGTATGCATGAGTGTGTGTGTGTGTGTGTGTGTGGGGGGGGGGCGTGATGTCCATGTGTGGTCATGTGTATGATGTGGCTCTTTGCGGTAACACAGTAAAAAATGTGGCTCCTAGTCTCTGACTGGTTGGCCATCCCTGGTCTATAACATCTCCCTGTTACGCCCAATTCTACATGGGGCAAGTCAAGCAAAATGCCAAAAGAAAGAACACTCCACCCATGCGCACAGTTAGACTAAGCTTTGTGCTAGACTTGCGCCCAAAACAAAAATAGGGCCCACTCAATAATTAGCTGTCACGGATGCAAGAATGTAATTTGTTTATTGTTACTTGGTCATCTTTGTGTCGCCCTCATATCTGGTTAGTTCCTACTGAGTACTTTCCGTGTGCAGGTGTGTCGGTGAATAATAAATCTATTCTGTCTATTCTGTCTTCATTGATGAAAGTTCTTGTCACTTCGAGAAGTTTTGCTTGTTGTAAAAACTGTGTCTGGTCTTTGAATTAGTATCCTAAACTTAATATTTGGTAGCAAACAGTTTCCATCCATCCATCCATCCATCCATCCATCCATCCATCCATCCATCCATCCATCCATCCATCCATCCATCTTCTACCACTTATCCGGGGTCGGGTCGCGGCAGCAGCAGCTTTAGGAGGGATGCCCAGACTTCCCTCTCCCCAGTCACTTCATCCAGCTCATCCCGGTAAAGAGTCCAAGGCGTTCCCAGGCCAGCTGAGAGACATAGTCTCTCCAGTGTGCCCTGGGTCGTCTCCGGGACCTCCTAGCGGTGGGACATGCCCAGAACACCTCCCCAGGGAGGCGACCAGGAGGCATCCTAATAAGATGCCCGAGCCACCTCATCTGGCTCCTCTTAACGTGGAGATGGAGCGGCTTGACTTAGAGTCTCTCGCGGAAGACCGAGCTTCTCACCTTATCTCTAAAGGAGAGCCCGGACACCTTGCGGAAGAAACACATTTCAGTCACTTGTATCCCGGATCTAATTCTTTTGGTCACGACCCATAGCTCGTGACCATAGGTGAGGGTAGGAGCGCAGATCGACCAGTATATCGAGAGCTTCGCCTTTCTGCTCAACTCTCCATCAAGACAGACTGGTACAGAGTCCGCATCACAGCAGACGCTGCATTGATCCGCCTGTCAATCTCACGCTCCCTCCTGCCCTTGCTCGTGAACAAGACCCCAAGATACACTTGGGGCAGGATCTCATCCCCGACCCAGAGGGAGCATTCCACCCTTTTCTGACTGAGGACCATGGTCTCAGATTTTGAGGTGCTGACCCTCATCCTGACCGCTTCACACTCGGCTGCGAACTGCTCCAGCGAGAGCTGGAGGTCACGATTTGAAGAAGCCAACGACACCACTTCGTCTACAAAAAGCAGAGATGCAGAGAATACTGAGGTCACCAAACCCGACGCCTTCAACGCCTCGGCTGCTCCTATCATAGCAAATGCCAGAGAGTTAAAATCCCAGAGATTTGATGACGAGAGTATTAATTTTATACTTTGGTGTCAAATGGACACAAAGTACACTTCTCAGGTTGCACCTCTATAAATAGTGTTAGTGTAGCGCAGTGGTCACCAAACTACGGCCCGCCAACCCTGAACAAATTGTATTATTAAACTTTATTTTTGGGTCATTTTGCCTGCAATGACTGCGTTTCCCCAGTAGATGGGGAAGTGCTTGCCTGCGCATTTACTACCGGAAGCCGTGTCAGAAAGCTCGGTGCACACTCACAAGTGCGTGTACGTACTCAGTAGTACGGACATGGCGCACTCGCGCTCTATTTGTATCAGTCCCGAATTTAGAGCGTGGGCTGTGACGACAGCATTCTTGTAAATCGCACGCTGAGCTTTCAGATGCAGTTTTGCGCTAAAGCCACCCACAAACCTTCCCCTGGAATCCTTCCATTAAAACGAGTCGCCCAAGGAAAAGCAAGCTGGACACAGTGCCGAGCGTTTAAAAGAGAGTGGCCAATTTGGCTCGACGTACGCGACGTGACGTTCAGCCACATGAACGTCAACATCAACCCGTCACAGATCGAGGTAAACGGACCAACACCTCGGATCTCGCCTAAGAATTGCCACAACAAATTTTACTCCAGACTATGACGCACTAGCAAACTTTAACAAAAAAAGACAGCGGTGTCTACAAGCCTACTGGAACCTACAAAAGGATTATAAGGAAGGAACACAAGAACTTTAAGAGACTGCTCATATGTGTCAGAGAGATTCTGCTCTGACAACTGAGCTGAACTTTTATCTGTTAAGATTGTGCATGGCACAACAGAAAGTTAATGTTCCATGGCTTTTTTTTCTATGAAGAACCCAGAGAGAGTTATTTAGTTATTATTTATTTCATTAATAGTGTTATTATTTGTTTCCTGACTTTTTTTCTGTAAAGAACCTGGGAAGGGTTATTAAATAACTGTTATTTGGTTATGTGTGGCTTTCTGGAAAACAATAAAAATTTTAAGCTCCCCTACGATCGTCACACTTTTTCTGTTACAAACTGACACCGGCCCCCCATCAGAGAAGGAAAAAGTTATGTGGCCCTCACAAGAAAAAGTTTGGGGACCCCTGGTGTAGCGTTATTGAGGAGTTTATTTTATAATGATGGACTCCTAGAGAGTCTATTTGCTTGAATGAGTCCGCATCAAAAGATAGGTTTTGATTTCATCATCAGCTCTCCAAGCCCTTTCATTGATTGAATCGAGTAACGTGTTTTGAGCTCTTCTGCATATGTGCAGCAATGGCGCACTAACCCACAATGGCTAGACAACAATTCGCTGCAGCAGATAAAGTCTAAAGTGAATAAATAATGCAAAATATCAAGTATTTCAAACCTCAAAAGTAACAGCGTAAATAACTAAAAATGCTCACGTCGACAGGCAACCACAATTTGAATTTAGTTTAGCTAACGTGCTATAGCAGTTGTAAAGTCAGTACAAATGTTAAATTTACCAGAATTGATATTGTGTTTGTAATGTTAGCCATTACACACAATTGAATGTTATTGACAAAAAAAAAAGATCATTTGTTTGTTGGTTATCTTTAAGTTAACCCCCCTCCCTCTTTGGCAAGCTTCAGACTCCTGCCCAAAATTAGCGTGTGGTAGTAGCTGGCGTTTTTTTCAGGGTGTGTCCGATCCATTCCTATTTTCGCCTCAGTATTTATTTCTCTACTGGCTCCTGTCTTCCTCTCTGCCACAGTTCTTCATTTCTGATTTTGTCTGGCCATCTGATTCTGAAGATGCTCCTCAGACAGCAGTTGATGAAGGTTTGTATCTTCTGCACGTACTTTTCGTCCTTCTCCACGTCTCTAAACCGTAGAGAAGGATGCTTTTCACGTTGGAGTTGAAGATATGCACTTTAGTTGTGGCTATTTCTTTGGAGGACCAGATGTTTTTTTAGAATAATGAACGCTGCTTTGGCTTTGCCTACTCTCGGAGTGATGTTGCTGTCTGTGCCCCCCTGACCATCTATGATGCTGCCGAGGTAGGTGAAGGAGTCAACCTCCTGTATGGGATTTCCCTCTACTGTGATTGGGTTGTTGGTTGAGGTGTTTATCCTCATCAGGTTGGTCTTCTTATGGTTTATCCTTAACCCCACCCCAAGGGATGTGGTTGCTAGTTAGGTAGTCTTGTCCTGCATTTGATTGTGGTTGTGTGACAGGAGAGCCAGGTCGTCCGTAAAGTTAAGGTTGTCTAGTTGTCTAGTTTTGTCCAGAGGTTCCACTGTATGCCGTTTTTCCTGCCCGTAGTAGTGGTCTTCATGATCCAGTCTATGACTAGGAGGAACATGAAGGGCAATAGGAGGCATCCCTGTCTAACATTGGTCTTGACCTCAAAGCTCTCCGACAATTGGCCTGCATGTAGAACCTTGCATAACATTACCTGGTAGGTGCTTTGGCTCAGAGTAATGATCTTCTCTGGGATCCCACAATGTCTCAGCAGTTTCCACAGTGTTTCTCTGTCTATACTGTCAAATGTTTTTTCATAATCTATGATGTTTATGTGTAAGGGAGAGTTCCATTCTATTGACTGTTTCACAATTATGCGCAGGGTGGCAATTTGGTCCGTGCATGATCTGTTACTCCGGAAACCTGCCTGCTGGTCTCTGAGCTGGGGGTCAACTGATGTTTTCAATCTCTCCAGGAGGATTCTGTTGCGCACTTTGCCACGTACCAAGAGAAGCACGATTCCTCTATAGTTGTCACAGTTGGTGAGGTCTCCCTTCTTTGATATCTTGATCATGACTCCCTCTCTCCATTCTTCTGGAATTTTTTTTTCCTCCCAGACTTTAGTAAAGAAGATGTGGAGCACGTTGGTGGCCGTCTTCAGGTCGGCCTTGATTGCCTCTGCTGGTATTCCATCCGGTCCTGCCACTTTGCCGTTCTTCAGTGTCTTGATGGCTTTCCTAATCTCTGCTCTACTGGTTTTATCACAGCTCATAGATAGTACTGCCTCTGCTAGTAGAATGTCCGGTAGTTCGTCTGGAGCAGGTTGGTTCAGTATCTCCCGGAAGTGTTCAGCCCACCTTCGCCGCTGGTCCTCGGTTGTGGCAAGTGTGTTTCCTTGTTTATCTTTTACTGGCTTGTCTGACTGCTGGAACTTGCCTGCTAGCTTCTTGGTTATCATGTAGAGGTCTTTCAAGTTGCCTTGCCCCATTGCTGTTTCTGCTTGTTGGGCCAGGTTGTCTATGTAAACCGTTTTATCCTTCTTTATGCTCTTCTTCACCTCTTTATTGGCATGTATGTACTATTCCTGTGCCTTTCCTTTTGCTGTTCTTGTTCTGCTTGTGTTCAGCTTCTCTTTCTTGTCCTTTCTTTCTTTCAGTTTTTGGAGTGTTTCCACAGTGACCCAATCTTTGTGTCTTGTTGTCTTCCTCCTCAGTATTTCTTCACAGGTGTCCTGCCATGCCTTCTTAGAGTGTTGCCATCTAGTCTCCACGTCCG
Organism: Syngnathus typhle; assembly: GCF_033458585.1. Taxonomy (NCBI): domain Eukaryota; kingdom Metazoa; phylum Chordata; class Actinopteri; order Syngnathiformes; family Syngnathidae; genus Syngnathus; species Syngnathus typhle. The sequence continues at coordinate 22,157,981 of NC_083740.1, forward strand.
CATCCACTTCATCATACTGCTCCTGCAGCAGTTGGTGCTTGTTGGTAAGGCTGATCTGGAATCCGCTTTCTACTTCTTTATTCCTGAGAAGTCCCACCTCGTATTTTGTTGTTGTGTTGGTGGTTGTGGAGTGCTTCTTCAGACGGAGTTTTATAGTCATCAGCAAGAGGTGGTGGTCTCATGCCGCGTCTGCCCCTCTCATTACTCGAACATCTTGCATTGACCTCCTGAACTTTCGGCTGATGCATATGTGGTCTATTTGGTTCTCCGTGATGTGGTCTGGGGAACTCCAAGTGGCCTTGTGGATACGTTTGTGGGGAAAGATGCTGCCTCCCATGACCAGCTGGTTGAAGGAGCAGGGTCTGCAAACCTCTCTCCATTTTCATTCATTTGCCCCAGCCCATGGCCCCCTATGATCCCTTTGTATCTCATGTTGTCGGCTCCAATCTTGGCATTGAAATCACCCAAGAGAATGGTGATGTCTTTCTTTTTCTGTCTGTCCAGTACAGCAGGTACTTGGTGGTAGAAATAATCCTTCTTGTCCTCTTCTGCATCATTTGTTGGAGCGTAACATTGGATGATGTTTAATTTGATGTTTTCCATCTTCGTGGCAAACTTGGCGGTGATGATCCGTGAATTGACCGGTTCCCAGCCAGTGAGAGCGCGTTGTGCTGCCGGGGCCAGCATCAGAGCCACGCCTTCTGTGTGTGGGGCGCCCACTTCTCTGTGACCAGAGTACAGCACTCTCTTTCCAGATGTTAGCCTCAGCTGCCTTGTCATTAGCCACACAGCCCCAAGAGAGAGATGTTGTAGGTTCTCGTCTCTTGTGCTACCTGGACTGTCTTCCCCAGTTCGAACATTGTCCCGATGTTCCAGGTGGTGATTTTCATGGTTAACCTGAGGGTTAGAAGGGGAGTCGGCCTGGCAGCTTCCGTACGGCTTTCACTGCCACGCGTCATTCGGACCCTATCTGGCGGCCCTTCCTCTCCGGGGCCGTGTTTTTCTCGAGTTTTTGTCGTCGGTGTTTCTGTAACAAACCTTTTTTTTTCCAGGATGGGGATGTTAGCCCCATGATCCAACCCCCAACCTGGAGGGCCAGGGACTGCGCTTCGTCTGCCTCCTACCCCTTGACCTGTCCGGTTTGGTTGAACCTGCCAGGGGTATAGACCCCCTCCGGCATAGCTCTCAGAGTCATCGGAGTACTCAAGCATCTCCACCACGACAAGGTATGCAGACCAGGAGATTTTTTTAGTTTTATAGTGGTACACTAAGTAAGAAAAAAAGAAAAAAGAAATACGGCCATCGGTGCGCCATTTGAAGAAAAAGAAAGGGCTCCTCTTCAGTCCTCCTCTTGTGGGGTACGTTGGAAAGAACTCATCTTCATAAGGATCACGACCCTGACAAAAGCACAGGTAATATTTTGTTCAACTCCTCCATGAACGTGCATTTTCGTTTCGGCATTGCTTGTAAACACTTGGTGTAGACGGGCCAGCCCACCCTACTTTGTAGAAAAGTGACTAGATTTGAGGAGAAGGGCGTGACTTATTTACAAACGATACAGAAAAACTTAGAATTGAGTGAAATGGAACAGAGTGGCAACTCTATTGAAAATGTACTGTACATGTTTTATGTTTGAGGCAGTCCAACAAAATCCTGGACAATTTTGTAATTCCCCCCGGACATTTTTTTAGGGCTCAAAAGTAGGACATGTCCAGCAAAAAGAGGACGTCTGGCCACCCTATCGTTACCCAAGCTCACGTCACTTCAAAGCTTCCGACTCCCGCCCGAAATTAGCTGCTAGTGGATAACTGCACTAGCAGAGAAAATAGCCCGAGCAAAACACTGGAGCGTCATGCCCATACTCAGGCGTCGCTGTCAACGGAAGGCGGGAATGCTATGCCGCCAGCCACAATGATGAAAACCGAAGTTTAGTGCGTCTGAGCAGAGGTCAGCACTGTGGCAGGTCCATACGAGGCGAGCCGTCCTCAACAAAGGCCTCCTGGGCCCCAGAACATAATCTAAACGTTTTTGGTTTCTGCGAGACCTGGTTAAAACCTAATGAACTGATGCCGCTTAATGAGGCCTCGCCTCCAAATTTTGTGAGCTCGTGTCAGGTTTATTTCGCTGACTGAATAAGTGAATAGAAGAGCAACAGCAAACAAACCACAAGTGAGACAGAATATTAAGTCTTTTCTCGCGAGGAGTGCAGTACAGATAGCTTGAGACAATCTCTACACACACTAAAAATCTGTAGGCACTCCCGCTCTTTTTATTTGGATTCGCCCTACCCACAGTGTGAGACACTAGGTGTTTACATACTGATAAGAACATCTGGGAAGAGGAGTTTGAGTGGACTGGATACAAAAGAAAAAACCTTTGACCTCTAGTTAAAACATAGCAAGGGAAGTTTTACGACATTGTGTAGGATGCAACAAGCTAAGTTATTTATTACTGGTTATATACATTCCAACCTAATCCTACGATAAAGATAGTTAGGAAAAACCCTGACTTTAATGGTCACTTGGAGGTTCATCTGGGGTGCAGGACAGCAATGAGGCATGTTGTCTAACAAAGTGGTCTTTGTTAGAAAGGAACTGTCCTTCTGTGGTACATCATAAAAACAGCAAGGCCAAACAGCAAGCATATATTGCAGTAATATTGCAGTAAGGCATTGATTAGAGAACGCATGATAACATATATATACATTTTTCTAACAATTCCCTCCTGTTTATCATAAGTTCTCGGAGACCATCTTTCAAAACGATTTTCAGCCGTAGGATCACAATTCATAAGAACAAATTTAAACACAGGAGGAGATCGAATCTTAATAATCAATGTCAGAATCGGGAAACAAATCGGACAGGTTTATCACAGGAGCTTCACAGATGGGGCCATCGCCAGAGCGACAACCCTCGTCAGTCGCAAAGTCTTCCACTTGGAGCAACGGAAAAGTCTCAGCTGCTGGAGAGATAGCAGTTGTAATTAACCTGTTAATTAGAGACCGTAGACACGGAATACAACAACATCCACACAAGGTCAAAACAGCAGAAAAAAAACGGCAAGGGAGACTAGGACCGAGGACACCAGGGTACGGTACTTTCCGAACACGTTTAGCCAGTCGTTCCAAACCTCCGTGTTCACTCCCCTGTGTTCCTTCATTTTCCCATTCAAGGTCCTCAGGCCCTCAAGGGCCTGGGACAGGCTTCCATCAGCGGCAGTACCATTTGGAATAAATGTGCAGCATTGCTCACCAAACATGGCGCAGACACCACCCTCTTTTGAGAGTAGCATGTCAAGGGCCATTCGGTTCTGGAAAGCCATGAGGGAAGTCGCAGCCAGTTGGGAGTGGACCGCCCTGAAACCCGTCTCGGTCCAATTTCCAAGCCTCTGCACGTTGTAATGGATGTAGTTGATCCTGTCAACATTTTTGTTAAGAGTACACCACCAACACAGGGTGGATTCAAAACCAGCTATCTGATTCACCAGCTTACACTTATCCGTCACTCCTCCGGGAACACCAATTGCATCAATTTCGGTCAGATCATCATCGGCTGTCAAAGTCAAAGATATTTTGGTTTTTACCAGCTTTTTTTTTCTTTTCTTTTTACAGATCTTGGGATGTTGATACATATACAATTTAGCTTGACTACATTGCTTGGCAATGGCTTCTTTTTTCTTTCTTCAATGGATATTACTATATAGAATGCTCTGTCACACATCTTACAATCCAATCAACGTGATAGACTTCACACGATCTTTGATCAATGGTGACGGTAGAACATAAAGCAATGGTCGCAAACCCATACACATGACATATTCAATTGTCTTTACAGCTTGTTTTGCCATTAGCAATCAATTGTTTTGTTTAGCAGTTTATTCTTATACTAGTTACTAGGGGTGTAAATCGCGGGTTTTGTCACGATACGATATAATATCGATACAAAGAACTACGATACGATATTTGCCGATATCTTAAAGCCTGCTGCGATTCATTCACGATATATAGCGATAGTGCTCTACGATCGATTTTTTTAAATAAAAAATATAGAACAATATCCTGATTTATAACAATTCATACGCAAAATCAACAAGGTACTGCAAACTCTTTATTTAGGAAATTACAAGAGTATTGCAGTATACAAAGTGCTTATTTTAACGCTGAACTTTGATGTCGTGTTTTTTCTTTAAATATGCGGCGAGATTTGTGCTCCCTGAATATTTGATCACCGCATGGCAGGATTTACAAACTGCACGTGTCTTGTCCGTTGAGCCATATTTTCTTTGGAATCCAAAGTGCTTCCAAACGAATGACTTGAAGCCTAAAGGGGAGCAAATTTCTTCGTCTTTTTGGACACTACGCATAGCACCAGCCCAGGAGCCGCGTACTAGTTGTCGACTCCCCTTTCACGTGCGTGCTCTGCTCCCAACACAACACGCGCAGTGCGCTCCCGGAAAGAGGAAGCAAGCAACAATGAACTGGATTTCAAAATAAAGTCGCGTCTAATGTCCGAGGTCAAACACGGCGATATAAATCGATGTTTACGTTTAGCATCGATGCCAATAAATCGTAGATCATTATATCGATTAATCGATGTGTATCGATGTATCGTTACACCCCTACTAGTTACCTGAAACAAATTACTCACATCCCTCTTCCAGGATGACCAGGCTGCAATGGATGCAGAGAAGACACATAGTACAAACAGTGTAGACAATTAAAAAAAGGTGTGGAGAACAGGATGTTATTGCACAGTTTATTCTTATACTAGTTACCTGAAACAAATTATCCACATTCACTTTAGATATATTCATCCCATTCTTTAACATCTACAGCGGTTGTTGACAAAGTATACATATAAACATCATACTTTCATGGCAGTCCAGATCTGACACAGCAGATCATCCTGCAAAGGTCAAATTGATCTTTTAAGTTGCTACAATGCAGCATAATTAAAAAAAAAAATTTTTGGAGTGATCAATATAAGTTGTTCACTCATCTCTCCCCTACTCATTATGACTTAGTTCCCACAAATACCATATTGCTGAAGTTAACAAAGTGGCAACAAAGATAGCCACCTTACATGCAATAACGTCATTGTTCCATTTTCTTGTTCCCGGCATTTCTCTAAGAGGTAAGGCTCCCTTTGGGTCACTTTTTCCGATTGAACGTTACCTCAAAAGAAATTACCCTTTTGTAATTTGCAAGGACTACCTCAACTGACCTTTCTGCTATTTTAATGGCAGTTGATGTAATTATCAATATTCAATGTGGCCCTTCCCCCTTGGAAGAACACCAGCGTTTTGTTTTCAATGCTCTTAATGAGAACGTGCTTTGTTCTTTTTGCCTTTAAAATATTAATTATAAATATAAAATGTAAATGCCAAATTTGAATCATCCTTAGTTTCCCACTTGGTTTTAAAACATGGTAATCTATATTGTCGCCCAAACAATTTTTCATACGGGGTTAAACCCACAGTACTTGTAATAATTATGTACAGTTTGACCAGGTCTAAACATTTTGTCCATGATCTTCCATTTTTCCCATGCACATTTTCACACTTTATACCAGTTCTGTCACGAGAATTAATTTTCAAAATCCCATATCTCGGTATTATTATTATTATATATATATATATATTTTTTTTTTTTACATAACGTTTTTGCAACTGTTAAGGCATTCAGTGTTTTTGTTTAAACCAAATCAAACCATTTTGAGAATGCATCTATTATGACCAGGCATTATAACCCTGTGGACTGTGTTCAGCACATGCCAAACAAGCTCCACAATTTTTTTATTTTATTTATTTATTTTTTTGAAAATGTTTTGAATATGAATCAAATCCGTATGTTGTATAAAGCTGACTGACCTGCCCCACTATCCCTCCTCTTGAGCCATGTGACACGCACTATGGCTCAATATTGCTGCCAATTGGTATAGGTTCTTTGGTAGGATAGGTCTGTCTTCTGGTCATTTATAGACACCATTCTCCACTCATGCCCCACTTTTCGTCCATAATTGAGTTTCAGTCTATGTGTTAGAAAAATGTATATATATGTTATCATGCGTTCTCTAATCAATGCTTTACCCCAATAGTCCTGCAAGAGATGCTCGCTGTTTGGCCTTGCTGTTTTTATGATGTACCACAGAAGAGAGATTACAGCTGGGTCAGACAGGACGTAGCTGGCAACTCAGTGACAACTCAACAAAAAGGAAGACATCTACCGTTCCTTTCTGACAATGACCACTTTGTTAGACAACATGCCTCATTGCTGTCTTGCACCCCAGATGAACCTCCAAGTGACCATTAAAGTCAGGGTTTTTCCTAACTATCTTTATTGTAGGATTAGGTTGGAATGTATATAACCAGTAATAAATAACTTAGCTTGTTGCATCCTACACAATGTCGTAAAACTTCCCTTGCTATGTTTTAACTAGAGGTCAAAGGTTTTTTTTCTTTTGTATCCAGTCCACTCAAACTCCTCTTCCCAGATGTTCTTATCAGTATGTAAACACCTAGTGATTTTTTTGCTTACGAGACAAGGCCCACATGCCTCCCCCCTCCCCTTAGTTGGCTCTTGTCTCACACTGTGGGTAGGGCAAATCCAAATAAAAAGAGCGGGAGTGCATACAGATATTTTAGTGTAGTGAGATTGTTGTGAAGGATCTGTACTGCACTCCTCGCGAGAAAAGACTTAATATTTCTGTCTCACTTGTGGTTTGTTTGCTGTTGCTCTTCTATTCACGTATTCAGTCAGCGAAATAAACCTGACACTATGGACTTTGTCGCTGCACATCTTCAAACAAACAAAGATTCCAGTAATTCAATCCGCTTCTTGTGTGTATAAAATTTGAAGCGTCTTTTGCACTGCAGCTATGCGGTTCCGTCTGCAAGCTTGTTACCTCTTGACACCTTATCAGTCTCGTGCGTGCCCTGCACACGTGCACATAGCTATTTGTCGTGGCAATTGGACTGCTTCCACAACTAGCTTAATTGTAGTTTCTTGTAGTTTCTTTTCAATCAGTTTCTCATCGTTTATCACAAGAATCTTAGTAATTTGAACAAAAGTCAAAAAGTATGTTTTATTTTACTCAATTTACTCAAACGATTTAGAGAATCCATATGTAGTAAAGCGTTGTATTACTACATATGATTTCATCTTCATTGTGTGAAGGCGAAGGCCTTCACACATATGTTATTCTACACCATTCTCTATTATTATTATTGTGTGAAGGCGAAGGCCTTCACACATATGTTATTCTACACCATTCTCTATTATTATTATTGTGTGAAGGCGAAGGCCTTCACACATATGTTATTCTACACCATTCTCTATTATTGTGTGAAGGCGAAGGCCTTCACACATATGTTATTCTACTCCATTTACTTTATTATTGTGTGAAGGCGATGGCCTTCACACATATGTTATTCTACTCCATTTACTTTATTATTATTATTATTATTATTATTCTTCTATTTTATTCTCCTCACTTTTTTGTCCCGTTTCATCTTTCACATAATTCATCCGATTCACTCCATTCCACTTTTCACGTATTCCAAATATTCAGGAAAGGGTGGCTTGTATTTTTCTCATTCCGAAAATTTTCCGATTCCGCAAAATTCCCAAAATTCCGACAAATTTTTCCCCATCCATTCTTAATGGCACATTCGACATTTCACAAAATTTCGTTTTTCACCTCTAACTTCTACATTTTTCAACCGATTCAACCCATTCCAACTTTCAACTGTTCATCTTTTGCCTACCTATTCCACAACTTCCCACTTACCAAAAATTCCAAATTTTCAAATTTGAAATTCAACCAAAATTCTCTCAAATTCTGTTATTCCACTCTAATTTCTACATTTTTCAACCGATTCAACCCGTTCCAACTTTCAACTGTTCATCTTTTGCCTACCTATTCCACAACTTCCCACTTACCAAAAATTCCAAATTCTCAAATTTGAAATTCAACCAAAATTCTCTACAATTTTGTTTTTCTACTCTAATTTCTACATTTTTCGACCGATTCAACCCATTCCAAATGCATTCACCTTATGCTTCCCACATTCACTCCCATTCACCCCCACTTCCACTACGCTTACACATTCAACCCTTGACCCCCAATTCCAGTGTGGCGGCCATCTTGGATTGACCCTCAAGTGCCCCCAATGAACCCAAAATGAACCGGAAGTGCCCCAAATCAAACCGAAAGTGACCCCAAATAGACCGGAAGTGACCTCAGGTAAACCGGAAGTGACCCCAAATCAAACCGGAAGTGACCCCAAATGTACCGGAAGTGACCTTTCTAGACCGGAAATGACCCCGAATAAACCGGAAGTGACCTCAGACGAACCGGAAGTGACCCAAATTAAACCGGAAGTGACCCAAATAAACCGGAAGTGACCCCAAATAGACCGGAAGTGACCCCAAAAAGACCGGAAGTGACCCCAGGTAAACCGGAAGTGACCCCAAATCAAACCGGAAGTGACCCAAAATGAACCGGAAGTGACCTTTTTAGCCCGGAAATGACCCCAAATAAACCGGAAGTGACCTCAGCTAAACCGGAAGTGACCTGTTTTAAACCGGAAGTGACCCAAATAAACCGGAAGTGACCCCAAATAGACCGGAAGTGACCCCAAAAAGACCGGAAGTGACCTCAGGTAAACCGGAAGTGACCCCAAATCAAACCGGAAGTGACCCCAAATGTACCGGAAGTGACCTTTTTAGACCGGAAATGACCCCTAATAAACCGGAAGTGACCTCAGCTAAACCGGAAGTGACCTTTTTTAAACCGGAAGTGACCCAAATAAACCGGAAGTGACCCTAATAAGACCGGAAATGACCCGAATCAAGCCGGAAGTGACCTTATTTCAACACTAAGTGCCCCAAATAGCTACATTTGCGCTAACGTCTTCGTTTTCTGTCCGATTTAACCCGTTTCAACAGTTTTACCCCAAAAGTGAACCTCCTGAGGCCGTTTTTTTTGGTTTTGTTCCAAATTTAGAAAGATTTTGGCGCAATTGCTTTTTTTTATTTTCCCATTCATTCTCTATGGGGGTTCAACATTTGCTCTAACTTCTACATTTTTTAACTGACTCAACTCGTTCCAACTTTCAACTGTACATCTTTTGCCTACCTATTCCACAACTTCCCACTTACCAAAAATTCCAAATTCGAAATTCAACCAAATTCTCCAAAATTTCGTTTTTCTACTCTAATTTCTACATTTTTCAACCGATTCAACCCATTCCAACTTTCAACTGTTCATCTTTTGCCTACCTATTCCACAACTTCCCACTTACCAAAAATTCCAAACTTTCAAATTTGAAATTCACCACAAATTCTCCAAATATTCTACATTTCTCAAGTAATTCAACACGTTTCAACATCGTTCGGCAGCATTCCCCGAAAAAGTTATTCATACATTTCGCCTTCACACGCAATTTCTCCAGAAATTGCAAAATTCTAGTTGTGTGAAGGCGAAGGCCTTCACACATATGTTATTCTACTCCATTTACTTTATTATTATTATTGTGTGAAGGCGAAGGCCTTCACACATATGTTATTCTACACCATTCTCTATTATTATTATTATTATTATTATTATTCTCTTTTATTCTCCACACTTTTTTGACACGTTTCATCTTCCACATAATTCATCCGATTCACTCCATTCCACTTTTCACGTATTCCAAATATTCACGACATGAGCGCTTATATTTTTCTCGTTCCGAAAATTTTCCGATTCCGCAAAATTCCCAAAATTCCGACAAATTTTTCCCCATTCATTCTTAATGGCACATTCGACATTTCACATTTACGTCGTTCCAATTTGAAATTCACATCATTCAGCACATTCTAATCACATTCGGAAGGATTCTCGACATTCCCAAAATTCCCAAATTCGAAAATTTCTCGTTTTCACGTTAAAAATTCCGACAAATTTTCACAAAATTTCGTTTTTCACCTCTAACTTCTACATTTTTCAACCGATTCAACTCGTTCCAACTTTCAACTGTTCATCTTTTGCCTACCTATTCCACAACGTCCCACTTACCAAAAACTTCACATCTTTTATTTTGAAATTCAACCAAAATTCTCTAAAATTTCGTTTTTCTACTCTAATTTCTACATTTTTCAACCGATTCAACCCATTCCAACTTTCAACTGTTCATTATTTTTCTACTGATTCCACAACTTCCCACTTACCAAAAGCTTCACATCTTTTATTTTGAAATTCACACCCAATTCCTTTTCCCTTCTCATTTCTACATTTTTCAACCGATTCAACCCATTCCAACTTTCAACTGTTCATCATTTTTCTACCTATTCCACAACTTCCCACTTACCAAAAACTTCACATCTTTTATTTTGAAATTCACACCCAATTCTCCAATATTTCCTTTTCTCCTTGTCATTTCTACATTTTTCAACCGATTCAACCCATTCCAACTTTCAACTGTTCATCATTTTTCTACCTATTCCACAACTTCCCACGTCCCAAAAACTTCACATCTTTTATTTTGAAATTCCCACCCAATTCCTTTTTCCCTTCTCATTTCTACATTTTTCAACCGATTCAACCCATTCCAACTTTCAACTGTTCATCATTTTTCTACCTATTCCACAACTTCCCACTTACCAAAAACTTCACATCTTTTATTTTGAAATTCACACCCAATTCCTTTTTCCCTTCTCATTTCTACATTTTTCAACCGATTCTTCTCATTTCTACATTTTTCAACCGATTCAACCCATTCCAACTTTCAACTGTTCATCATTTTTCTACCTATTCCACAACTTCCCACGTCCCAAAAACTTCACATCTTTTATTTTGAAATTCCCACCCAATTCCTTTTTCCCTTCTCATTTCTACATTTTTCAACCGATTCAACCCATTCCAACTTTCAACTGTTCATCATTTTTCTACCTATTCCACAACTTCCCACTTACCAAAAACTTCACATCTTTTATTTTGAAATTCACACCCAATTCCTTTTTCCCTTCTCATTTCTACATTTTTCAACCGATTCAACCCATTCCAAATTTATTCACTTAATTCACCTTATTCTTCCCACATTCACTCCCATTCACCCCCACTTCCACTACGCTTACACAATTCAACCCTTGACCCCCAATTCCAGTGTGGCGGCCATCTTGGATGACCCTGAAGTGCCACCAATGAACCCAGAATGAACCGGAAGTGGCCCAAATCAAACCGAAAGTGACCCCAAATAGACCGGAAGTGACCTCAGGTAAACCGGAAGTGACCCCAAATCAAACCGGAAGTGACCCCAAATGTACCGGAAGTGACCTTTTTAGACCGGAAATGACCCCTTATAAACCGGAAGTGACCTCAGACGAACCGGAAGTGACCCAAATTAAACCGGAAGTGACCCAAATAAACCGGAAGTGACCCCAAATAGACCGTAAGTGACCTCTGGTAAACCGGAAGTGACCCCAAATCAAACCGGAAGTGACCCCAAATGAACCGGAAGTGACCTTTTTAGACCGGAAGTGACCCAAAATAAACCGGAAGTGACCTCCGCTAAACCGGAAGTGACCTGTATTAAACCGGAAGTGTCCCAAATAAACCGGAAGTGACCCAAATTAGACCGGAAATGACCCGAATCAAGCCGGAAGTGACCTTATTTCAACACTAAGTTCCCCAAATAGCTACATTTGCGCTAACGTCTTCGTTTTTTGTCCGATTTAACCCGTTTCAACATTTTTACCCCAAAAGTGAACCTCCTGAGGCCGTTTTTTTTGTTTTGTTCCAAATTTAGAAAGATTTTGGCGCAATTGCTTTTTTTTATTTTCCCATTCATTCTCTCTATGGTGATTCAACATTTGCTCTAACTTCTACATTTTTTAACTGATTCAACCCGTTCCAACTTTCAACTGTACATCTTTTGCCTACCTATTCCACAACTTCCCACTTACCAAAAATTCCAAATTCGAAATTCAACCAAATTCTCCAAAATTTCGTTTTTCTACTCTAATTTCTGCATTTTTCAACAGATTCAACCCATTTCAACTTTCAACTGTTCATATTTTGCCTACCTATTCCACAACTTCCCACTTACCAAATATTCCAAACTTCCAATTTTGAAATTCACCACAAATTCTCCAAATATTCTACATTTCTCAAGTAATTCAACACGTTTCAACATCGTTCGGCAGCATTCCCCGAAAAAGTTATTCATACATTTCGCCTTCACACGCAATTTCTCCAGAAATTGCAAAATTCTAGTTGTGTGAAGGCGAAGGCCTTCACACATATGTTATTCTACACCATTCTCTATTATTATTATTATTATTATTCTCTACGTTTCTCCACACTTTTTTGACACGTTTCATCTTCCACATAATTCATCCGATTCACTCCATTCCACTTTTCACGTATTCCAAATATTCACGCGACGAGCGCTTGTATTTTGCTCGTTCCGAAAATTTTCCGATTCCGCAAAATTCCCAAAATTCCGACAAATTTTTCCCCATTCATTCTTAATGGCACATTCGACATTTCACATTTACGTCGTTCCAATTTGAAATTCACATCATTCAGCACATTCTAATCACATTCGGAAGGATTCTCGACATTCCCAAAATTCCCAAATTCGAAAATTTCACGTTTTCACGTTAAAAATTCCGACAAATTTTCACAAAATTTCGTTTTTCACCTCTAACTTCTACATTTTTCAACCGATTCAACTCGTTCCAACTTTCAACTGTTCATCTTTTGCCTACCTATTCCACAACGTCCCACTTACCAAAAACTTCACATCTTTTATTTTGAAATTCAACCAAAATTCTCTAAAATTTCGTTTTTCTACTCTAATTTCTACATTTTTCAACCGATTCAACCCATTCCAACTTTCAACTGTTCATTATTTTTCTACTGATTCCACAACTTCCCACTTACCAAAAGCTTCACATCTTTTATTTTGAAATTCACACCCAATTCCTTTTCCCTTCTCATTTCTACATTTTTCAACCGATTCAACCCATTCCAACTTTCAACTGTTCATCATTTTTCTACCTATTCCACAACTTCCCACTTACCAAAAACTTCACATCTTTTATTTTGAAATTCACACCCAATTCTCCAATATTTCCGTTTCTCCTTCTCATTTCTACATTTTTCAACCGATTCAACCCATTCCAACTTTCAACTGTTCATCATTTTTCTACCTATTCCACAACTTCCCACTTACCAAAAACTTCACATCTTTTATTTTGAAATTCACACCCAATTCCTTTTTCCCTTCTCATTTCTACATTTTTCAACAGATTCAACCCATTCCAAATTTATTCACTTAATTCACCTTATTCTTCCCACATTCACTCCCATTCACCCCCACTTCCACTATGCTTACACAATTCAACCCTTGACCCCCAATTCCAGTGTGGCGGCCATCTTGGATGACCCTGAAGTGCCACCAATGAACCCAGAATGAACCGGAAGTGGCCCAAATCAAACCGAAAGTGACCCCAAATAGACCGGAAGTGACCTCAGGTAAACCGGAAGTGACCCCAAATCAAACCGGAAGTGACCCCAAATGTACCGGAAGTGACCTTTTTAGACCGGAAATGACCCCTAATAAACCGGAAGTGACCTCAGACGAACCGGAAGTGACCCAAATTAAACCGGAAGTGACCCCAAATAGACCGGAAGTGACCTCAGGTAAACCGGAAGTGACCCCAAATCAAACCGGAAGTGACCCCAAATGTACCGGAAGTGACCTTTTTAGACCGGAAATGACCCCTTATAAACCGGAAGTGACCTCAGACGAACCGGAAGTGACCCAAATTAAACCGGAAGTGACCCAAATAAACCGGAAGTGACCCCAAATAGACCGGAAGTGACCTCTGGTAAACCGGAAGTGACCCCAAATCAAACCGGAAGTGACCCAAAATGAACCGGAAGTGACCTTTTTAGACCGGAAATGACCCCAAATAAACCGGAAGTGACCTCAGCTAAACCGGAAGTGACCTGTTTTAAACCGGAAGTGACCCAAATAAACCGGAAGTGACCCAAATTAGACCGGAAATGACCCGAATCAAGCCGGAAGTGACCTTATTTCAACACTAAGTGCCCCAAATAGCTACATTTGCGCTTACGTCTTCGTTTTTTGTCCGATATAACCCGTTTCAACATTTTTACCCCAAAAGTGAACCTCCTGAGGCCGTTTTTTTTGGTTTTGTTCCAAATCTAGAAAGATTTTGGCGCAATTGCTTTTTTTTATTTTCCCATTCATTCTCTATGGGGATTCAACATTTGCTCTAACTTCTACATTTTTTAACTGATTCAACCCGTTCCAACTTTCAACTGTTCATCTTTTGCCTACCTATTCCACAACTTCCCACTTACCAACAATTCCAAATTTAAAATTCAACCAAATTCTCCAAAATTTCGTTTTTCTACTCTAACTTCTAAATTTTTCTACCGATTCAACCCATTCCAACTTTCAACTGTTCATCTTTTGCCTACCTATTCCACAACTTCCCACTTACCAAATATTCCAAACTTTCAATTTTGAAATTCACCACAAATTCTCCAAATATTCTACATTTCTCAAGTAATTCAACACGTTTCAACATCGTTCGGCAGCATTCCCCGAAAAAGTTATTCATACATTTCGCCTTCACACGCAATTTCTCCAGAAATTGCAAAATTCTAGTTATTATTATTATTCTCTTTTATTCTCCACACTTTTTTGTCCCGCTTCTTCTTCCACAAAATTCATCCGATTCACTCCATTCCACTTTTCACGTATTCCAAATATTCACGACATGAGCGCTTGTATTTTTCTCGTTCCGAAAATGTTCAGATTCCGCAAAATTCCCCAAATTCCGACAAATTTTTCCCCATTCATTCTTAATGGCACATTCGACATTTCACATTTACGTCGTTCCAATTTGAAATTCACATCATTCAGCACATTCTAATCACATTCGGAGGGATTCTCGACATTCCCAAAATTCCCAAATTCAAAAATTTCACGTTTTCACGTTAAAAATTCCGACAAATTTTCACAAAATTTCGTTTTTCAGCTCTAACTTCTACATTTTTCAACCGATTCAACTCGTTCCAACTTTCAACTGTTCATCTTTTGCCTACCTATTCCACAACGTCCCACTTACCAAAAACTTCACATCTTTTATTTTGAAATTCAACCAAAATTCTCTAAAATTTCGTTTTTCTACTCTAATTTCTACATTTTTCAACCGATTCAACCCATTCCAACTTTCAACTGTTCATCATTTTTCTACCTATTCCACAACTTCCCACTTACCAAAAGCTTCACATCTTTTATTTTGAAATTCACACCCAATTCCTTTTCCCTTCTCATTTCTACATTTTTCAACCGATTCAACCCATTCCAACTTTCAACTGTTCATCATTTTTCTACCTATTCCACAACTTCCCACTTACCAAAAACTTCACATCTTTTATTTTGAAATTCACACCCAATTTCCTCTTCCCTTCTCATTTCTACATTTTTCAACCGATTCAACCCATTCCAACTTTCAACTGTTCATTATTTTTCTACCGATTCCACAACTTCCCACTTACCAAAAGCTTCACATCTTTTATTTTGAAATTCACACCCAATTCCTTTTCCCTTCTCATTTCTACATTTTTCAACCGATTCAACCCATTCCAACTTTCAACTGTTCATCATTTTTCTACCTATTCCACAACTTCCCACTTACCAAAAACTTCACGTCTTTTATTTTGAAATTCACACCCAATTTCCTTTTCCCTTCTCATTTCTACATTTTTCAACCGATTCAACCCATTCCAACTTTCAACTGTTCATCATTTTTCTACCTATTCCACAACTTCCCACTTACCAAAAACTTCACATCTTTTATTTTGAAATTCACACCCAATTTCCTTTTCCCTTCTCATTTCTACATTTTTCAACCGATTCAACCCATTCCAACTTTCAACTGTTCATCATTTTTCTACCTATTCCACAACTTCCCACTTACCAAAAACTTCACATCTTTTATTTTGAAATTCACACCCAATTCCCTTTTCCCTTCTCATTTCTACAGTTTTCAACCGATTCAACCCATTCCAACTTTCAACTGTTCATCATTTTTCTACCTATTCCACAACTTCCCACTTACCAAAAACTTCACATCTTTTATTTTGAAATTCACACCCAATTCCCTTTTCCCTTCTCATTTCTACATTTTTCAACCGATTCAACCCATTCCAACTTTCAACTGTTCATCATTTTTCCACCTATTCCACAACTTCCCAAAACCTTCACATCTTTTATTTTGAAATTCACACCCAATTCCTTTTTCCCTTCTCATTTCTACATTTTTCAACCGATTCAACCCATTCCAACTTTCAACTGTTCATCATTTTTCGACCTATTCCACAACTTCCCACTTACCAAAAACTTCACATCTTTTATTTTGAAATTCGCCACAAATTCTCCAAATATTCTACATTTCTCAAGTAATTCAACACGTTTCAACATCGTTCGGCAGCATTCCCCGAAGAAGTTATTCATACATTTCGCCTTCACACGCAATTTCTCCAGAAATTGCAAAATTCTAGTTATTATTATTATTCTATTTTATTCCCGCCACTTTTTTGTCCCGCTTCTTCTTCCACAAAATTCATCCGATTCACTCCATTCCACTTTTCACGTATTCCAAATATTCACGACATGAGCGCTTGTATTTTTCTCATTCCGAAAATTTTCCGATTCCGCAAGATTCCCAAAATTCCGACAAATTTTTCCCCATCCATTCTTAATGGCACATTCCACATTTCACAAAATTTCGTGTTTCACCTCTAACTTCTACATTTTTCAACCGATTCAACCCATTCCAACTTTCAACTGTTCATCTTTTGCCTACCTATTCCACAACTTCCCACTTACCAAAAATTCCAAATTCTCAAATTTGAAATTCAACCAAAATTCTCTCAAATTCCGTTATTCCACTCTAATTTCTACATTTTTCAACCGATTCAACCCATTCCAAATGCATTCACCTTATGCTTCCCACATTCACTCCCATTCACCCCCACTTCCACTACGCCTACACATTCAACCCTTGACCCCCAATTCCAGTGTGGCGGCCATCTTGGATTGACCCTCAAGTGCCCCCAATGAACCCAAAATGAACCGGAAGTGCCCCAGATCAAACCGAAAGTGACCCCAAATAGACCGGAAGTGACCTCAGGTAAACCGGAAGTGACCCCAAATCAAACCGGAAGTGACCCCAAATGTACCGGAAGTGGCCTTTTTAGACCGGAAATGACCCCTAATAAACCGGAAGTGACCTCAGACGAACCGGAAGTGACCCAAATTAAACCGGAAGTGACCCAAATAAACCGGAAGTGACCCCAAATAGACCGGAAGTGACCCCAAATAGACCGGAAGTGACCTCTGGTAAACCGGAAGTGACCCCAAATCAAACCGGAAGTGACCCAAAATGAACCGGAAGTTACCTTTTTAGACCGGAAATGACCCCAAATAAACCGGAAGTGACCTCAGCTAGACCGGAAGTGACCTGTTTTAAACCGGAAGTGACCCAAATAAACCGGAAGTGACCCCAAATAGACCGGAAGTGACCCCAAATAGACCGGAAGTGACCTCTGGTAAACCGGAAGTCACCCCAAATCAAACCGGAAGTGACCCAAAATGAACCGGAAGTGACCTTTTTAGACCGGAAATGACCCCAAATAAACCGGAAGTGACCTCAGCTAAACCGGAAGTGACCTATTTTAAACCGGAAGTGACCCAAATAAACCGGAAGTGACCCAAATTACACCGGAAATGACCCGAATCAAGCCGGAAGTGACCTTATTTCAACACTAAGTGCCCCAAATGGCTACATTTGCGCTAACGTCTTCGTTTTTTGTCCGATTTAACCCGTTTCAACATTTTTACCCCAAAAGTGAACCTCCTGAGGCCGTTTTTTTTGGTTTTGTTCCAAATTTAGAAAGATTTTGGCGCAATTGCTTTTTTTTATTTTCCCATTCATTCTCTATGGGGATTCAACATTTGCTCTAACTTCTACATTTTTTAACTGATTCAACCCGTTCCAACTTTAAACTGTTCATCTTTTGCCTACCTATTCCACAACTTCCCACTTACCAACAATTCCAAATTTAAAATTCAACCAAATTCTCCAAAATTTCGTTTTTCTACTCTAACTTCTACATTTTTCTACCGATTCAACCCATTCCAACTTTCAACTGTTCATCTTTTGCCTACCTATTCCACAACTTCCCACTTACCAAATATTCCAAACTTTCAATTTTGAAATTCACCACAAATTCTCCAAATATTCTACATTTCTCAAGTAATTCAACACGTTTCAACATCGTTCGGCAGCATTCCCCGAAAAAGTTATTCATACATTTCGCCTTCACACGCAATTTCTCCAGAAATTGCAAAATTCTAGTTATTATTATTATTCTCTTTTATTCTCCACACTTTTTTGTCCAGTTTCATCTTCCGCATAATTCATCCGATTCACTCCATTCCACTTTTCACGTATTCCAAATATTCACGCGATGAGCGCTTCCATTTTTCTCGTTCCGAAAATTTTCCGATTCCGCAAAATTCCCAAAATTCCGACAAATTTTTCCCCATCCATTCTTAATGGCACATTCGACATTTCACAAAATTTCGTTTTTCACCTCTAACTTCTACATTTTTCAACCGATTCAACCCATTCCAACTTTCAACTGTTCATCTTTTGCCTACCTATTCCACAACTTCCCACTTACCAAAAATTCCAAATTTTCAAATTTGAAATTCAACCAAAATTCTCTCAAATTCTGTTTTTCTACTCTAATTTCTACATTTTTCAACCGATTCAACCCATTCCAACTTTCAACTGTTCATCTTTTCCCTACCTATTCCACAACTTCCCACTTACCAAAAATTCCAAATTTTCAAATTTGAAATTCAACCAAAATTCTCCAAAATTCAGTTTTTCCACTCTAATTTCTACATTTTTCAACCGATTCAACCCATTCCAACTTTCAACTGTTCATCTTTTGCCTACCTATTCCACAACTTCCCACTTACCAAAAATTCCGAACTTTCACATTTGAAATTCAACCAAATTCTCCAAAATTTCGTTTTTCCACTCTAATTTCTACATTTTTCGACCGATTCAACCCATTCCACATTTATTCCCTTTACTCATCTTATGCTTACCACATTCACTCCCATTCACCCCCACTTCCACTATGCTCACACAATTCAACCCTTGACCCCCAATTCCAGTGTGGCGGCCATCTTGGATGACCCTGAAGTGCCACCAATGAACCCAGAATGAACCGGAAGTGCCCCAAATCAAACCGAAAGTGACCCCAAATAGACCGGAAGTGACCTCAGGTAAACCGGAAGTGACCCCAAATCAAACCGGAAGTGACCCCAAATGTACCGGAAGTGACCTTTTTAGACCGGAAATGACCCCTACTAAACCGGAAGTGACCTCAGACGAACCGGAAGTGACCCAAATTAAACCGGAAGTGACCCAAATAAACCGGAAGTGACCCCAAATAGACCGGAAGTGACCCCAGATAGACCGGAAGTGACCTCTGGTAAACCGGAAGTGACCCTAAATCAAACCGGAAGTGACCCCAAATGAACCGGAAGTGACATTTTTAGACCGGAAGTGACCCCAAATAAACCGGAAGTGACCTCAGCTAAACCGGAAGTGACCTGTTTTAAACCGGAAGTGACCCAAATAAACCGGAAGTGACCCAAACTAGACCGGAAGTGACCCGAATCAAACCGGAAGTGACCTTATTTCAACACTGAGTGGCCCAAATAGCTACATTTGCGCTAACTTTTTCGTTTTTTGTCTGATTTAACCCCTTTCAACATTTTTACCCCAAAAGTGAATCTCCTGAGGCCGTTTTTTTTGTTTTGTTCCAAATTTAGAAAGATTTTGGCGCAATTGCTTTTTTTTATTTTCCCATTCATTCTCTATGGGGATTCAACATTTGCTCTAACTTCTACATTTTTTAACTGATTCAACCCGTTCCAACTTTCAACTGTACATCTTTTGCCTACCTATTCCACAACTTCCCACTTACCAAAAATTCCAAATTCGAAATTCAACCAAATTCTCCAAAATTTCGTTTTTCTACTCTAATTTCTACATTTTTCAACCGATTCAACCCATTCCAACTTTCAACTGTTCATCTTTTGCCTACCTATTCCACAACTTCCCACTTACCAAATATTCCAAACTTTCAATTTTGAAATTCACCACAAATTCTCCAAATATTCTACATTTCTCAAGTAATTCAACACGTTTCAACATCGTTCGGCAGCATTCCCCGAAAAAGTTATTCATACATTTCGCCTTCACACGCAATTTCTCCAGAAATTGCAAAATTCTAGTTATTATTATTATTATTCTCTTTTATTCTCCACACTTTTTTGTCCACTTTCATCTTCCACATAATTCATCCGATTCACTCCATTCCACTTTCCACGTATTCCAAATATTCACGCGATGAGCGCTTCCATTTTTCTCGTTCCGAAAATTTTCCGATTCCGCAAAATTCCCAAAATTCCGACAAATTTTTCCCCATCCATTCTTAATGGCACATTCGACATTTCACAAAATTTCGTTTTTCACCTCTAACTTCTACATTTTTCAACCGATTCAACCCATTCCAACTTTCAACTGTTCATCTTTTGCCTACCTATTCCACAACTTCCCACTTACCAAAAATTCCAAATTTTCAAATTTGAAATTCAACCAAAATTCTCTCAAATTCCGTTTTTCTACTCTAATTTCTACATTTTTCAACCGATTCAACCCATTCCAACTTTCAACTGTTCATCTTTTGCCTACCTATTCCACAACTTCCCACTTACCAAAAATTCCAAATTTTCAAATTTGAAATTCAACCAAAATTCTCCAAAATTCAGTTTTTCCACTCTAATTTCTACATTTTTCAACCGATTCAACCCATTCCAACTTTCAACTGTTCATCTTTTGCCTACCTATTCCACAACTTCCCACTTACCAAAAATTCCACATTTTCAAATTTGAAATTCAACCAAATTCTCAAAAATTCCGTTTTTCTACTCTCATTTCTACATTTTACGACCGATTCAACCCATTCCAAATGTATTCACCTTATGCTTCCCACATTCAATCCCATTCACCCCCACTTCCACTACGCTTACACAATTCAACCCTTGACCCCCAATTCCAGTGTGGCGGCCATCTTGGATGACCCTGAAGTGCCACCAATGAACCCAGAATGAACCGGAAGTGCCCCAAATCAAACCGAAAGTGACCCCAAATAGACCGGAAGTGACCTCAGGTAAACCGGAAGTGACCCCAAATCAAACCGGAAGTGACCCCAAATGTACCGGAAGTGACCTTTTTAGACCGGAAATGACCCCTAATAAACCGGAAGTGACCTCAGACGAACCGGAAGTGACCCAAATTAAACCGGAAGTGACCCAAATAAACCGGAAGTGACCCCAAATAGACCGGAAGTGACCTCTGGTAAACCGGAAGTGACCCCGAATCAAACCGGAAGTGACCCCAAATGAACCGGAAGTGACCTTTTTAGACCGGAAATGACCCCAAATAAACCGGAAGTGACCTCAGCTAAACCGGAAGTGACCTGTTTTAAACCGGAAGTGACCCAAATAAACCGGAAGTGACCCAAACTAGACCGGAAGTGACCCGAATCAAACCGGAAGTGACCTTATTTCAACACTGAGTGGCCCAAATAGCTACATTTGCGCTAACTTTTTCGTTTTTTGTCTGATTTAACCCGTTTCAACTTTCAACTGTACATCTTTTGCCTACCTATTCCACAACTTCCCACTTACCAAAAATTCCAAATTCGAAATTCAACCAAATTCTCCAAAATTTCGTTTTTCTACTCTAATTTCTACATTTTTCAACCGATTCAACCCATTCCAACTTTCAACTGTTCATCTTTTGCCTACCTATTCCACAACTTCCCACTTACAAAATATTCCAAACTTTCAATTTTGAAATTCACCACAAATTCTCCAAATATTCTACATTTCTCAAGTAATTCAACACGTTTCAACATCGTTCGGCAGCATTCCCCGAAAAAGTTATTCATACATTTCGCCTTCACACGCAATTTCTCCAGAAATTGCAAAATTCTAGTTGTGTGAAGGCGAAGGCCTTCACACATTGATATTGTACTTTATTATTAAACAACTTATTCCTCCCACTTTTTTGACATCTAACTACTCCCACATGCTTCAACCGATTCACCTCGTTCAACCTTTCACACGTTCCAAAAATTCATGGCACGCTTGCCAGTATTTGTCGCGTTCATAACATTTACCGTTTTTAAGTAATTAGCAAATTTGTGCCTTTTATTTCCCCATTCATTGTTAATGGCAATGTCAACCCGAGCCAGTTTCCTGTAGTGGGTTCGATTCCCACATTGGGCGTCATTAATTATTTTACTCTTTATTCTTCCCGCTTATCATTTTCAACGCTTATCATTTGTAACTAACATTCGCATTCAACATTCATTACATTAAGCAATTTCCACCACTTTGATTACGTATTCGCATTCAACAAACACATTCATTACATTAACCAATTGCAACCACGACATAGTAAGGGACTCAATTAGCTCGTGGGAAACACAAGTGATTCCAGTACACGAGCATCATTCCCGAGTGGTATCAAAACCCGCGTCAGTTCGATTCCCACATTGGGCGTCATTATTTATTTTACTCTTTATCCTTCCCGGTTATCATTTTCAACGGTTATCATTTGTAACTTTTGTCATTCGCATTCAACATTCATTACATTAAGCAATTTCCACCACTTTGATTACGCATTCGCATTCAACAAACACATTCATTACATTAACCAAATTCAACAGGTACTGAGGTAGGAACCTGATTAGCTCAGTTGGAAACACAATGGCAATGTCAACCTGCGCCAGTTTCCTGTAGTGGGTTCGATTCCCACTTTGGGCGTCATAAATTATTTTACTCTTTATTCTTCCCCCTTATCATTTGTACCTTTTTTGTAACATTTGTAACGTTTCATTTTTAACGCTTATCATTTGTACCTTTTTGTAACATGTATTTGTAACATTTTCCCATTTATTTCACAATTATCTATTTTCCCTTTGTATTCTTCCCGCTCATCATTTTTAACGCTTAACGTTTGTAACTTAACATCTGCCTTCGCCTTCACACGCAATTTCTTCCGAAATTGCAATTCTAGTTATTATTATTATTCTCTTTTATTCTCCACACTTTTTTGACACGTTTCATCTTCCACATAATTCATCCGATTCACTCCATTCCACTTTTCACGTATTCCAAATATTCACGACATGAGCGCTTATATTTTTCTCGTTCCGAAAATTTTCCGATTCCGCAAAATTCCCAAAATTCCGACAAATTTTTCCCCATTCATTCTTAATGGCACATTCGACATTTCACATTTACGTCGTTCCAATTTGAAATTCACATCATTCAGCACATTCTAATCAAATTCGGAAGGATTCTCGACATTCCCAAAATTCCCAAATTCGAAAATTTCTCGTTTTCACGTTAAAAATTCCGACAAATTTTCACAAAATTTCGTTTTTCACCTCTAACTTCTACATTTTTCAACCGATTCAACTCGTTCCAACTTTCAACTGTTCATCTTTTCCCTACCTATTCCACAACGTCCCACTTACCAAAAACTTCACATCTTTTATTTTGAAATTCAACCAAAATTCTCTAAAATTTCGTTTTTCTACTCTAATTTCTACATTTTTCAACCGATTCAACCCATTCCATCTTTCAACTGTTCATTATTTTTCTACTGATTCCACAACTTCCCACTTACCAAAAGCTTCACATCTTTTATTTTGAAATTCACACCCAATTCCTTTTCCCTTCTCATTTCTACATTTTTCAACCGATTCAACCCATTCCAACTTTCAACTGTTCATCATTTTTCTACCTATTCCACAACTTCCCACTTACCAAAAACTTCACATCTTTTATTTTGAAATTCACACCCAATTCTCCAATATTTCCTTTTCTCCTTGTCATTTCTACATTTTTCAACCGATTCAACCCATTCCAACTTTCAACTGTTCATCATTTTTCTACCTATTCCACAACTTCCCACGTCCCAAAAACTTCACATCTTTTATTTTGAAATTCCCACCCAATTCCTTTTTCCCTTCTCATTTCTACATTTTTCAACCGATTCAACCCATTCCAACTTTCAACTGTTCATCATTTTTCTACCTATTCCACAACTTCCCACTTACCAAAAACTTCACATCTTTTATTTTGAAATTCACACCCAATTCCTTTTTCCCTTCTCATTTCTACATTTTTCAACCGATTCTTCTCATTTCTACATTTTTCAACCGATTCAACCCATTCCAACTTTCAACTGTTCATCATTTTTCTACCTATTCCACAACTTCCCACGTCCCAAAAACTTCACATCTTTTATTTTGAAATTCCCACCCAATTCCTTTTTCCCTTCTCATTTCTACATTTTTCAACCGATTCAACCCATTCCAACTTTCAACTGTTCATCATTTTTCTACCTATTCCACAACTTCCCACTTACCAAAAACTTCACATCTTTTATTTTGAAATTCACACCCAATTCCTTTTTCCCTTCTCATTTCTACATTTTTCAACCGATTCAACCCATTCCAAATTTATTCACTTAATTCACCTTATTCTTCCCACATTCACTCCCATTCACCCCCACTTCCACTACGCTTACACAATTCAACCCTTGACCCCCAATTCCAGTGTGGCGGCCATCTTGGATGACCCTGAAGTGCCACCAATGAACCCAGAATGAACCGGAAGTGGCCCAAATCAAACCGAAAGTGACCCCAAATAGACCGGAAGTGACCTCAGGTAAACCGGAAGTGACCCCAAATCAAACCGGAAGTGACCCCAAATGTACCGGAAGTGACCTTTTTAGACCGGAAATGACCCCTAATAAACCGGAAGTGACCTCAGACGAACCGGAAGTGACCCAAATTAAACCGGAAGTGACCCAAATAAACCGGAAGTGACCCCAAATAGACCGGAAGTGACCTCAGGTAAACCGGAAGTGACCCCAAATCAAACCGGAAGTGACCCAAATAAACCGGAAGTGACCCCAAATAGACCGGAAGTGACCCCAAATAGACCGGAAGTGACCTCTGGTCAACCGGAAGTGACCCCAAATCAAACCGGAAGTGACCCAAAATGAACCGGAAGTGACCTTTTTAGACCGGAAATGACCCCAAATAAACCGGAAGTGACCTCAGCTAAACCGGAAGTGACCTGTTTTAAACCGGAAGTGACCCAAATAAACCGGAAGTGACCCAAATTAGACCGGAAATGACCCGAATCAAGCCGGAAGTAACCTTATTTCAACACTAAGTGCCCCAAATAGCTACATTTGCGCTAACGTCTTCGTTTTTTGTCCGATTTAACCCGTTTCAACATTTTTACCCCAAAAGTGAACCTCCTGAGGCCGTTTTTTTTGGTTTTATTCCAAATTTAGAAAGATTTTGGCGCAATTGCTTTTTTTTATTTTCCCATTCATTCTCTATGGGGATTCAACATTTGCTCTAACTTCTACATTTTTTAACTGATTCAACTCGTTCCAACTTTCAACTGTTCATCTTTTGCCTACCTATTCCACAACTTCCCACTTACCAACAATTCCAAATTTAAAATTCAACCAAATTCTCCAAAATTTCGTTTTTCTACTCTAACTTCTACATTTTTCTACCGATTCAACCCATTCCAACTTTCAACTGTTCATCTTTTGCCTACCTATTCCACAACTTCCCACTTACCAAATATTCCAAACTTTCAATTTTGAAATTCACCACAAATTCTCCAAATATTCTACATTTCTCAAGTAATTCAACACGTTTCAACATCGTTCGGCAGCATTCCCCGAAAAAGTTATTCATACATTTCGCCTTCACACGCAATTTCTCCAGAAATTGCAAAATTCTAGTTTAATTTTGACACACCTTTCAAAATGCTTCTCAGTGTCCCAGTGCACACATGTTTTGCGTGTGTAACTGGTTGTCTCAACCCGTGTTCCACATCCTAATCTTTCCTCCCTCCAGGTGTCAAACCAATCAAGATAAAGATAAAAATTAACAAAATAACCGCCAGTAAATTAATATAATAGACAATTCTTGTTGTTTCTTAACTTTAACTAACTCAATCACTCTCTTATCCTCAAATGTAAAAACTTGTGTAGTCTTTACACAACCAATCGACTATTTCTTCTAAATTTAGCTTTGAAATGTTGTTATTCAATAATTTTGCTTCATCCAATTCCAGAAAGCAAGTTCTTTCCATCTCTCAAATTTGGTTTCATCAGGGATAGGCATTAATGCAGTGTGGACCAGTTCCTGCCCACAAAAAATTGCTTGCCTTTCTTTTCTTCTTATTTTCACAAAATTGCTTTTGTTTTGCGGTGCAAATCATATAGACTACAATCTAGCAAATTCTTTTGTGCACCTACATTAGCCAATTTTAACACATAACACTGACAGCACACAGACAACACAAAAACTTACAGCAGAGACACAGCTCACAAACAATACAAGCAAACAACGCTGCGCAAACGTCATCCTCTATTTTGACGTTTTGGTTATACTTTTGTTTTCTCATCAGTGCCTTTTATCCTTCATGCAAATATTGTCACATCTGCCTTAAGCATCACTCTCTGAGAAAATCACACTTTCCCTGTTTCGCCTGCAGCCACAGCACCCCTCGTGCGAGGGGTGGGGCGCAGCATCAATATTGATTGGTCACAGGCTGGCCATTTCCTGCAACAACCATGATGCCGGCCCACCGCCCACACGAGCATAGCAAAGGCCCACGCGGACAGCCCCGCCCCGCGACAACGCGCGAGCGCAGGCACGCTTATCAGTTCCACCTTCTCAAAGGGCAGGCCAACTTTGCTGTTGCCCTCCCCCATCATGTTCACCTTCAACATCTTCTACGTCGTCTTCTACACAACATTTGCTGTCTCTTATTCCCATCCTATCAAGCCACCGTTCTCGTAACTCTCTGCCACACACGCCTTATTTTCTCTATTGCACACACCTTGCTCATCTCAGTTTCTCCAACCAACTTAAACACACCATCATCCACTCCTCAATTTCCCTATTATTGCTCAACAGCCTCCAGAACATTCTCCATTACTGATTTCTTCCATAGAACACACATCTCACTCGCACTCATACGCACACCCATTCATGAGAATCCTCTGCGCGCACACGCACACACACACCAGCACAAAAGGATGACGCACAACATATAGGAACACATAGAAGCACTAAGAACATCTTTTTGCTCGTATTTCTTGTCTGATTTATTCTCTATTTCACTTTTGGAAACTATGTGTAATTCTTTTCTATTTATTTAGCAAATTTTAACTTCAATGTTTCTTTATCTTACTTTATCCTTTTAACATAAATATCTCCTTATATTTAAGCTAATTTCTCCTTAATTTTGGCAGCCAGGTTCCCACTTCATTACATGGAAACCTGATCTGATTTGATTTTGGCCTAGTCATAGTCATCATCATCATCATCATCATCGGTTTAAAGTCCGCTTTCCAGGCGCCGCTGGGTTGGACTGGGTTCTCGATATGGCCTTCTTCCACCGGGAACGGTCCATGGCCATCTCGTGGTTGATGCCGAGTGCCTCCATGTCGGCTGCCACGGTCACCTGCCAGGTCTTTTTAGGTCGGCCACTGGGTCTTGTTCCCTCTACGTTATACGACATAACTTTCTTCACCCAGTCGTTCTCGTCCTTCCTCACTACATGTCCGTACCATCGCAGTCTGCCTCTCCTCACCACATCCACTATGGCCTCCACTCCCATCTTCTGTCTCAGCTCTGCACTGCTCTTTTCTTCCCTCATTGAAACACCACACATCCATCTGATCATTCTCATTTCTGCTCTGTTTAGTCTGTCTTCGTGTTCTTTTTTCAGGGCCCATGCCTCACTTCCGTACGTCATACTACCTCTAACACAGGCTGAGTACACTTGGCCTCTCATCTTCAGGGATGGGGCCTTAGATGTTAAAAAGGGCATGAGTTCCCTGAATTTCTTCCACCCGCTTCTCACCCTTGTGGTCACTGCTAGGTCCACCCCCCCATCAGCGTTAATCATGTCTCCAAGATAGCAGAAGCTGTCCACCACCTCGTACATCTCCCCATCTACCACGAGCCCCTCTCGCTCAGCTGGGTTTGCTTGGGCGACTTCTCCCCTACACCGCTTGCAATGGAAGGTCTCACTTGCAGCTAGTAGGCTGCCTTTTACTCCACTGCATCTTCGATGTACCCATCTCTGGCAACCCTTGCACCGGATAGAGTTAGCTTGCACTCCCTTCCCGCAAACTCCACATGGCCATGCTCCTGACTGCGATATCACTCCCAGGCCAGCACCACCGACCATGACCTTTGATTTTGCCGCATTCACCTTCATTCCTTTCACTTCCAGGCATGTCTTCCAGGCCGCTAGCTTGCTAGCTAGGTCTTCTCGGCTGTGAGCCATCAATACCAGGTCATCCGCGTACCTCATAGTGTTTCTGTTAATTTGTGCAGTCACGTGCCATGTGACCGTTTTCTCCGCAACTCCAGCATTCTATTGGAGGTTGCACAACTCCTCTTCCTCAGCCTCTAAAGCCTTCTCTGTTGGGTATTGCTCGCCCTCTCTGGCCTTTCTGTCCTCTGCCTGCATTTTGGTAAAACGTGTCACTATCCTGGTCTACCAAAAAAGTGTTTTTTGAAGCTTTCATTTGTTTTCGTTTTTGTTTGTCTATTACTACTCTTTCTGCATGGAGGGCGTGATTTATGTATTCCTCCCGCTATGATCTTTAGTTTTGAATTTGTAGCATGTGTTTTCTCTACGTGCTTCTCTACTTTCTCTAGACTTCTCCCTTCTTCTCTAACTCTGTAAATTTTGGTTTTCTCTTGCCTGCCTACTGTTAGGCCCAGTCTCATCATCTTCTTACCTGCAATACAGTGCTTTCTGAGCTCTCTCTCTTTCCCTCTCTCTTTCTCTCTCTCTCTGTCTCTCTCTCTTTCTCTCTCTCTTTCTCTCTCTCTTGTTCTCTCTCTCCCAAAACACTACATCATCAGACGCCTTCTTTAATTTCTTTAAGATTTATTTACGTTGTTTCGTTTATGGCACCTCTAAGTCCTAATAATTTGGTTGTCCCTCAAATTTATATTTTTTAACCCATTTATAGTTCATGTCGGGGTAGGGACTTTCGCTTACTATTTAAGAGGAGCGCTCAAATGAGATCACTCTCAGTCAAACCGTTCACAAGCATACCACGCGCGTTTTTTTTTAAAGAACAGAGGAGTCTGCCCCTCCTGCTGCGGAATTTAACTAACATAAAACGTTAGGGGGCTCCACATCCGCCCCTGCAGAATTTAACTGTTTCTAGTTGTACTTGATAGGGTCTAGAATTCTCAAGGTTTTTTTGTTTTGTTTTTTTAATAACAGAGGAGTCCGCCCCTCCTGCTGCAGAATTTAACTAGCTTGAAAGCTAGGGGGCTCCACATCCGCCCCTGCGGAATTTAACTGTTTCTATTTAGTAGAATTAATATTCCTACTCACGGTCTGCTGATTCTCTTCCTCGGAAGATCTCGTCAACCCTCCCGGTGTCCAGCCGGACTGATCGAGACAGTCCCGTCAAAGGGCTTTTGTTTACCTCGGCCGAGGATTGTCACCTGCGTCGAAGAGCCCACTGGAACCGTTCAGGGCGTGTTGAGATCCCGGAACGAGCCCCCAATTTCTGTCAGGTTTATTTCGCTGACTGAATAAGTGAATAGAAGAGCAACAGCAAACAAACCACAAGTGAGACAGAATATTAAGTCTTTTCTCGCGAGGAGTGCAGTACAGATAGCTTGAGACAATCTCTACACACACTAAAAATCTGTAGGCACTCCCGCTCTTTTTATTTGGATTCGCCCTACCCACAGTGTGAGACACTAGGTGTTTACATACTGATAAGAACATCTGGGAAGAGGAGTTTGAGTGGACTGGATACAAAAGAAAAAACCTTTGACCTCTAGTTAAAACATAGCAAGGGAAGTTTTACGACATTGTGTAGGATGCAACAAGCTAAGTTATTTATTACTGGTTATATACATTCCAACCTAATCCTACGATAAAGATAGTTAGGAAAAACCCTGACTTTAATGGTCACTTGGAGGTTCATCTGGGGTGCAGGACAGCAATGAGGCATGTTGTCTAACAAAGTGGTCTTTGTTAGAAAGGAACTGTCCTTCTGTGGTACATCATAAAAACAGCAAGGCCAAACAGCAAGCATATATTGCAGTAATATTGCAGTAAGGCATTGATTAGAGAACGCATGATAACATATATATACATTTTTCTAACAGCTCGCATGTGGCGCGTCCTCGAAAAAAGGGTGGGGGTGTCGCCCTCATCTCGAATTCCGGGCTTAGTTTTAGGCCTCGTTCGATCAACGTATTTAAAACATTTGAGGTTCTCACTGTCCGATCCACCGCTTTACCGTCATTTTATCTTGCTGTTATTTACCGTCCACCCGGGGCTTACTCTGGCTTCCTGGATGAATTTTCAGAATTTGTGGCTGATCTAGTAACCAATGCGGATAATATAATTATCATGGGCGATTTCAACATCCACATGAATTTACCGTCAGAGCCACTAACTTCGGCGTTTCAGCCTTTAACTGATACGTTTGGTTTTACGCAAGCCGTACCGGCAGCAACGCATAAGAATGGAAATACCATAGATCTCGTATTATCCCGAGGACTTGCAACCTCAAATATAGCAGTACTGCCATACACTACTGTTTTGTCTGATCATTACTTAATAAAGTTTGAAATTCTAGATCCTTGTCAAAGACAAGAGAGCAATCAGCATTATAGGAGCCGTCATTTCAACTCCATGACTGCAACTGCGCTATCTGAGATACTGTCGCCGGCAACCGCTATATTTCTCACATACATTTCTATTGATAATCTTACAAATGAATTCAATGTGACATTGTTAAATGCCATTGACTCTGTGGCGCCGTTACGTCTGAAAACTCGCCGTAGAGTGCCTACTCCGTGGTTCACAGATGAAACGCGTACGCTTAAGCAATTATGTAGAAAGCATGAGCGCAGTTGGCGTCTAACCAAACTTGAGGTTTTCCATTAGGCATGGCAGGATAGCCTCCTGAAATAAAAAGATGCGCTTATCTTAGCAAAAACTCTGTATTTTTCGCAAGTTATTAATCTCAATAAAAACAATCCGAAACACCTATTTGATACAGTGGCAAAGCTGGCTCTGCGCCAGCCGACCCCCGATAGTTCCTTCCACTCAGCTGACGAGTTCATGAAATTTCTTGCTCAAAAGATTGAATCCATTAGGGATGAGATCAAGAATACCATTCCAATCGCTCGGTCGAGCCCGCCGTTTACCAACACTGATGATCATGCAACAACCCTCTCAACTTTTAAAAGTGTGTCTCTTGAAAGGCTTACACAATTGGTTAGCGCGGCTAAACAAACAACATGTTTACTCGACCCTCTTCCAGCCAAACTACCTAAAGAATTATTTCAAATTTTAGGACCGTCCGTCTTAAATATAATCAATCTGTCTGTCTCCTCTGGGATAGTGCCAACAGCCTTTAAAACCGCTATCATTAAACCGTTACTTAAGCGACCAAATCTTGACCCGGACTGTCTCAGTAATTATAGGCCAGTTTCAAACCTCCCATTCATAGCAAAACTTCTTGAAAAAGTAGTAGCGCAGCAGCTTATTGATTACATGGTCGCCAATAATCGATATGACACTTTTCAGTCTGGTTTTAGAGCTAATCATTCCACTGAGACAGCACTTGCTAAAGTGACTAACGATCTCCTCATAGCTATGGATTCAAACACTTCGTCTGTACTGTTACTACTCGATCTTAGTGCTGCCTTCGACACTGTAGACTTTGATATTTTATTAGGGCGTCTTAAAAGTTGTGTTGGTATTTCAGGGTCAGCACTAGGCTGGTTCCATTCCTATCTATCAAACAGGACGCACCGAGTGGTCCATGGCAATGCGTCCTCGGAGCTCTATAATGTTACGTGTGGTGTCCCACAGGGATCGGTCCTCGGACCAATTCTTTTTAATATTTATATGATTCCGCTTGGGGACATAATACGTGAATATAATATTAGTTTTCAATGCTATGCGGATGACACCCAATTATATATGCCGTTATCGACGACAGATCCGCGGGATTGTTGTAATCTTGAGGCGTGCCTTGCGGAGATCAACCAATGGATGTCTCTCAACTTCCTTCGTCTTAACCCAGATAAAACTGAGATGTTGATAATTGGTCCAACTCGTTATCAACACTTATTCAAGGAAACCGCTATAACTATAGATAACCGTACTATCACTCAAAGCGATACTGTAACTAATCTCGGGGTAATATTTGACCAAACTCTCTCCTTTCAAAAGCACATTAAAAATATAACCAGAATTGCGTTTTTTCACCTTCGTAATATTGCAAAAATTCGTCCGATCCTCTCGACCGGTGATGCGGAAACTATTATACATGCGTTCGTCACGTCGCGCCTGGACTACGGTAATGTACTATTTTCGTCCCGCATCAAAAGTCTGCAGTTAGTACAAAATGCTGCTGCAAGGCTGCTCTCTCGGGCAAGAAAATTTGATCACATTACCCCAATACTAGCCAACTTACATTGGCTCCCGATCCATTTAAGATGTGACTTCAAGGTTCTTCCATTAACCTATAAATCACTGCATGGCTTAGCGCCTTCATATCTCGTTGACCTAGTTGTTCCTTATGTTCCGTCTCGTAACCTTCGTTCGCAAAACGCTACCCTTTTAGCGACACCGAGGGCCAAGAAAATGTCTGCAGGCTCTAGAGCATTTTCTATTCGGGCTCCAGAGCTTTGGAATGCCCTACCGATGGATATTAGGACTGCTACCTCAGTAGAAACATTTAAGACACGTTTAAAGACACATTTCTATGACATGGCCTTTAACTAACCTGTAGTGGCCGATTCGGCTGGAGTTTGTTTTCTCTCCCTCTCCACCCCCTCCCTCCCCCCTCCCCGGCCGGGGAGGTGATTAGGTGGCACCCATGCTGACAGCGGCTATCTGGATTCTCGTGGGCCAATTCAGGATGGGGGAACTGCAGCTCAACCTCCTCGAAGACACTGCCAGGACAATTGAGGGCTCCTTCGGCAGCCCTCTGCTCTGACATAGACATACACTTTTTTTCATGTTGTATCATTTGTGCCCTCTCTGCATCCATTTCAACCTGGTGATCCTGAAAGGGGGATCCTTCCATCTGTGGTCCCCTCTCAAGGTTTCTCATTTTCCCCCGGTAGGGGTTTTTAAGTTTTTCCTTGCCCTTTTGGGAGCTTAAGATCAGGGGATGCTTTGAGAATAATTGTCAATTTCTGTCTATGTGAAGCCCTTTGAGACTGCTTGTGATTTACGGCTAAACAAATAAACTTGACTTGACTTGTATTGCTCTGCTTGTTCGACCTGGGCTCTGCCGCCGAAGACGCCGCCGAGGAACTGGCGACGCTGCGTCAAGGTAGCCGATCGGTCGCAGATTACGCCCTCAAGTTCCGAACCCTGGCCGGAAGCAGCGGGTGGAACAAGCCGGCGCTCGTCAGCACATTCCTCTATGGTCTCGCAGAGTACATGAAGGACGAGCTAGTTTCCCGCGATCGGCCGCGAACCCTGAAGGACGCAATGAACTTGGCGGCCCGAGTAGACCGGCGGATCCGGACGCGGCGGCGCGACCGGGAGCGGAGGTCCCTCCGAAACCCGCCAACCGCACCACCCCCCGAGCCCATGGATCTGGGTGGGGGGATCCGCGTGAGCTCGACCAGCACAGGCACTTCCAGTCCCAGTACGCTCACGTTACAGGCACGTGTCCAGCTCGCGGCGGGCGACCGGAACGTGGCGGCCCTGGTGGATTCCGGGGCGGAGGGTAACCTCATGGACAGTCACCTGGCACGCCAGTGGGGGATTAACTTCCTGCCTCTGAGCCCGCCCATTCCCGCATGCGCCATCGACGGCCGTCTGATTGGCGAGGTGGCCTTCGTGACTGAGCCAGTCAAGCTACTGCTCTCCGGCAATCACCACGAGACCATCCATTTTTTTCTCCTTCCATTCCCAGGACAGCAGCTCATCCTGGGGCACCCTTGGCTGCGGCAGCACAACCCGGTGCTGGACTGGGAGGTGGGGGTGGTTCGGCAGTGGAGCGAACGCTGCTATCGGACGTGCCTGAGGGCGGCCACCAGCCCGCTCGGTGGAGCCCCGCCCAGGTACAGCTCCGACATCTCCACCGTACCGGCGGTCTATCACGAACTCAAAGAAGTTTTTAGTAAGGCCAGGGCCACCTCCCTTCCTCCCCACCGGTCTTACGATTGCGCCATCGACCTGCTGCCCGGCACCTTCCCCCCCAAGGGACGCGTCTACTGCCTGTCCGCTCCTGAGCGCCGGGGCATGGAGGAATACATCTGGGAGTCCCTGGCGGCCGGCATCATACGGCCGTCCTCATCACCTGCGGGAGCGGGGTTCTTCTTCGTGGAGAAGAAGGAGGGCACGCTCCGCCCGTGCATCGACTACCGGGGAATAAACGCGATAACCGTTAAGAACCGATACCCCCTGCCTTTTCTGTCTTCCGCCTTCGAGAGCCTTCAGGGTGCCACCGTCTTCACTACGCTGGATCTTCGCAACGCCTACCACCTGATCCGCATCCGGGAGGGAGACGAGTGGTGACGGCCTTCAACACCCCGAGCGGCCACTACGAGTACACGAAGTTCGTGTTCGTTTATTTGGACGACATCCTCATCTTCTCCCGCTCGCTCCCTGAACACATCAAGCAAGTTCGGACGGTGCTACGCCGCCTCCTGGAAAACTCGCGCTACGTGAAGGCAGAGAAGTGCGAGTTTCACGCCTCCTCTGTCAAGTTCAGTCGAGATGGACCCAGAGAAAGTGCAAGCGGTCACGTCATGGCCTGTCCCCGAGACACGCAAGCGGCTGCAACAATTCTTGGGGTTCGCGAACTTCTATCGCCGCTTCATCCGTGGGTACAGCACGGTGGCCGCGCCCCTCACCGCCCTCACCAGCCCCGCCTCCCCGTACAAATGGACGGAACGGGCAGAACAGTCGTTTCAGGAGCTCAAGAGGAGGTTCACGTCCGCTCCCATCCTCCGAGTCCCCGATCCTGACCGGCAGTTCGTGGTCGAGGTGGACGCCTCGAACGTGGGTGTTGGGGCGGTGCTGTCCCAACGCAGCTGCCAGGACGATCGCCTCCACCCGTGCGCCTTTTTTTCGCGCCGCTTGTCGGCCTCGGAGCGGAACTACGACATCGGCAACCAAGAGCTCCTCGCCATCAAGTTGGCCTTGGAGGAGTGGCGGCATTGGCTGGAGGGCGCCACCACGCCGTTCATCGTCTGGACCGACCACCGCAACCTGGAGTACCTGAGATCGGCCAAGAGGCTGAATGCGAGACAAGCAAGGTGGGCTCTGTTCTTTGACCGGTTTGAGTTCTCTCTCTCCTACAGGCTGGGTTCCCGCAACGCGAAGGCGGATGCCCTGTCGCGTTCATTTCCTGGCGGGGAGGAGGAACGGGGTCTGCCTCCCGCTATTCTCCCGAGCTCGGTGCGGGTAGCGGCGCTGTCATGAGAGATTGAACGCCAGGTGGAAGCCGCATCACGCGACCAACCCGGTCCCAGCAACTGCCCGGAAGGTCACCTGTTCGTCCCTGAGGGCCTGCGCTCGTCCGTGCTGCAATGGGCACACGAGAAAGCGATCAGCCCGTCCGCCGTCCGTCTCCTTCTTCCGGAGTCCATGAAGGTACACCCCACGTTCCACGTGTCCTTTGTGCGGCCCGTTTTTAAGAGCGCATTGGCACCGCACAGTCCTGGCTTCCAATATCTGGTGGATTGGGAGGGCTATGACGACGCCCACCACTCCTGGGTCCCGAGCCGCTGGATCCTCGACCGTTCGCTCATCGTGGAGTTCCATCGCTGACCAACCGGGCCCCCGGCGTGGACGGCTGAGGACGGTTGAGGGGCCCAAAGGTAAGCGCCCGAGGCGGCCTTGTCCGCCGGTGCTGGAGCCCTCTGCCCCCGCGTCCGTCGATCCTGCATCCGACGAGGAATCGGACGTTTCGACGGAGTACTACCCCCCCCCCCGCCTGGTCGTCCGGAGGGTTGCCTTTCTCTGCCCTCTGATTTTTTGTGTTTTAGTGCTCTGGGGACGTCGGGAGCCGTCCCTTGCGGGGGGGGGGGGGGGTTCTGTCACGTACTGGCGCCACCTGCGACAGGACCACGCCCCCCCATCAGCGGAATCGCCGCCACCTGCCACAGCCGCATGGACAGCCCTATATAAACGCCGCCAGCGCAGACCCGATTGTCCGTCTGTCCCGAGATGTTGTGTCGCTCTCCGGTCCACGACGATCTGACGTCAGGGAAGGTTTCGAGGAAATAGAAGAACCGCTTGTTCGTCGAAGCAGATCGCCGATCCAGCTCCGGCTCCAGCTTCGCCCACCTCACCCGCAATAAACCTCTTTATCGTCACACATTTGGCTGTACTCTCCACTCCCTTACACGGTCACGCGTCAGTAATATTTTTGTGGGCCGGCCTTTATATATATAAATAATACATTTCTATAAATAAATAATACACGTATAATAAATATATAAATACGATGAAATAAAATGATACGACTGGAATAAAAACAAATATAAACCACATAAAAATAAAACTCACCATTATGTTGAATTATTGGGAGCACCAAGCTTGATTCTCAGAAATGAGCCGGTCCCATCTCGGCGTAATCGGAGACAATGACACCCGAAGTGGTTAAGGTTTGTCTTTTAATGCAGGATGCTTGGTCTCCATGTACCAAAGAAGTTTTGAAGGCTTCATTGCCTCGTTAGCTAGCCTGTCGCCACTACCGTTCAAAAGTTTGGGGTCACCCAAACAATTTTGTGTTTTCCATGAAAAGTCACACTTATTCACCACCATACGTTGTGAAATGAATAGAAAATAGAGTCAAGACATTGACAAGGTTAGAAATAATGATTTGTATTTGAAATAAGATTTATTTTACATCAAACTTTGTTTTTGTCAAAGAATCCTCCATTTGCAGCAATTACAGCATTGCAGACCTTTGGCATTCTAGCTGTTAATTTGTTGAGGTAATCTGGAGAAATTGCACCCCACGCTTCTAGAAGCAGCCTCCACAAGTTGGATTGGTTGTATGGGCACTTCTTGCGTACCATACGGTCAAGCTGCTCCCACAACAGCTCAATTGGGTTCAAATCTGGTGACTGCGCTGGCCACTCCATTACCGATAGAATACCAGCTGCCTGCTTCTTCTCTAAATAGTTCTTGCACAATTTGGAGGTGTGTTTTGGGTCATTGTCCTGTTGTAGGATGAAATTGGCTCCAATCAAGCGCTGTCCACTGGGTATGGCATGGCGTTGCAAAATGGAGTGATAGCCTTCCTTATTCAGAATCCCTTTTACCCTGTACAAATCTCCCCCCTTACCAACACCGAAGCAACCCCAGACCATCATATTACCTCCACCGTGCTTAACAGACGGTGTCAAGCATTCTTCCAGCATCTTTTCAGTTGTTCTGCGTCACACAAACATTCTTCTTTGTGATCCAAACACCTGAAACTTGGATTCATCCATCCACAACACTTTTTTCCAGTCTTCCTCTGTCCAATGTCTGTGTTATTTTGCCCATCTTAATCTTTTTCTTTTACTGGCCAGTCTCAGATATTGCTTTTTCTTTGCCACTCTGCCCTGAAGCCCAGAATCCCGCAGCCGCCTCTTCACTGTAGATGTTGACACTGGTGTTTTGCGGGTACTATTTAATGAAGATGCCAGTTGGGGACCTGTGAGGTGTCTGTTTCTCAAACTACAGACTCTAATGTACTTATCTTCTCAGTTGTGCAACGCGGCCTCCCACTTCTTTTTCTACTCTGGTTAGAGCCTGTTTGTGCTGTCCTCTGAAGGGAGTAGTACACACCGTTGTAGGAAATCTTCAATTTCTTAGCAATTTCTCGCATGGAATAGCCTTCATTTCTAAGAACAAGAATAGACTGTCGAGTTTCAGATGAAAGTTCTCTTTTTCAGGCCATTTTGAGCGTTTAATTGACCCCACAAATGTGATGCTCCAGAAACTCAATCTGCTCAAAGGAAGGTCATTTTTGTAGCTTCTGTAAAGAGCTAAACTGTTTTCAGATGTGTGAACATGATTGCACAAGGGTTTTCTAATCATCAATTAGTCTTCTGAGCCAATGAGCAAACACATTGTACCATTACAACACTGGAGTCATAGTTGCTGGAAATGGGCCTCTATACACCTATGTAGATATTGCACCAAAAACCAGACATTTGCAGCTAGAATAGTCATTTACCACATTAGCAATGTATAGAGTGTATTTATTTAAAGTTAAGACTAGTTTAAAGTAGGGGTGTAACGATTCATCGATACACATCGATTAATCGATATAATGCTCTACGATTTATTGACATCGATGCTAAACGTAAACATCGATTTATATCGCCGTGTTTGACCTCGGACATTAGAGGCGACTTTATTTTGAAATCCAGTTCATTGTTGCTTGCTTCCTCTTTCCGGGAGCAGTGCGGGGGCGTGTTGTGAGCAGAGCAGGCACGTGAAAGGGGAGTCGACAACTAGTACGCGGCTCCTGGGCTGGTGCTATGGCTAGTGTCCAAAAAGACAAGGAAATTTGCTCCCCTTTAGGCTTCAAGTCATTCGTTTGGAAGCACTTTGGATTCCAAAGAAAAGATGGCTCAACGGACAAGACACGTGCAGTTTGTAAATCCTGCCATGCGGTGATCAAATATTCAGGGACCACGAATCTCGCCGCACATTTAAAGAAAAAACACGACATCAAAGTTCAGTGTTAAAATAAGCACTTTGTATACAATACTCTTTGTAATTTCCTAAATAAAGAGTTTGCAGTACCTTGTTGATTTTGCGTATGAATTGTTATAAATCAAGATATTGTTCTATATTTTTTATTAAAAAAAATAATAATAATCGATCGTAGAGCACTATATCGCGATATATCGTGAATGAATCGCAGCAGGCTTTAAGATATCGGCAAATATCGTATCGTAGTTTTTTGTATCGATGTGATATCGTATCGCGACAAAACCCGCGATTTACACCCCTAGTTTAAAGTTATCTTCGTTGAAAAGTACAGTGCTTTTCCTTCAAAAATAAGGACATTTCAATGTGACCCCAAACTTTTGAACGGTAGTATGCTGAGTGCGCTTGGCGCGTCAGAGTCACCTATGGCAATAAATCCATATTTTAAGTAGGACTCCAGAAATGTTCTTTTAAATGCAGCTTTCCTTTTCTTAGAAGTAGTAGGCTTTTCTCCAGTCTCCTCATTGGGCTTTTTTCCCTTTCCGAAGAAGCTTCCTAAACTTGCTCGACTGGGGTGACATGTCATGTGACCGAAACGAGCGTCTTGTGTCAAGGGAGACACCGACAGATATAATTGATTGCCAATTTTTTTATATTTTTCGAAATAAATTCTTACTAATTTTTGCTAGATTTGCGGCTTGGCGGCCCAGTACCGAGTGACCGGGGGTTAGGACCCATGGCCTAAACCAGATATGGGATAACTACGGCCCGCGGGCCACATCCGGCCCACGGGGCCGTTTAATCTGGCCCGCCAAACCTGATTGAATTGTATTATTAAACTTTGTTTTTGGTCATTTTCCCTGCAATCATTATGTTTCCCCAATAGATGGGGGACCGCCCGCCCATTTACTCCCGGAAGCCGTGTCAGAAAGCTCGGTGCACACTCACAAGTGCATGTACGTGCATGTAAGTAGTACAGACCCGGCGCACTCCGCGCTTTATTTCCATCAGTGCCGAATTTCGAGTGTGGGCTGTGACGTCAGCATTTTCGTAATTCGCGCGCTGAGCTTTCAGATACAGTTTGATGCTAATGCCACCCACAAACCTTCCCCTGGAATTCTTCCATTAAAATGAGTGGCCCGAGGAAAAGAAAGGTGGACACTGCGTGCCGAGTATTTAAAAAAAGAGTGGACAATTTGGCTCGACCTACGTGTGTGAGCAGACGTTCAGCCACATGAATGTCAACAAAGCCCGTCACAGATCTAGGTTAACGGACCGACATCTCGGCTCTATCCTAACAATTACCACAACCAATTTTACTCTAGACCATGATGCACTAGCAAAAAAGGGAGACCAACAATACTATTGATTTCTTTATTAGTTTATTTAGATGTATTCTTTCACTGATTCTTCAAGATGATGTATTTGGTCAGAATGTTTGCCGTTTGATGTGATTTCGCCTCATTAGATAAACATATTTCATAAATCTGACCTGCAGACGCTGAAGTGATGGAAACTATTATTCATAACAGTGTCGTATATAATGAGAATCGCTGAGAGTAGTTTTTTGGTGAAATATTTTTTTAATGCTGTTAATAAATGCATTTGTTTTCAAAAAGCTTTTTTTGAATATCCATGCTTTACTACCTACTAACAGTACAAACCTTTTATGCAATGACCTTTACATGTCATTTCTATTACTTCACACAAACACTACATTCATCTGCTTGTGGTTTGCCCACCCCTGGCCTAAACGTAAAAGTAGATTGTGTCATTGAACAGCCATTACGACCACAATCCGTTCCAGAAGGCTGATCGAGGAGTGAATCGTTCGAATTCCGAATCATGTTTTCTCTTTACAAATAATGGGAAAAAAAATCCATTCCAAAGGAAAAAAACCCTGCCTTTTTTAAGCATTTTTTCAGTTGCGCATTTTTGTCCGATCGCACAACTGCAGTGCACCGCCGAACGCCCAACCGTAGCGCGTCGCCGACCGCGCAACTGCGCTGGTCGCATTATTGTGACAGAGCCGTCGCTGAAATTTAGAAAATACTTTTACAGTCCTGATGGATTTTCCAAAATTTAAGTGGCTTTACTGCTCCCACATGGTTCCTTTGGAGGCATGATTAGAGTTGATGCGATCCGCAGAGTAACAAGAACGTAATAACGAACGGAGTCAGTTGGCATGCGGGTCCTCTCAGCTCATCTCGCGAGGTTCAACAAACGAATTTCGTCCGACATCTGAAGCAGAAAATTCTAGAATTTTTTGTTCGAATACCGATTTGTTAGAAAACCGAGGCTCCACTGTACTTGCAACTGGTCACAGTAACGGTTTCAAAGACACATTTTGGTTTCACTTCGATCATTTTTGCTCAGTACCAAATACAACTCTGGAAACGGCTTTTCCCCCGCTTTTTGGCATCATGGTAGTCTACTAGCTAGTTGTGTGGCCATTAAAATAGAAAAACTTAAAACGTGTGTGTGTTGAGGTGAGGTGCTGCCGATATGTTGATGCAGACGGAGTGAATAAAGTACAGGAGGCTGAGATAAAGTGTCGTTAGACCTGCTAAGCCAATCAGCTGCAAGGACACAGATCAACATGTTCCCATTGGCCAATAGTGTCATAAGGGCAGACAAAGCCCCGCTGTCCAAGCTCCAAGTGACGCCGCTAAAAGCCGCAACGCATCGGAGAGTGTAGGGGTGCACTTGCCTGTCTTGTTGCCTGTCTTGTGTGCTTCATTGCAGACGACGTTGTGAATGTTTGTGAGACGTAAAAAAATGAATAAAATTAAATTTAAAAAAATCTAAAAAGTCTGCAATGCACCGAATCTATCCGCAATAGTTGTTTTAAAAAAAAAAATCCACGATGGACCGAGGCTGCGATAGGTGAACCGCGAAGTAGCGCGGGATTACTGTACTCCTTCTTGTAATTTACTGTAATTTCTTTTCAAAAATAAGAATTATAGAAAAGAATTCAGATTTTTGAGCATGTGTCAATACAGTTGCATAGAGTACCGTATTTGCCGGACTATAAGGCTCACCTAAAAACCTCAAATTTTCTCAAAAGCCGACAGTGCGCTTTATAGTCCAGTGCGCCTTAAATATGGACCAAATACCGGCCCCCGGGCCGCATTTGGTGTAAATTTAAACTGGCCTGAAGCATTGTGTCATAAAATCAATCATAAGTCGCCCGAAGACGATGAATCATTAATCAAAAAGACTCATCATTATCATTATTTTGTGATTATAAAGTAATTTGTTGCGTCTGAAGTTGAAATAAAAAAGATAAAATGGAGAATGATTTGATTTGGATTAAAAATCTGACATGATGCAACCTGGCCTGTTTACTGCAGTCACAAACACCAATATCACCCTTCTTATTCATACAACAATAACAACAATAAAACAAACGTAATACAACTAATAAAAATTTCATTCAACTTTCCTAAAATTGTTAATTTGTTATTATTTTAATCTTGACCTTTTCTGGTAGTGCAATTGACAACAAATTATCATTTGCAATATCAACCTATCTGCAAAGGATATAGTAAAGGATATAGTTACATACTTACAAGTTAATTCACAATGGTAATGGTTGGTGGAATGTTGATGCGAATGGTCAGCCCTTATACAGGACTGTCTCAGAAAAGTAATGCATTATTGGTGCCCCTTATAGTCCGGTGCGCCTTATATATGGACAAAGTTTCAAAGTGGGCCATTTATTGAAGGTGCGCCTTATAGTCCGGTGTGCCTTATAGTCCGGAAAATACGGTAGTACAACAACTTTATTTAATTAATGTTTATTGAACAACAATGTAAAATAAGCATAAAATAAATAATAAATTGTCACACAACTTCCAGACAATTGTTCACGTTGGCTGGACGTGCACACTGCACACTTTTCCATTTTTTTATGGCAAAACTCCTCAGATGAGAGAAAAAAACGTTACAGCACGGAGTCTTGTTAGGAGAACCACTTACATCGTCAATGACTGATGTACCACTGTAACCAACATGTATATACGCTAACATGAAGCAGGAACTGGTATCGCATTAAAACAGCCTTCAAAATAAAGCACCTTACTTCAAATTAAAGAATGACGTAACTAACATGAAGAATTCTAACAGGTACAAAGTGGTGTTCTACAGCTAGGGATGACCATGGACGTCGACAATGATCATGGCTTTGTTTTTGGCCCGCCGTTACATTATGTCACGTGACACAATCCTGCAGCAGATTGGCTAACGCGAGGAGTAGAGGGTCAAAAGTTAGAGGGGTTTTTGAGTTGGGCGTCGACGCGTCTCAAGCAGCATAAGTAACGTGTCATATTTCACTGTTAGTAACGGTAACGGAGTTACAACAATTGACAGTAATTGAGTAGAATATCAGTTACTAGAAATCTATTGACACGTTACCTCTAACACTGTTAGTCGTAATGCTGTCAGTCTCAACGCTGTCAGTAATAAATATTTTACTGGATTGTTGATTATTTTAACGATTTAGTCTACCGCTGATCATCTGTAATATTAGCTGTAATATTTTCAAATTTATTTACCGTTTTTTTCCATGGGGGAAGAAGCTGTGTCTGTGTCTGCTGGTTTTGGCGTACAGTGCTCTGTAACGCTGTCGGGAGGGGAGTAGTTTGAACAGACTGCAACCTGGGTGCGTAGCGTCTGTAGAGATGTTACTTCCACGATACCTGGTCCTGGACAGGTACAAGTCCTGGATAGTTGGGAGGTTGGTCCCAATTATCTTAGTTGAAGACAAAGACAAAGAACATCGAACCATCTGGAATTGGCAGCTACAGGTGGTTGGAGATTTGCTAACTTGCAGTTAACTTGAAGGAATGAATCTATCAGGAGTTTGCTTGCTTAACGTAATTTTATTAAACCCAATGTTATAAGTTGTGTTTTATTTTTGCACGAGTCTCAGAATTATAGTCTTTGCGTGGAGTGGAGTAGGTAGTAGTAGTAGTATATGGGGTAGAGTAGGTAGTAGTAGTAGTAAAGTAAAAACTATGCAAACATATTTTCATTTTTGTCAAGCAAAACAAGATACATAATTCCTGACGTCTTTGGAGTTGTTCTCAATCCTAATTGTAGTACCGT
The DNA here is from genome assembly GCF_033458585.1 of Syngnathus typhle. NCBI lineage: Eukaryota > Metazoa > Chordata > Actinopteri > Syngnathiformes > Syngnathidae > Syngnathus > Syngnathus typhle. Next base: position 22,202,069 of record NC_083740.1, read on the forward strand.
AATTTTCGGACTATAAATCGTGTTTTTTTTTCATAGTTTGGGTGGGGGGGCGACTTATAATAAGGAGCGACTTATATGTTTTTTGTCAAAAATGTTCCAAAAAAAAAAAGTTGAACCGCGATATAGCAAGGGATTACTGTAATTTGAATTTCAAGTGACGTCAGCAGCGCGACGCGGCGCGGCGTTTGTTTACATAAAGGACAAAGATTGATCACGGGATGACGAAGATGACGAAAAACCGGACGTACTACCGGCATCATTAGCGGCTTTGTTTCTAAGTGACACGGCGGACGAAGAGTTTGAAGGATTTAAGGATTTGGAGTGACACACAAGGTTTGAAAAACTATTATGGCTTTTACGCACGCCCGGTCCTATTCTATGGAGCTCTCTTTCACCTCCGTGGATAGAAATCTGGGGCCGGCGCTAGGCCGGGTGACTGTCCGGGGACGGTGGATGGGGCTCGGTCATGGCTTTTACGCACGCCCGGTCCTATTCTATGGAGCTCTCTTCTACTTCCGTGGCTAGAAGTCCACGCCGCCACACGCCTGGAAGTTTGTTTTGTTAAATAAAGAGCCGTTTACCAAACCCACGTCTTTCCTTGAACTTTGTTAACGCTACAATATAGTTATATACTAGATCTGTGGAATAACGACAAGGCTGACGTCAGGGCGCACGCGGGGCGTTGTTGACAAAGGACGAGGAATTTGATCGATGGATTTAATTATTTAGAGTGCACAGATGGTTTGATAATACTATTGCTTATATAATAGTTATTTGATATCTAATTTATATATCGTTATATGGGCCTGTGGAATATTTTGAAGTGCAAGCGCCGTCAGCTGCGCGCACCCATTGTTGACAAAGGATGATCGATGGATTTAATGATTTGGAGTGACACAGATGGTTTGATAGCATTATTGCTTATATAATAGTTATTTGATATATAATTTATATATCGTTATATGGGCCTGTGGAATATTTTGAAGTGCAAGCGCCGTCAGCGGCGCGCACGCATTGTTGACAAAGGACGATCGATGGATTTAATGAATTGGAGTGACACAGATGGTTTTGTTAACGTGTTATTTATGTAATAGTTTTTTGAATAATTCTGAATGTTACGTCAGGGCCGTTCTCAGCTCTTTGTTTGTGTTTATGTCACGTTAGCATACCTATCGTTTAGCCCAGGGGTGGGCAAACTACGGCCCGCGGGCCACATCCGGCCCACGGGACCGTTTAATCCGGCCCGCCAACCCTGAACAAATTGTATTATTAAACTTTTTTTTTGTGGTCATTTTGCCTGCAATGACTGCGTTTTCCCAGTAGATGGCGAAGCGCTCGCCTGCGCATTTACTACCGGAAGCCGTGTCAGAAAGCTCGGTGCACACTCACAAGTGCGTGTACGTACTCAGTAGTACGGACTTGGCGCACTCTCGCTCTATTCGTATCAGTCCCGAATTTAGAGCGTGGGCTTTGACGACAGCGTTCTTATAATTCGCGCGCTGAGCTTTCAGATGCAGTTTTGCGCTAAAGCCACCCACAAACCTTCCCCTGGAATCCTTCCATTAAAATGAGAGGCCCGAAAAAAAGAAGTGAGTGCCGAATGTTAAAAAAGAGTGGCCAATTTGGCTCGACGTACGCGACGTGACGTTCAGCCACATGAACGTCAACATCAACCCGTCACAGATCAAGGTAAACGGACCAACACCTCGGATCTCGCCTAAGAATTGCCACAACAAATTTTACTCCAGACTATGACGCACTAGCAAAAAAGGGACACCAACAACACTGTTCCCACTGAAAATGAACGGGAGGCTCTCAAGTTTATTGTAAAAAAATGCATTTTGAATATGATTTGTACACATAGCAGGGATTGAAACTAGCGACCATTCTCATTTTCAAACAATGCAGGATGCTCAAAGACATTGATGCACCACCTATTTGCGACTAATCTTAACCTGTAAAGTTCTTAAGGCTTACTTTAAGGAAGTGTTTCCCGTTTCCTCACCTCTGTTACCAGGTGTTTGCGAGTTAAAACTCTGCTCTGATTTTCAGATACCCCTCACCGTGTTGCTGTTTTGATGACTTTATTTGGATGTATGCTTTCACCGATTCTTCAAGATGATATATTTGGTCAGAATGTTTGCCGTTTGATGTGATCTCATAAGATAAACATCTTTCATTAATCTGACCTGCAGGCACTGAAGTGATGGAGATTGTTATTCATAATAACAGTGTCGTATTTTATGAGAATCACTGATAGCAGTTTTTTAGTGAATTATTATTTTTTTAATGCTGTTAATAAATGCATTTGTTTTCAAAAAAATTGTTTGGAATATCCATGCTTTACTACCTACTAAAGGCCAAGATCTTTTATGCAATGACCTTTACAGGTCGCTTATATGACTTCACACAACGCCTACGTCCATCTGCTCCTGGTCCGGCCCTCCGGTCCAAATTTAGAACCCAGTTCGGCCCGCGAGTCAAAAAGTTTGCCCACCCCTGGTTTAGCCTGTTGTTGCTCGTTCATGACTGTTCTTGGTGTTGGATTTTGTCGAATAAATTGCCCCCCAAAATGCGACTTATACTCAGGAGCGACTTATATATGTTTTTTTTCCACTATTTTGGGCATTTTATGGCTGATGCGACTTGTACTCCGGAGCGACTTATAGTCCGAAATTCACGGTACTTGGATCAGAAGAAAAAAAATGTGCTGGGGAGAGGAGTGGAGGGTAGGGGTGTGCACGGCGGCCGTCAAACACCAAAAACTATTCGTCGACGGGGGGCTTCCCAGTGCATGCCGTTATGCGACTAATGTAATGGTCAATGAGGGGTAGGGGGTTGAGTTTGGTAATTGTCAATCTGCCATGGATTGGGGGTGGGAGGGATGGCTGTGTCACGGCCGTCACACGCCAAAAACTATACAGTAGGGAAAAGGATGGAACTTAATTGATGTGCGTAGTTATAACATGTTTGAAAAAAACTATGAAAAACTAACTATGAAAAAAAATGTGACTTATAGTCTGGAAAATACAGTAATTGGCAGAAGAAATAAATAAAAGGTTGATGGAGCCACTCCAGAAAGACTTCATGAGTATGATTATACAAACACGGAATCTAAACATAAGGTAGAAGTGCAGAACATTGAAAATAAGTGCTTGCATTAATAACAGCGCAAACCATGAAAAGGCTGCCTCTGACAGGAGAGCCGTGGCAAGAAATCACTGCCCACCAGCACTACTGAAAGGAAATGTGGAAACAAGGAAAATTATGCTACAGGAAGGGAAAAAAACAGGAATCTGATCAATCTCAAGTAGAAACAAAGATATTGCAAAGATGTGTGCACAGAAACAGAAGATTTAATAAAGACTCTTCTTTCATTAAAGTACAAACCCACAATCACTGAAATGTGAGGCAGTTGTGCTCAGCAATCGTCCACCTTCTCCCTATTTATAGTCTTGACATGAAATTCAGCTTATCTCAGTGATTTTGTGTGGCAGAACATGTATATATATTTTTTCAAATTGGATAAGTTCAATACAGACAGTGTGGTGACAATGGATCCTCTGTGGTGCACACATTAAAAGCATCTAATTTTCACCTGCACACGCAATCATGGCCATAAAACAATACGTTACAGCCTTGAATAATTACCAATGTGGCAACTTTCATAATTGAATAGCACCACTTAAACAATCCCACTTGGCTAAGGTGTATTAAAAAAGGGCTGGTCTTAATTTGAATGTGTCAAAGAAAACAAATTAGATTGTTGCACGGAGCGATCTCTCTGAAGTCAGGTAATAAGGTCGACAACCACTTTGCTACTTCGTTATTTGTTTTTTCCTAAATTAACCTCAGTTGTATGGTTTAAACATTCCAGAGAAGAAAAGAGAATTGTACTTAATCCCAAGCAAGTGCTAATACTTGCACAATGCACAGAGATTCAAAACCAGCATCCAGTATTAGGGTTTATAAAGACATTGCACAACTGCACGCTAATGTTTAAATTATCACAAAGGGTTCTGTATGATTTAATTAGGTTAATAGCCGCTTTCGAGTCTAATATAAGACAAAATAACTGATTTGAAATAAGACAAAATAACTGATTTGAAATGTTCAATTGACTTTGTGCACATTTGCACACGTTAAAAATATATTCATAAAACAAAGGTCAAAACATCACTATTTTCATATGCAATACCTTGGCGGTATTGCATATGAAAATATTTTCTCAATTGCTTTACCTGGATAAATGGTTGTACGAAGTTTATAAATTATTATTTTTATAAAAAAATATAATTTTACTGTCACCTTGGTGTGCTTTGCCATAGCCCTTGACCTTGTACCTTTACATTGTACCTTCATTCCAAATAATTTTATTCTTAATTCTATTCATATTTGGCAAAAGAAACAATGAATGTTCTTGAAAATTTGCTTAAAAATAGAATAATAAGTGTATTCAGATACTGTGTATATATATATATATATATATATACGTATATATATATATATATATATATATACGTATATATATATATATATATATATATATATATATATATATATATATACGTATATATATATACAGGACTGTCTCAGAAAATTTGAATATTGTGATAAAATTCTTTATTTTGCAATTAAAAAAACAAAAATGTCATATTATGCATTCATTACAAATCAACTGGAATAGTGCAAGCCTTTTATCAAGCTCAGCGTGATGCTGCTTGAGATATTGTCGCCAACACGCACTACTTGAGGCCTCTTGAGGAAGTCCAGTAGCCAGTTGCAGAGGTAGGTACTGAGTCCCAGTTTGTCGAGTTTGCAGATGAGTCGTGTTGAATGCAAAACTGAAGTCTACAAACAGCAATCTCACATACGAGTTATCCGCGATAAACGAGGGATTACTGTGTATGTATATATATATATATATATATATATATATATATATATTAGGATTGTAAATCACGGGTTTTGTCACGATACGATATCATATCGATACAAAGAACTACAATATGATATTTGCCGATATCTTAAAGCCTGCTGCGATTCATTCACGATATATCACGATATAGTGCTCTACGATTGATATATATATATTTTTTTAAATAAAAAATATAGAACAATATCCTGATTTATAACAATTCATACGCAAAATCAACAAGGTACTGCAAACTCTTTATTTAGGAAATTACAAGAGTATTGTAGTATACAAAGTGCTTATTTTAACACTGAACTTTGATGTTGTGTTTTTTCTTTAAATGTGCGGCGGGATTTGTGCTCCCTGAATATTTGATCACCGCATGGCAGGATTTACAAACTGCACGTGTCTTGTCCGTTGAGCCATGTTTTCTTTGGAATCCAAAGTGCTTCCAAACGAATGACTTGAAGCCTAAAGGGGAGCAAATTTCCTCGTCTTTTTGGACACTAGCCATAGCACCAGCCCAGGAGCCGCGTACTAGTTGTCGACTCCCCTTTCACGTGCCGGCTCTGCTCACAACACAACAACGCCGCGCACTGCTCCCGGAAAGAGGAAGCAAGCAACAATGAACTGGATTTCAAAATAAAGTCGCGTCTAATGTCCGAGGTCAAACACGGCGATATGACATGCTTTCAACACAGCCTCTCTCAGAGCCTTGGGGTCAACCACCTGCCGCCTCTCTTCCCCAGTAGCGGGTTCTTTCCAAGCTCTCTGGAGTACTCCATCCCTCACCCGGAGCGTCTTCATCTTGGCGTATAGTCCCTTTGTGGCAGGTGAGTGCCCAGCGACCTCTTCCCACTTTGGTGTTTGGCCCCATTCCACCCACTGCATAATGGGTTGCAGATCCAAATCCTGTTGCTGCTGTTTCCTCCATTCGGGTGCATCCACAACTTGCATCTTCGCCGAGATCATGCGTAGGATCTCAGCAGCTCTTTCTCTCTGCTTTGTTTTCGCTCACAGAAGCAGCAGCCAGCAAGTTCACAAGGGCGTCGAGACATAGCGTCCGCATTGGTATGGCGAGGCCCGGCCCTGTGCTCCACTCAGAAGATATATGGTGCTAGTTCTTCAAGCCAGCGTGCAATCTGTCCTTTGGGTTACTAAAAAGACATGAGCCACTGGAGTGCAGCATGGTCAGTGCGTACCGTGAAGGGTAAACCCGGCAGATATGATCAAAAGTGGCTTATAGCCCTCACGATAGCCAGCAGTTCCCTACGTGTGACGCAATAGCGTTTAGCTGAAGTATGCCACAACTTTTTCTCCCTTCGCCCCCACTTGACTCAAGACTGCCCCCATCCCAGCATTGCTGGCATCTGTCTCCAGGAGGAACAGCAGTTTAGGATCGGGGGGAACATGGATGGGAGACTCTGTCAATGATCTTTTCAAGGAGCTGAAGGCCTGTGCGCACTCCACTGTCCACTCGAACTTAGTGTCCTTGCGCTGCAGGTGGAAAAGAGGCACGGCTATGCACGAAAAGCCCTGTACAAACCGCCAGTAATAGGATGCTAATCCAAGAAAGCTCTTCAGATCACGCAAGTTGTTGGGAGCAGACCAGTCTCACACGGCCTGTACCTTCTCCTCCAGAGTCCTAATGCCTTCCCCTCCCACCTTGTGCCCCAAGAACTCCAACTCTCTCCTCATGAAGCAACACTTGTCATGATGCAACTTCAGGCCAGCAGTGGAAATTCTTTGTAGTACCTGGCGCAGGGCCCCCAAAACCGCCTTGAAAGAGTTCCCATGGACAAGAATGTCATCCAGATAGACCAAACATTCCTGTCGGGGAATGCCAGCCAGCACCTTTTCCATAACCCGCTCAAAAGTAGCGGGTGCGTTGGACAGACCAAAACAGAGGACTCGGAACTGCCACAACCCTCTTCCGGTACAGAAAGCTGTTTTTGGCCGTTCCTCGGGGGCGAGAGGCACCTGCCAATATCCGCTGCGCGGGTCCAGCGAGGAGAACCAGGATGACCCAGATGCCAGGTCCAGGGTCTCATCAATTCGGGGCAGAGGGTAGGAGTCTTTCATTGTCACACTGTTCAGGGGTCGATAATCAACCCAGAACCTTTTCTTCACTGATTTTTTCTTGTTAACCATGACGACCCCTGAGGCCCATGGGCTATCAGATGGCTCGATTATGTCAGCCTTCACCATCTCATCAATTGCCTTGTCAGCGTCCTCCTGATGTGGAACGGGTACTGCTGCGAGGTGCCTGCAGTGCGCTTGTACGGATAGGTTCAACCACCCACGCCGATTTCTCTGGGCTCAAGTTCACCTGTGCAGCAGAACGCACCACATGGTCACGCCGCAGTTCTCTTGGTGTAATGGCGCGGATGAACTGGTCCCTGGCCAGCTCACTCTGCACATCAGCCGGCATATGGGGGTATGCACGCCTCGACAATGTCTCAATGTCATTAGCCAGTACACGGAGCGGTTCACCAGCTTGTCATTTCCTGTTTGACAACTACGAGCGCAGGACATTGGGCTGGCTGTACTGCCCAGGGCACCAACCAAAGCCCCATAGTCGTCCCTCTCGGCTGGCTAAGCCGTAACAAGCAGGACAGGGGCTCCTCCATGAGACACATGGCCAACTGTAGCGCTTTATTCTTCTCCGACCAGCCAGAAGCCTTTACCAAGAGTCTTCCCGTAGTATCTCGGTGTCTTGATATGATGACGGTCGCCATGGATGCTGCCACCGTCCTTCGTCCCTGCGTCCCTCTCATTGTTTAACGAGCCAAGCTTCCTGGCGGTCTTCCTCAAGAGCTCTACGTGCTCCGACACTTTGGGGTCCAACTCACGGCCCCACATGACATCGTAACCGCCGTCCACCACCTCCTCCTTCACCTGCAACCGACCACCGCCACAGTCCTTACGCGATGCCATAACGTCGCAATAGATAACTTTCACTTCTGACACCAATGTAGCGTTTGAATGAATCAGGCACGGCGTGGTTCGTAACTGGCTCTTTATTCAACGCAACAAAGAGGAGTTCTCACATCCGCACTCGGAGACAACAATGTCAAGTTCCCCTCCCACACGCGCGTGCTCCCCTCCACCTTGCTGCCTTCACGGCCTCCCTCAGCAATCGGACTACCGAACAGTAATTACATATACGGTTGCATAACAGTTGCTACAATATACGTACATATATAGTACATAAATATAGTTCAAGTCTTTTCTTTCTTAAACAATGAGAACAAAAATGATTTAGCAATTCTTTGACTCACTTATGTAAATTAATTCTCGACTATCTGAAATCTCAGCAAGTAAAAATACACAAAATAGCCACAATACCACTCATAACAGCGGAATAACAAAATTGTTCCTGTTTTCCTGTTAAGACGCACTATAATTTGGCTTTGAACCACAGAAGACTATTGGGCAGAAAATTATGCATTTTTGCCTCTATATTTGTGATATTTTTAAACATTTTGTTTTTCAATATGTTGTTCTTACGCTCTTTGTAACATGCACCACACTGAGAACTAGAGCACTTATGCAAGGAGTGATTCAGAGTGAAAGAGACACCACTTGAGCTGAAAGGGGCAGAGCCTTACTCGAGACAAAAGCACCTCACCGATAGCTACCAAGTCAAATCGCATCCCTCCAAATAGGGTCTAGAGAATTTTCTCTTCGGGCTCCAGAGCTTTGGAATGCCCTACCAATGGATATTAGAACAGCTACCTCAGTAGAAACATTTAAGACACGTTTAAAGACACATTTCTATGATATGGCCTTTAATTAACCTGTAGTGGCCGATTCGGCTGGAGTTTGTTTTCGCTCCCCCCTCCCCCACACCCCTCCCCGGCTGGGGAGGTGGTTAGGTGACACCCAAGCTGACAGCGGCTATCTGGATTCTCATGGACCAAATCAAGATGAGGGAATATGGCCTCTTCGAAGACACTGCCAGGACAATCGAGGTCACCTCCGGCAGCTCTTCGCTTTGATTTGGACATCCACTTTATCATTGATTTTTATACTACGTATTTTATGTGCCCTCTCTGCATCCATTGCAGCCTGGTGATCCTGAAAGGGGGATCCTTCCATATGTGTTCCGTTCTCAAGGTTTCTCACTTTTCCCCTGGTAGTTTTTTTTTTAGTTTTTCCTTGCCCTTTTGGGAGCTCAAGATCAGGGGATGCTTTGAGAATAATTGTCAATTTGTTTGTCTATGTGAAGCCCTTTGAGACTGCTTGTGATTTAGGGCTATACAAACAAACTTGACTTGACAAACACAATTTGCCACTTTTACATTTTTGACTTCAGCGTGACTTGAACTTGTGACATTGTGGCACTAGAGTTCCCATCTTTAAGATGAACTTTAAACATCCTGTTGTGTAAGTTAGGTAGGTAGGTCCCCAATTGAATAAATATAATATATGTTCCTAAAACATGATCATACGTGCTCTTGAAATACTACTACTACTACTACTACTACTACTACTACGACTAATAATAATAATAATCATAATAATAATATATTATAGTACTACAGTCAAACCTCGGTTTTCGACCACAATCCGTTCCAGAAGGCGATTCGCGAAGCTAATCGGTCGAATTCCGAATCTATTTTTCCCATTACAAATGGAAAAAAAAAAAATCCGTTCCAAGACTTTAAAAAAAAAACGCCTTTTTAAAGCATTTTTCCATTTGCGCATTTTTGTCCGATCCCGCAACTGCAGCGTACCGCCGAACGCGCAACCGTAGCGCGCCGCCGACCGCGCAACTGCAGCGCCCTGGTCGCATTATTGTGACAGAGCCGTCGCTGACATTTAGAAAATATTTTTAAGGTCCTCAGGTACGTATTTAAGTGGACCTCAGTGCGCAGGGAGCTTAATTTGGTCCGATCGTGCAACCGCAGCGTGCCGTGCGCTAACTGTCGCATTGCTTTAAGAGCGTCTTTGTGTTTTAGGATGGCTTTAATGCTCCCACTTGCTTTATTTGGCGGCATGATTACGGGTTAATACAATCCTCAAAGTAACGAAAATACAACAACAACGAACGGAGTCAGTCGGCATCCGGGCCGTGAGGTCGGGTTTTCTGGGGTCCTTTCGGCTCACCTCGCGAGGTTTGACCTCCAAATTTAGTTTGACAACCAAAGCAAAAAAGTCTCGAATTTTTCATTTGAATTCAGATTTGTTCGAGAACCGAGACGTTCGAAAACCGAGGTTTGACTGTACTATTACTACTACTAATAATAATAATAGTAATAATAATAATAATAACAATAATAATAATACGTAGAAGAAGAACAACAACAATAATAATAAACATTTAGATATTTGCTTAAAAATGAAGCTACAGTAAAACCAGATTGGATATTTGAGGGAATAAACCTAAAGGAAAACCAGATAGGAATAGTTAAAAAACAAAACAAGGGATAATGGGATTGAAGAACTTGGTTGAGGGGTGAACAATATGAAACTGGCTATCCAATGAGAGAGAAGAAGAGATGAGCAATCGAGGAAGTTATTACAGCTCAGCGTGAGCTAGATGAAAAAGCGGTGAAGACAAAAGCAGATGGCGCCCTTCCAAATGAACAAGTCAACATAATGAGAAAGGCAAAATGAGAAACTACTTCCTTGCAGACGAGAATTGTACAATTTGCAATGTTGCAGGACTTTTTTGATTCTCAAAATTGATGATTTTGGCAGTTTATCTAAATTGATGAAATAACTCTGCAATTGTTGTGTTTCATTTGTGTACCACAAAAAAAATCTTGTGTGACTGAAAGGGTGAGAATTAAAAGGAAATTAAAAGTCATCTGCAATTATTATTTGTTATTTTACAAAACCAGATTACAATAATTTGCAAATCCTTTACAATCTATAATTAGATACTACCAAAAACATATAAAGTATGACCTGAGAGTTCCATATTAAATTAGTTGAATTTATTTATCAAGGCCAAGCAAATCATTAATTTTGGTGATCTTCAATTAAAATAAAGTTTTTTTCAAGAAAAATAAAATAAAACATTTTAATAAAATCTGATTTGTTGTATAATGTACTTCAGTGGTTCTCAAATGGTGTAAGCGTATGCCTTGGGCTACGTTAAGGCACTTTCGGGGTTACATAAGATTATTATATATATTTTTAAAATTAGAATTCCTTCAAAATTGCTTGAGATCCTCAGTGAAGTACAATCCCAAATGTCTTACTCATTTCCATCAGATTTACAGAAGTGACCTCGGCTAAGTGTCCTCACTTGAGCGCAGGGCATTTCAGGCCTCATGGGGGTCGTCAGGAGGGCAGCCTCCATCATCTGCGTTTCGATGACTAAAATTCCTTGCCGTCTCAGGTATTCCCCCCTCTGAACTGAATTTGTTGCTTCCTTAACTGCTATAGCTGTTTTGCGGCACAAGTGCTCTCCTCTTCAGCCAAATCCAGTGGTTCGATTGCTAATTGTAAAATTTGAGAGTGAGTTAATGGCCTGCTGCTAAGCTTGGCCTCAGATCCCCAAGTCTTTCAGTAGATTTATTGCTGATGTCCTCTCAACTCCCCTGCACTCCACCTCAACTAGGTACACCATCGTACTCCATTCCCGCTGTTCAGTGTCTAATGCCAGCTCAGAGTATTTGAGGCTCTTTCGCTCAAAGGCCTCCCCGACAGTAACCTCCCAGGGCACAGTCTGTTCAACTTGATGGTCAAGGGAAGTGAGAAGGACCAGACCACAAAATGCCTTTTCCCCCTTTATTGCCCAAGGGGCTTTTTTTCCATATTTTTTTTTTTTTTTTGACCTGCAGAATTTAATTTGAGTGCTATTTTTAAAATATGTTTTTATCCTGCTTGTTGTGGCAATCCCGGCAGGGAAGCCGAGATCCAGTCCCCTGACATTCCAAACAGTACGGAATGTGAGTTAGGGGATTAATTCTTTATGAAAACCTATCCATATTATGATCCCAAAGGAGAACACTTTATGTTGAGAATTCTTTTTATGTGCACAAATAGTTTATTATCATCGTTTATTATCATTTCTTTATATTTTATTATTTATATTATATCATTAATTTAATATAACATAAAAGAATGAATCTAAGAATTGTTTAGCTATGTTTTTTTATTTTCGAATGTTTTGAAGGTACCACTACAAATGGATTTCCAACGTTTTATAAAGAAGGTGGCACATAACTCAGTTTTAAGTTGTTGTTGTTGGGCTTTTTTTCTGTCCAAAAATGCTTTGCGCTTTTTCGGGGTACTTGACTGTCACCACAAAAAATCTGACAGGTGTCACCAAAAAAAAGTCTGAATTGAGGGGTAGCCTGTCGTAACACTTGCTAATTTAGCTTAGTTTTGAAATGCACAGAAGTGGCTTGTCAGTCCTCATATGCCATTTATTGCAGCTATTAAACATTTTATGGCATCTTCCTGGTATTTTCAGGAAATATATATACTTTCACGCAGCATCCAAATTATCCAAATTTGTAAGCAGGTACAGTAAATGGTACACAATGTAATTTTTGGAAAAGATATCGACAAGCACAGATAAGGAGTTTGCTTTTTTTCTTCTTCATGAATCTAGTATAATGAAATTAGACGAATATGGAATTAGGATGTCGGCACATCAATGTATAAATAGTACCTTGGTGTGGAATTGACAATGTAAAATCCAAACAGTTAATGGTCATTTATGGGGTTCCCCGAGGGTCTGTATTCAGTCTTAAATTAGAATGTTGGCATATCAATGTATGAATAGTACTTTGTATGACCAATGTCATCTGGGGAATTTACAATATAAAATCCAATTAATTAATGGTCATTTATGGGGTCTGTATTCAGCCTTAAATTATTCATATTGTGTATTCACATCTGTAAGGTTCCTCAAGAACTGTACTATGTTTTATTTACTAATGACACAAGTCAACTGCTCAAACAAAACCTAGAAAATGTTACGTCTATTGTTGGAAATGAATTTAATATCTAGAACAACGGGTTTGATATTTAAAAGCTATGTCCTAAACAAGAAATCATTTTACACCGTTTTGCAAATTGTTAGTTCAGTATATAACATAGACTACTGTAATGAAATATGCGGTAACTCCTATAAAAAACAATAGTCTGCTGTCTATTAATTAAATGTATTTACTTTTTAAAATGGAAAATCATGTGTATTATTAGAAAGTCAAATTGTTTATGGCAAAAACAACCAATCCACTATTAAATTAAATACTCTATAATTGAACAATTTGTTATGATTGTTACTGCAATGAGTCGTATAAGTGCATAAAAAAATTAAGACTAGAACAAATATAAAGCAAAAATGTGTTTGTTTATATATATACATACATATCCGTATTCTTTGTGAAATACAAACACACCACTTTCATTGTTTGTCTCTGGATTTATTTGAGACGACTACTTATATTCTGTTTATTGACACTGTTTTGAAAGTAAATGACACAAGTAACATATAATTCATCACCATCTGATTTAGACGAAAAACCTTTCTTTCAACAAAAATCAACAGCAAATATTTGAGGAAACGCCATGGCAGTGGGTTTGAAACTTCTTAACTGCATTACTTATTCAGGATGTCTATGGGTGTGTTAATAATTGATCATCTAATTAGGGTGGGAGTTTGGAAGATATGGACCGATTGCCTCTTTACCAGTGGGCTTTTGGTAAGTGCATGGTTTCTTTGTGCACGACAGTGAGGCGCCGATAAAAGGAATTTCTGGCCGCACCTATAATTCATTTTCAGATTAATTGACAAGTATGGACATACATTTAAATGCAGAAAGAATAGCAATAGTGTGATGGTATTTATGGCAGCTTCTATGAGAAGGTACAATTTTTCAAATTTCTGGTTTGTGTTCCAAATATCATCAGTAGATTAGTTGACAAAACCCAATCAGGACTGAAATACTTTTCCAAACAACTCAGTTAGAACATATCCTTTCAGTGTATTCAGAACAGTGATTTAAAAATCTCAATTGATGGATTCCTTTTGAGAGGCCTTTTAAGATAGCTGTTTAGTGCCAACAAATCACTATGTTGGAAAACAAAAGCCAATACAGCACATAAAAGTGGTATAGATCCTTTCATAGATCATACACAAACATATACCCTATTTGCATAGATGGGCCTCATTCACTAATAAATGCATAGACATTTTATTAGTCTGGGAACAAGTTTAGCATATATGCATAATCACTAATTCTTGACACGCACATACCAGTCCGTTTTCCTTGCACAACAGATGCATATTCAATTCCAAAATGTAATTCAAAATTGCCACACAAAAAACACGTGTAGAAAAATATGAATCATGAATTGAGTGCGGAGAATGAAGAAACACATCCAAAATATCAAAACAAGGAAGGATGAAAAGCAGAGCAGAGAGGCATGTGTAGTCAATAACTTTCATCACATCAGAAAATACGGTGCTGTGAAAACGTTTTTCTCACTCTTATCAAATTCTTACAAACATAATCCAAGTAAACACAAAAAACAGCTTTTAACCGGTGATTTTATTTACCGTAATTTTCGGACTATAAATTGCGTTTTCTTTCATAGTTTGGGTGGGGGGGCGACTTATACTCAGGAGCGACTTATAAATGTTTTTTTTTTCACAAATTTTTACTTGATCATTAACACATCACTTACAAGTATAGTTGACCACTTCACATGTTATTTTTAGTATAGTTGATCACTTCACATGCTTTGATATCTTTATCTTGAACATATTCAAAAGATGAAAAATAGAGAGAAAAAAATCAAATAAAGTAATTAACACTTTAAAGCGCCATATCCTCTGGACGTGTCCTCTGTCACCAGGATGACATAAAGGACGAGAAATTTGATTGATGGATTTAATGATTTGGAGTGACACAAATGCTTTCATAATATTGTTGTTTATGTGATAGTTATTTAAAATATAGTTTATATATCGTTGTATGGGCCTGTGGAATAATTTGAACTGCGGCGCGGCACACGGCATTGTTGACAAAGGACGATCGATGGATTTAATGAATTGGAGTGACACAGATGGTTTTATAAACGTGTTATTTATGTAATAGTTTTTTTTTCTAAATACCTGAATGTTACGTCAGGCCCGTTCTCAGCTCCTCGTTTGTGTTTGTCACGTTAGCATACCGTATCGTTTAGCCTGTTGTTGCTCGTTCATGTCTGTTCTTGGTGTTGGATTTTGTCGAATAAATTGCCCCCCAAAATGCGACTTATACTCCGGAGCGACTTATATATGTTTTTTTCTCACTTTTTTTGGGCATTTTATGGCTGGTGCGACTTATACTCTGGAGCTTATAGTCCGAAAATTACGGTATTAAAAGAGAAAAAAAACTACTCAAAGCACCTTGACCCTGCTGGGAAAAAGTATTTTCCACCAAACCTAGTAACTCGTTGGGCCACCCTCAGCAGCAAGAACCAACCATCAATTTCCTATATAACAGGCAATGAGTCTTTCACAGTTCTGGGGTAGACATGTTGGCCCACCTTCCTTAGAGAATTCGAGAATTTCAAGCATGAGCATCATTTTATTATGCCTCGGGATTTCAATCAGATTCATCCAAATGTTACTTTCTGATGTGTTTTTGATCGTGATGCAAATGGTTGAGGTTAAAAACTGATGAACAAACATTTTCACTCAGGATTTTCTGGTGAAGAGCACAATTCATGGTTCCATCAATGACAGCAAGTCATCACGGTCCTGAAGAAGCAGCACCAGAACATCACACTACCACCCCCATCTTTGACAGTTGTTATGATGTTCCTTTTCTGAAATGCAGTGTTTTATTTACGGCAGATGTAATAAGACACATACTAGTTCAACTTTCATTTTGTCAGTCCATAGAATATTCTCCTTGAGGTCTTAGGAATCATTCAGATGTAATTTTCAAATGTAGAACGAGCATTTTTGTTAGAAAAATGTATATATATGTTATCATGCGTTCTCTAATCAATGCCTTACCGCAATATTACTGCATTATATGCTTGCTGTTTGGCCTTGCTGTTTTTATGATGTACCACGGAAGGACAGTTCCTTTCTAACAAAGACCACTTTGTTAGACAACATGCCTCATTGCTGTCTTGCACCCCAGATGAACCTCCAAGTGACCATTAAAGTCAGGGTTTCCTAACTATCTTGATCGTAGGATTAGGTTGGAATGTATATAACCAGTAATAAATAACTTAGTTTGTTGCATCCTACACAATGTCGTAAAACTTCCCTTGCTATGTTTTTACTTGAGGTCAAAGGTTTTCTCTTCTGTATCCAGTCCACTCAAACTCCTCTTCCCAGATGTCTTTATTAGTATGTAAACACCTAGTGATTTTTCCTTACGAGGCAAAGCCCACATGCTTTCCCCCTCCTTTCTTTAGGGGCTTGTCTCACACTGTGGGTAGGGCAAATCCAAATAAAAAGAGCGGGAGTGCCTACAGATATTTAGTGTGTGTAGAGATTGTATTAAGCTATCTGTACTGCACTCCTCGCGAGAAAAGACTTAATATTCTGTCTCACGTGGTTTGTTTGCTGTTGCTCTTTTAATAGTTATTCAGTCATTGAAATAAACCTGACAATTTTATTCATTTCAATTTGGACAGCAGTGCTTTTTGCCTTGGACGTCATTTTTGTTAACGTCTTTTCTTAATTGTTGAGTCACAATCAATGACCTTAGTCAGTTCACATGACCTTAAAAGCCCATTTTACACAGCCCTTGCTCAGTGTGGAGTGATCAGGCAACAACGCAAGATTTCCGGTTTCCAGCGTGCCCATATTTGGAAATTTTGACTGCCAACCAGGAAGTAAAATGCTGGTTTGCTGCTGGTTAGACCCACTGATTAATATATTGGATATAAGTAAGTGGTTTGATCGCACTTCACTGTTATAAGAAAGCTTTGACTGCTCATCATAAGAAGGAGGAGGATGCAGCAGAGAGAATCCAATGCCTTGGTAGCTTCAAAGTTTAATTGGTGTCACAACCGTGCCAGAGCACGGGCTGCCTGCACTTCCCTCGGCCACACCCCTTTCGTTACCGTAATGTCTGTCACCTGGTTCCTCTTGTTACCCTGTGTATTTAAGCCCTGCCCGTGTATTTCTCCCTGTCGGTGTCTACTGTTGTGATCCGTCCCTGTCCGCGCCCAGTGTTCCTGTCGTTTGGTTTTCCTCGGTCTGTCTGGAGGCTCACGGTCAGAATTTTATCCTTGTCCAAGTGTCCATGTATCCAAGTTTCCAAGAAGACTTCTGTCTGTTTTCTGGCCGTGAGTCTCTATCCCGTTTGTGTCTTCGTATCCCCACCTGACTCCCTTCCAACTCCCTTTCCCTTCAATAAATCCTAGTCCAAGCTGCATTTGGTCGCCCTGGCTCACCTCATTCCTGACAGAAGACACCGACCAACACAGCGACCAGCGCTTGGACCCCCCTCTACCACCAGCTTCCGTTGCCAAAGCCAAAGCCAAAGTCAAGCCGAAGCCATGCCAAGCCACAGCCGGGCCACAGCCAAGCCACAGCCCAAGCCACAGCCCAAGCCACAGCCCAAGCCACAGCCCAAGCCACAGCCCAAGCCACAGCCCAAGCCACAGCCCAAGCCATAGCCCAAGCCACAGCCCAAGCCACAGCCCAAGCCACAGCCCAAGCCACAGCCCAAGCCACAGCCCAAGCCACAGCCCAAGCCACAGCCCAAGCCACAGCCGAGCCAAGCCGAGCCAAGCCGAGCCGAGCCGAGCCGAGCCAAGCCGAGCCAAGCCGAGCCAAGCCGAGCCAAGCCGAGCCAAGCCGAGCCAAGCCAAGCCAAGCCCCATCTGCGACGCCATCGGTTCCCCAAGTCGCCGCCCGAGTGCGGTTCATGTCCCCCAAGTCGCCGCTCGAGTGCGGTTCATGTTCCCCAAAGTCGCTGCCGATTGCGCGTCAGGCCCCCAGTGTGTGCCGCGAGTGTGGCCCTGGGCCCCTGACCTCCGCTGAGTGCAGTTCTGTTCCCCAAGTTCCTGCCGATTGCGCGTCAGGCCCCCAGTGTGTGCCGCGAGTGTGGCCCTGGGCCCCTGACCTCCGCTGAGTGCAGTTCTGTTCCCCAAGTTCCTGCCGATTGCGCGTCAGGCCCCCAGTGTGTGCCGCGAGTGTGGCCCTGGGCCCCTGACCTCCGCTGAGTGCAGTTCTGTCCCCCAAGTCGCCCCCGAGTGCGGCTCTCTGCCCCTAGTCGCCGCCCCCCGAGTGCGGCTCTCTGCCCCTAGTCGCCGCCCGAGTGCGGCTCTCATTATTAGTTATTTAATTAATTTGATCATTAATTATCCCATATTTGCAACATATATACATATCCACTCCGCCAAGAGACTCAATACCCGCCAAGATACGTATCCAAGCCGGATGCTGTGTCCCGGATCTGCAGCTAGGCTGCAGCAGACTCTGCACCTGAAACTATCATTCCACTGAACTAGACTGTTTTAACCTTGTGTTCCAAGATGATATAGTGGGTACATGGATCTAAAGTGTCGTGCTATCCTGGGGTCAGCAGGACATGCTTCCTCGTCTCTCAAAGGTTTTGGTGGACATTATGGATAAGGAGGTGAGAGAGTTTGCCGCTGCCTATTCTATTTGTGCCCGTAACAGGCACTCACATTTCCAGTCTGCTGAGTAGCGTGGTCCGCTTCCGGTTCTTTCGCTCCCTGGTCCCACATACCGCTGAACTTTGTGACTTCCCTGGTCGCGCAGCAAATCTGCTGTTCTTACATTGGTATACCAGTTCTTCAGTGCCTTCCCTGAACTGCCCTCAGCTCTGGAGACTGTAAACCTTCTGGTCAGTGATGTCTTTTGCATTCATGGTATCCCCCCGATCTGGTCTCGGACAGGGGTCTGTAGTTTATGTCTCGGGTTTGGTAAGCATTTTGCCAGGCTCTTAGTGTCTCTTATAGCCTATCGTCTGGCTTCCACCCGCAGTCACATGGCCAGATGGAGTGGACTAACCAAGACCTGGAGGCGGCTCTTTGTTGCATTGGTCACTTGCACCACTTCTATTGGTACTCTTACCTCCCCAGGGTGGATTATGCCCAGAACTCCCTTCTCAACTCGGCCACAGGTATGTCTCCGTATATAGCGGCTGATGGTCATCAGCCTCCAGTGTTCCAGTCTCAGGAGAGTTAGGGGTGGGTGAGGTGGCGATTCCATCCATCAACCTGCATCTCTGACGGGCCTATCTTATCCAGTGGGATGTCCATGCTGCCTAGTACTGTGTACTGTCTGGGTCAAGAGGTTTTGGTGTCAACACGAGACATGCATCTTTCGGGGACATCTCGGAAGATGGGTCCATCATCATCAGGCCTTTCAAGTATGAAACGCAGTCTACCGTCATCGCTCAAGGTCCATCTAATGTTCCATGTTTCTGCTCAAACCGGTCACCACTGCATCTGTGAAAATAAAAAAAAACATGCCACTCTGAGTGACTGATAGATCATTAGACTTGCCAAGAGGGCAAGACTGTTGCTGTATCCAAATTCAAAGGCTGCATCCTCACAGGTTGCATTTTCTGCCGCATTTTTTGGCTGCATGGCGTCAGTTTTAGTTCCAAATTCTATTATGACAATTCACAGCCTGGGTCTTTAATACATCTTTAAAGGCTTCTCCTCATTTTGCCTCTGCGGACTGTATAAACCGTGGCCAATTTGGACAGGCTTGATGCGTATATTTACATGAATTGCAATTAAATGACGTGGCCGGAAATGCAGCTTTCAGAGGACCTAGCCCATAGGTCGGCAACCCATGGCTCTTTCATCCTTCTGTTGTGGCTCCCTGTGACTTTGGAAAATAATGAGTATTTTATAAAAAATTAATTTTATTTTAGTTTGTTCATTTAAAAATATAATTCTGTATTTGAAGATTATGGTAAATTTGTAACATTAAAATTAAACGGTTTTAATATTTTTACCGCCCAAAATATGGGTCACATCCGCCGATGTGCGACATTCGAATTCCCGGCAACTGGCTGCACACTCCAGTGCACACGAAGGGACAGAAGCAGACTGCGCATTTTTTTGGTTTGCATTGTTCGTTCAGTGCTGGTTATATTTGGATAAATTTGGATTTTTATCTCATAAATAAGAGGACAGGTGACTGTTGGCTGTTTGCATTTTTTGTTCAGTAGGTTGGGTAAGTTTGGATTTTTATTTCTTAAATACGAGGACTCAAATAGATATTTTATTTGAAATTAAGCATCAACCAAGTGTAAAATGCTTTTTGTTACATGCAGAAATAAAATTCTGTGTTCTCTGCAGCAGTTCGTTGATTTCATTTTCATAAATGCAATAGTTTTTTGTACATGGCATAATATGTACATGCATAATATATATAATGATGTCAAAATGGGTTGTGGCTCCGGGTGCTTTCTTTCCATTGGGGGGCGGTCCCAAATGGCTCCGAGTAAAAAAGGTTGCCGACCCCTGACCTAGCCTGTGAATTAGGACACATGATGTGTGTGCGTGTGTGTGTATGTGTGCGCGTGTGTGTGTGCGTGTGCGTGTGAGTGTGTGTGCAGGTGTGTGTGTGTGTGTGTGCGTCTGTGTGTGTGTGCGTGCGTGCGTGCGTGCATGTGTCCGCAGACGTCCTCTTTTCCCCGGACATGTCCTACTTTTCAGCCCCAAAAATATGTCCGGGGGTAATTTAAAAAATTGTCCAGGATTTTGTTCGATTGCCTCACATGTACAGTACATTGTCAATAGAATTGCCACTCCGTTCTATTTCACTCTATTCCAGGTTTCTCTGTAATCGTTCGGAAATGAGTCACACCCTTCTCCTCAAATCTAGCCACCTTGCTGATTGTGTGTGTGTGCGTGCATGTGTGTGCGTGCATGTGTGTGCGTGCATGTGTGTGCGTGTCCGCGTGTGTGTGTGTGTGTGCGTGCGTGTGTGTGTGTGTATGAGGAGGAAGTAGGCGAGTACCTGCCAGCGAATGTATACAAACAATGCAGAAACGAAAATACACATTTACGTAGGAATTTTTTTTTAAACTTGCGTGGTTCTGCCCGGGTTGTGAAGACCTTTTTTTTTTTTCAAACGCTGCACTGATAGTCGTATTTCTTTTGTCTTTTTTTTTTGTCTAAAAAACGTTAGTGTGCATATGCTTTTGCTAAATATGTTGTTCGTTGTACATATTTTGTTGTTATTGTACATATGTTGTTTTGTGCTATTCACCAATACATGGAACTGATATACCTTTCTCCAAAAGTATTTCCAAATCGAACTGGTTTCATGACATGAGTGCAACTCAATAGAGGCTTTGCAGATGACGTCATCAGCCGCGCACATTAGCTTGGCGGCCATCTTGCCGGTCAACATTTCAGTGCCGATCAACGACTCACACACGTTTTCTTGTTACATCTGCTGCTATTTGAGCTTGAAAATGCCGGAAACCTGCTGTGCTGTTGGATGTAGCAATAGACGAGGTGATAAGCCAAATCTTAGCTTCTATAGATTTCCGGCAAACATCCAAAAACGCGATAAATGGATCGCGGCAATTCGTCGTGAACAATGGAAACCTACGATTTACACAAGGATATGCAATCAGCACTTCATATCAGGTATGTAAACAAACTATTCACCCCTGATTTGTTTCACAAATGTGAAATAATACAATATGGGATGATACAAATATGATTGTTGAGAATGCTGGGTGCATTTTTAGAAAGGCAGCAAGAGCAGCAAGGCAGGGAATGGGATGATTTCTTCAGTTCACCCCCCCCCCCCCTCGTTTTTATTTTTTTTATTTTTTTTATGATGCTTCATCTGATTGGCTTGAAAACTTTATCAATGTAAATATTGAACTTCATATTGGAATTGAACAATTAATTCTCATGAGTGAATGCATTAGGAAATTTCAAAAATAAATTATGAACCTTGTGAAACAATTTTTTCTTAATGAAGCATTTTTGAACAAGAGGCTTTTTGTTACTTCATTTGGCACAAGGTAAAATCTACATTGGTAAAGTTTTCAAGCCATTGGCACAAGGTTAAATTTTTATTGGTTAAGTTTTTAAGCCAATCAGATGAGGCATCATGCAAAAATAAACAAAAAATAAAAATGGTAGCAACTTGAACAGACAGGTACAGTATCTGAATGATTTCACTCTATTCAGTTTTTTAATATGTCAAGTTATGAAATGCCATTACGAAACAAATTGAACTGGGTATATCCCCTTCAACAACGTGCTTAATTATTTATGGTAGTCATTATGAATAATGTGATTGTTTAATTGTTTCAGGTGCAAAAAGCGAAGATCCACTATCACCAGACTATGTGCCAAGTATATTTGAGCATACCCAGTCACCTCACAAACGAAAACTCAAATGTTCAATGAAGATCTCTGAGAGAAGACAAAATCTCAAGCAGCCCAAAAGAGACTGCGAGAGGGCATTGGCAGCAGCAGCAGCACTTGTCAATATTTCCCAGTCTGTCCCTTGTGAAAATGATCAACTACTGCCACACAGACGGATATCACTGGGGAAGCAATGGATTCCCTCACTGCAGAGTGTAAAAATCTGCGTGCAGAACTTGATGAACTGAAGGACAGTTTGAAACGCTGTACATGGAATGAAGAATCTTTCAAGGGTAATGATGACAAAGTAACGTTTTTGACTGGTCCGCCATCATACATGATTTTGATGACAACGTTTAATTTTATTGCACCTCATCTTAGTCAAAATATGAAGTTGAGTCCTTTTAGTCAATTTCTTGTGACATTACTCAGACTGAGGCTGAATCTGTGCCTTCAGTACTTGGCTTACACATATGATGTTTCCACTGCTAGTATTTCCAGGAGTTTCAGAAATGTAATCCATGTCATGCATAGTATACTGGTTCCAAACCTAGTGGTTTGGCTTGAGCGTGAGCATCTTAGACTGAGTTTACCAATGTCGTTTCGTTCTAAATTCAGCAAGTGTGCATGCGTCATTGATTGTTTCGAGATATTCATTGAGCGGCCGAGTGATCTGAAAGCCAGGGCCCAAACTTATTCAAACTACAAGTCTCACAATACAATGAAATATATGATTGGCATTACTCCACAAGGTACTATATTGTTTATCTCCAAGGACTGGGGTGGTCGTGCCAGTGACAAGTTTGTTGTCGAACAAAGCGATTTTCTGACCCATCTACTGCCAGGCGATCGGATCTTGGCTGACAGGGGATTCGATGTCGGTGATTCTTTTGGTTTGCACCAGGCCAACTTCGAGATACCAGCTTTTACTAAAGGTAAAAAACAGCTTAATCCACTAGATATTGAGGGCACCAGAGGATTAGCTGCTGTCCGTATCCATGTAGAGAGAGTTATTGCACTCGCAAGACAAAAGTATACCATGATGGAAAATATCATACCCATCTCTTTATTGTCATCTGATGACAGTGATTTCATTACATTAGATAAAATTGTACAAGTGTCATGCGCACTTACAAATTTATCCGACCCAATTGTACCATTTGAGTAATGATGTTGCATCCATATATTTTCTGTAATAAATACCAGGAAAGGATCTTACAGAAACAACTTTTCCTGTTTTATTTCCAACTTCTTACAGTTAGGGCAAAACCATCGTTGTGGGACTCGTTTTATGCCAAGACATTTCATGTGGAATGCTTTGATGATGCAGTTCTCGGATTTACAAACCAACATATCCTCAGTGGGAGGGTTACGGCAGTAGCAAACAGACTCTTCCGAAGCGGATGCAGTGGTAGCAACAGATTGGCCTACCGTGTACACTTTAGCTAATAGCTCTGGCATAATACAACGGAAATAGAAATTGTCCATCTTGGCCAGTTTGTTTGCCAGGAAGGAATCATCAGGAATGATGCGCTGAATAAACAGTAGATTCTCCTTCCATACGACAAAGTCACAGTACTTCCTGCCAGTACAATACAGTTGTCATTGTACTTGGTAATAATACTGGTGGTCTTCACGTAGCACGTAATTGTCGTTCGATTTCTGCTCCAAACAGAACGCCTTGGACTCGCCAGCAACCTCTTCCACTCCTTTATCTTTGATGCAGAAGGGACACTTAATTTCGAGGCACCCTTTGCCACAGCAGTCACACGAGAGCAGCCCATCCGGTGATGCGCCAAAATATGGACGGCCAGCAGACATGTGGAATCCGGTTTCGTCAATGTTTAGGCCAGTGTGCCGCTGGGTCATTATGGTTTCGTACCGCTTCCTTGCGTCCGACTCGTGATCGCAATCTCATCTAAAAATAAAATGATGAATAGAATATAAAAGTAAATATGAAAGGTAGTACTTTGCTTATGAGCAAACATAGTAAAGCGATTTGACGAACCATATCCATCCATCCATCTTCTTCCGCTTATCCGGGGTCGGGTCGCGGGGGCAGCAGCTTCAGGAGGGACTCCCAGACTTCCCTCTCCCCCGCCACTTCATCTAGCTCATCCCGGGGGATCCCAAGGCGTTCCCAGGCCAGCTGAGAGACATAGTCTCTCCAGCGCGTCCTGGGTCGTCCCCGGGGTCTCTTACCGGTGGGACATGCCCGGAACACCTCCCCAGGGAGGCGTCTAGGAGGCATCCTGATGAGATGCCCGAGCCACCTCATCTGGCTCGTCTCAACGTGTAGGAGCAGCGACTCTACTCCGAGTCTCCCGGATGACCTAACTTCTCACCCTATCTCTAAGGGAGAGCCCGGACATCCTGCGGAGAAAACTCATTTCGGCCGCTTGTATCCGGGATCTCGTTCTTTCGGTCACGACCCATAGCTCGTGACCATAGGTGAGGGTAGGAGCGTAAATCGACCGGTAAATTGAGAGCTTTGCCTTTTGGCTCAGCTCTCTCTTTACCACGACGGACCGATACAAAGTCCGCATTACTGCCGACGCTGCACCGATCCGCCTGTCGATCTCGCGCTCCATCCTCCCCTCACTCGTGAACAAGACCCCAAGATACTTAAACTCCTCCACTTGGGGCAAGATCTCATCCCCGATCCGGAGAGGGCATTCCACCCTTTTCCGATCGAGGACCATGGACTCGGCTGCGAACCGCTCCAGTGAGAGCTGGAGATCACGGCCTGAAGAAGCCAACAGAACCACGTCATCTGCAAAAACCAGAGACGCGATGCTGAGGTCCCCAAACCGGACACCCTCAACGCCTCGGCTGCGCCTAGAAATTCTGTCCATAAAAACTATGAACAGAATCGGTGACAAAGGGCAGCCTTGGCGGAGTCCAACCCTCACTGAGAACGAATCCGACTTACTGCCGGAAATGCGGACCAAACTCTGGCATCAGTGATACAGGGACCGAACCACCCTTATCAGTTGGCTCGGTACCCCGTACTCCCGAAGCCCCCCCCACAGAACCTCCCGAGGGACACGGTCGAACGCCTTCTCCAAGTCCACAAAACACATGTGGACTGGTTGGGCGAACTCCCATGCACCCTCGAGGATCCTGCTGAGGGTGAAGAGCTGGTCCACTGTTCCACGGCCAGGACGAAAGCCACACTGTTCCTCCTGAATCCGAGGTTCGACCTCCTGACGGACCCTCCTCTCCAGCACCCCTGAATAGACCTTACCAGGGAGGCTGAGGAGTGTTATTCCCCTGTAATTGGAACACACCCTCCGGTCCCCCTTCTTAAAGAGGGGAACCACCACCCCAGTCTGCCAATCCAGAGGCACTGTCCCCGATGTCCACGCGATGTTGTAGAGACGTGTCAGCCATGACAGCCCCACAACATCCAGAGCCCTTAAGAAATCCGGGAGGATCTCATCCACCCCTGGGGCCCTGCCACCGAGGAGTTTTTTAACTACCTCGGTGACTTCGACCCCAGATATGGAGGGTCCGCCTCAGAGTCCCCAGGCCCCGCTTCCACAATGGAAGGCGTGTCGATGGAATTGAGGAGGTCTTCGAAGTATTCTCCCCACCGACACACGACGTCCTGAGTCGAGGTCAGCAGCACGCCATCTGCACTGTAAACAGTGTTGACGTTGCACTGCTTCCCCCTCCTGAGACGCCGGATGGTGGACCAGAATTTCCTCGAAGCCGTCCGGAAGTCATTCTCCATGGCCTAGCCAAACTCCTCCCACGTCCGGGTTTTTGCCTCAGCAACCGCCGAAGCCGCGTTCCGCTTGGCCATCCGGTACCTGTCAGCTGCCTCCGGAGTCCCGCACGCCAAAACGGCCCGATAGGACTCCTTCTTCAGCTTGACGGCATCCCTTACCGCCGGTGTCCACCGGCGGGTTCGGGGATTGCCGCCACGACAGGCACCAATGACCTTACGGCCACATCTCCGGTCGGCCGCCTCATTAATGGAGGCGCAGAACAAGGTCCACTCGGACTCAATGTCCCCCGCCTCCCCCGGGACGTGTGAATAGCTCTGCCGGAGGTGGGAGTTGAAGCTCTTCCTGACAGGGGATTCCACCAGACGTTCCCAGCAGACCCTCACAGAGCGTTTGGGTCTGCCAGGTCGGACCGGCATCTTCCCCCACCATCGGAGCCAACCCACCACCAGGTGGTGATCAGTTGACAGCTCCGCCCCTCTCTTTGCCCGAGTGTCCAAAACATGCGGCCGCAAATCCGATGACACGACTACAAAGTCGATCATCGAACTGCGGCCTAGGGTGTCCTGGTGCCAAGTGCACACATGGACACCCTTATGTTTGAACATGGTGTTCATTATAGAAAATCCGTGTCGACCACAGAAGTCCAACAATAGAACACCGCTCGGGTTCAGATCGGGGGGGCCGTTCCTCCCAATCACGCCCTTCCAGGTCTCACTGTCATTGCCCACGTGAGCATTGAAGTCACCCATTAGAACGATGGAGTCTCCAGAAGGAGCGCTCTCCAGCACTTCCTCCGGGGACTCCAAGAAGGGTGGGTACTCTGAGCTGTCGTTTGCTGCATAGACACAAACAACAGTCTGGACCCGTCCCCCCACCCGAAGGCGGAGGGAGGCTACCCTCTCGTTCACCAGGGTGAACCCCAATGTGCAGGCGCCCAGCCGGGGGGCAATAAGTATACCCACACCTGCTCGACGCCTCTCACCGTGGGCAACTCCAGAGTGGAAGAGAGTCCAGTCCCTCTCGAGAGGGCTTGAACCGGAACCCAAACTGTGCGTGGAGGCAAGTCCGACTATATCTAGTCGGAACTTTTCTGCCTCGCACACCAGCTCGGGCTCCTTTCCAGCCCGAGAGGTGACATTCCATGCCCCAAGAGCCAGCTTGGTGGTGAGCCCATGGGAAGGGGGACCCACATTTCCTTTTCGGCCTTTGCCCGGCCGGGCCCCATGGGCGAAGGCCCGGCCACCAGACGCTCGCCTTCGAGCGCCGCCTCCAGGCCTGGCTCCAGAGGGGGGCCCTGGTGACCCGCGTCCGGGCGAGGGAAATCTGTTTCCATATATATTTTTCATCATAAGGGGCTTTTTGAGCCGTGCTTTGTCTGGCCCTTCACCTAGGACCCGTTTGCCATGGGTGACCCTACCAGGAGCATGAAGCCCCAGACAACATGGCTCCTAGGATCATAGGGGCACGCAAACCCCTCCACCACGATAAGGTGATGACTCATGGAGGGGACAAACCATTTCACTAGGCAGAAAGAAGAAAATTTTAATTTAATTATATTGCAATGCAAATTAAATTTTCAAATCCAATTTCTCACCTAGTTGCGGCTGTTGAAAATCTACACAGTTCAGGATAGCAGATTCTCTTGATCAATGACTTGGATGGCTTTGAGACATTGGTCCTGGTTGTTGCCTTAAAATTCGAGGCCGTAATTCGCCCAGCTCTTTGTTGAAACCAAGTTGTTGATGTTCCTTGGCCCCTGGTCTTCTTCAACTACAGATATCTGAAAAACATTTTAATAAAAATGTTTTTCACTATGATTAGATTATTTGTAACAGGTTGGAGAACAATAAATTATTTATGATATATATATTAATTACTAAGTGCAAAAAAAAATACAAACCTGCTCTCTGGTAATGGAATGTAACTTCTCCAGCTCTGACCGGCATTTTAGTGCAAGTTCATCTGGGCTGAGTTTCATATTGCCAGAATTGTACAGCTGTGAGAGAGGTACAGGAAGCTTTCGCTTCACTGCCCTTGGCACAAAGTTGTCAGCATAGTCAGGGACAATGCTCAAAATTGTTGGTCTTCCACCGCATTCAGACAAAGCCTTGTAAAAGGCAGCTTTCTGCTCTTCATTTGGTGGAGGAACATTCAGCAGTTTTCTCGCAGCACTTTCCTCAGGAGTTGAAACGTCTGACTTTCGTTTCTGGGCTGGACGGGCAAAATCGATATTGCATCCTTCAACATATTCTATGTGCGATGCTGATGGTTTCAGCCACTGACAAGGTAGTGATGTGCATGAAATGGCCGTCTTCATACGTATTAATGTCTCCAGGGCGAACAGGGATGCTGCTGAATGTGAAATGTTTCACCCAATCCAGCCATGCAGGTAAAGTGGCAGCACAGGATCTGACCATCTTTCGCTATTGCTACCCAAGGTCTGAGGGGAGGATCATTCATCCGTTGAGTGTTTTACCTGAAACAGATAATATGACATACCTTATATTATTATCAGTCCCTAATTTGGATATAATATACAAGGCTAGACCTCTTACTGTCCATTTATGCATATTTTACCTGACATTTGGTAAATTTTCTCATGAATCATTCATTAAATTAGCTTGAAAATTTAAACCTGGTTCATTTAGAGCAAGAGACCAAAAGGAATTATCAAGCATGAATTCTAAAAAGTATTTTTGTAGAAATGGTTGCATAAGCTCTATACTGAATAGTTGGAAATTATGTAATGTTTTATTGTAGGAATTAATTTCTCAGATTTCAATATGATATTTTCCCTACCTTGGTCATGAGAAGAAATCAATTCTTGTTTGGAATCTGCCATGTCAGCCCATCATGCACAAAACCTGCTGTAAAATACTTGTAGGCATCCAGACTCTTGTATGCCTTAAGGTCCTTTCCAGTGTACGGAGATGGTGAATCGACGAGGTAATTATAAATATCTGGATATGAGAGATCAGGCAGGTCGGCTGTTGCAAAATGCTCAGGCGATTTTAGCATGCTTCTCGGTAAAAGGTAACGTTTCTTGGATTCTTCATCCAAATGCCCAACTTCATTGGATAGCAAATCAGCCATAATTCGGATGAAATCGGTGAAAATGTAGCGCAGAAATCAAACTGAATCTGTACGAACACGTAGGAACGAGCTGACCGGTTGACCGCCAAGACGGCATAACACAAAATCACGTGATAAAATCACATGACTGCAAAGCCTCTATAGGCTTCAAGAAAAGGCTGCCCCTCACAACGCCGCAACAAAGAAATCAATGAGTGCGAAAGTTTCAAGTCATCAAAGCAAAGCAATAAATCAATAACAATGGAAATGAAGTACCGTATTTTTGGGACTAAAAGTCGCTCTGGAATATACGTCGCATTAGCCATAAATTGCACAATAAAGTGAAAAAAAACATATATACTGTAATTTTCGGACTATAAGTCGCTCCGGAGTATACATCACACCAGCCATAAAATGCCCCAAAAAGTATATATGTCGCAAATATGGGATAATTAATGGTCAAATTAATTAAATAACTAATAATCAATTAGTTAATTCGATAATTAATTATATAGTTAATGGTGGCGGGATTCTACTGCCAGCATCACTGAATTCTTGGACTGTAAGGGAAATTAAAGTCGAAGCGGGCAGGAAACAGCCCAACCTGCCTCGGCTCTACCCTAAGAATTACTGTGGTGAATTCTCTTCGATGGTCAGCTGGTCTTCCAAAGAAGATGGTGAAAAAGTGGCTGGCTTGGGGAAGGAAAACTTCAGTCACACATGGCTGATTGGGGAAAGATTTTATTCAACCGATGTCAGAGAGAAGTGTCTCGCGCCCTAGCCAAGATGTCGAGTTCCTTTGTCTACTCTCGTCCTAAACCTTATACTCTTGCGCTTCCCTCCACGCGGGAGCGCGCAGATGGGGCTGTTGGCTGACCTATGACCCCGCAGTTGCCTCCCTACCTCTACATGGTGGTATCTTAGCAGTTGTTAATGGAAGCCAGATGTGTCTGGCGCCAATGAGTCTACCTTCCTGGACCAAGCCCCAAACAATCCCACACGAACCTGACCCGAACATGACCCGGTCACACTTAGGCTTACTAGTGAGATAAGTGAGATACTAGTGAGGTTTCAAGATGGCGGCGCGTGCATACGCAGCGACCTCTCTCTGTCCCGCCCAAACGGTGTTTTGTCCGTCTAATGAGTGTTTGTCCGGCAGTTTTTTTTGTTCGTCTCGTCGTACTGAGTCGTGCTACAAGTACGGCAGGCAGGTTCTGCTTGACATCGGCAAAAGCGAGTTTTGTCGAGTTCTGGACTTTGATGCGGGAACATCAAAGGAGCTCAGACTGCTACGTCCTGAAGCGTCGCCGGGCTCGTCTGCTATTCCTCCCCCGGTTGGGAAGCGTCGAAAGCGGTGTGCGAGGAGGCTGAAGAGGGGCAAACGCGGGGGCGTCCGGGCCAGGCTGGCGGCCAGCCCTGCTCGCCCGGCCGTGCCTTCCATTCTTCTGGCGAATGTTCGATCGCTGGACAACAAAATGGATTACATTCGCCTGCTGCAATCTACAAACCGGACAGTGCGGGACTGCTGTGTGCTCGTGTTCACTGAGACTTGGTTGACTGTCAACATTCCGGACTCTGCCGTACATCTGGAGCGGCTAGCGTGCTATCGGGCGGACCGGGCCATTGTACAAGGGGGGGAAATCTCGTGGAGGTGGAATATGCGTCTACATCCGTGACGAATGGTGCCGGGACTCTGTAGTAGTATGCAAGCACTGCTCGCCACTGGCGGAGTTCGTGATCATTAAGTGCCGTCCTTTTTACCTGCCAAGGGAATTTACCGCGATTCTGCTAGTCGCGGTTTACATCCCGCCTTCGAACATCGAAGGCGACAGGATCGCGGCTCTTAGTGAACTGTACCAGGCTGTCAGTGAACAAGAGACAGCGCACCCTGACGGTTTCACCATCTTCGCTGGGGATTTTAATCATGCTAACCTGAAGGCTGTTTTTCCGAGGCTTCACCAGCATGTTAATTTTCCTAAGCGTGGCGACAGCTTCCTGGACCGGGTCTACTCTTCGCATAAAGGAGCTTTCAAAGCCGCCCCCCTCCCCCATCTTGGACTTTCTGACCATATCACTGTTATGCTTTTGCCCGCATACAGACAAATGGTGAGAGCGTCCAGGCCGGTTCGCAAGCAGGTACGTGTGTGGGCTGAGGGTGCCTCTGATGCACTGCGTGACTGCTTTGGCTCTACTGACTGGGACATGTTTAGGAGGGCTGCCACTTGCGACGATCGGACAGACATTGAGGAGTATACTGACTCTGTTTCCTCCTACATCAGGAAGTGCATTGATGATGTGACTCTCTCAAAATCCATCGTCACTCGGGCTAACCGGAAGCCATGGCTGACAGGGGCTGTCTTCAGGCTGCTGAGGGCCAGGGACAAAGCCTTTAGAGCAGGGGATGAGGCTGGCTTGAGGACTGCGAGGGCCGACCTGTCCCGGGGCATCAAAGAAGCAAAGAGGGCGTTCTCGTGCAAAATTACCGCCCACTTCAAGGACAGCAGGGACGCACGGAGCCTTTGGCAGGGCATTCAGACCAATCACGGATTACAAGCCCGCGCCGCAGAGCTGTGAAGGCGACGTCCGTCTGCTCAATGACCTCAACCGCTTCTTTGCTCGCTTCGACGCTCAGAACAGCACTTGCCCGCTGAAGGCCACTCCCCCTTCACATGAGCTGCCCCTGTGCCTCTCCGCCGACAGCGTGAGGAGGGCGCTTGCCGCTATCAACATCCGTAAGGCGGCGGGCCCTGACAACATCCCGGGTCGGGCCCTGAAGGACTGCGCTGGTGAGCTGACGGATGTCTTCACGGACATCTTTAACACTTCCCTGCAGCAGGCCATCGTCCCGTCGTGTTTCAAAGCTGCCACCATCGTACCTGTGCCGAAGAAACCCGCTCCGTCCTGCTTCAATGACTACCGCCCTGTGGCACTTACGCCCATCATCATGAAGTGCTTTGAGCGGCTTGTCATGGAGCACATCCGATCCGTTCTCCCCCCCACCATTGACCCCTTCCAGTTTGCGTACCGAGCCAAACGGTCTTCTGAGGATGCCTACAGGCAGAAACTAAAAACTTCTAAGCCTGTGGTGAGGACTGTGAGGAAGTGGACAGTGGAGTCAAGGCAGGACCTTCAAGCCTGCTTTGACTCCACCGATTGGGGAGCTTTCGAAGCTGCAACTTCAGACTTGCATGAACTCACTGACACTGTCACATCATACATCAGTTTTTGTGAGGATCTGTGTGTGCAGACTAAGACCTTCTGCACGTACAACAACGACAAACCTTGGTTTACACCGAACCTCAGGAGGCTGCGCAAAGTCAAGGAGGAGGCCTACAGGAGTGGCGACCGCGAGCTGTTCAGGCAGACCAGAAACACGCTGAACCAAGAGGTCAAGAAAGCCAGGAGGTGTTACGGGGAGAACCTGAAGAGACACCTCTCTGCCAATCCTGATCCCTCAACGGTGTGGAAAGGTCTGCAGAGCATCACGGGCTACAAGAAACGAACCACCCGTCCTGTAGAGAGCCCAAGACTTGCTAACCAGCTAAACAAGTTCTACTGCAGGTTTGATCGGTCCTCCCACACAACGGGACCTCCTGCAACACAATCTACATACTCACTTCTCCCCACAACTGCTCTGTCCACACCTCTATCATCGTTGTCACCCACTCACTCTCTTGCAGAGGCCGCGCCCGCACTCCAGGTCCGCGAGGAGGAAGTGCGCCAGATGTTCCGGAGACAAAAGACCAGGAAGGCACCGGGCCCAGACGGCGTGTCACCTTCCTGCTTGAAAGTCTGCGCTGAGCAGCTGGCGCCCACCTTTGCACGGATCTTCAACCGTTCTCTGGAGCTGGGTGAGGTGCCCTCGTGCTTCAAGAGCTCCACCATCGTTCCAGTAGCCAAGAAGCCCGCCATCACAGGTCTGAATGACTATAGACCCGTCGCACTGACATCTGTGGTCATGAAATCGTTCGAGAGGCTAGTGCTGAACCACCTGAAGGAGGTCACGGGCCCCCTGCTTGACCCCCTCCAGTTTGCCTACCGGGCAAACAGGTCAGTGGATGATGCGGTCAACATGGGACTGCACTACATCCTGCACCACCTGGACACCCCAGGAACGTACGCCAGGATCCTGTTCGTGGACTTCAGCTCGGCGTTCAACACCATCGCCCCTGACATCCTCCAACAGAAGCTCATCCAGCTTGCGGTGCCTGCCTCCACCTGTCAGTGGATCACCAGCTTCCTGACCAACAGGAGACAGCGTGTGAGGCTGGGGGGCATCACATCTGACACCCGGACCACCAACACTGGAGCCCCTCAGGGGTGCGTCCTCTCCCCACTGCTCTTCTCCCTCTACACCAATGATTTCTCCTCAGGTGACTCTCGTGTGAAGCTCCTGAAGTATGCAGACGACACCACTCTCATCGGACTGATCCAGGACGGTGATGAGACTGCGTACAGACAGGAGGTGGAGCGGCTGGTCCACTGGTGCAGTCAAAACCATCTGGAGCTGAACCCGCTCAAGACCGTGGAGATGACAGTGGATTTCAGGCGAGACCCTTCACCACTTTTACCCCTCACTATCCGCAGTAATACTATTCTTTCCACAGACACCTTCAAGTTCCTGGGAACCACAATCTCTCGGGACCTGAAATGGACCGGCCACATAGACTCTGTCCGGAAGAAGGCCCAGCAGAGGCTGTACTTCCTGAGACAGCTCAAGAAGTTCAACCTGCCGCGAGAGCTTCTGAAGACCTTCTACACTGCCATCATCCAGTCTGTCCTCTGCACCTCCATCACTGTCTGGTTTGGATCGGCCTCCAAACAAGACAAGCACAGACTACAACGGACAATCAGAACTGCAGAAAAGATCATTGGAATCAACCTCCCATCTATCCAAGACTTGTACCTGTCCAGGACCAGGAATCGGGCAAGGAACATCTCTACAGACCCTTCTCACCCGGGTTGCAGTCTGTTTGAACTACTCCCCTCCGGACGGCGTTATAGAGCTCGGTACGCCAAAACCAGCAGACACAGAGACAGCTTCTTCCCCCAGGCTGTTGCTCTGATGAACTCACACCACTCATAGAGTCTCAGAGACATTACTGTGCAATAACATCCTGCTCCTCACACCTTCTTGAATTTGTCTACACTGTTTTTGCCATTATTCACATGTCCTGAATGTTGTTAGTCACCTAAATGTTGAACAGAGGGTGTGTTTCTACCGAAGTCAAATTCCTTGTTTGGCACGCTCAAACATGGCGAATAAAAAACTCTTGAATCTTGAATCTGCTCTGCCCTCCACTCGGCCCTCACCCACCTGGAGAGGAGGGACTCGTATGTGAGATTGCTGTTTGTGGACTTCAGTTCTGCCTTCAACACCATTGTGCCACAACGCCTCATCAGCAAACTTGACGCGCTGGGCCTCAGTGCCTACATCTGCAACTGGCTACTGGACTTCCTCTGTCAGAGGCCACAGGTAGTACGTGTTGGCGACAAAATCTCTGCCAGCATCACGCTGAGCACGGGGGCCCCCCAAGGCTGCGTGCTCAGTCCGCTGCTCTTCACCCTCCTGACGCATGACTGCACTGCAACCTACAGCGACAACCGTATATGTAGTGAAGTTTGCTGACGACACGACTCTGGTGGGTCTCATCACCAAGGGAGACGAGACTCAATACAGGCTGGAGGTTGACCTTCTGACCACGTGGTGCAGGGACAACAACCTCCTGCTGAACGTCGACAAGACCAAGGAGATTGTTGTGGACTTCCGGAAGGGTCACACCCAACACCTGCCGCTGACCATCGACGGTGCTGTGGTGGAGAGAGTGAGCAGCGCCAAGTTCCTGGGGGTGCACATCAGTGAGGATCTCTCCTGGTCCACCAACACCGCATCACTGGCAAAGAAAGCCCAGCGCCGCCTGTACTTTCTGTGGAAACTCAGGCGAGCGAGCGCTCCTCCGGCCGTCATGACTGCATTTTGCCGCGGCACCATTGAGAGCGTCCTCTCCAGCTGTATTGCTGTTTGGGGTGGCGGCTGCACTGACTACAACTTGAAGGCCCTGCAGCTCATAGTGAACACGGCTGGTAAGATTGCTGGTGCTTCGCTCCCCTCCTTGAAGGACATTTACACCTCCCATCTCACCCGCAAGGCGACCACGATTGTGAGTGATGTGAGTCACCCCGCTCACTCTTTGTTCGAGCTTCTGCCCTCTGGGAAGAGGTACAGAAGCCTGCGCTCCCGCACCACCAGACTCTCAAACAGCTTCATACTCCAGGCTGTTAGGATCCTGAACTCGCTCCCCCGTTCTGCGTAGCGTCCTGTACTTTTACTGTCTGTACTGTCTGTATGCACACTGGCTCTTATTTGTTGTGTTATCTGTTTATTTATTATTTATTATTACTCTTATTATTTATTGTTTGTGCCTTTTTGTTTATGATGTTTTTTACTTTTGCGCTATGCTTGCTGGCTCCGTTTTGCTCCTCTTATTTATTGTGTTATCTGTTTATTATTTATTCATCACTCTTACTATTGATTGTTTGAATTTTTGCCTTCTTGTTTTTATATTGTGTCGCGTACTTGTATGTCTATCGTGTTATGTGTCTCGTCACCGTGGGATAGAGAAAAACGTAATTTCGGTCTCTTTGTGTGTTGTGACGTGGAGAGATTGACAATAAAGCTGACTTTGACTTTGACTTTGAGATAAACATTGCATGATACCAGAATAAAAATACACTACATTACCACAACAAATTTTACTCCAGACCTTGATGCACTTCCAAAAAAGGGAGACCAACAATACTATTGATTTCTTTATTACTTTATTTCGATGTATTCTTTCACTGATTCTTCAAGATGATGTATTTTGTTAGGGTTTGCAGAATATCTTCATCGTATGATTATGTTGGAATATAACCTGTAATAATTTAACTAGTTTGTCCTGTCTAGACAAAATTAGTTTACCAAAGTGCTAAGATCATTTCAACTTATTGACTAGCTGCAGAGGAAGCAATCAAAGTTGCTTTGTTTACAGAACGTCGTAAAAGGTCCCCTGCTATGCTTTGATCAGCAGGGACCGGCTGCTTCACCCCAACCTGTGTATTCCCAAACCCCCACTTTCAACCCCACTTTGTTTCTCTCAATAAATAAGCGCCTGACGAGGCCTAAGTCAGACTTCATTCGACCATTGCTGTGAGCACAGCAACGAGTGAACTCTCCGCCTGCAGGTGCCTAAAATGACTAACTTGACTCCAGTGTGGTCCTTGCAAAATAAGTTAGAGTGATCACCACCCTAACATTTTGGTGCCGAAACCCGGGACCCTCATACCCGCCATCTGGCTGACGGAGGAGGACGTGCTGCATTGTCGACAAGCCAGCGTCCTTTATGGGGACCTGGAAAAGAAAGTCCTGGGAAGAGAATTTCTTCGCTGGGCCAGCATCTTAGGTCTGCCTTCGTCTGTCAGAGGTGGTTTGACGGGGTCCCACATTGCAGCGGACCGAGGAGACAAGTAAGTCATGGAAAAAAGCGCAGATACGGCTTAGGTTTGTCCGAGCTATGAGATACGGCTTTGGTTTGTCCTAGCTATGAGATACGGCTTTGGTTTGTCCGAGCTATGAGATACGGCTTTGGTTTGTCCTAGCTATGAGATACGGCTTTGGTTTGTCCGAGCTATGAGATACGGCTTTGGTTTGTCCTAGCTATGAGATGCGGCTTTGGTTTGTCCGAGCTATGAGATACGGCTTTGGTGTTTCCAAGCTATGAAACAGCTGGGGTTCAAGTCCCAGTGGAAGGAACGGGCTAAGAAAAAGAACAGAGCTTCTTTTTCTTAAGTGAAGAAGGGCGTGGATTCTTTTTTTTTGTCCGTTGTTCCAAGCTGTTTGCATGAATGTTGTGTGGTTGAGAGAGTGCGACTGGTAGGATAAACTGACTGCAAAGAGAATTTGGTGGAAGGTCAATTTAAACCTGCATTAGAGACCAACAAGGCGGCAGGCCGCCATTCAATTCAAACTCCAGCTCAAATTTGGACTGTTGGAACTGTGGGAAACGGGGGCACTTGGCGAGAGCGTGTCGTCGTGCAAAACAATATCAATCAATGGGTGGAGGAAGAGGCAGAGGAAAAGCCAAATTTTCAACATGTCAAGCTTCCCCCCCCCCCCTTTTTTGACCGCTCATGCTAATACAGAGATATTGTATGCTACATTTAATAGAAATTATTGATTGGTTGTGTTGTAAGATTATACGATCTTCTATATGCAAGCTGAATCTGAGAGATTGAGTTCTTTAAATTTGAAAACAAAGAAAAAGCTTAATTTAATTAATTTGCCAGCCGTTTTTATTGTATTGAGTTTTTTTTGGGATTAGTGGATTGTTCTATCAGGAACCTTGAATTGAAAATGGTATGTGAATGTTGTGTGGAGTGCTTGGATGAATTGGGACCAATGTGATGGAAAGACTCCTTTTTGGAGACTGTGTGAGAGATGCAAATGAGCATGGATGACTGAATGCCCGACTGAAGGGAAAATACAGGTTGAATGATTGAAGTTGTTGGAGACTGCTATGGGCAAGTAGTTGAGCGACTTTGAAGGAAGAATTATTTTGAGTAAGTTAGATGCTAGGAAGGGAAATAAAAAACCCGAGCAAATACAAACGAAAGAAAAATAAAGGTTGCTTTTGACAGGAGTTGCAAAGAACAGACGAAGAACAGTCCTTGACCCGGCATTTGCGTTTGGCGGTCGTTGATGTGGTTCCCAGACCTGTGTCTTGTGGTTTGTCATTTGTAACGTTTGGCTGTTGTGATCCTCCCAAACAGACATAAGTGATTTGTGCTTTTGTTGTATGTTGTAATTGGTTAGTGGGAGGACTGCTGGAGCTTGCTCCTTCGGTGTCTCACCTGTGCCTTCCTGCCTTCCATTGTCTCCACTTAGACTGGACTGTGGAGGGGGGAGTGTGGTATTGTGGTGTGAAAAGGGTGTAGGAGCCGGCTCCTGTGGTGATTGATATTGTAATTTGATTGTGGGGGAGACTGATGTAGGTGTGGGGCTCTGGACTCTGCGGGTAGCTGTTTGCTGGGTTGGCGCGAGTGGGGGTCGGCGGCATTGATTGTCCCAGTACTGGCCAGGCTGGGATAAATCAGTATGAAAATGCCGGGCCCCCCCCCTCTTGCTTCCCTTGCTGTGGCTGCGCGCGGAGTAGGGTCGTACCCACTCCAGGGGTGTGCTGAGTGCGTGGTGGCAAGTGATGCCTAGGGAAGGTGTGACAATAGTTGCACGAAGAATAAAAGGCACTGAGGAAAGAAAAAAGAAAAAGAAAAAGTATAACCAACACGTCAAAATAGAGGATGACGTCTGCGCAGCGTTGTTTGTTGGTATTGTTTGTGAGCTGTGTCTCTACTGTTTTTGTGTTGTCTGTGTGTTGTGGTATGTTAAAAGGATTAAATTCGCTAATATAGGTGCACTAAAGAATTTATTTATCTGTAGTCTATCTGATTTGCACCGCAAAACAAAACCGATTTTGTTAAGATAGGAAAAAAAAAAAAAAAAGGCGAGCAATTTGTTTATGGGCAGTAACTGGTCCACGCTCCTTTAGTGCCTAGCCTTGGTTAGACAAAATTTGAGAGATGGAAAGAACTTGCTTTCTGGAATTAGATGATGTACAATTATGAAATACCGACATTTCGAAGCTAAATTTAAAATTTGAGAATAAGAGAGCGATTGAGTTTGTTAAAGTTATGGAACTACAACAGTTAACTATTATATTATTTTACCAGCAGTTATTTTGTTCATTATTTTTTTTTTATTCGATTGGTGGATTGGGTTGTCACGTTGAGAAAGGAAAGGAAACGATACAAATGGGCAGCTGTATTGAGCCATGGTGTTGTCACGTGCCGTTGACACCTGGCTCAACAGGGGGGATGGAAGGGCAGTTCAGTCAGCTTTATACAACATATGAATTTGATTCATATTCAAAACCTTTATGAAAATTTTTTTAGAGCTTGTTTAACATGTGCTTAACACAATCCACAGGGTTATAATGCCTGGTCATAATAGATGCATTCTAAAAATGGATTGAATCGGCTTCAAAATAAACATTGAATGCCTTAACAGTGGCAGAGGGGTTATGTAAAGAAATAATAGTTTGTCAACAACTGCTGTAGATGTTAAAGAATGGAATCAATATCTCGAAAATGAATGTGGATAGGTTGTTTACTGATTGTGGAAATGTGCGACAGAGTGTTCTATATAATATCCGTTGAATGGAAGAAAAAGAAAAGAAACCATTGCTTTTAGAGAATGTAGTCAACCAAAATTGTATATGTACCGACATGCCAAGATCTGGGAAAAAGCTGGAAAAAACAAAAACATAATGTCTTTAAATTTGAGAGGCGACGATGATCTGACTGACATTGATGCAATTAGAGTCCCCAGAGGAGTTCCTGATTAATAAGAATTAATTGACCAAATTGAAG
Source organism: Syngnathus typhle (assembly GCF_033458585.1). Taxonomy (NCBI): domain Eukaryota; kingdom Metazoa; phylum Chordata; class Actinopteri; order Syngnathiformes; family Syngnathidae; genus Syngnathus; species Syngnathus typhle. The sequence goes on from NC_083740.1 coordinate 22,241,558, forward strand.
CGGGATGGGAGTCCTCCATTTGCTGCTGGTGGACGATGAACAAGAACATTGACAGGATAAATTACATCCATTGCAACACGCAGAAATTGGGCAAACGGACACAAGCGGGACTTGAGGCAGTGCACGAACAGCTAGCCATGCCTTCCCTAAGGTCAATCCAGAACCGCAATGCTCTTGTTATGTTGTTGTCGTCTGGGAAAGGAAGGGTCTGCGCAATGTTCAGGGAACAATGCTGCACCTTCATCCAGAATGACACCGCCCCTGATGGGAGCCTGACGAAGATGATTGCAAACTTGCAATCCCTCAACACGAGGCTGAAAGAGCACAACAAGTGGATGACTGCTTTTGGGAAGTATGAAGCCCTTGTGTCCTCAATAACTGCTATACTCACCTTGTGTGGATGTTGTTGTATTCCATGTCTCCGTGCGCTGTTTAATCGTTTTATCACTACAGCAATCTCGCCCATGGACGACGAGATGGCCCGGGTATGCCTAAGGTCTGAACGGCAGCATGTTGATGATATCGATGATGGTGATGCAATTTTTGCACTTGAGTTTGCAGACTTTTTCCCAGATCTGTGTGTTTCCGAATAATGATGTCGCAACATTTATCCTCTTTGGTGGAAATATTTGTGCGCATACTTGTGATCCGACAACTGAAAATCAAGTGAAGTGGTTGTGTTTGGTAATGTAAAAATTTAGCAAATGCGTGATAAGCAGGAGGGAAATGTTGGAATAATTTAAGTGAAGCCTTGGCCTGCCAGACTTGTAGGCCTTGTCTTTACGAGTTTATGGCTTTCCTTTTATCTACGTTCTTTCTCTTTAGTGACAGGGAAGTCTCTTTAGTCTTTTTTGATCCCTGTCAGCCATATGTGTCCTTCCTGTCCTTATGTTATCTGTGTGTTTTTGTTTCTGTAAGAAGCCTTCACTAACAATGAGCAGAGCTTATTTGCATAGGCAAAATGTTCTTATTTGGTTGAAAGAAACTTCATTCCTTTTAGTTAACTGTAGGTTTGGTTCATAGATGGTTAGAAGTTATCCCATATTTACTCAATGTTTGTTCAAGTGTTTAGGACAAGTCACTCATTCTTATTGCGTGTTAATTTACTAAGTAGATAAAGTCTAGCCAAGGTTTAGTTGCATTGTTCCACAGGAAAGTGGCAATTGAAGTTATCTGATCTCACTCGCGGACGGCTCGGCCAACAACTGGAGGAGAACAGATGGACAAACTCTGCGGGGGTCACGGGCCGACAATGGAGTGCTAGTTCACACCACACTACATTCCTTAGCTAATCAACGTTGCTACAGACACAATCTTCCCTCCCTTTGGTGTAGCAACGCCTCTGTAACCAGGGCAACCAAAACAGTGATGAGAGGAGCAGAACATCTCAAATGACTAATGCAAAGGTTGCAGAAAAGGTGCTGTTTTTTTTGCTGTTTTCCGGACGTGCTGCTGTCCTTTCGGTGGCGGATCCAGGTCCAGATCACCCCAACGTTCCCAAGAAGGAGGGGGACGGAGCCTGCGTCGACTGGACCCTATAAATTGGTGGAGCGCATCTCAAATGCCGTCCGGCTGGCCGGCAAAGGAGGATCGTGGTATCATCTGTTCCAGTGCGCCCCAGTGAAGGGTTCCTGCAAGGAACCAGACCAGCCATCGACAGTCCCCGCCCCAGTTCATACAGAGGCAGAATAATCCTCTTCCCCCTTGGTGGCCAGGTAGTCCACCCTGAGCCACTGAAGACAACGACCACGCAGCAGACATTCCAGAGTTCTCCCCGGACGGAGCAGATCTGCGAAGGGGGTGAGAATCGTGCTCACCCTCCACCAGTGGGCGTGCCAAGCCCCCAACGGCTGAACAATCACGAGCAATTTTTATCTTGATTGATAACAGTCTGGTCGCCTAAGGCAGAGGGACCGTGTAACTCTTTTCCTGCACATAATCTGGCCGCAGGTTTTTTGAGTTGCACATACTTTGGACTGGAGTATTGTGGGAAAACCTCACCTTCACTGGAAGTTATTGCTTTCATTGTATTTTCTTACTTGCGTTTGATTGATCGAGGGTGACATAATCATATGATAAAACAGGAGGGATATGTTAGGGTTTGCAGAATATCTTCATCGTATGATTATGTTGGAATATAACCTGTAATAATTTAACTAGTTTGTCCTGTCTAGACAAAATTAGTTTACCAAAGTGCTAAGATCATTTCAACTTATTGACTAGCTGCAGAGGAAGCAATCAAAGTTGCTTTGTTTACAGAACGTCGTAAAAGGTCCCCTGCTATGCTTTGATCAGCAGGGACCGGCTGCTTCACCCCAACCTGTGTATTCCCAAACCCCCACTTTCAACCCCACTTTGTTTCTCTCAATAAATAAGCGCCTGACGAGGCCTAAGTCAGACTTCATTCGACCATTGCTGTGAGCACAGCAACGAGTGAACTCTCCGCCTGCAGGTGCCTAAAATGACTAACTTGACTCCAGTGTGGTCCTTGCAAAATAAGTTAGAGTGAACACCACCCTAACATATTTGGTCAGAATGTTTGCCGTTTGATGTGATTTTGCCTCATAAGATAAACATATTTCATAAATCTGACCTGCAGGCGCTGAAGTGATGGAAACTATTATTCATAATAACCGTGTCCTATATAAGGAGAATCACTGATAGTAGTTTTTTGGTGAAATGTTTTTTTAATGCTGTTAATAAATGCATTTGTTTTCAAAAAGCTTTTTTTGAATATCCATGCTTTACTATCTACTAAAAGTACAAACCTTTTATGCAATGACCTTTACATGTCTTTTCTATTACTTCACACAAACACTACATCCATCTGCTCCTGGTTCGGCCCCCCGGTCTAAATTTAGAACCAAATTCGTCCCGCCTGTCAAAAAGTTATCCCACCCCTGCCTTAGTCCCTCCCTGGCAGCAATAATGTGTCATGTAGTTTTACAAGGAGTGTGTTGATCATTTGGAAATTGAGTCTGAGTTGTGATTACAAGTCTGCAACAAGAGTGCTGGGGACTCAAAGTTTGTTACAAAATTGCTAACACAGTGCTAAGCAGTGTTTGTGCTTAGAACTTTGCAATTTTTGGGAGTGGTTTTGCGATAGATATTAATAGTTGCGCTGCAGTACTCACTAGAAAGAGTTTAACAATTCAGAAAAAAATGTAATGAATCGACCCGCCAGAAATGCTATCAATGTATTTGGTGGGAAGGTAGCATTACAGAAATTACAATTACAATGTGACCCACAGAATGGTTGGGACCACTTAAGAATGGCTGGCCTCCTGTGCCTCAGTTAACCCAACCCTAACCTATTCATTGTGGATGTGACTACGGGCCAGGACCACGGAATGGAGCAATTCTGCCGTGGCGGCAAGGCGCCCCATATAGGAAAATTTATTTTTAGGGCGGAAGTGCAGTGCGATTTTGTGTTATTTTGGTGGACTTATTAACAAGTAACGCCCCAATTAAACTTCGAAGCTACCAAGGCATTGGATTCTCTCTGCTGCATCCTCCTCCTTCTTATGATGAGCAGTCAAAGCTTTCTTATAACAGTGAAGTGCGATCAAACCACTTACTTATATCCAATATATTAATCAGTGGGTCTAACCAGCAGCAAACCAGCATTTTACTTCCTGGTTGGCAGTCAAAATTTCCAAATATGGGCACGCTGGAAACCGGAAATCTTGCGTTGTTGCCTGATCACTCCACACTGAGCAAGGGCTGTGTAAAATGGGCTTTTAAGGTCATGTGACCTGACTAAGGTCATTGATTGTGACTCAACAATTAAGAAAAGACGTTAACAAAAATGACGTCCAAGGCAAAAAGCACTGCTGTCCAAATTGAAATGAATAAAATGCTCGTTCTACATTTGAAAATTACATCTGAATGATTCCTAAGACCTCAAGGAGAATATTCTATGGACTGACAAAATGAAAGTTGAACTAGTATGTGTCTTATTACATCTGCCGTAAATAAAACACTGCATTTCAGAAAAGGAACATCATAACAACTGTCAAAGATGGGGGTGGTAGTGTGATGTTCTGGTGCTGCTTCTTCAGGACCGTGATGACTTGCTGTCATTGATGGAACCATGAATTGTGCTCTTCACCAGAAAACCCTGAGTGAAAATGTTTGTTCATCAGTTTTTAACCTCAACCATTTGCATCACGATCAAAAACACATCAGAAAGTAACATTTGGATGAATCTGATTGAAATCCCGAGGCATAATAAAATGATGCTCATGCTTGAAATTCTCGAATTCTCTAAGGAAGGTGGGCCAATATGTCTACCCCAGAACTGTGAAAGACTCATTGCCTGTTATATAGGAAATTGATGGTTGGTTCTTGCTGCTGAGGGTGGCCCAACGAGTTACTAGGTTTGGTGGAAAATACTTTTTCCCAGCAGGGTCAAGGTGCTTTGAGTAGTTTTTTTTCTCTTTTAATACCGTAATTTTCGGACTATAAGCTCCAGAGTATAAGTCGCACCAGCCATAAAATGCCCAAAAAAAGTGAAAAAAAAAACATATATAAGTCGCTCCGGAGTATAAGTCGCATTTTGGGGGGCAATTTATTCGACAAAATCCAACACCAAGAACAGACATGAACGAGCAACAACAGGCTAAACGATACGGTATGCTAACGTGACAAACACAAACGAGGAGCTGAGAACGGGCCTGACGTAACATTCAGTTATTTAGAAAAAAAAACTATTACATAAATAACACGTTTATAAAACCATCTGTGTCACTCCAATTCATTAAATCCATCGATCGTCCTTTGTCAACAATGCCGTGTGCCGCGCCGCAGTTCAAATTATTCCACAGGCCCATACAACGATATATAAACTATATTTTAAATAACTATCACATAAACAACAATATTATCAAAGCATTTGTGTCACTCCAAATCATTAAATCCATCGATCAAATTTCTCCTCTTTTATCGATCGTCCTTTGTCAACAATGCCGTGTACCGCGACGCAGTTCAAATTATTCCACAGGCCCATACAACGATATATAAACTATATTTTAAATAACTATCACATAAACAACATTATCAAACCATTTGTGTCACTCCAAATCATTAAATCCATCGATCAAATTTCTCGTCCTTTATGTCATCATGACAGAGGACATGTCCAGAGGATATGGCGCTTTAAAGTGTTAATTATTTTATTTGATTTTTTCTCTCTATTTTTCATGTTTTGAATATGTTCAAGATAAAGATATCAAAGCATGTGATAGTGATCAACTATACTAAAAATAACGTAAAGTGGTCAACTATACTTGTAAGTAAGTGATGTGTTAATGATCAATAAAGTAAAGTAATGATTAAGTATTTGTGAAAAAAACATATATAAGTCGCTCCTGAGCAATGTTCCCTCTAAGCTGCGCGCCTGCGCAATCGCGCACTGCCTGCACATTCTCAGCGCACAAGAAAATCTATCCAGCGCATAAACAACATCAACATCCATTGATCTTCTTCCGCTTATACGGGGTCGGGTCGCGGGGGCAGCAGCTTCAGGAGGGACTCCCAGACTTCCTTCTCCCCAGCCACTTCATCTAGCTCATCCCGGGGGATCCCAAGGCGTTCCGAGGCCAGCTGAGAGACATAGCCTCTCCAGCGCGTCCTGGGTCGTCCCCGGGGTCTCCTACCGGTGGTACATGCCCGGAACACCTCCCCAGGGAGGCGTCCAGGAGGCATCCTGATGAGATGCCCGAGCCACCTCATGTGGCTCTTCTCAACGTGGAGGAGCAGCGACTCTACTCCGAGTCTCTCCCGGATGACCGAATTTCTCACCCTATCTCTAAAGGAGAGCCCGCACATCCTGCGGAGAAAACTCATTTCGGCCGCTCTGACTCAATGTCCCCCGCCTCCCCCGGGACGCAGACCCTCACAGAGCGTTTTGGGTCTGCCAGGTCGGACCGGCATCTTCCCCCACCATCGGAGCCAACCCACCACCAGGTGGTGATCAGTTGACAGCTCCGCCCCTCTCTTCGCCTGAGTGTCCAAAACATTTCTTAGTCAAATGAGAAAGGTCTACTTATATGTGAGGAGCTAAAGGAGATCTCACAGCTTGTGGGTATTTGTGCTACATTTCAAGCTTCCAGTGCCGACTGTGAAAGAGGATTTAGTTGAATGAATCATATCAAAACAAATTCCAGAAATCGTCTTGAAGTGACACATTTGGACCAGCTGATGCGCATAAAGTCAAAGCAAGAAGCAGACGAAGCCATCAACCTGGACAAAGTGTACAACCATTGGAGAAGTGAGAAGGACAGACGTGAAAAATAAGGTAACATTTAAGCCAGATTTGTGCATATTCTAGTGACGGTTATTAAGATTTTGTCTTTATGGATATTAATCATTATGTGTAATTAGATATTTTACGGACAAAGTGTTACAGGAATTTGCACTGTATCGCAAGCTACAGCACAAGTCATTGTGCAAAATGTGAATGTTTTAATGTGAGCAAAATGTTATGTCTGAAAGGTGTATATGTCTCATATCTTCCAGAACAGGACCCTCAGCCAGGCCAAAGCAGGACTCTTCCCATGGCCAAAGCAGGACTCTCACATACTGTATAACATCTACACATCACATTTTTCAGATTTCTGTCCTTTTTTAAGTGGACCAAATTACTTGTTTAAAAATAAAGCCTGCATATCTGATGTTGCTCACAGTAATCCTCAGTTTGCTCAGGGAGTTTGTGTGTATGCCCAGATACATGAAAAATTAGAGGGAACATTGCTCCTGAGTATAAGTCCCCCCCCCCCCCCCCAAACTATGAAAAAAAACTCGATTTATAGTCCGAAAATTACGGTAAATTGCTCCGGAGTATAAATCGCATTTTGGGGGAAATTTATTCGACAAAATCCAACACCAAGAACAGACATGAACGAGCAACAACAGGCTAAACAATAGGTATGCTAACGTGATATAAACACAAACAAAGAGCTGAGAACGGGCCTGATGTAACATTCAGAGTTATCCAAATAACTATTACATAAATAACACGTTTATCAAACTATCTGTGTCACTCCAATTCATTAAATCCATCGATCGGCCTTTATGGAAACGATATCGCGTATGCGCCACGCCGCTGACGTCTAAATATTCTAAATATTCCACAGACCCATATAACGATATATAAAGTATAAATCAAATATCTATCATATAACAACAATATTCTCAAACCATCTGTGTCACTCCAAATCCTTAAATCCATCGATCAAATCCCTCGACCTTTGCCAACAACGCCGCGCGTGCACCGCTGACGTCAGCCTCGTCGTTATTCCACAGATTAGTATATAACTATATTGTAGCGTTAACAAAGTACCAGGAAAGATGTGGGTTTGGTAAACGGCTCTTTATTGAATAAAACAAAAGTTCAACGAGCCAACAACTACTGAACTGTAACGATAAAAACATACAAGTTGCTACACGAAATAAAATATATCAAATGACTGTCATAAACACAACATTATCAAACCATCTGTGTCACTCCAAATCATTAAATCCATCGATCAAATTCCTCGTCCTTTGTCAACTACGCCGCGTGTGCGCCGCGGACGTCAGCCTCGTCGTTATTCCACAGATCTAGGATATAACAATATTGTAGCGTTAACAAAGTACCAGGAAAGACGTGGGTTTGGTAAACGGCTCTTTATTTAACACAACAAAAGTTCAACGAGCCAACAACTACTGAACTGTAACGATAAAAACATATACAAGTTGCTACACAAAATAAAATATATCAAATCACTATAACATAAATAGTTCACCGACACACGGCCCCAAGCGCCGGCATCAACTTCCAGGCGTGTGACGGCGTGGACTTCCATCCCCGGAGGTGGCACTTCCAGCCACGGAGGTGGAAAAGAGCTCTATAGAATAGGACCGGGCGTGCGTAAAAGCCATGTCCGAGCCCCATCCACCAACCCCCAGACAGTCACCAGGCCGAGCGCCGGCCCCCGCCCGAGCGCCGGCCCCCGGGTTCCATCCAGTGAAAGAGAACTCCGTAGAGTCGGACCGGGCATGCGTAAAAGCCATAATAGTTTTTCAAACCTTCTGTGTCACTCCAAATCATTAAATCCTTCAAACTCTTCATCGTCCGTGTCACTGACAAACAAAGTCGCTAATGATGCCGGTAGTACAAGGGGCCCTTCGTCATCTCCGTCATCCTGTGTTCGAATCCTTTGTCCTTTATGTAAACAACCGCCGCGCCGCTGACGTCATTTGCAGTTCAAATTACAGTAATCCCTTGCTACATCGCGGTTCGTTTATCGCCGTTTCACTTTTTTTTTTTAATTTTGAAAATTTGTGAAAAAAAATCACATATGCTCCTCAGAAAAAGTCGCCCCCCCCAACCCAAACTATGAAAAAACCCGCGACTTATAGTCCAAAAAATACGGTAACAGCAGGCCAGCTGGTGAGAGGCCTAAATATTGTACAGTCCAACCTCGGTTTTTGAACGTCCTGGTTCTCGAACAAATCCGAATTCGAACAAAAAATTCTAGATTTTTTTGCTTTGGTTGTCAAACAAAATTCGGAGGTCGAACCTTGCGGGATGAGCCGAAAGGACCCGAGAAAACCCGACCGCGCGGCCCGGATGCCAACTGACTCCGTTCGTTATTGTATTTTCGTTGCTTTGGGGATTGTATTAACCCCTAATCAAGCCGCCAAAGAAAGCAAGTGGGAGCAGTAAAGCCATCCTAAAACACAAAGACACTCTTAAACCAATGCGACAGTGAGCGCCCGGCGCGCTGCGGTTGCGCGTTCGGACCAAATTAAGCTCCCTGCACACTGAGGTCCACTTAAATTTTGGAAAGTACATCAGGACTTTAAAAATATTTTCTAAATTTCAGCGACGGCTCTGTCACAATAATGCGACCAGCACGGTGCAGTTGTGCAGTTGATTCTTGACAAAAAATTAAACATTTATATCTTTATGTTTGAAGCCTGAAATGTCGCGAAATTTTGAAAGGTTCAAGGGGGCCGAATACTTTCGCAAGGCACTGTATATATATATGTGTATAGTCTAGTTTTAGTCTTGAATTAATTAACTAATTAATTAGTCTAGAATTAGTCTAGAATTGATTAACATAAGTGAGTCACGGCATTGCTAAATCGTTTTTGTTCTCATTGTTTAAGAAAGGAAAGCCTTGAACTATGTTTACATATGCGATCGGCTGGCAACCGGTTCAGGGTGTCCCCCGCCTACTGCCCGATGACTGCTGGGATAGGCTCCAGCACACCCACGACCCCGGTGGGGACAAGCGGTATACAAAATGGATGGATGGGATATATATATTGTTGGATTTTTGGGCCACAATTTAGGGAGCGCGCTATCTGCGCCTCACGTCAAAAGCCATTGCCAATCACCTGTTATCCAATTTACTCATTGCGTGCTTGTTTGATTTCTTCAGATTTAAGAAAATGCTAAGACACTGAAGCAGAAATTAGACTTACACAGGTTGGTTGAGTTCAGTCACAATTTTTGTTATATATAATATAATATAATATATAATATAGCGCTGGGCCGTTCGTCCGACCATTCTCAAGAGCAGAAAGTCTCCATTCAGAAAAGGCAACATTCAAGGTTCTTTGGTCAGCTTATATTCAATTGCACATGCCAGTGTGTTTGATGGGTGATGAGTCAGGGGGTGTGGCAAGTTCGCAGGAGATTTGCCAGGAGAATCCATAAACCAGGTACACCTCTCCGCCCCATCGTAGACAGCATAGGGTCAGTGCGAAGGAGATGGATGGAGGAGCAGGAGGGGCGGGAGCGGAGGTTGTTGAGGTTGGCAGTACGGGAGGTGGGGGTGACGGGGGGTTGGTAGTCCAAAAAGAGGAGATGGGTGAGCCATCAGGGAAGTGCCGGTCCAGATGTAGCGGCGACGGCGAAGGATCCCAGCCTCGTGTGGAAGCAGCAGTGGACCAGGTGGTGATGCCGGTTGACCTCGACTGCACCCGCTCGAACGGCAGGCCCCAAAGCACCACCTGCTGACCGATGTTCTGTTATTAACTATATCCTATTGTCCACACACCCCCCCCCTCCCCAAACGTGCCCACCCTTTTTGTTCCCTGTAAAGCGTCTTTGGGTCATTGAAAAGTGCTATATAAATTGAATGAATTATTATTAATTATTAATGATGAATGGGCGGTGTGCGACAGTGGGCAAAGTGTATGTATGTGCAAGTATGGTTTACAGGAAGGACACTTGGAGATAAAACCGGTAGAGGTGCCAGAGGAAGAGCGGCAGGAGGAAAAACAACCAAGAACCCGGCCAAAGGTGATCGCCAAGGCCGAAAGATGGGATGGAAGACAACAGCCCCCACACACACCGCATCACTCATAATCAGCACCCACCCCCACGGAACCAGCTCTCACCGAACCAGCACCCACTCCCATGGAATCAAAATCTCCTGCGAACTTGCCACACCCCCTGACTCATCACCCATCAAACACACTGGCATGTGCAATTGAATATAAGCTGACCAAAGAACCTTGAATGTTGCCTTTTCTGAATGGAGACTTTCTGCTCTTGAGAATGGTCGGACGAACGGCCCAGCGCTATATTATATATTATATTATATTATATATAACAAAAATTGTGACTGAACTCAACCAACCTGTGTAAGTCTAATTTCTGCTTCAGTGTCTTAGCATTTTCTTAAATCTGAAGAAATCAAACAAGCACGCAATGAGTAAATTGGATAACAGGTGATTGGCAATGGCTTTTGACGTGAGGCGCAGATAGCGCGCTCCCTAAATTGTGGCCCAAAAATCCAACAATATATATATCCCATCCATCCATTTTGTATACCGCTTGTCCCCACCGGGGTCGTGGGTGTGCTGGAGCCTATCCCAGCAGTCATCGGGCAGTAGGCGGGGGACACCCTGAACCGGTTGCCAGCCGATCGCATATGTAAACATAGTTCAAGGCTTTCCTTTCTTAAACAATGAGAACAAAAACGATTTAGCAATGCCGTGACTCACTTATGTTAATCAATTCTAGACTAATTCTAGACTAATTAATTAGTTAATTAATTCAAGACAGTCACATATAACCTTTCAAAAGCACTCACAGAAATAATAAAACCACTACTAGGACACACGGATCAACACTGCAAAAACTCAAGACAGCTTGCCACGGAATTCACACACATAAAAGTACAGAAAGATGAAATGCTCATATCACACGACGTCATTTCACTCTTCACAAAAACGCCCACACAACCCACCATACACATAGTACATGACAGACTATCAGCAGACAAGACATTCAAGAAACGGACAAATCTAACAGCACAAGACATCACCCAACTACTTCATTTTATCGCTACCTCCACATACTTTCAATACAGAAACACAATATACAGGCAAAAAGAGGGATTCCCCATGGGAGACCCTCTTTCTGCCATCATGTGCAATTTCTTTATGGAAGATTTAGAACAGAAGGCACTCTTAACAGCCCCGGACACATACAAACCCACTCTATGGAAACGTTATGTCGACGACATTCTGGAAAAAACAAAAACAGGACATACACAACACCTCACAGACCATCTCAACACCATAGACACCACGGGTAACATCAAATTCACTCATGAAGAGGAAACAGCTCGATCCATAGCCTTTTTAGACATCAACATACACCACACAGACAATGGTGACATAAAAACAAAAGTACACAGAAAACCCACACACACCGACCAATACCTCCTCTGGACATCAGAACATCCCACTATACACAAACTGTCAGTAGTCAGAACACTATACGAACGTACAACAATAATCACAGATCCGGACGACATAACACAGGAAGAAAAATACATACAACACGCACTCAAAAAATGTCAGTATCCACAATGGGCAATAACCAAAGGTGCAGAACAGGTAAAAAACAAAAAACACAAAACACAGGAGCAAAGAAAGAAACAAACAAGGAAACAGGGACCCAGCGGAATGGTGACGTTGCCGTATGTGAGAGGAACTACGGAACGCATCAAAGGAGCAATGAAAAAATACAACATAAGCACGCCTATCAAACCACATATAACACTCCGTCAGATACTGGTCCACCCAAAGGACAGAGTCAATCCGGAAAATAAATGCAATTCCATATACGAGATTCCATGCAAGTCATGTAATAAATCATATATCGGGGAGACAGGGAGGAACTTCATCACAAGAAAAACAGAACACAAGAAGGAATGTGAGAAGGAGACAGCAACAAGACAAACAAGAGCAATAAAACTACAAGCACAGCAGGAACACTACAAGTCAGCCATCACCGACCACTGTAAAAGGGAAAACCACATCATGGACTGGGAGAAGGCCAGAGTCATCCGCACTGAAGAAAACAAACATCAGCGTTGGATCAGGGAGGCCATTGAGATCCGCAAGCGGGGCCCGAAGACCATCAACAGGGACGAGGGAGCCTACATGCTCTCTACAACCTGGAACAGTGTTTTGGAGAGGTGAACTGACAGCAGAGGGCGTGGCTCACCTGTCAAATCTGACAGGTGAGCCACGCCTTCATCCATCAGCTGATAAAGACGCGTCACAACCACATCAGTGACACTCTGATGAAGGCGGAAGAATCCGCCGAAACATGTCAGGTAAATAAACCTAAAACAAATTGTTTGATATAGAAGAACCAGAGAATGTTTTTGTTTGTTTGTTCTTTTGATACTCCATGTACTTGCTTACGTCATCATATTCTTAGTTTAATCACGCTTCCAACCATATCTTTTCTTTGTTAGGCAAAATATTTCCCTCTGTCCAGAACGTTCAGTAGTAATCGAAAACTGGCATCTAGCATTAGTCAAAACATAAGATATAATCAAGTACTGAACATTTTTAGATGACTTTGGCAGTGTCCATGATTTAGAAAATCATCAGGCATGCATTAAACAGTTCCTTAAGGGTCATTAAGCTATTCAGGCAATAAATCAAAAAACATTTGTTATTTCAAAGTGCTCAAATATACGTCAGATCATAAACTTATAAAAACATTTGTCATCACCCCCTATCAAAAATTGTCTAGTTATGTCTTCTTTATTGATTTGGTGTGTAGGTATAATTCTATGCTTAAAATGTTTCTTTTATTGCTTTAATATGTGAATATACTTGTCTGCTTATGTACTTTATTCAATGAGGTTTGAGCATATCTGTTTTTGTAGCTAGGCAGGACTTTTTGTATTTCGAACCCATTCCTTCTATATATATACAGTGCCTTGCGAAAGTATTCGGCCCCCTTGAACCTTTCAACATTTCGCGACATTTCAGGCTTCAAATATAAAGATATAAAATTTTAATTTTTTGTCAAGATGTAGTTATCTGCAGTTCATCCAGAGGGATCATGGGCCTCTTGGCTGCATCTCTGATCAGTCTTCTCCTTTGAGATGAAAGTTTGGAGGGACGGCCGGGTCTTCGTAGATTTGCAGTGGTCTGATACTCCTTCCATTTCAATAAAATTAGTTGCACAGTGCTCCTTGAGATGTTTAAAGCTTGGGAAATCTTGTTGTATCCAAATCCGGCTTTAAACTAGTCCACAACAGTATCTCAAACCTGCCTGGTGTGTTCCTTTGTCTTCATGGTTCTCTCTGCGCTTTAAACAGAACCCTGAGACTATCAAAGAGCAGGTGCATTTATACGGAGACTTGATTACACACAGGTGCATTCTATTTATCATCATCAGTCATTCAGGACAACATTGGATCATTCAAAGATCTTCACGAGTGAGTTTGCTGCACTGAAAGTAAAGGGGCCGAATAATATTGCACACCCCACTTTTCAGTTTTTTATTTGTTAAAAAAGTTTAAATTATCCAATCAATTTCGTTCCACTTCACGATTGTGTCCCACTTGTTGTTGATTCTTGACAAAAAATTACAATTTTCTATCTTTATGTTTGAAGCCTGAAATGTGGCGAAATGTTGAAAGGTTCAAGGGGGCCGAATACTTTCGCAAGGCACTGTATATATGCTTTCGAACATATATATATATATATATATATATATATATATATATATATATATATATATATATATATATATATATATATATATATATATATATATATATATATATATGTGTGTGTGTGTGTACAGTGGAGCCTCGGCTTTCGAACGACCCGGTTCTCGAACAAATCGGTATTCGGACAAAAAATTCGAGATTATTTTGCTTCGTTTGTCGGACGAAATTCAGTTGTCGAACCTCGTGACATGAGCCGAGAAGACCCGCATGCCAACTGACTCCGTTCGTTATTACGTTCTCGTTACTCTGAGGATTGCATCAACTCTAACCATCCCTCCAAAGGAAGCAAGTGGGAGCAGTAAAGCCATCCTAAAACACACAGACGTTCCTAAAGCAATGCAACACTGAGCGCCCGGCGCGCTGCGGTTGCGCGATAGGACGAAATTAAGCTCCCTGCGCACTCAGGTCCAATTAGTCAAGTCAAGTCAAGTTTATTTGTATAGCCCTAAATCACAAGCAGTCTCAAAGGGCTTCACATACACAAAAATTGACAATTATTCTCAAAGCATCCCCTGATCTTAAGCTCCCAAATGGGCAAGGAAAAACTAAAAAAAAAACTACCAGGGGAAAATGAGAAACCTTGAGAAGGGACCACAGATGGAAGGATCCCCCTTTCAGGATCACCAGGTTGAAATGGATGCAGATCAATTAAATTTTGGAAAGTACATTAGGACTTTAAAAATATTTTTCAAATGTTTGCGACCGCTCTGTCACAATAATGCGACCAGCGCGGTGCAGTTGCGCGGTCGGCGGCGCGCTGCGGTTGCGCGTTCGGCGGTGCGCTGCAGTTGCGCGATTTTACAAAATTAACCTCCCTGTGCACTGCTGTCCAGTTAAATTTTGGAAAGTACAGCAGGACTTTCAAAATATTTTCTAAATTTCAGCGACGGCTCTGTCACAATAATGCGACCAGCGCGGTGCAGTTACGCGGTCGGCGAAGCACTACGGTTGCGTTCTGAGGTATATATATATACCGTTTTTTTCCGTGTATAGTGCGCAATATTTTACTAATTTATTGTCCTAAAATCTGGGGTGCGTATTATACATGGGTACAAAGAAAAATTTTTTTTATTTATTTATTTATTTATTTTTTTTTTTTTAAATAAAGTCATGGTACAACAAAACCAACAACAGGACTGACCGACAAAGTCGTGGAACAAAAAGACAGGGTGACATTACCAAAGACAGAAACAGAATGACAGTAACACATGCAATGATCCAACGGTGAGCGAGGGGCAGACAGGACTTAAATACAAAACACGTTACATCGATTGAGGTGACACAGGAAGAGCGGGGTGACACGAACAGAAACTATGGCAACCTAGACACATAGCAAAACTGGGGACGAGACATGACAAATCTCCCCCGAAATAAAACTCACCTTTCTTCTTGTTTGTTGTCAATCGCGCATCGCATTCAGCCCTCCTGCCCAACACACTTAGTAAAATTCATAATTGACGACACATCGTTTGATGCGATGGTGCAATCCTCGATGGTGTGTTATTGTCAAATATTGTTTTTTTTAATCTCCATCGCGGACCGGACGTCATACGGAGGCCGCCATTACAGATGCGCAGAACGGTTGCGCAAGACACGTCAGCTATATAAAGAGCGAGAGTTCAGTTCTCCACCTATTAGTTTCAATTCACAGTTTAATTAGCAGTTTCAATCAGCAAATAACAAAATGCGTATTACAGGTAATATTTTATTTCACAACACTTTGCCTTGTTCCTTTCGTCTCTGCTGTTCATTTCAAACACGCTCCATATGACCGCAATGCTCTTGTATCAGACGCTCGCTCGATCACCTGCTAGTTTGCCGTCTGTCACAATGTACCCTACACAAATCCGAAACATTTGTTGCGGCTCCGAGTCACGACGAGGGGCAAGTTTTGGTTTCCAAGGGTGTTTTTATTCCTCTTCAACGTCTCTCCCATACAGAGCCGCCGTGTGCGCACGGAGCGCGGTGGTGCGTTTAGGGGCAGTCGGAGAAATCAACGCCAACAAAAAAAATGACATCCAGCCTAGTTAAGACCATACCAAAGACTTTAAAAATGGGACCCATTGCCTCCCTGCGTGTGTGACGATCTTTGGGACTTAAAAAAAAAAAAAAAAAAAAAAAAAAAATTAAAATTTTTTTTTAAAAAATTCATAAAAATTGGGTGCGTATTATACATGGGTACAAGCTTTTTTCCAGCATCAGCATGCCATTGTTAGGGGTGCGTACTATACATGGGGGCGCACTATACACGGAAAAAAACGGTACTATATATATTGTTGTGTCTTTATGCTCTGGTAAACTATCGTAGTGTTGTCACTTATAGTGGGTTGCTTATTGATTGCTCTGACAATAACACACGGAGGCAAGGATGCAGTACGAGCCGATCTTTACTGGGTGCTTCGTCACGACTACACACAGACCTCACCACACGATCACTGAACCTCCAATACTGACAGACAAACACAGTCGAGCACTGAGTGCTCGATCCAATCTACCACATCCCTCTTTTCCTACTGAGAATTACCGTTTTTTTCCTTGTATAATGCGCAAAATTTAACTAATTTATTGTCCTAAAATCTGGGGTGCGCATTATACATGGGTACAATTTATTTATTTTTTTATTTTATTTTTTTTAAGAAAATCATGGTACAACAAAACCAACAACAGGACTGACCGACAAAGTCGTGGAAGAAAAAGACAGGGTGACATTACCAAAGACAGGAACAGAAACCAAACAGACATCATGACAGTAACACATGCAATGATCCGACGGTGAGCGAGGGGCAGACAGGACTTAAATACAAAACACGTTACATTGACTGAGATGACACAGGAGGGAGGGGCGACGCAAACGGAAACTATGGCAACCTAGACACATAGCAAAACTGGGGACGAGACATGACAAATCTCCCTCGAAATAAAACTTGAAATCACCTTTCTTCTTGTTTGTTGTCAGTCGCGCATCGCATTCAGCCATCCTGCCCAACACACTTAGTCAGTAAAATTCATAATTGACGACACATGGTTATGTGTCTCGTCACCGTGGGACAAAGAAAAACGTAATTTCGGTCTCTTTGTGTGTTGTGACATGTGGAGAGATTGACAATAAAGCTGACTTTGACTTTGACATGGTTTGATGCGATGGTGCAATCCTTGATGGTGTGTTATTGTCAAATATTGTTTGTTTTTTAATCTCCATCGCAAACCGGATATCATACGGAGGCCGCCATTACAGATGCGCAGAACGGATGCGCAACACACGTCAGCTATATAAAGAGCAAGACTTTAGTTCTCTCCCTATTAGTTTCAATTCACAGTTTCGTTTCTCGTTTATTTATTTATTTCAAACATGTGAAAAAAGAATAAGTTTATTGTACACAATAAAAGACATGACAAAATACATGCATATACACATACAGACGTACCTACATTCATACATATAACATATAGCCGCAAAAGAACCATAAATCACATTCACATGTCTGAAAAGGAGTAGGAAGAAGTATAATTTATTTAATCCCACCCCCTATTTAATAATCCCTAAATACCCAGCCATAAATCATTTTGCCTCAGTTATCCCAACAAAGTACTAAATTACTAAATTATCTCCCACCTGCTGCTCGCTAGACACTAAACATGTACCAACACACTATTAATACGTACGTATATTTCACACACAGACACTTAACATACATACCTCAAATACAACACAAAATACCTGAATGGTAGAAATAAACAAAATAAAACAAAAAATAAAAACAGCCTGAACAAGACAAACAGACAAACAAAACCCACAAAGAAACGTCAATCAATAATTACTAAGCACCCCTTGGGACTCATACACCCTCATTCCTGTACCTTGCAAAAATAATTTCTTCTTTATATCTTTTTTTAAACTGATAGATGTTTGAACATTCCCTGAGCGTTTCCTCCAGAGTATTCCATAATTTAACTCCGCATATTGAAATACAGAATGTTTTTTTTTGTTGTACGTGCCTTCCTAATCCTGTAATTAAATGTCCCCCTTAATTTATAACCCCCTTCCCTCCCAATGAAAAGATTCTGAATATTAGTTGGCAACAGATTATTTTTTGCTTTGAAAAGTATTTGTGCTGTCCGGAATTCCACTATATCTTTGAGTTTGATGAGTTTTGACTCTAAGAATAATGAATTTGTATGATCCCTGTATCCTGCCCCATGAATGATCCATATTGCTTTTTTTTGTAAAATAATAAGTGGATATATTGTGCTTATATAATTATTACCCCAGATTTCTACACAATACATAAAATATGGAAGGACTAATGTATTATAAAGGATGCGAAGTGTTGTATGGTCCAGAACCTGTTTTGCTCTATTTAATACTGCGATGCACCTTGAGATTTTAGTTTGTACATGTTTAACTTGTGATTTCCAACTGATCTTATCATCTATTATCACCCCTAAAAATTTAATCTCATTCACTCTTTCAATATTAACCCCATCCAGCTTTATCTCTATTTTCAAATTAGTTCGGTGATTACCAAAAAGTATTACTCTTGTTTTGCTTAGGTTTAAGGATAATTTATTGCTGTCCAACCATACCTTTAATTTGCTTAATTCATTATTTATTAGTGTTGTTAAGGTGTGTAAATCACTACCAGAACAAAAAATATTTGTATCATCTGCAAACAAAACCATCTTCAAATTATGTGATACCTTGCATATATCATTTATATATAATAAAAGAAGTTTAGGGCCCAACACTGACCCCTGAGGGACGCCACAACTAATGTCCAAACACGTTGAACAAGTGTCACCCAACTTCACAAACTGTTTCCTTTTTGTTAAATAGCTCTTGATCCAAGCTAATGGTTCCCCCCTGATGCCATACCGATGTAATTTATTGAATAATATTTCATGATTTATTGTGTCAAATGCCTTTCTTAGATCAATGAATATCCCAACTGTATATTGTTTTAGGTCTATTGCTTTAGTAATTTCCTCCACTGTGTCAATTAGTGCCAGTGATGTTGCTCTGTTGGATCTAAATCCATATTGACTGTCAGTGAGTATTTCATGTTTATCTATAAATTTGTCCAGTCGGTTATTGAAAAGTTCTTCCAGTATTTTAGAAAATTGTGATAATAATGATACAGGTCTGTAGTTTGTGAAGTGGTGTTTGTTCCCGGTTTTATACAAAGGTATGATTTTTGCTATTTTCATTTTATCTGGAAATATACCGGTCTGAAATGATAGGTTACAGATGTATGTTAATGGTTTAGAGATCCCCTCAATCACTCGTTTTACGATACTCATGTCAATGTCATCACAGTCTTTGGATGTCTTGTTTGTGCATTGGGAAACTATCTTTATAATTTCTTTCTCATCCGCTGCTTTGAGGAACATTGAGCTCAGATTCCTATCTATTAAACTATTACATTGCTCCTCAGTTGTTACTGAATCTGGGATTTGTTTGGCCAGATCAGGTCCCGTATTTACAAACAATGCATTGAAGTTTTCAGCCACTTCTTGCATATCATGCTCATCAGTATTCCTGATAATAAAATATTTAGGGTAATTAATTTTTTTAGAGCCATTTTTTATTACAGTATTCATTATATTCCATATTTCTTTGGTGTTGTTTTTATTATCATTTATTATCTTACTATAGTATTCTTTTCTAGCAGCTCTTTTAATATTAGTTACCGTATTTTACGGCCTATAAGGCGCACCGGACTATAAGGCGCACCTTCAATGAATGGCCCATTTTAAAACTTTATCCTTATATAAGGCGCACCGGACTATAAGGCGCACCATTAATGCATCATGTCAGATTTTTAATCCAAATCAAATCATTCTCCATTTTATCTTTTTTATTTCAACTTCAGACGGAACAAATTACTTTATAATCATAAAATAATGATCCATAGTCTTTTTGAGTCATGATTCATAGTCTTCAGCGGGCCACTTATGATTGATTTCATGACACAATGCTTTGGGCCAGTTTAAATTTAGGAATTTGGTCCATATATAAGGCGCACTGGACTATGAGGCGCACTGTTGGTTTTTGAGAAAATTTTAGGTTTTTAGGTGCGCCTTATAGGGCGGAAAATACGGTAGTTTGTTCTTATATTGTTTATATTTATTTTCTGCCTCTTTAGTTCTTTGTCTTATAAATTCTCTGTAAAGTGTATTTTTCTTTTTACAGGCATTTTGTAAGCCCTTTGTAATCCAGGGATGATCTACATACTTTAGTTTCCTATTATATACTTTTACAGGGCAGTATTTGTCATATAACCTTTTGAAAATTTTTAAGAATTCCTCATATGCACAGTTAATATTATTTTCATTGTATATAATATCCCAGTTTTGTGACATTAAACCATTTTTAAATGCTTTTATTGTTTCTTCTGATTTAATTCTTCTGTATTCCTGTTTTTTTGCCAGTTGGATAGTTTTATAGTTGTCATCAAAAATCATAAAAACTGGCAAATGGTCACTGATGTCGCTGACTAATAACCCACTTATGGTGTTGTTTAAAATGTCATTTGTGAATATATTATCAATAAGAGTGGCACAGTGAGAAGTTATTCTGGTTGGTCTAGTGATTTTTGGATACAAGTTCATGCTATATATTGTGTTAACAAAGTGTTCGGTCAGTTTGTGCTTGTTTGGATTGAGTAAATCAATGTTGAAGTCTCCACAGATGAAAATTGTTTTGCAACTGACCTTTGCAAATACCTCCTCCATCCATTCTGTGAACAGTTCAATGCTGGAACCTGGTGTCCGATATATACAGCTAATGATTACATTTTTCTTTTTTTCCTTAAGTATTTCAATTGTTATGCATTCCAATATGTTGTTAACTACCATTGACATATCCTGTATCACCCTGACGTTTAATGTCTTTTCCACATATATCGCAACTCCTCCTCCACCTTTGTTTTGTCGATCTATGTGTATAAAGTCATATCCCTCCAGCTCAAAGTCCGCCCTTTTTACTGCGTTGATCCATGTTTCCGTTATTGCAATAATGTTGAATGGGCGAGTAAACTGATGAAGATAATCCTTAATGTTTGTAAAGTTGGCATACAGACTCCTACTGTTAATATGTATAATAGACAGTCTACTATCTGTATTGATTCTATTAAATTCCTCATTAGTATAATAGCTGCAGTTATTGTTGATTGAGTTAAAGAAGTTGTTATCCGGGTCTATATCATGTTCCATATCCAGTGAACTGTGGTCAGTGTATTGAAATGATTGGAGTTCCAGTTTGTCGTGTTCACTAATCCTCTGAGTTATGTTACTGATGTCTTCAGGTGTAGATGCTTGATTTCTTTCGATGTGTGTCATGGTTGTGAGTAGAGTTTACCTTACAGTCCTGCATGATGTTCATTGGTATCTATCCAGCTCCTCGATACTCCTTACCATCAGCACTTTTGCTTCCTCCGGTGTTCCATTGAGCTTGATAAATATTTTACAGTTTGTAGTCCAGGTATGTTGAATTTTTTTCTGCTTCCTCAGGTAGCGTGCTTTTTTGGCAATATCAGCGTTGTGCTTGGTCAGGTGCTCATTGATGTAGACGTCGGTTCCTCTCAGCGTTCTTCCTTGTTTTAATAGTGCAATCTAGTGTTTTCTGTTGGCAAACCGCATGATGACAGCGGGTTTGTCTCCGGGGCTCCTCTTGGGCAGAGGGTGGCAAGCTTCGATGTTGTCGCAGTCCAGCTGTATCCCCTTGGACTGCAGGAAAGTAGCCACCTGTTGCTCCGTGGAGCTAACATCCATTTCGTCGGGCTCACCTCCCTCGCCAGCGGCCACTGCCCGGGCGTATGATCGGGCTTTGATATTAACTCCGGAGATGATCACGTCGTTGATTCTGGTGTATTGCTCCAGGTCAGCAACCCTGCTTTCCAGGAAGGTGATTTTCTTTTCGTTCTCCGCATTCCGGATGCGGAGAGCTTTGACCTCCTCGACCAGCTTGAGGATAGCTTTCTGCTCCATCCTGATAACCGAGACTTCTTCAGTGAGGAAGTCCAACGCCTTTTTAATATCTTCGGTCTCCTCCACCGAAAAGAGGGGAGCCGCTGATGCCTTCTTCGGACCCATGTTTGGAACGCGCTTGTTGGTTTTTAGCAATGAAGCAGTGTGTTGTAGCTTCGCAGCTAGTTGTGCACTCCCCTCTGAAACAAGCGATGCTGCTTCGGTGTACTCACGAACAAGTTGAGTTTCTTGTTTTCTTTCGCGCTTTGCCTTGCCGATTTCAAGTCGGGCTTGATAACTTTTCAGACAGTTTCGGGATGAGTGACAACAAAGCTATGTGTTCTAACCAGGAAATTAAACTGCTAATTAAACCAGTTTAATTAGCAGTTTCAATCATCAAATAACAAAATGCGTATTACAGGTAATATTTTATTTCACAACACTTTGCCTTGTTCCTTTCTTCTCTGCTGTTCACTTCAAACACGCTCCATACGAACACAAAGCTCTCGTATCAGACGCTTGCTCGATCACCTGCTCGTTTGCTGTCACAATGTACCCTACACAAATCCGAAACATTTTTTGCGGCTCCGAGTCACGACGAGAGGCAAGTTTTGGTTTCCAAGGGTGTTTTTATTCCTCTTCAACGTCTCTCCCATACAGAGCCGCCTTTTTCACATGTCCGCACGCCTTTTTCACATGTCCGCACTGATCGCGGTGGTGCCTTTACGGGCAGTCGGAGAAATCAACGCCAACAAAAAAAAAATACATCCAGCCTAGTTACGACCATACCAAAGACTATAAAAATGGGACCCATTGCCTCCCTGCGCGTGTGACGATCATTGGGACTTAAAAAAATAATAATAATAATAAATTGGGTGCGTATTATACATGGGTACAGGCTTTTTTCCAGCATCAACATGCCATTTTTAGGGTGCGTATTATACATGGGGGCGCATTATACACGAAAAAAAACGGTAGCTTATCTATCAGTTACCTTAACTCTTTGGTATCAACATTGATCAAAATTTCGACATGCATATTTAAATTATAAACAAATCATGTTTCAATAAACCAAATGGCTTTCAACAATCTTTTCTGTTAAGCTTATTGTTTGGTTAATCATGTTGACCTTTCTTTTTTTTTCTTTCTCTTCGAACCTATAACATTTTATAACATTTCAAGATAAACACAAAACATCCACCCTTTATTTTCTCAATCTTTTTTATTTTTTTATTTTTTTTAACACTGAGTAACAACATCACTTTATGTCAGTGCTTCTCAATTATTTTCTGTTACGCCCCCCCTAGCAAGAAGAAAACTATTCGCGCCCCCCCCCTTCCCCACCGTGACTATCCTAACTTGTCTTGTAAGTCGTAAAATGTTGCACTGTCGCAAACGTCACAGAAGTAACAATGAGAGCGCCACTGCCCCCTGCTGTGAAGATTCGCAATTACACTTTATTCTAGTACTGCCAAAAAAAAAGCCTGTTCCCCAGGGTCACACGCGCCCCCCCAGGAATAGCACCGCGCCCATTTGAGAAGCACTGCTTTATGTCAATCAGTGTACCTGGCAGGGCGCCTAACTGCTCTGCCACTCCTGGTATGGCATGTGGGCGTGCTGTCCACAGACACAGGACAAGGGTTGCGTGGTACCGGTTCCAGTGGTGGTGAGTCCACTGTTGCAGTAGTCTGAGTATGTTGAAACTCAGAGTCCAAATGTTCATCAGGGTGAGAGTCTCTGAACAGGCTTGGGTGTATCTTTCTCAGATGTCGCCTGTTCCTCCTGTGTGTCCTCCCTGCCGGTGTCTGTACAGTGTAGGAGCGTGGTTCATCTCGCTGTCTGATGACAACGGCTGGCTCCCAGCCGCGTTGCGTCTGCATGTGTACCATGTCACCTGGGGTCAACACTGGCAGTAGCTTTGCACGCTGATTGTAGTGTTGTTTTTGTCGGGACTGCAAGTCCTGTATTTTTCTGAGAATATGCTGTGGGGCTGACTGTTTCAGCACAGCACTGGAACATGGAAGTGTGCTGCGCAGGACTCTACCCATCAACATTTGTGCAGGTGTCAGGTGTATTCCTGTCACTGGTGTGTTTCTCAGCGACAGCAAAACTAGATGTGGGTCAGTGCCAGTCTGCACTGCTTTCTTCAGCGCGTGTTTTACTGTCTTTATGGCCCGCCATAAAGCCATTTGAAGCCATTTCATTTGAAGAGGGAAAACCTGGGCTGGTGTGTGTGAGCTTGAACTCCCATGAAGCTGCAAATGACTGCATCTCATAGCTGGCGAATGGGACATGATCACTCACTACCTCCTTAGGAATCCCATGTCTGGCAAAGACAGACTTCATCTTCTGAATCACCGTGCGAGCTGTTCTATCAGTCAGGTTGAGCAATTCTGGATATTTTGTCAGGTAGTCCACCAACAACAGGTACGACTGCCCATGCAGCTCGAAGATGTCAGCTCCAACTTTCCTCCATGGCAGTTCAGGAACCTGGTGTAGAATGAGTGGCTCAGCCTGGTGTTTGGGCTGTAGCTGCTGGCACTGCACACATTTTTCCACCATTGTCTCTATGTCTCGTGCCATGCCAGGCCAGTAAATGACTTTTCTTGCTTAAGCTTTAGTACGCTGCACGCCTTGGTGTGCAAGGTGCAGCTTCTCCAAAATTACTCTCCTGAAGCTCTCGGGTATTATGATTTTGTCTCCGACCATTACAATGTCATTCACTATGCTGATATTGTCCCTCATTGGCCAGTAACTGTGTAGTTTACTGTCCAGACTTTTCTTTTACATGGGCCAGCCCTTCAAGTGTTTCTCACATACAGCTTGTAACACGCCATCTGCTGCCGTTGCTGTTTTCAGTTGGCTAAGTGTTTCCTTACTCAGTGCATCTGTGGCTTCCAAGGCATACACAACTCTCTCGTCACAAGGGTTCTCATTGAGATTGTCACTGTCATTGTTCGCTGTCGCGCACGAGAGCGTGTCCGCGATGTACATGTGTTTGCCTGGTGTATATATCACATTTAAATCATACCTCTGCAGTTGTAGAAGCATCCCTTGCAGCCGTGCTGGCGCTTTGCTCAGCGGTTTGCGCATGATGACCTCCAGAGGTTTGTGATCAGACTGCACTGTTACTGTTCTGCCGTAGACATACTGGTGAAATCTTTTAGCAGCAAACACTATGGCAAGTAACTCTTTTTGATTTGCGCATATCTTTTTTCAGTGTCCGTGAGCGCTCTTGATGCATAGCACACCTGGTGGCCATCTTGCAGCAGACAGGCTCCCAGTCAATCCTTTGAGGAATCTGCTTGCAGAGTCAGCGGCTGCTTGTGATCGTAGTACCTCAGCACAGGGGCTTGTGCGAGGGTAGACTTCAGCGTCTGTAGTGCTGCGCTGTGGTGTGGGCAGCACTGCCATGCTACGTCCTTCTTTAGCAGCTGTCTGAGGGGTGCCGTGAGTGAGGCTTCATTTGGTATGTACTGCGCCAGGAATTTTGTCATTCCCAGCAGGCGTTGGAGACTTTGTTTGTCGTCCGGGGTCGGCATGTCGACAATCGCTTTGATCTTGGCGTCATTAGCTCTCTGTCCTGCTGCCGTGATGATGTGTCCCATATAGTTTACTGTGTTCACTTTGAACTGGATTTTGTCTTTGTTAAATTTCACATTGGCAGACTTTGCTCTCTCCATTACTTTCTGCAGGATTTCCTCATGTTCCTGCTCTGATGATGCTGCTATAATCTCCAGGACTCCATGAACTCCAGGAAATTCCCCCAACCCTGTGAATACATCAGCATATCTTTGTAGTAACTCCTCTTTGGTGGCTGGAGGTTGTCGTTGTTGTGGAGCCTTTGCTGTGAGTGACTCCATTCTTTTCCCCAGTTGCAGGTCCTCACAAGCCTCCCCTCCTAGAATTGGCTTGTCTGCTTGGCTACCCACGTGGAAGTCTAGCACAGCCTTGCGTTTAGACGTTCTGCATTCTAAAGATGCAACACCATCTGCCGTAAGGCGTGCCAATCCAAAAGCTATTAACCTATATATATATATATGTAGGTGTATGTGTATGTGTGTATATGTATATATATTTATATATATGTATATATATATATTTTTTAAACACTTGAATGACATTTGACGACACAGCACTTTGTTTGCTTTGTTTGTTTTTGCACTTTGTTTGTACAGGAGTGGAGCTCTTTACAAGCCCTAGGCTTCGTCTCCCTCCGTGCACTGTTATTGCTATAATAATATGTGCTAAACAATAAACTAACTAACTAACCAACTAACCCAGTCTCTGTTGGACACAGCTGAATGGGACCTGGTAGCTGCTGGTATAGCTGCCTGGGCAGCACATTAGCATCAGCACCAGTGTCCAGCTTGAAGTCAATTGCAACACCTCTGATTGTGGCTGTTTCATGCCATACTGTGTCTTTTGTTTGGTGTGCTGATTTCTTTCATTTCCAATCATGCCTATGTATAAACAGTCCATTTCTTTTTCTATATTGTTTACAGTCTTCGTCTTACAATGGCTATTTTTCTCAGAGCCTCCCCTACACACCTTTGAAAAGTGTTTATTTTTTCCACATTTATGACACAGCGCCGTAAGCTGGACATTGACAAGGCTCATGCTTGTTTCCGCATTTACGGCACCCAGTTATGACCTGCTTCTTGTAGCTTGGTTTGTTCTTGTCCCAGCTGCGTGTTTGCACTCTTGCTCTATTAAACTGGCTACTGGTCTTCCTCTGTCAGAGGCCACAGGTGGTACGTGTTGGCGACAAAATCTCCGCCAGCATCACGCTGAGCACGGGGGCCCCCCAAGGCTGCGTGCTCAGTCCGCTGCTCTTCACCCTCCTGACGCACGACTGCACTGCAACCTACAGCGACAACCGCATAGTGAAGTTTGCTGACGACACTACTCTGGTGGGTGAGGATCTCTCCTGGTCCACCAACACCGCATCACTGGCGAAGAAGGCCCAGCGCCGCCTGTACTTCCTGCGGAAACTCAGGCGAGCGAGCGCTCCTCCGGCCGTCATGACTACATTTTACCGCGGCACCATTGAGAGCTCCTCTCCAGCTGTATTGCTGTTTGGGGTGGCGGCTGCACTGACTACAACTTGAAGGCCCTGCAGCGCATAGTGAACACGGCTGGTAAGATTATTGGTGCTTCACTCCCCTCCTTGAAGAACATTTACACCTCCCATCTCACCCGCAAGGCGACCACGATTGTGAGTGATGTGAGTCACCCCGCTCACTCTTTGTTTGAGCTTCTGCCCTCTAGGAAGAGGTACAGGAGCCTGCGCTCCCGCACCACCAGACTCTCCAACAGCTTCATACTCCAGGCTGTTAGGATCCTGAACTCTCTTCCCCTTTCTGCGTAGCATCCTGTACTTTGCGCTATGCTTACTGTCTGCTGTACGCACACTGGCTCAGTTTTGCTCCTCTTATTTATTGGGTTATTTGTTTATTATTTATTCATCACTCATTTTATTTATTTTTTATTTATTAGTTATTGTTTGTGCCTTCTTGTTTTTATTTTGTGTCGTCTACTTGTATGTTTATCGTGTACTGTGTCTCGTCACCGTGGGATGGAGGAAATGGAATTTCGGTTTCTTTGTGTGTCTTGACATATGAAGGGATTGACAATAAAGTGACTTTGAACTTGAACTTGAAATGCATCCACTGAGGCATCATGGACAACAGACGCTTGCATCGCTTGTATTTGTGACTTGGCGAGTTCTGCTGATCTACCTGTTTCCATTGCTCTGGGTAAAGTAAGTGCATTATCACGTAACAGTCTCTCTTTCAGATGTGTATCACTTATGCTGAACACCAATTTATCCCTTATCATGTCATCTTCATTGATTGATTGATTGAATATTTATTGATCCCCAGGGGTGGGGAAATTCAGGCCCCAGCAGTATTCATACCACAGAGTGGGTATACAAAAGACACAGGCTGCCACACAACGGCGCCACAAAAAAAGCCAGAAAGTGCTCAAGATAAAAGCCATCAAAGCAAAACAAAGCTAAAAGACAATGGAAAAAAAAAACTGTGGCCAACCAGCACCCCTCAATACAAGAGAACACCCCAAAACACACAAAATAGCCTCCACGGGGTCCATAGACAGGTGTAACGGCAGTCCAGTTCAACGGCGCCCAATGGACCGTGGTCGTGAATCGGTGAAAAACATCACAAAGCAGGCAAACGTGTGAGCAGCGTCCTGGGAACCCAGTCGGATGCACGTGCAGATGGTCACCACGGGGCTAGCATGGCGAAAGTCGTTGGTTCCGACGAGCACGAGGAAGCGGAGTCCCTACAGGGGTTGCGGTTGCAAGGCCAAGGCGAGGGACCCGGTCATCACTGGCCGGATAAGCAGGAAGCCGCCGTAGAGTTACGCCGGTCTCGACCGATGATCCCGGTCCCAGGAAGAAAAAATAATAATACAAAATATCCGATCCGAAGAGATACCGAGGTGCGGTAGAAGGCACCAGCATCGCCGAATGGACAAAAAGACAGAAAGAAAAAGGAGAAAAGAAAGAAATAAAGAGGAAAGGAGAGAACACTGCTGGGAGGCAGCCACTTACGGCGCCATACCGAAAGAAAATGTGATGTGTCTTCCAAACTCACAGTTTTCTCTCTTTTGACGTAGTTCCGTGATGAATTTGTCCGCTGATATTCCTGACGACATTGTGTGCGACCAAAACTGATGACGTTCAAAAACACGTTCTTTTGTGGACTGCAGTAGCCTCTGAATGCTTTGAAAACTTCCTCCATCGTTGCTTCCTCCCCTTCTGGGGTAATGGTAAGTGTATTATACACTTCCAGCGCCTCCTCGCCGACAGTGTGAAGCAGGATGGCATTTTTAACCTCTTTTTTATCCACCGCACCAGAAGCAACCATATAGAGCTGAAAACGCTGCTCCCACCTGCGCCAGTTTTCAGCGAGGTTCCCCGTGAGTATCAGCGGAGACGGTGGCTTGAACTGCTCCATGTCGGCTGTGTTAGCTCCCGTTAGCTTGCCGCTAATCTTCGGTTAACACGTGCTGAATACTGTCCTTGACTTACTCCGTAACTCCGTCTTCTGACACCATGTTGTGTCTTTATGCTCTGATAAACTATTGTAGTGTTGTCACCTATAGTGGGTTGCTTATTGATTGCTTTAACAATAACACACGGAGGCAAGGATGCAGTACGAGCCGATCTTTACTGGGTGCTCCGTCACAACTACACTTAGACCTCACCACACGATCACTGAACCTCCAATACTGACAGACAAACACAGTCGAGTAGGAGACGATCCAGGACGCGCTGGAGAGACTATGTCTCTCAGCTGGCCTGGGAACGCCTTGGGATCCCCTGGGATGAGCTAGATGAAGTGGCTGGGGAGAGGGAAGTCTGGGAGTCCCTCCTGAAGCTGCTGCCCCCGTGACCCGACCCCGGATAAGCGGAAGAAGATGGATGGATGCATATATATACGTAGATATAGATCTATATATTTTTTTTCTTATCATGGTGGAGGGGTTTACGTGTCCGAATGATCCTAGGAGCCGGGGTCACCCATGGCAAAAGGGTGCTAGGTGAGGGGCTAGACAAAGCACGGCTCATAGATCCCTTATGATGATGGATATAAATGGAGAGTTTTTCCTTGCCCGGACGCGGACAGCCTCTGGAGCCAGGCGTGGAGGCAGAGCTTGAAGGCGAGCATTCACCTACGGGGCCTGGCCAGGCGAAGCCCAAAAAGGCAATGTGGGTCCCACCTTCCCATGGGTTCACCACCCGTGGGAGGGGCCAAAGGGGTTAGGGTTGTTGTTTTATCTTTGCGACAACATTGCAATTGCTGGCCAGTTTGATCAAGTGAATGTTTGCTGATCCCTGGTAAAGGTTTCTGGCTTGTTGGGTTGTTTCCTAATGACTCCGGCCTTCATTACTGGGTATTTAACGTTAGCGGCTAATCCTTAATACAAACAAATAAATACCTGGGCAAACGATAACAAACAGCAGCTAATGTAAGCAAGTTTTGTTTTTGTATTCGTTTTGAAGGATACCCGCGTTAACTTTCTTCATTTATTGGAGTTGTTAGCAGAACAAACAAAATATCAGCAGAGAAAAAACTAAACAAAATCAAGGTGTTTTTGAGAATAATCTATTGATTTATATATTTAAGTGTCCAGACAGTAGGGAGGTTAATAGTTTTGGTCATCACGGGGCTTATGGCTTGATTGTTCAGTTTAACAAGGGATATGGGAAGAGGATCCAGAGCACAGGTGGAAGGTTTCATGTGACTGATGGTTTTCTCAACTTCCTGCTGTGTAGTTGGGGAAAAGCAGTACAGAGGCTGGGGCGTAAATTTACTATATTTGACCAAACCCTCTCCTTTCAAAAACACATTAAGATCATAACTAGAACTGCGTTTTATCACCTCTATAATATTGCTAAAATTCATCCAATTTTTTCAACCCGTTATGTGGAAATTAATGTACATGCGTTTGTTACGTTGCGCCTTGATTACTGTAAGTATTGTTGTTAGGTATTCCTAAGTCTAGTATTAAAAGTCTACAGTTAGTAAAAAAAGTCTAGTATTAAAAGTTTACAGCTGGTACAAAACACTGCAGCAAGACTGCTTACAAGGACGGGAATGTTTGATCATATCACCCTGATACTAGCCAACTTCCATTGGCTCCTGGTCCACTTACGATGTGATGTCAAGGTTCAATTACTAACCTGTAAATTATTGCATGGCTTAGCGCCTTCCTATCTCGTTGACCTAGTTGTACCTTACGTTCCGTCTGAAAACCTTCGTTAGCAAAACGCTGGTCTTTAAGTAATCCTTAGGACCAAAGAGAAGTCCTCAGAGTCAAGAGCTTTCTCTATTCAGGCTCCAGAACTTTGGAATGTCCTAGATATCAGAGCTGCTACCTCAGTAGAAGCATTTAAGAAACGGTTAAAAGCAAAAGTTTATGCTATGGCCTTTAATTAAGCTGTGTTGGCCGATTCGACTGCGGTTTTCACTCTCTGTCCTCTCTGTGGCTGTCTGGATTCCACATCAACCAATTGTGAAAAGGGATCTGAGGCGGATTACCCCTTCAGACACTGCCATGACAACTTCCTGCGGCTCTTCATTTTGACTATGGACATCTACTTTTTTGGATTTTTTTATATTGGGGCGTCACGGTGGTGTCCGGTTCACAGTTCAGAGGGTGCGGGTCCGATTCCATCTCCAGCCCTCCCTGTGTGGCGTTTGCATGTTCTCCCCGTGCCTGCGTCTCCAGGTCCTCCGGTTCCCTCCCACAACCCAAAAACATGCTTGGAAGGCCGATTGAGCACTCCATATTGCCCATAGGTGTGAGTGAGTGCTGGCAGCGCGTAACACAGGACAGGTGGTTGCAATCAGCGCCAAGTAGCACGCTGTGGGTGGATTGGCCAACAACCAGTTCAGAGTGTCTCCCGCTTACTGCCCAATGACAGCTGGGATAGGCTCTAGCACGCCCGCAACCCCCTTGGGGACAAGCGGTACAGATAATGGATGAATGGATTTTTAATATTGTGTCTTCAATGTTGCCCAGCAAGATTACTAAGTGTCCACCTTCAGAAATACCACACTATACTAACCCAGGGGACATCATGCATAGTGAAACCAAAGTGGGTCATGGTTGTGCATGAATCTCCTGTTGCGTTGTGGTCCTAGACACAATATTAAAGCCCTCTAAACCCCAATAGTTTTACGGTACATAAACCTTTCCCATTCTCTTAATAACTATTCCCACACTGCTCTGTGCATGTATTGTACCTTTACAGTAAATTAAAAAACAAACATGTGATATTGTAACGTGTCCAGACTCCTTCTGCTTTGGTTGGTTGGTGCTTCTTCCCTCGCATGTGGCCGGCTGCAGCCTCCTGCACTTGAACTCAGTCACGTCCGCAGTGACGCACATTGCTCAGAGGCACGCCCCGCGTAATCAGGGCTCATTGCCGCTGTCGCAACTCCTGAATGGCAGTGCTTTTTCCTACGTGCACGGCAATTTGCCACGCACCCCGCACTTGTCCTCAGGGAAGCGCATTGCTCAGAGGCACGTCCTGCGCTATGAGCGCTGATAGCCGTTGTTGCAATACTTTTCTGCATTTTTCCTTCATGCGCGGCTGTGTCATGTCCACGCACTCGTCCTGCTGACCAGCTGCCGTGCTTCCCGCGCTTGTCCACAGTTGCGCACATTGCTCAGAGGCACGCCCTGTACTATCAGCGTGTATTTAAACACCATTCTCCCATCACTTATAATCCCGCAAACTAGCGCATTTGCGAAAGGTGAAGCACAAAGTGGTGAGAAATCAATGGATATATATGTAACGTAAATTCCGGACTTCTTTCCAAAATTTTGAACCCTGCGGTTTATAGTCAGGTGCGGCTTATATAAGGATTTTTTCCGTGATTTTTGTGATGACTTGATCACTTCTATACACTGCGGTATCTTGAAGAAAAAAACAACAACAAAAATACTATTTTGAAACACTACTATGGCTGCTGCTTATTCTGGCTGTGTTGCTTGTGACTATTATGAGCTTTAGTAGGAATGCACGCTAGGTGACCTGCGTCAAAGGGCTCTAAACCTTTTGTCACAGGCAATGTTGAGAAAGACATGTTAAAGTATGTTATAAAAACTTTAAAAAGGCTTTCTGTGAACGGTCTTTCTTTGTAAAAAAACGCGTGTGCACGTGCGGTTTATAGTCCGGTGCGGCTTATATAAGAAAAAAACTAAAATAGCCCCCAATTTTAGCTGGTGCGGTTTATAATCCAGTGCGGTTTATAGTCCGGAATTTACGGCATTTAAACTGATCAATGATAACTTTTTACCTATATGTAAGTAAGTAAGTAAGTAAGTAAGTAAGTAAGTAAGTAAGTAAGTAAGTAAGTAAGTAAGTAAGTAAGTAAGTAAGTAAGTAAGTAAGTAAGTAAGTAAATAAATAAATAAATAAATAAATAAATAAATAAATAAATAAATAAATAAATAAATAAATAAATAAATTTAAAAGTCAAAGTCCCAATGATCGTCACACACACATCTGGGTGTGGTGAAATTTGTCCTCTGCATTTAACCCATCCCCGTGTGATTTTAATCCATCCCCTGGGGGAGAGGGGAGCAGTGAGCAGCAGCGATGCCGCGCGCGGGAATCAGTTGGTGATCTAACCCCCCAATTTCAACCCTTAATGCTGAGTGCCAAGCAGGGAGGCAATGGGTCCCATTTTTATAGTCTTTGGTATGACCTGGCCAGGGTTTGAACCCACAGACTTCCAGTCTCAGGGCGGACACTACAACTAGGCCACTGAGCTGGATAAAAGGATTTGTTTTTAGTGCAAAACAATCCATCTTTCTGGGTTTATTAAATTTTTAACCCAAAGTACAAAACAGGCTGGATAGGGAGCTGGATAGGGGGCTCTTGAGGACTGGACTTGGGCAGCCCTGCACTACATCCTTAGAACTGCTGGGTGAAAAATGCAGCCGACTCAGGAACCAATTTTGGATTCTGTTGCAAGAAAATAATTGTTTGTTAGGTTTTTTTTGTTAAAAAAATAAATCAAAAGGATTTGTTTTGTGAAATACAACCCATCTTTCTGGGTCGATCCAATTCTTAATCCAAAGTGGGTTGCTTTTAGCACAGAAGATTTAAGCGTGGAGGGCTGTCATTATAAAATATTTTTAGAATTGCTTTAATCTATCAATTATGATTCAGGAATGAACATATCTGAGGGACAGCTCAGGTGGGAAGGTTTGGAGACAAAGTCAGAGAGGTGAGGTTAAGATGTTATGGATGTGCTGAGGAGACAAAGTCAGAGAGGTGAGGTTAAGATGTTATGGACGTGCTGAGGAGTGACCTGGGGTATATAGAGAAAATGATGATGAGAATGGAGTGACCAGGCAGGAAAAGAAGAGAGAGGCCAAAGAGGAAGTTTATGGATGTAGTGAGGGAGGATATGCAGGTGGTTGCTGTGTCAGAGGAAGATACAGCGGACAGAATGAGATAGAAACAATTAATTTGTTGTGGCGACCCCTAACGGGAGCAGCCGAAAGAAGAATTCTATCAGTCATTCCATTGATTAATTGGATAATCGATAAGTGGATACAATTTTATTTGGATTAAAGTGTATTAAAACGTTTTCACCAATTACTGTTCAGTATTATAATCATTTTATTTATTCGATATTATTTAGTGATTAAAAAACAACTAAACAACAGCTAAGTAATATCACACAAGAAGGATTGATGGTCATTGTTTTCCAAAGTAAAAGCAGGTGTTGAATAAACACTAAAAATGAATCAGTTTGCTTTGGTGAAGAACTAGAGAAATCAAATGATTATTATTTTTGAGAGGCTGAAATCAGAAGAGATGGACAATGTTTTGCTAAAAAATGGCCCTAGAATAAAGCCCCACTTTTCACCCTGGAGACTTTGAAACACTTTTGCCTTATTGCTGATGCATCTTCAGCGATGTTACTAGTTTTGAGTATGAACATACAGTATCTTTCTAAATAGGTTTGGATAACTGCTCCTAGCCTTCAAGAGTATTTTTTTACATTGCTCTTTTGCCTTGTTCGTTTCATACTGTACATATAATTAGGGGTGTAACGATACATCGATACACATCGATTAATCGATATAATGCTCTACGATTTATTGGCATCGATGCTAAACGTAAACATCGATTTATATCGCCGTGTTTGACCTCGGACATTAGACGCGACTTTATTTTGAAATCCAGTTCATTGTTGCTTGCTTCCTCTTTCCGGGAGCAGTGCGCGCAGCGTTGCTGTGTTGTGAGCAGAGCAGGCACGTGAAAGGGGAGTCGACAACTAGTACGCGGCTCCTGGGCTGGTGCTATGGCTAGTGTCCAAAAAGACGAGGAAATTTGCTCCCCTTTAGGCTTCAAGTCATTCGTTTGGAAGCACTTTGGATTCCAAAGAAAAGATGGCTCAACGGACAAGACACGTGCAGTTTGTAAATCCTGCCATGCGGTGATCAAATATTCAGGGAGCACAAATCTCGCCGCACATTTAAAGAAAAAACACGACATCAAAGTTCAGTGTTAAAATAAGCACTTTGTATACTACAATACTCTTGTAATTTCCTAAATAAAGAGTTTGCAGTACCTTGTTGATTTTGCGTATGAATTGTTATAAATCAGATTATTGTTCTTTATTTTTTATTTAAAAAAAAAAATCGATCGTAGAGCACTATATCGCGATATATCGTGAATGAATCGCAGCAGGCTTTAAGATATCGGCAAATATCGTATCGTAGTTCTTTGTATCGATATTATATTGTATCGTGACAAAACCCGCGATTTACACCCCTACATATAATACATTATTAGACTACAGTATTTGTGAAGAACTTAACTTCTGTAAAATATTATATATAAATGTTTTAGTTATTCAAATGTGTCATATGTACATTTTTATTTTGCATTTTAAAAACAATTTCTACTTTGTTCCTTAAAAGTTTCTTGTTCATTTAAAGATTCTGACTATTCTAAAAGTTATGAGATTTGCGGTCTATGGGGAAAAAGGAAAGAATTTGAGCCCGTCCACTTCAGCGCCACACATTACGATTAATATCTTCAAGGGACCCTAGGACTCTGGACTTTCAAATCGTCATCACTTTCTTCTCATTTAAGGAGTCCTTGGCCCCTTGGAAATTATCTGAAGTTGTGACAGCGCAATTGTGCTAAATTTGGAATGGCTCACAGATTTGCTTGGTCGTGGTGTAATTTCACACTCTCACACACAAGCAGGTGCTCCCAAGACCCAGCTATTTGTATAAAACCCATTAAAAAGTCAGTTCACTATAATAAATCCACACTAAGAACAATTGGTATATTTACTTCACAGTGTTTTTTAAACTTTAGTCTACCAAGTATTTATTCTAAAAAAACACACACACTACATTCAAATCATGGGTTAGGGTTAGGTTGCGTAAGGGAGGTGCCATTTTTTGCTCTCCAGTCGTAAGAATATGACGTAGACCTATCCATCTTATTCACCAGATCAAATGAATAAGGGCGTATAGCACTTACAGAATCCATATGTAAGCCGAACAACCACTAACCTTATGAGCATTTGGAAATTCCCTCTAAACACCCATTCACTTCTTATTTTTGTGTGTGTTGGACGAGATATTGCATCGCCCCCATTAATTTTTATGCGCAGCAGTATACCAGGTGTTTACTTTCGCTTACACATGCAGTGTATTATAGTTAAAAATCCTTGGGGTTGACTTTCCCTATAAGCATTGATGATGTTTTACTGTTGCAAATAACAACTGACATTTTTAAAACAACCCGCAGTATTTTGCACATAACAGACACAGAGCCAAGTGAAGAGGGCAAGGGAGTGAGGCAACTGTCACTAGTAGGGGTGTAACGATACATCGATACACATCGATTAATCGATATAATGCTCTACGATTTATTGGCATCGATGCTAAACGTAAACATTGATTTATATCGCCGTGTTTGACCTCGGACATTAGACGCGACTTTATTTTGAAATCCAGTTCATTGTTGCTTGCTTCCTCTTTCCGGGAGCAGGGAGCAGTGCGCGGCGTTGCTGCACGTGAAAGGGGAGTCGACAACTAGTACGCGGCTCCTGGGCTGGTGCTATGGCTAGTGTCCAAAAAGACGAGGAAATTTGCTCCCCTTTAGGCTTCAAGTCATTCGTTTGGAAGCACTTTGGATTCCAAAGAAAAGATGGCTCAACGGACAAGACACGTGCAGTTTGTAAATCCTGCCATGCGGTGATAAAATATTCAGGGAGCACAAATCTCGCCGCACATTTAAAGAAAAAACACGACATCAAAGTTCAGTGTTAAAATAAGCACTTTGTATACTGCAATACTCTTGTAATTTCCTAAATAAAGAGTTTGCAGTACCTTGTTGATTTTGCGTATGAATTGTTATAAATCAGGATATTGTTCTATATTTTTTATTAAAAAGAAAAAATCGATCGTAGAGCACTATATCGCGATATATCGTGAATGAATCGCAGCAGGCTTTAAGATATCGGCAAATATCGTATCGTAGTTCTTTGTATCGATATTATATCGTATCGTGACAAAACCCGCGATTTACACCCCTAGTCACTAGCCATCCAGATGCTCAATGAAACTGTAAAATTGTAGCTGTTTTTCCAATAATTCTGTGAAAGGGAAGCCAGCCTGTTGCAATCACCATTGCGGCTCCTCAACCATCATTACCACCCTCGAAGTGGCTTGTGGACATATGGAACAACGATGTAACAAGCGCCTTAGAGGGGAAATTAAACCCCCCATTTTTTTTATTAATTTGTTCTGTGCAGCCTAGTCAAAAGATTCTTCTGATTAATGTTTTCTTTGTGGAATTTGAAGAAAACTGGCGAAGACCACCTGTTTTGGTCAAGGGGCGGCCAGTTTTTCCACTAGCTGCTGATTGAAATAATATCACAGTTGTCCGGTCCCAACTGTGATGTCATTTTCATTCAACAACATGGCAAGTGGGAAAATAACTGACCGCTGAAATGGTTAAAAACGAGTGAATTTTGCTGCTTAACTCATTTTCCATTAACACAATAATAGTCTGAATGCCATGTTTTGAGGGCTAATACAACATATTACTGAAAAGAAAATTTTGGGTTTGACTTCACCTTTAATAATATTTTGTTAAAATCATGCCTGAGAAAAATGATAAAGTATGCACCATAGTAAAACCACTTGCATTCACACTGCCCCCTCGTAACACTGTGACGAAGGATTTTAGAGGAATGCCAGATTTTTTTTTTTTATAGATGAGAGGATTTCTCAGTGAAAGAGTGGGGGTGCTAAGTGTGGAGAAAGGGGAATAAAACTAGGTCACCATTTTTACTACGAACCTTTTCTTTCTTATACTTTATTGTTACTGAGCAGCTTTAAAAACCCCTGCTACGACACATAAATCGTTGACTTCTATTGGCTATGAGAAGGGAGTGACCTGCAGGTGCTGAGGATGCTGGTACTGGATGATTCGCAAAGACAGGATGTGATTGGAAGAGAAATACAGCGTGTGTTGGCAGAAATAAACGGGGTGACGCTTCTCACCCACTGAGCTACTATGGCACCCCGGAGAGAGCTGTGGGCTACAGAAGACGTTTGGAGTTACTATGTGTGGAAGCAGGAATAGAATCAGGACAAGCAGAAATGCAGTTGAATTAGGATAACAGAATAAAATAGTTGTTGGTTCGTACAGAGAAAGAAATGAGAGAAAGCATCCATCCATCAATCTATCCCAGCCGACCACGAGTGAATGGCAGACTACACGCTGAACTGGTCGCCAGCCAGTCGCAGGGCACACAGAAACAAACTACCAGTCACACCTACATCCACACTGTCATTGAATCGATCCCACGCTTCCCGCACACGTCAGGCATATGTACCCCTACACGCCCTTTGAGAGAAAGCAGAGAAGTGGAAATAATAAACCAAGTGATAAGTGAGTAAAAGTGTGTGTGTGTGTGTGTGTGTGTGTGCGTGTGCGTGTGCGTGTGTGTGAATATACGTATATACTATATACAGGACTGTCTCCGAAAATTTGAATATTGTGATAAAGTTCTTTATTTTCTATAATGCAATTAAAAAACCAAAAATGTCATGCATTCTGGATTCATTACAAATCAACTGAAATATTGCAAGCCTTTTATTATTTTAATATTGCTGATTATGGCAAACAGCTTTAAGAAAACTCAAATATCATATCTCAAAATATTATAATATCATGAATAAGTATACTAGTAGGGTATTCAACTACCGTTTTTTTCCGTGTATAGTGCGCCCCCATGTATAGTACGCACTCCTAACATTGGCATGCTGATGCTGGAAAAAAGCTTGTACCCATGTATAATACGCACCCAATTTTTATGAATTTTTTAAAAAAGAAAATTTTAATTTTTTTTTTTTTTTTTTTTTTTTTTTTAAGTCCCAAAGATCGTCACACACGCAGGGAGGCAATGGGTCCCATTTTTAAAGTCTTTGGTATGGTCTTAACTAGGCTGGATGTCATTTTTTTTGTTGGCGTTGATTTCTCCGACTGCCCCTAAACGCACCACCGCGCTCCGTGCGCACACGGCGGCTCTGTATGGGAGAGACGTTGAAGAGGAATAAAAACACCCTTGGAAACCAAAACTTGCCCCTCGTCGTGACTCGGAGCCGCAACAAATGTTTCGGATTTGTGTAGGGTACATTGTGACAGACGGCAAACTAGCAGGTGATCGAGCGAGCGTCTGATACAAGAGCATTGCGGTCGTATGGAGCGTGTTTGAAATGAACAGCAGAGACGAAAGGAACAAGGCAAAGTGTTGTGAAATAAAATATTACCTGTAATACGCATTTTGTTATTTGCTGATTGAAACTGCTAATTAAACTGTGAATTGAAACTAATAGGTGGAGAACTGAACTCTCGCTCTTTATATAGCTGACGTGTCTTGCGCAACCGTTCTGCGCATCTGTAATGGCGGCCTCCGTATGACGTCCGGTCCGCGATGGAGATTAAAAAACAAACAATATTTGACAATAACACACCATCGAGGATTGCACGCACCATCGCATCAAACGATGTGTCGTCAATTATGAATTTTACTAAGTGTGTTGGGCAGGATGGCTGAATGCGATGCGCGATTGACAACAAACAAGAAGAAAGGTGAGTTTTATTTCGGGGGAGATTTGTCATGTCTCGTCCCCAGTTTTGCTATGTGTCTAGGTTGCCATAGTTTCTGTTCGTGTCACCCCGCTCTTCCTGTGTCACCTCAATCGATGTAACGTGTTTTGTATTTAAGTCCTGTCTGCTCCTCGCTCACCGTTGGATCATTGCATGTGTTACTGTCATTCTGTTCCTGTCTTTGGTAATGTCACCCTGTCTTTTTGTTCCACGACTTTGTCGGTCAGTCCTGTTGTTGGTTTTGTTGTACCATGACTTTATTTAAAAAAAAAAAAAAAAAAAAAAAAATTTAAAAAAAAAAAATTAATTTTTTTTTTCTTTGTACCTGTTAGGGTTTGCAGAATATCTTCATCGTATGATTATGTTGGAATATAACCTGTAATAATTTAACTAGTTTGTCCTGTCTAGACAAA
Source organism: Syngnathus typhle (assembly GCF_033458585.1). Classification (NCBI taxonomy): domain Eukaryota; kingdom Metazoa; phylum Chordata; class Actinopteri; order Syngnathiformes; family Syngnathidae; genus Syngnathus; species Syngnathus typhle. The sequence continues at coordinate 22,281,685 of NC_083740.1, forward strand.
ATTAGTTTACCAAAGTGCTAAGATCATTTCAACTTATTGACTAGCTGCAGAGGAAGCAATCAAAGTTGCTTTGTTTACAGAACGTCGTAAAAGGTCCCCTGCTATGCTTTGATCAGCAGGGACCGGCTGCTTCACCCCAACCTGTGTATTCCCAAACCCCCACTTGCAACCCCACTTTGTTTCTCTCAATAAATAAGCGCCTGACGAGGCCTGAGTCAGATTTCATTCGACTATCGCTGAGAGCACAGCGACGAGTGAACTCTCCACCCGCAGGTGTCTAAAACGACTAACTTGTCTCCAGTGTGGTCCTTGCAAAATAAGTTAGAGTGAACACCACCCTAACATTTTTGGTGCCGAAACCCGGGACCCTCATACCCGCCATCTGGCTGACGGAGGAGGACGTGCTGCATTGTCGACAAGCCAGCGTCCTTTATGGGGACCTGGAAAAGAAAGTCCTGGGAAGAGAATTTCTTCGCTGGGCCAGCATCTTAGGTCTGCCTTCGTCTGTCAGAGGTGGTTTGACGGGGTCCCACATTGCAGCGGACCGAGGAGACAAGTAAGTCATGGAAAAAGCGCAGATACGGCTTAGGTTTGTCCGAGCTATGAGATACGGCTTTGGTTTGTCCGAGCTATGAGATACGGCTTTGGTTTGTCCTAGCTATGAGATACGGCTTTGGTTTGTCCGAGCTATGAGATACGGCTTTGGTTTGTCCTAGCTATGAGATGCGGCTTTGGTTTGTCCGAGCTATGAGATACGGCTTTGGTGTTTCCAAGCTATGAAACAGCTGGGGTTCTAGTCCCAGTGGAAGGAACGGGCTAAGAAAAAGAACAGAGCTTCTTTTTCTTAAGTGAAGAAGGGCGTGGATTCTTTTTTTTGTCCGTTGTTCCAAGCTGTTTGCATGAATGTTGTGTGGTTGAGAGAGTGCGACTGGTAGGATAAACTGACTGCAAAGAGAATTTGGTGGAAGGTCAATTTAAACCTGCATTAGAGACCAACAAGGCGGCAGGCCGCCATTCAATCCAAACTCCAGCTCAAATTTGGACTGTTGGAACTGTGGGAAACGGGGCCACTTGGCGAGAGCGTGTCGTCGTGCAATACAATATCAATCAAAGGGTGGAGGAAGAGGCAGAGGAAAAGCCAAATTTTCAACATGTCAAGCTTCCCCCCCCCCCTTTTTGACCGCTCATGCTAATACAGAGATATTGTATGCTACATTTAATAGAAATTATTGATTGGTTGTGTTGTAAGATTATACGATCTTCTATATGCAAGCTGAATCTGAGAGATTGAGTTATTTAAATTTGAAAACAAAGAAAAAGCTTAATTTAATTAAATTGCCAGCCGTTTTTATTGTATTGAGTTTTTTTTGGGATTAGTGGATTGTTCTATCAGGAACCTTGAATTGAAAATGGTATGTGAATGTTGTGTGGAGTGCTTGGATGAATTGGGACCAATGTGATGGAAAGACTCCTTTTTGGAGACTGTGTGAGAGATGCAAATGAGCATTGATGACTGAATGCCCGACTGAAGGGAAAATACAGGTTGAATGGTTGAAGTTGTTGGAGACTGCTATGGGCAAGTAGTTGAGTGACTTTGAAGGGAGAACTATTTTGAGTAAGTTAGATGCTAGGAAGGGAAATAAAAAACCCGAGCAAATACAAACGAAAGAAAAATAAAGGTTGCTTTTGACAGGAGTTGCAAAGAACAGACGAAGAACAGTCCTTGACCCGGCATTTGCGTTTGGCGGTCGTTGATGTGGTTCCCAGACCTGTGTCTTGTGGTTTGTCATTTGTAACGTTTGGCTGTTGTGATCCTCCCAAACAGACATAAGTGATTTGTGCTTTTGTTGTATGTTGTAATTGGTTAGTGGGAGGACTGCTGGAGCTTGCTCCTTCGGTGTCTCACCTGTGCCTTCCTGCCTTCCATTGTCTCCACTTAGACTGGACTGTGGAGGGGGGAGTGTGGTATTGTGGTGTGAAAAGGGTGTAGGAGCCGGCTCCTGTGGTGATTGATATTGTAATTTGATTGTGGGGGAGACTGATGTAGGTGTGGGGCTCTGGACTCTGCGGGTAGCTGTTTGCTGGGTTGGCGCGAGTGGGGGACGGCGGCATTGATTGTCCCAGTACTGGCCAGGCTGGGATAAATCAGTATGAAAATGCCGGCCCCCCCCCCCCCCCTCTTGCTTCCCTTGCTGTGGCTGCGCGCGGAGTGGGGTCGTACCCACTCCAGGGGTGTGCTGGGTGCGTGGTGGCAAGTGATGTTGAAGCAGGGTGATGCCTAGGGAAGGTGTGACAATAGTTGCACGAAGAATAAAAGGCACTGAGGAAAGAAAAAAGAAAAAGAAAAAGTATAACCAACACGTCAAAATAGAGGATGACGTCTGCGCAGCGTTGTTTGTTGGTGTTGTTTGTGAGCTCTGTCTCTGCTGTTTTTGTGTTGTCTGTGTGTTGTGTTATGTGTTAAAAGAATGAAATTCGCTAATATAGGTGCACTAAAGAATTTATTTATCTGTAGTCTATCTGATTTGCACCGCAAAACAAAACCGATTTTGTTAAGATAGGAAGGAAAAATAAATAAAAAAAAAGCGAGCAATTTGTTTATGGGCAGTAACTGGTCCACGCTCCTTTAGTGCCTAGCCTTGGTTAGACAAAATTTGAGAGATGGAAAGAACTTGCTTTCTGGAATTAGATGATGTACAATTATGAAATACCGACATTTCAAAGCTAAATTTAAAATTTGAGAATAAGAGAGCGATTGAGTTTGTTAAAGTTATGGAACTACAACAGTTAACTATTATATTATTTTACCAGCAGTTATTTTGCTTATTTTTATTATTATTTTTTTTTATTTTTTTTATTTGATTGGTGGATTGGGTTGTTACGTTGAGAAAGGAAAGGAAACGATACAAATGGGCAGCTGTATTGAGCCATGCGGTTGTCACGTGCCGTTGACACCTGGCTCAACAGGGGGGATGGAAGGGCAGTTCAGTCAGCTTTATACAACATATGAATTTGATTCATATTCAAAACTTTTATGAAAAATTTTTTTTTAGAGCTTGTTTAACATGTGCTTAACACAATCCACAGGGTTATATAATAATATATTATAATATAATGCCTGGTCATAATAGATGCATTCTAAAAATGGATTGAATCGGCTTCAAAATAAACATTGAATGCCTTAACAGTGGCAAAAACGTTATGTAAAGAAATAATAGTTTGTCAACAACTGCTGTAGATGTTAAAGAATGGAATCAATATCTCGAAAATGAATGTGGATAGGTTGTTTACTGATTGTGAAATGTGCGACAAAGTGTTCTATATAATATCCGTTGAATGGAAGAAAAAGAAAAGAAACCATTGCTTTTAGAGAATGTAGTCAACCAAAATTATATATGTACCGACATGCCAAGATCTGGGAAAAAGCTGGAAGAAATAAAAACATAATGTCTTTAAATTTGGGAGGCGACGTGATCACAATTGAAGATAAGATCTCTCTCGCCTGTAAGAGTGGTACAAATTGAGATGAATAGGATTTGATGATTACTCAGGGGCACCATTGACGTCAAATGGTTCAATGGAGAAGGCCCGTTTCCTGTGGCTGGACAAGACAGGACCATCTAGTCCAGCTGGGATGGGTATGATAATGTGTCAGAGACAGCTTTCTGGGCCTTTTCGCTCCCCAACGACGCTATTGACACATTACGTGAATGTGTCAAAACGGTGGGGGAGTAGAATGATTTAATCTACTGTAAGATTCAATGTTTTGTCAAACGTAATTGTTTGTGGAGTCTTAACAGGGCACGTAAGAATTCAGCACACAGTGATGGGAGGAGCGGAAGAAACATCTCGAATGAGCCCATCTCGCATGCTGTCCGGCTGGCCGGCAAAGGAGATACGTGGTATCATCTGTCCCAGTGCGCCCCGGTGAAGGTTTCCTGCCAGGAACCAGATCCGCCATCATCAGCGTCCCCGCCCCCGGTACAAACAGAGGCAGAATAATCCTCTTCCCCCTTGGTGGCCAGGTAGTCCACCCTGAGCCACTGAAGACAACGACCACGCAGCAGACATTCCCGAGTTCTCCCCGGACGGAGCAGATCTGCGAAGGGGGTGAGAATCGTGCTCACCCTCCACCAGTGGGCGTGCCAAGCCCCCAACGACTGAACAATCGCGAGCAATTTTTATCTTGATTGATAACAGTCTGGTCGCCTAAGGCAGAGGGACCGTGTAACTCTTTTCCTGCACATAATCTGGCCGCAGGTTTTTTGAGTTGCACATACTTTAAAGATTAAGATTAAAGTCCCAATGATCGTCACACACACACCTGGGTGTGGTGAAATTTGTCCTCTGCATTTAACCCATCCCCGTGTGATTTTAATCCTTCCCCTGGGGGAGAGGGGAGCAGTGAGCAGCAGCGGTGCCGCGCTCGGGAATCAGTTGGTGATCTAACCCCCCAATTCCAACCCTTAATGCTGAGTGCCAAGCAGGGAGGCAATGGGTCCCATTTTTATAGTCTTTGGTATGACCCGGCCGGGGTTTGAACCCACAACCTTCCAGTCTCAGGGCGGACACTCTACCACTAGCCCACTGAGCTGGTGGAGTATTGTGGGAAAACCTCACCTTCACTGGAAGTTATTGCTTTCATTGTATTTTCTTACTTGCGTTTGATTGATCGAGGTTGACATAATCATATGATAAAACAGGAGGGATATGTTAGGGTTTGCAGAATATCTTCATCGTATGATTATGTTGGAATATAACCTGTAATAATTTAACTAGTTTGTCCTGTCTAGACAAAATTAGTTTACCAAAGTGCTAAGATCATTTCAACTTATTGACTAGCTGCAGAGGAAGCAATCAAAGTTGCTTTGTTTACAGAACGTCGTAAAAGGTCCCCTGCTATGCTTTGATCAGCAGGGACCGGCTGCTTCACCCCAACCTGTGTATTCCCAAACCCCCACTTGCAACCCCACTTTGTTTCTCTCAATAAATAAGCGCCTGACGAGGCCTGAGTCAGATTTCATTCGACTATCGCTGAGAGCACAGCGACGAGTGAACTCTCCGCCTGCAGGTGTCTAAAACGACTAACTTGTCTCCAGTGTGGTCCTTGCAAAATAAGTTAGAGTGAACACCACCCTAACAGTACCCATGTATAATACGCACCCCAGATTTTAGGACAATAAATTAGTAAAATATTGCGCACTATACACGGAAAAAAACGGTAATCACTTGAATCATCTAATTAACTTGAAACACCTGCAAGGGCTTCCTGAGCCTTGAAAAACACTCAGCTTGGTTCAGTAAACTAAATCATAAGTATGGGGAAGACTGCTGATCTGACCATCATTGACACCCTCCATCAGGAAAGTAAGACACAAAAATTCATTTCTCAAAGAGCAAGCTGTTCACAGAGTGCAGTTTCAAAGCACATCCACAAAAAGTTTGTTGGAAGGGGGAAATGTGGCAGGAAACGCTGCACAACCAAGAGAGATGACCGCACCCTTAACAGTATTGTGAAGAAGAGTCGCTTCCAAAATTTGGGGGAGCTTCAAAGACAGTGGACTGAAGCTGGAGTCCAGGTATCAAAAGCCACTGTTCACAGACATGACCGGAAAATGGGCTACAATAGCCTTATTCCCCCATGGTCAAGCCACTTCTGAACTCAAGGCTACGGAAGAAGCGTCTGACTTGGGCTAAGCTGTAAGCCATAATCAGCAATATTAAAATAATAAAAGGCTTGCAATATTTCAGGTGATTTGTAATGAATCCAGAATGGATGACTTTTGTTTTTTTAATTGCATTACAAAAAATAAAGAACTTCATCAAAATATTCAAAGTCCTGTGTATGCACACACACACACATATATATATATATATATTAGGGGTGTAACGATACATCGATACACATCGATTAATCGATATAATGCTCTACGATTTATTGGCATCGATGCTAAAGGTAAACATCGATTTATATCGCCGTGTTTGACCTCGGACATTAGACGCGACTTTATTTTGAAACCCAGTTCATTGTTGCTTGCTTCCTCTTTCCGGGAGCGCACTGCGCGTGTTGTGAGCAGAGCAGGCACGTGAAAGGGGAGTCGACAACTAGTACGCGGCTCCTGGGCTGGTGCTATGGCTAAAGTCCAAAAAGACGAGGAAATTGGCTCCCCTTTAGGCTTCAAGTCATTCGTTTGGAAGCACTTTGGATTCCAAAGAAAAGATGGCTCAACGGACAAGACACGTGCAGTTTGTAAATCCTGCCATGCGGTGATCAAATATTCAGGGAGCACAAATCTCGCCGCACATTTAAAGAAAAAACACAACATCAAAGTTCAGTGTTAAAATAAGCACTTTGTATACTACAATACTCTTGTAATTTTCTAAATAAAGAGTTTGCAGTACCTTGTTGATTTTGCGTAAGAATTGTTATAAATCAGGATATTGTTCTATATTTTTTATTTTAAAAAAATATATACCGTTTTTTTCCGTGTATAGTGCGCAAAATTTAACTAATTTATTGTCCTAAAATCTGGGGTGCGCATTATACATGGGTACAAAAAAAGTTTTTTTTTTTTTTTTTTTAAGTCCCAATGATCGTCACACACGCAGGGAGGCAATGGGTCCCATTTTTATAGTCTTTGGTATGGTCTTAACTAGGCTGGATGTAATTTTTTTTGTTGGCGTTGATTTCTCCGACTGCCCGTAAACGCACCACCGCGCTCCGTGCGCGCACGGGAAAAAGGCGGCTCTGTATGGGAGAGACGTTGAAGAGGAATAAAAACACCCTTGGAAACCAAAACTTGCCCCTCGTCGTGACTCGGGAGCCGCAACAAATGTTTCGGATTTGTGGAGGGTACATTGTGACAGACAGCAAACGAGCAGGTGATTGAGCAAGCGTCTGATACGAGAGCATTGCGGTCGCATGGAGCGCGTTTGAAGTGAACAGCAGAGAAGAAAGGAACAAGGCAGTGTTGTGAAATAAAATGCACAGAACGGCTGCGCAAGACACGTCAGCTATATAAAGAGCGAGAGTTGTTTTCTTCCTATTAGTTTCAATTCACAGTTTAATTAGCAGTTTCAATCAGCAAATAACAAAATGCGTATTACAGGTAATATTTTATTTCACAACACTGCCTTGTTCCTTTGGTCTCTGCTGTTCATCCTAAAACACAAAGGCGCTCTTTAAGCAATGCGACAGTGAGTGCCCGGCGCGCTGCGGTTGCGCGACCGCACCAAATTAAGCTCCCTGCGCAGTGCGCACTGAGGTCCACTTAAATTTTAGAAAGTACATCAGGACTTTAAAAATATCTTCTAAATTTCAGCGACGGCTCTGTCACAATAATGCGACCAGCGCGGTGCAGTTGGGCGGTCGGCGGCGCGCTACGGTTGAGCGTTCTCTCTCGCACTCTCTCTCTCGCTATCTCTCGCTCTCGCACACACGCGCACACACGCACACGCGCACACACGCAAACCGGATATTATACGGAGGCCGCCATTACAGATACGCAAGACACGTCAGCTATATACGTAAAGAGCGAGAGTTCAGTTCTCTACCTAAATCCATATTACAGGTAATATTTTATTTCACAACACTTTGCCTTGTTCCTTTCTTCTCTGCTGTTCACTTCAAACTCGCTCCATGCGACCGCAATGCTCTCGTATCAGACGCTTGCTCGATCACCTGCTCGTTTGCTGTCTGTCACAATGTACCCTACACAAATCCGAAACATTTGTTGCGGCTCCGAGTCACAACGAGGGGCAAGTTTTGTTTTCCAAGGGTGTTTTTATTCCTCTTCAACGTCTCTCCCATACAGAGCCGCCTTTTTCACGTCCGCACGCGTCTTTCCCGTGCGCGCACGGAGCGCGGTGGTGCGTTTATGGGCATTCGGAGAAATCAACGCCAACAAAAAAAATTACATCCAGCCTAGTTAAGACCATACCAAAGACTATAAAAATGGGACCCATTGCCTCCCTGCGTGTGTGACGATCATTGGGACTTAAAAAAAAAAAGAAATCATAAAAAAAAATTCATAAAAATTGGGTGCGTATTATACATGGGTACAGGCTTTTTTCCAGCATCAGCATGCCATTTTTAGGGTGCGTATTATACATGGGGGCGCACTATACACGGAAAAAAACGGTATATCGATCGTAGAGCACTATATTGTGATATATCGTGAATGAATCGCAGCAGGCTTTAAGATATTGGCAAATATTGTATCGTAGTTCTTTGTATCGATATGATATCGTATTGTGACAAAACCCGCGATTTACACCCCTAATATATATGTATGTATGTGTGTGTGCATCTGTCTTTTATATATGCATGTTATATATATATATATATATATATATATATATATATATATATATATATATATATATATATATATATATTAAGGGTGTAAATCGCGGGTTTTGTCACGATACGATATAATATCGATACAAAGAACTACGATACGATATTTGCCGATATCTTAAAGCCTGCTGCGATTCATTCACGATATATCGCGATATAGTGCTCTACGATCGATTTTTTTTTTTTAATAAAAAATATAGAACAATATCCTGATTTATAACAATTCATACGCAAAATCAACAAGGTACTGCAAACTCTTTATTTAGGAAATTACAAGAGTATTGCAGTATACAAAGTGCTTATTTTAACACTGAACTTTGATGTCGTGTTTTTTCTTTAAATATGCGGCGAGATTTGTGCTCCCTGAATATTTGATCACCGCATGGCAGGATTTACAAACTGCACGTGTCTTGTCCGTTGAGCCATATTTTCTTTGGAATCCAAAGTGCTTCCAAACGAATGACTTGAAGCCTAAAGGGGAGCAAATTTCTTCGTCTTTTTGGACACTAGCCATAGCACCAGCCCAGGAGCCGCGTACTAGTTGTCGACTCCCCTTTCACGTGCCTGCTCTGCTCACAACACAACGCCGCGCACTGCTCCCTGCTCCCGGAAAGAGGAAGCAAGCAACAATGAACTGGATTTCAAAATAAAGTCGCGTCTAATGTCCGAGGTCAAACACGGCGATATAAATCGATGTTTACGTTTAGCATCGATGCCAATAAATCGTAGAGCATTATATCGATTAATCGATGTGTATCGATGTATCGTTACACCCCTAATATATATGCATACATATATATATATATATATATATATATATATATATATATATATATATATATATATATATATATATATAATTTTTTTCCATGTATGATGCGCAAAATGTATCTAATTTATTGTCATAAAATCTGGGGTGCGCATTATACATGAGTACAATATATATATTTTTTTTAATTTTTAAAAAGATTTTTTGAAGAAAATCATGGTACAACGATTTTTGAAGAAAATCTTGTCACGAATGGAATGTGGAAAGGAGCAGGGCGACCAAGTGCAGCTTGGACCAGGGTTCATTGGAGGAACTCAAAACACAGACTTGGTAAACTAACATAACTCTCTAACAAAACCAACAACAGGACTGACCGACAAAGACGTGGAACAAAAAGACAGGGTGATATTACCAAAGACAGGAACATAAACCTGTGTTATTGTCAAATATTGTTTGTTTTTTAATCTCCATCGCGGACTGGACATCATACGGAGGCAGTATCACTGCGCATGCGCACTATGGATCCGATGCGAATAGTCCTCTCCTCTTCTTGACTGACAATGAATGTGATAGTTTAATACAATCAGCAAATAACAAAATGCGTATTACATGTAATATTTTATTTCACAACACTTTGCCTTGTTCCTTTCGTCTCTGCTGTTCACTTCAAACACGCTCCATATGAACGCAATGCTCTCGTATCAGACTCTTGCTCGATCACCTGCTCGTTTGCTGTCACAATATACCCACCACAAATCCGAAACATTTGTTGTGGCTCCGAGTCACGACGAGGGCGAAGTTTTGGTTTCCAAGGGTGTTTTTATTCCTCTTCAACTTCTCTCCCATACAGAGCCGCCTTTTTCACATGACCGCGCTTTGCCTTTACGGGCAGTCGGAGAAATCAACGCCAACAAAAAAAAATACATCCAGCCTAGTTAAGACCATACCAAAGACTATAAAAATGGGACCCATTGCCTCCCTGCTTGGCACTCAGCATTACGGGTTGGAGTTGGGGGGTTAGATCACCAAATGATTCCCGAGTGCGGCACCGCTGCTGCTCACTGCTCCCCTCTCCCCCAGGGGATGGATCAAAATCACATGGGGATGGGTTAAATGCAGAGGACAAATTTCACCACACCCAGATGTGTGTGTGACGATCATTGGGACTTTACTTTAACTTTTTTTTAATTTGAGTGCACATTTATGAAATCACTAGAAAATTACCCATGATGCAAGATGCATGTCATTTTTTGGGCTGTTTTCTTTCTAATTCTGTTTTTTGTCAATATTATTTTATCCTGCATTTCATACTGCAGTACTAACTATTTAGGCATTCATCTGACACCATGTAAACACAGGACTAGTATCGCTGATATCAACACCAATAATTTATGACAATTTGTTTGGCTTTTTTACGATTAAAACATTAAAAATCGGGACATAATTAGGACAAAATTTATTGGTAAATATAGAATTCTACTTTTCCCCAAGTCAGTGTCTAGATCTTTTTATTTTTAAATAAAGTGCACAAACTGATAAGCAGACAACATTTTTCCGTCAGGTATTGTTCAGAAACTACTGTACAAAAATACGTTAAATTTATCTATTCATAAAACATTTCGGCATTTTATTTTTATTTAAAATGTACAAGTTGTTCAAGATGATTACAATAAATATAAAACATTTAGACTATTATTGAATCTTTTTACATTTTATTTTTGCTTAACAAGAGCAAGTTTTTAAAGATTATCACTTCACAACAAATATAAAACATGTAGGATAGAAAAACGATTTTTCCACAATTCTTTCATGTGTGTTTGCGGAATCCAATACAAAAACAAACATTTCTCCGTGAAGCTTTTAGTTTAAAAAGAATCCACTCTGCATTAAAAGTATTTTAGTTTTTTCACGACTCCCTCGCGCTCCTGTATGTCCTTGTGTGCTGTGTGCTGGTGACTGGCGGTGGGCAAGCAGATTCAGGCAAGCAGCTTGGTTGTTTGTGTTGCTGTTGGTGCAGTCACACCAGTAAAGTCCTTCGGTCCGCTTGTTTGGTCTGGACCAAAAGTAGACTTTTTTTAAAAAACAATTGGTGCAGTTCGTATCCATTGTATCGGTTCGTATTGTACCTCTATTAGCGCATTCAATAATTAGTTTTTGTTTCTACATTTTGGAAGTGTTTGTGAATGCCTCAGGAGTGTGTGCTCTGCTTGCTTTAACTTACAAAGTGCTTGCAGTGGCTAAAGCTGATTCTGATGTAGCGCATTTTTGCTTTGTGAGCGTTTTCGTGAATGTGCTTATTCTGTAGTCAGTAAATGGTTTTGAAGGGCAGTTCATTTTTGTTCAAGGATACCAGGTTCTCGCTAATTAGACTTCAAAATAAACCCCAGTTAAACACATTCTAGGATTAATTGGGTGGGGAAAGATGATTTGGCAATCCCGCCACAAAAGGTCGCACAGCATGTGCATCAACAAAATGTGACGTGTGCTTGGACAGGCGAAGAACGTGCGATGACTCTTCAGTCAAATCAGTAATGTCATGTGACGAGCAGCCCCACTTGCCCTTTTTTTGTCAAACAGCAATGATAAGGTATCATCTTAAGAGAGCATTCGGGGTTTTCATATAGGAGTTGTAGTGCTCTCAAAGACATTGAACCATGATACCCTTGATGAGATTGATGAGATACCCTTGATGGTTTTTTTTTTTTTGGGTGTTTTAGTAACTTATTTGGGCTTTGCACCTTTACCTTTGCACTTCTATGTACCAAATTCTAAACGTTTTCTGGTTCTTTGGTCAGACAAGTTAAGAAATCTTACATTCACATAAAAAAGTTAGTCAAAGCAAATACAGTGGAGCCTCGGTTTTCGACCACAATCCTTTCCAGAAGGCTGTTCGAGAAGTGAATCGTTCGGATTCCGGATCATGTTTTCCCATTACAAATAATGGAAAAAAAAATAAAAACGCTTTTAAGCATTTTTTTTATTTGGCATTTTTGTCCGATCGCGAAACTGCAGCACACCGCCGAACGCGCAACCGTAACGCGTCGCCGACTGCGCAACTGCACCGCTCGTCGCATTATTGTGACAGCCGTCGCTGAAATCTAGAAAATATTTTTAAAGTCCTGTGTGCAGGGAGCTTAATTTGGTCCGATCACGCAACTGCAGCGCACCGCCGAACGCGCAACCGCAGCGTGCCGCCGACCGCACAACTGCATTACGCTGGTCGCATTATTGTGACAGAGCGGTCGCTAAAATTTAGAAACTATTTATAAACTAAACTAACTCACTGTCGCATTGCTTTAAGAGCGTCTTTGTGTTTTACGATGGCTTTACTGCTCTCGTGTGGTTCTTGCAAAATAAGTTAGAGCGAGCGCCACTCTAACATATTGGTGCCGTGACCCGGATCCCAAACATGCCCACTGCTGATGGACGGAGGATGACGTGCTGCATTGTAGACAAACCAGCGTTCATTAGGAGGACCTGGAAAAGAAAGACCTGGGAAGAAAATTCTTCGCTGGGCCAGCATCTTAAGTCTGCCTTCGTCTGACAACAGTGGATTGACGGGAGACAGTATGCCTTTTGAACACTTGCAAGTGGAGAGGTCGTTCATCATGTTCACGATGTTCGAACGAAGTCTGACTTTGTATTCTTGCAAGAGAATATTTATTGAGAGAGGCGGGGTGGGGGTGAGAGTGGACAGGATGGGGGTGAAACCCCTAGCCTCTGGTCAAATCATAGCAGGGGGTGTTTTACGATGTTGTGTAAACAGAACAACTTTGATTGCTTCCTCTGCAGCTGGTCAATCAGTTCAAAGTATCTTAGCACTTTGTTCTACTACTTTGTTAAGACAGGACAAGTTTAGTTAATTATTACAGGTTACATTCCAACATAAGCATAGAATCAAACTCATCTATCAACCCGAACACCCCTTTGGCCCCACCCTCTTCACGCCCCTGCATGTGTGAGCACTGAGAAATGGTTTTGTGCATCACAGTTATTGCCCATATAAATCAAGCACTCGAATTGGTCAGGTACCATAAACACTACAGGAGACCCTGCCTCAGGCTGCTGTTAATTGGCCACCTGCTACCTAGTGCATAATGACCGACTGTAGGTCCAAAATGGAAGTCAGGCATCAGAGAGCAACAACAGGTGTACAAGATGAGGTACATGATGTTTGTTTTTAGTTAAACATGTGTAACCTTTTTATCTTTGTGTTTTTATATGCATCTTCAGTTATTTTCTGATTATAATTTTTGTTTTAGTCATTTCTACTTAAATGTTTTGTTCGGCTAAACTCACTACACAGTATACAGTGGAAATCGAAAACTTTAGACACCCCAGGTAAAAAGTTGTAATGTTGAAAAAGAAGCTGAGGAAAGATGGAAAACTCCACAAAAGGCATCAAATTACAGATAAAACATTCACATATATGTCAAAAAAGTTAAATTTTATTTCCATCATTTTCACTTTAAAAATAATAGAAAACAAAATAATTGCGTTTGCATAAATTTGGGCACCCTGCAAAGTTAATATCTCGTACTGCCCCCTTTGGCAAGTATCATAAATTGTAAATACTTTTTGTAGCTGGCCAAGTATTTCAATTATTGTTTGAGGTATCTTCGCCCATTTTTTCTTTAAAAAGTCTTCCAGTTCTTTGAGATTTCTTGGCTGTTTGGCACTCACTGCTCTTTTAAGGTTCTTCCATAGATTTTCAATGATGTTGAGGTCAGGACATGGCAAAACCTTCAGTTTATGCCTTTTCGTGTAATCCAAAATGGATTATGAGGTGTGGTTAAGATCAGTGTCCATTTGTCAAAGCGATCCTCCATCTTTAACTTGATCTTTTTCACAGATGGTATCAAGTTAGCGTCCAAAAGTTGCTGAAATTGTTTTGAATCCATTTTCTCTCTACTCGTAAAATGTTCCCTGTGCCACTGACTGCAATACAATCCCAAAGCATAATTGATTCATCCCCATGCTTAACAGCTGGACAGAAGTTTTTTTCATTGATTTCTGTGACCTTTCTTTTCCAAAGGTACCTTTGCTCATTCCGGCCAAAAAGTTCTTTTTCAACTACCTAGCTGTTAGCAACCACTGCGAAGGGACTATCACATCAACAGAGCGGAGTGATCCGCAGTCCATTGGTTCCTATGGTGTCCTCGCTTTTTGGCAATATGTCATCACTTGAGGGCTAAAAGAATGTGCTTAACAAGCATTTAACACGTTTTATCACTTTTTTCTTTGATACACGTTACCACACATCTGTTCTCTTTTATCTCTCTCATTCGCTCTCCTTCTTTGACGGCCGTCTGACAGGCACAAAGCCAAATACATTACAAATACAATAGAATACGGGAGTGGGTAAATAGGCATTTCGAATAAAATTAACACTATCGAAATGTGTTTTTCACAATACAACACAATCACCTCTATATGTAAACGTATATCTTACCAATAGTAAAAACTTTGTGAGCTCGTTTTTCAACATTACTAATACTCTTATTTTTGTTCTTTCTTTCAATGTAAACAGACAAATCGTTAACAAACTGTCAACCCAAACAATTACGGGGTTACACCCTCCCCCTTCTAAATGTCTGATGTCCTCGTCGGAGTCTCATTAACTGGGCCTGACTGAAACTTAGCGGTTACAATGTAAAGGAAGCTCAAGGCTTTAACACCTCCCAATTGTGATGTTATGAGCATGGTAGCTCTAAAACTCCATTACCCAGCACCCAATAGTGTTCAGTCTTCATGCTCTTTACTGTTGGTATGCTGGTGCTGTTAAGTAATCATGGAAACTGAGTAATCACGCCTCGTCTGATTATTATAGAATAAAGAAGACAACACACCAATCGTAGTAAAAATTCACATGCAAAATAGTAACAGGTTTCTCAACGGGCCTAGCAAGCTTATCGTAAGTCAGCCTCATTACTGGCCTGCACAATTTTGTCTGTCTAGTTTGTTTAGGTGTTTTATTACTACAATGCTTATACAATCTTTTCAAAAATTCAAAACAACTCTTTTCAACCATCAACCACTTTCTCAAACCCCATCACACCACTCCAACAGAATCCTCAGAGGTAGTGTCCAATAACTTTATGACCTTTTTTACCGCTAAGGTTGACAACATCTGCACCCAGCTCCTCTCCTCTTCTGGCCCCACCACTTCACCTCCTCCCCCCCCTTCCTTCCACCCGGGACAGTCCAGCCTCTCCGCTGCTTCTCCCCTATCTTGCAGTCGGAGGTAGAGGACATCATCAAAAAGATGAAACCCTCCAGATGTGCCCTGGACCCTTTCCCCACAGCCCTCATTAAACAACAAACCTCAGCCATTAGTCCCCTAATAACCAACGTCATCAACCTCTCACTCCAGTCTGGCTCTGTACCCCCTGCACTGAAGATTGCCATTATTACCCCCCTGGTCAAAAAACCCTCACTTGACCCGGACAACCTTGCCAACTACAGACCAATATCTAACCTCCCGTTCCTCTCCAAGGTTCTGGAAAAAGTGGTAGCTGGCCAACTTCACACTCATCTTACCCGCAATAACATCGCTGAGAAATTTCAATCCGGGTTTCGCTCTGGCCACAGCACTGAAACAGCACTTGTTAGGGTCACCAACGACCTTCTCATGGCTGCCGATGCAGGCTCCCCGTCACTTCTCATCCTGTTGGATCTGTCCGCTGCATTTGACACTGTCCACCACAATATCCTCCTTAACCAACTTCACTCCACTGGATTCTCTGGCACTGCTCTAACCTGGCTTCAATCCTACCTCTCAAACCGGACCGAGTACGTTTCCCTGGGGGGGGAAAAATCAGACACTCACACTGTCACCTTCGGTGTCCCAGGGATCTGTACTCGGTCCTACCCTCTTCACTCTCTACATACTACCCCTCGGCAATATAATCAGGAAGTTCGGCATCTCATTTCATTGTTATGCGGACGTCACCCAGCTATACCTCAAACTTGACCCCTTGCCTTCATAACCCAGCCTTCTCCATCTCCCTCATCCATCCTCTCCCTGTGTCTGGAGGAGATAAAGGCGTGGATGAATCTCAGCTTCCTGCAAGTTAACAGTGACAAAACACAAGCCATGTTAATTGGCACTCCCCATCAGATCCATACCTGCCCAATAACAAGCATCTTATTCGCCGGTCTCACTATTCCCCTCTCAGCCACTGTCACCAACCTGGGTGTGAAACTGGACCCTCAACTCAACCTTGAGTCACACATAAAACACATCTGCAAAACCTCCTTCTTCCACCTCAGAAATATCTCCAAACTCCGCCCCACACTTACCCTGACGGATGCTGAGAAACGTGTCCACGCCTTTGTCTCCTCAAGGCTAGACTATTGTAACGCACTCCTCATCGGGATCCCTAGCAAGAGCCTCCAGAGGCTTCAGTACATTCAAAACAGCGCTGCTAGGATCCTGATGAGGGTGCGGAAAAGCAATCACATCACACCCATCCTCCGTTCTCTGCACTGGCTCCCCATCAAATTCCGAATTGATTATAAGATCGCCCTCCTCACTCACCATTGTATCCTCGGACATGCTCCCCCATACCTCAAAGAACTCCTTGCCCCAAAACCTGCCACCCGAAGCCTCCGCTCATCCAATTCACACCTTCTCGACGTTCCTAAAACCAAGCTGCGCACCATGGGCGACCGGGCCTTCTGCCCCGACCACCTAAGAACACCCCAATCCACTGACTCTTTCAAAACTGGACTTAAAACTCACCTCTTTACCTTAGCATTTCCGTAATTTCTCTCATATCTTGGTTGTCGTCCAGTTGTTTTAAACTTGTCCTTGTTTTGTTTTCTTGTTATTTATCTGCCATGTAGCACTTTGAGATTCCCCCGAATGTAAAGTGCGTTATAAATATAATTTATTATTATTATTATTATTATCTTCATCACGAGTTAGAGGGCAATGCTCTGATTCTGCACCAGGCTGGTATTCTCTTATAGCAGGGGGCTCTGTCTCCGGCGGACTGTCACTGGCTCCCAATTGGACTTCACTTTGCCCATGAATTATGGAAAGGGTCTTTTCTCTTCAGGTCCAAGCTTTTTCCAGGTGAGCATCATATGGTTTGTAGCAGGGCTGTGGACTCGGTCTGATTTTTGCACCGAGTCCGAGTCCGGCCTCTTGACCATGAGTCCGAGTCCGGCTGTCCATTTTTTCTGTTAATTCATGTGACTGCTTAGTCTTTATTCAAGGCTAATTTAGATCAAAATCTAAATAATTACAACAGTTTTGTGACGGCTTTGTCTTTATTAAACATATAAACGAATACAATAAACTGATACTTTCAAGTTTTAATAATTAATTACACCATTATAGCTCAGACATTTATCTAAACACAAATAATTAGTGACGACCCCTTATTTGGAAAGCGAAAAACCCATGTCGTACGGCGTCAGCACTATGTTGTTTTCAATAAACACATGAAGAACTCACGTTTGCGTCAGTCAATTTAAATTTTTATAAAGGATTATTCTCATTTGATGTCTTTAAATTCATCCGCGTTCTGCCATTGAAGCGGGGTGCATTCAAAGACCAGTCGTACAGACGGAACACTCATTCACTTCACCAAAACGCAACAATATAATTACGTGAGCTCTTTGCATAAACCTCGATGCAAAGAAACTCCTCTTTTGGGGTACAGGCTACAAGGAGTATATATTACAAAGGAGACTTTATACTTACCGTTTTTTTCCGTGTATAATGCGCGAAATTTAACTAATTTATTGTCCTAAAATCTGGGGTGCGCATTATACATTGGTACAATTTTTTTTTTTTTTTAAGAAAATCATGGTACAACAAAACCAACAACAGGACTGACCGACAAAGACGTGGAAAAAAAGACAGGGTGACATTACCAAAGAAAGGAACATAAACCAAACAGACATCATGACAGTAACACATGCAATGATCCGACGGTGAGCGAGGGGCAGACAGGACTTAAATACAAAACACGTTACATTGATTGAGGTGACACAGGAAGGGAGGGGCGATGCGAACAGAAACTATGACAACCTAGACACATAGCAAAACTGGGGACGAGACATGACAAATCTCCCTCGAAATAAAACTTGAAATCACCTTGTTTGTTGTCGATTGCGCATCGCATTCAGCCATTCTGCCCAACACACTTAGTCAGTAAAATTCATAATTGACGACACATTGTTTGATGCGATGGTGCAATCCTTGATGGTGTGTTATTGTCAAATATTGTTTGTTTTTTAATCTCCATCGCGGACCGGACGTCATACCGAGGCAGTATCACAGCGCATGCGCACTATGGATCCGATGCGAATAGTCCTCTTCTCTTCTTGACTGACAATGAATGTGATAGTTTATTACAATCAGCAAATAACAAAATGCGTATTACAGGTAATATTTTACTTCACAACACTTTGCCTTGTTCCTTTCGTCTCTGCTGTTCACTTCAAACACGCTCCATACGACCGCAATGCTCTCGTATCAGACGCTTGCTCGATCACCTGCTCGTTTGCTGTCACAATGTACTCTACACAAATCCGAAACATTTGTTGCGGCTCCGAGTCACGACGAGGGGCAAGTTTTGGTTTCCAAGGGTGTTTTTATTCCTCTTCAACTTCTCTCCCATACAGAGCCGCCTTTTTCACATGACCGCGCTTTGCCTTTACGGGCAGTCGGAGAAATCAACGCCAACAAAAAAAATACATCCAGCCTAGTTAAGACCATACCAAAGACTATAAAAATGGGACCCATTGCCTCCCTGCTTGGCACTCAGCATTACGGGTTGGAGTTGGGGGGTTAGATCACCAAATGATTCCCGAGCGCGGCACCGCTGCTGCTCACTGCTCCCCTCTGCCCCAGGGGATGGATCAAAATCACATGGGGATGGGTTAAATGCAGAGGACAAATTTCACCACACCCAGATGTGTGTGTGACGATCATTGGGACTTTACTTTAACTTTTTTTTAATTTGAGTGCACATTTATGAAATCACTAGAAAATTACCCATGATGCAAGATGCATGTCATTTTTTGGTCTGTTTTCTTTCTAATTCTGTTTTTTGTCAATATTATTTTATCCTGCATTTCATAGTGCAGTACTAACTATTTAGGCATTCACACAATTTTTGACATGCTGCTAAACAATGACAACCATTTTAGACCAGCAGAAGCGGCTTCTCAACAAGTCAGTTGTTCTTTCTGTTCCCAAGTGACCATGGTCATTGTGAAGAGACTTTAATACTACAGGTCTGAAGTCAGCTGGCAGCACCAGTTTCTGACTCTGTTTTCCTGACTGAGTCTGGCTCACGAGGTGTAGTACTTAGACTTAGACTTAGACAGACTTTATCGTCATTTTGTAAACACTTGGTGCACACAAAACGAAATTTCGTTGCATACGGCTCTCCACAATGAAATGATATTTCGGCTGAATAAATAGTGACATTACTATATAAATATGAAATAAGATAAGTATGAGTGCAGCAGTGATAAAGCATGTAAACAGTGCAGGAAACAAAAACAATATTTACAAAGTGCGCAGAGGAATGCTAAGTTGACTGTCTGACGACTGTTGCAGAACCTGGTAGACCTGCAGCGGATGCTGCGAAACCTCTTCCCAGCAGACCTTGGTGGGGGTGTGATGGGTCACTGATAATATTACGGGCTCGGGACACGCAGCGCTGGGATGACAAGTCCTGAATGGAGGGAAGAGGAGCCCCGATGATACTCTCTGCTGTCCTCACCACTCTCCTTACGTTCTTCCAATCGGAGGCGCTGCAACCCCCACACCACACCGAGAGACAGCTTGTTAGAATGCTCTCTATGGCAGTGGTCCCCAACCTTTTTTGCGCCACGGACCGGTTACATGTCAGGAATATTTCCGCGGACCGGCATTTATATAAATAAATAATACTTTTATATAAATAAATAAATAATACATTTCTAATAAATATATAAATACGATGAAATAAAATGATACGACTGACATAAAAACAAGTACAAATGACAAAAATAAAACTCACCATTACGTTGAATTAGTGGGAGCACTGAGTTTGTTTCTCAGAAACGAGCCGGTCCCATCTCGACGTAATTGGAGACAATGACACCCAAAGTGATTAAGGTTTGTCTTTTATTGCAGGATGCTTGGTCTCCATGTGTTGAAGAAGTTTTGAATGCTTCATTGCCTGGTTAGTTAGCCTGTCGCCACATATTAGCTTTGCGGGCTCGACTGGGGAAACATGTCACGTGACCAGGACGAGTGTCTTGACCTGAATTAATTGATCGTCGATAATTTTTTTTTTTCTGTCCGGCTTGGCGGCCCGGTACCAAGTAACCCACGGACCGGTACCGGTCCGCGGCCCGGTGGTTGGGGACCACTGCTCTATGGTGCTTCGGTAGCACGTCCTCATGATGGGTGGGGGCAGGTGGGCTCTCCTCATCCTCCGCAGGAAGTACAAGCGCTTCTGTGCCCTCTTGACCAGTGTCGAGGTGTTCCCACTCCAGGTGAGGTCGTCTGTGATGTGGACCCCCAGGAATTTAGTGCGGCCTCCTTTCATGACCAACTATCCCATAGTATGTCTTTTCATTGCTGAGCTCCCAGGATTAGACTCCGTATCCTCAGGCAACTTTCTCTGTTTCGGTCCCTAAAGTGGATCTCGGGCCTGAGCCAAGATTAACTCCTGTGTGGTCATTTGGCCAAGTGTGTCCATTTCCACACTTGTAGAGAAGGCATATACGTATGTCAGGCACACACTCGTGAGAAGCTTCAAGTTGTTCTGCATACCTTGGGGATGATTGTGGGGACACCTGTGCACCTCCCTTTCTGCAAAAGGACTTGACACCAGCCTAAGCTATACTTTCCAAGACTTCAGCCTCTTTTCTTGGCTTCATTCTCGACAGCAAATCAGCATCAACGTTGTTCTTACCAGGTCGGTATGATATCAAAATAGTTTACAATTTTGAGTCCGACAGCTAACAATATCCATGAGCATTTAGGGTTGTTATCAGTGCAAACTGTGAAACATGCTCCATGTGATGCAGATAATCATGGAACTTTTCCACGATAGCCCATTTCAGCAACAAAAATTCGAACTGATGGATGGGTGAATTACTTTCTGAATGGTTAAGTTTTCAGCTGACAAAGGCTACTGGTCTTAGCCCTTCAGAGTCCACCTGGTACAGTACGGCCCCAAGTCCTGCAAGACTGGCTTCCACATGCAGCGCGTAGGGTTTGCTGGTGTAAGCGAAAGCCAAAACTGGAGCGTTGGTGAGACAGTGTTTGGTTTCGAATGCATCCATGATCCCACCGTCATCCAAATGGACAAAACCATCACTGTTCCACTTTATATGGACCACAACTGAATGAATGAAACGGGGTGATTTATAAACGTGATGTGTAGTAAGCATTTTTTGACTGAACCACAGCCCTGCTTTCTTGCTTCGCTGCAATTGGGTCGTCCTTTCCCACGACACCTGACAACAACGACATAAATTAATTTGTCTGAGCCAGTTAGCCAATGAGGTCCATCCCCAAGAGTTCGAATGGCTAAGACACCTAATAAATAAATATTTATAAAAACCAATTGTGTTAAACTGATGTTGCTGGGAAAAATAGTTATATAAAGTATGCCACATACAAAATACTATATAGACCTTGAGTCAAAATAGAGAACATTATTTGGATTAACTGACCTGTATAGGCATGACCTCTGTTGGGCTTTTTATTGATATGCCGGCTGCCTGACGTTCGGTGCACTGAGACACCTGACAATGGCAAGTTTTGTGGAAAAGTAGTCATTGTTAATAAACGATCGATCGAAATGGCGCCGCCCTGCGTGCAGCCTGTTGCAACAGCTCTCCCCTCTTTCCCCCCTTTTTCACTTTTATTTATTATTTCTAGTTTTCTTTCTAAGTTTTTCTCTCTACTAAGGGGAACCTTGTGCGAGCCTGCACATGTTAAACCTAGTTCGGGAGCTTTTTGGGCCGTAGTCCTTCTTTTTTCGTTGCTTTTTCAACCGGCACGTGGTGGTGCATTCAGTGGAGTCGCCGCGAGTCTCATTGTTTACAGCCGAGACCAGCTGCTTGCCGCACGACCCGGATCCTACTACTTCGCCACGAATCCTAAGGTTCCGGAGGAACTAAGAAGACAGAGGAGAGGCTGTAGAGGATCGGGAAAGAGGAAAAAGCAGCCGTGTTTACCGACCGTTGTAACGGGAAATGTCCGCTCGCTACACGGGAAGATGGATGAACTCGCGGCTCTGACACGATTCTACGGACTATACAGGGACGCGAGTCTGCTGTGTTTTTCTGAATCGTGGCTGACTGACACCATCCCGGACTCCGCTGTTTCTCTACCCGGGTTCAGACTGGAGAGAGCGGATAGGAGTGCAGCTCAGACCGGTAAGACGAGAGGCGGTGGAATCGCGGTTTACATAAATGAAGCGTGGTGCAAGCAGTCCCATGTTTACGTCAGAGAGAAACACTGCTCCGAGGACATCGAGTTTCTGCCTATAAGCATGAGACCTTACTACCTCCCGAGGGAATTTGGACATATTATTCCGGTGTGTGTCTACATTCCCCCGTCTGCGAATGCGGCGCGCGCGCGTGACGTCATTCACAGCGCCGTGTGCAAGCTGCAGACAGACCATCCACGGGCCTTCATTGCCATTACCGGTGATTTCAATCATGCCTCTCTGTCTTCCACGCTGCCCACCTTCACTCAGTACGTAAACTGTGCTACCAGGGACAATAAGATACTGGACCACTTCTATTGCAATGCTGAGGGAGCATTCCCAGCCTCTGCCCTCCCCCCACTGGGCCGTTCAGACCACAACCTGGTACTACTCACCTCCCAACACCCCTCCTTTACTCACGCAGGTAAAGGAAGTGAGGGTGTGGAGCGAGGAAGCCATCGAGCATCTGAGAAGCTGCCTTGAGTCTACCGACTGGGAAGCTTTCTACAGTGATCATGGCGAGGACATCGACGCCCTCACTGACTGCATCACGGACTACATTAATTTCTGCGTTGAGAGCACTATACCTACTAAGCGGGTGCGTTGCTACTCAAATAACCACCCCTGGATGACCCCGCATCTGAAAGCCCTTATCAACAAGAAGTGGTGGGCTTTTAGACGTGGGGACAGAGAGGAGCAGAAGAGGCTGCAGCATCTGCTCCAGAGGACGATCTGCGAAGCAAAGTGGGAGTACGCCAGGAAGATGGAGGAGGAACCCGCACAGAGGAACGTGCGGGATGTGTGGCATGGCCTGAGGACTATGTCTGGTTCTGGACGGAGAGCGAGGGGCAGCATTGACGGGGATCAACGCTGGGCGGATGAGCTTAACCAGCACTTCAACCGGTTTGGCCTGTCCCCACTCCCTCTCACCCCCCTGTCCACTGCCCCCCCCCCCCCAGCCTCCCACTGCCTGGATACCTGGATCCACCCCCCCGCCTGCCTCATGGACAATCAACCCACTCCCCCCTGCTTCATGGCCACTTAACACCCTCCCGCCCACCACATGGACAATCACCCATCTCCCTCAATGACTCACCACGGCCTTCAACCTCATCTCAGCCCCCTCCCCTCTCCTTCACTCCTGCTCAGGTGAGGAGAGAGCTGGGGAAGCTGAAACAGAGAAAGGCCCCGGGACCGGATGGCATCTCCCCCAGGCTGCTACGGATATGTGCTGATGATCTCTGCCATGTTCTGTGCCACCTCCTCAACCTGAGCCTCAGCCTGGCGAAGGTGCCTAGCGCATGGAAGACATCCTCCATCGTCCCAGTTCCCAAAACACCGCACGCCAAGGAACCGGCCCACTTCAGACCCGTCGCCCTCACTTCCCACATCATGAAGGTGATGGAACGCCTGGTCCTCAGCCACCTCCGCTCCGTGGTGAGCCCCACTCTGGATCCGCTGCAGTTTGCCTACAAGATCGGCATTGGGGTGGAAGACGCCGTCATCTACCTGCTGCAGCGGACGCTCACCCACCTGGAGTCCGCCGGCAGCGCTGTGAGGGTCATGTTCTTTGACTTCTCCAGTGCCTTCAACACCATCTCGCCGGCCCTGCTACGAGTGAAGTTGCTAGACACTGGAGTGGACCATCACCTCACTGACTGAACCATTGACTACCTCACTAACCGGCCCCAGTACGTGCAACTGCATGGCTGCCGATCAGAGGTGGGTAGTCTGCAGCACTGGAGCACCTCAGGGCACAGTCCCCATTTCTTTTCACACTGTACACCTCGGACTTCACGTATAACACTGACATCTGCCATCTCCAGAAGTTCTCCAATGACTCAACTATTGTTGGCTGTATGTCTAAGGGGGGCGAGCTGGAGTACCTGTCGGCCATCAGCGCCTTTGTGGACTGGTGTGAGCACAATCACCTGCGCTTGAACACCAGTAAGACGAAGGAGCTGGTGATTGACTTTAGGAGAGGAGCACCTCCCCACTCACCGGTGAACATCCAGGGTCAGGACATTGAGGTCGTGGACAGTTTCAGGTACCTTGGTGTTCACCTCAACAATAAACTGAACTGGACTGACCACATGAACGCCGTCTACAAGAAGGGACAGAGCCGCCTCCACCTCCTGAGGAGACTCAGCTCCTTTGGAGTGAGCAGGCCTCTGCTAAAAACCTTTTATGACTCAGTGGTAGCCTCTGCTATCCTCTACGCTGTGGTCTGTTGGGCTCCGAGCAGCACAGAGAGGGATAAGAAGAGGCTCAACAAACTGGTTAAGAGGGCCAGCTCTGTGGTGGGCTGCCCTCTTGACACTGTTGAGGAGGTGGGCGAGAGGAGGGTGCCAGCCAGGCTAGCATCCATCAGGAACAACCCCTCTCACCCACTGCATCTGACCTTGGAGAACTTGAGCAGCTCCTTCAGTCAGAGACTCAGACTCCCCCCGTGTAAGAAGGAACGCTACCGCAGCTCCTTCATCCCCACCGCAATCAGGCTGTACAATGACAACCTCTAAACACATCCTTCTGTGCAATACTTTTCCCCGTAACGTGCAATTCTTAACCCCTATGTGCAATTTAAGCCCAATGTGCAATATCCTCTGCCACACAATGCATAGATCTATTTCACTTCTATAACCCGTGCACTATTTCTTTTTGTTATTAGCATTACTAAACTTCATACACTTCATACACTTTACGACACTTTACCACCATTTTATCTTCTTCTTTTTTTTGTAAATATTCATAGCTTATATTTTTAGTTTTACTACAATTGCTGTTATTTTTCCATATTTTTCTTTTTATATTGTATTCTATTTTTTATGCCCGAGGACTACGGTCCAGAAGTCTCTTTTTGCACCTTTGTCCCCCTACTTGTACCTTCCTGTAAATCGAGCTGTTGTTACATGCAGTTTCTCACACGTGAGATTAATAAAGTTCCTCTTATCTTATCTTATCTTATCTTAAACGCATGCAAAACGGGCAAGATCTTAGATAATGATTTTGAATTGTTTGCAAAAGATACAAAGGAATAGTTTCATTCATTATGTTTGCAGGCTAAAAAAAATCAACAAACAAGTATACTCTTTTTGTATTGTTTACATACCCACTCATTAATGTCAACAGACATCGCTGGCCAGTAATATCTCAGAGAGATGCTGTGTCTTGTTTTATTTTGCCCGGTGTGTGCCCCTGCCGGGCTGGCATGAAAATTCTTAAAAATTTCATTTGCCTCTTCAGCACCACAGACAACCTTCACTTGGACTGCCTGGTCTGTGCCTTCTTGGCGGCAATAATACAGTTCCCCTCCTGAGTAGAAGTAAAAATAAAACGTTGAATTAGCACCATACTTGTGGTAATTCATCAAGTGCTCACTCAATACACCTAATCGCAAATTTGCTACTTGGACAAAAAAAAAAAAACATTAGTTTCATAATATATCAAATGTTCAC
The DNA here is from genome assembly GCF_033458585.1 of Syngnathus typhle. Lineage (NCBI taxonomy): Eukaryota > Metazoa > Chordata > Actinopteri > Syngnathiformes > Syngnathidae > Syngnathus > Syngnathus typhle. Next base: position 22,307,725 of record NC_083740.1, read on the forward strand.
TCAATGGGTCTACAACCAAATATGTTACCTTAGTTTGATAATTTATCAAATATTTACCCAATAGATCCACAAATAGTTACTTGGAAAAAAAAACCCCAGCTTGAGTTGCACTCGACAAATTCAACAATTTCCTTCATAGTGAGGTGTGTTATATATATTGCTTCCAACATTTTACAAGTCAATTATTTGTCTTATAGAGTAATTACTCTAAAACTTAAGTTTCTGACGTTAGTGTAGAAATTAGCAGGTTCTGCAATGTGAATTTTTGGTGCGTCTCTGGATCTAATTTGCTTGATTTATGTACGATGTGTATCTAACCCTCAACGTTGTAAAAAGAAGCTTTTCTTCTCAATACGTACTTCTCCTTCTTCGTAATACAATTTGGGTATTCTTGTTTTGTTTTGTAGGCAATAATTTGTGGGTAAATAGTTGGGTCCATTGTGCGGCAGCGTATTGTTGTCAGAAAACAATGGCGAAATGATGCGAAGTGCGCACTTACAAGGTGGGGTAAAATGGGTGTTTTGGTGACAAGTTTGAATTCAAGACAATATTGTTTGACCAACAAAGGAAAGAAAACATTATTATCTATTTGTTTATTTATTTATTTAACATCCAATATTGTATAGTTATCAGTGCACAAATCATTTATTTACCGTAATTTCCGCCCTATAAGGCGCACCTAAAAACATAAATTTTTATCAAAAGTCGACAGTGCGCCTTATAGTCCGGTGCCTTATATATGGATCGAGCGATGAATTTGTTGATCCATACTGGTTGTACACAGTGCTCTGCAAAAATGTTTTAGTACGTTTTAGTACGACTAGTAAATTACAAGGTCGCATCGCTTCCCAACATTACGGTAACTGTAGTCAGGGGGCGTCACCGAATAGCTGTTGTACCCGCGAGGCTATTTCATTTCAAAATAGGCTGCTCCGTTAATGTTTCGAGTAAATCTACGGATCGATATGGAAGGGAAACATAGGTAAGTAGTACCAATGTGTTAGATCGAACTTTAGTCAGTTCTGATCATTTTATCGGAGATCGTTTGAGAAACGCGATTGTTTACACTTTGCTGAGGCTCATGGGAGATTGCGGATGGCTAATGCTATAACGATAGCTGCTATACGCGCGAGGCTATTTCATGTCAAAATAGGCTGCTCTGTTAATGTTTCGAGTAAATCTACGGATCGATATGGAAGGGAAACATAGGTAAGTAGTACCAATGCGTTAGATCGAACTTTACGTAGTCAGTTCTGATCATTTTATAGGAGATCGTTTGAGAAACGCGATTGTTTACACTTTGCTGAGGCTCATGGGAGATTGCGAGCTGAGGCTCATAGGAAATTGCGGATGGCTAATGCTATAACGATAGCTGCTATACGCTCGAGGCTATTTCATGTCAAAATAGGCTGCTCTGTTCATGTTTCGAGTAAATCTACGGATCGATATGGAAGGGAAACATAGGTTAGTACCAATGCGTTAGATCGAACCTTAGTCAGTTCCAATCATTTTATAGGAGATCGTTTGAGAAACGCGATTGTTTACAGAGGGCTCGTTTGTTATAGGCTAGTGGGTGCATACCGCAACCCTAGTCAACCTCAGTTTGTTGCAGTAAAGCTTCTATTTTATGCGCCTTATAGTCCGGTGCGCCTTATATATGGACAAAGTTTTAAAATGGGCCGTTCATTGAAGGTGCGCCTTATACCCCGGTGCGCCTAATAGGGCGCAAAATACTGTACATATACACCGTTTTAAATGGGGGGGCGGACATATTCTCACAGGGCACCCGTGAGGATATGTTCCCCCCTGTAACTTGGGCTAGGAATGAGGGAACCTGTTCAAATTTGCCACACAACCTGAACAGACCCCCAGGAAGACAGAAAAAAAAACGTTTTCAAAATAAGGGGGGGGGGGGGGGGGGACATAAGGAAGACAGAAAAAAAAACAGCTGGAGTCCAGCACTCACCGTTCTCAAAATCAGAGGGGGGGGGGGGGGGGACATATCTTCACGGGGCAGCTGTGAGGATGTGTTCCCCCCTGTAATTTGGCCTAGGAGTGAGGGAACCTGTTCAAATTTGCCACACAACCTGAACAGACCCCCAGGAAGACAGAAAAAAAACAGCACTCACCGTTCTCAAAATAAGGGGGGGGGGGGGGGTAGCATATCCTCACGGCTTGACATTTTTTATAGAGTTTTTGTTACAATTTTTATCCCCCCTCCCCACCATCTGTCACTTTGCTTGGGACAAAAGGAGCCTTCAGAACTAAAATTTCTTCTCAATTATTCATTCAAATCAATTCACTCAAATCATTCTCGTTATGAAAGATTTGATCACAAAACGTGTGTGGCTTTTTCTTAAATGAACACGTTTGAGATTGCCATAGTGTCAGCTTTTAATTATATTGCGCTGTCATGTTAAAGCAAATTAATAAACGCAACAATATTAATTTGCTTTGAAAATACCTGAGTAATAAAATGGATGGATGAATGAATGATGATCACAATTAAGTAGAAAGTCTCCTTTGTAATATATACTCCTTGTAGCCTGTACCCAAAAAGAGGAGTTTCTTTGCATCGAGGTTTATGCAAAGAGCTCACTTAATTATATTGTTGCTTTTGGTGAAGTGAATGAGTGTTCCGTCTGTACGACTGGTCTTTGAATGCACCCCGCTTCAATGCCAGAACGCGGATGAATTTAAAGACATCAAATGAGAATAATCCCTTATAAAAATTAAAATTGACTGACGCAAACGTGAGTTCTTCATGTTTTTATTGAAAACAACGTAGTGCTGACGCCGTACGACGCCGTACGACATCGGTTTTTCGCTTTCCAAATAAGGTGTGCGCGCTCCCGCGGCAGGGGAAACAAAATCTCACGGGGGAACCAAATCAAGCACAACACCGGCAATGAGCACTAAGCGGAGGGCGTGCTTCTGAGCAATGTGTGGAAGCCCTCGCGCTGGGCTGCGTCAGCCGGTCAGCATCCCAAGAGCAAAGCGGAGCCGTGACACATTTACACTTGAAAATGTTTAAATGTTTAAAATTACAATAAAGTGTTTAAAAATTAAATTACAAAAAAAAAGTCTTGTGCAGATGCTCCCCCCAGCGGGTGTGCGTCAGTCGGCCAGCACGCAAAAGCAGACACTTTCAAATGATTTTAAAGGTATTTAGAATACAATAACGTATTTGAAAATACAATAGAGTGTATAAAAATTAAATTATAAAAGTCTTGCGCGGATGCACTCGCGTTGGGCCACGGGGGCGCGTCAGTCGCAAGAGCAGAGAGGAGCCGTGACACTTTAAAATATTTTTAAAAGTGTTCAAAATACAATAACGTATTTAATTGAAATTTTAAATAATTTAAAAGTACAATAGAGTGTATAAAAACGAAATCATAAAAGTGCTGGCCGCGGGGACACGTCAGTCGGCCAGCACGCAAGAGCAGAGAGGAGCCAGACACGTTTACACTTCAAAAAAGTTTCATAAAAGTCTTGTGTGGTTTGTCACAACCGTGCCAGAGCACGGGCTGCCTGCACTTCCCTCGGCCACACCCCTTTCGTTACCGTAATGTCTGTCACCTGGTTCCTCCCCTGTGTATTTAAGCCCTGCCCGTGTATTTCTCCCTGTCGGTGTCTACTGCTGTGATCCGTCTCTGTCCGCGCCCAGTGTTCCTGTCGTTTGGTTTTCCTCGGTCTGTCTGGAGGCTCACGGTCAGAATTTTATCCTTGTCCAAGTGTCCATGTATCCAAGTTTCCAAGAAGACTTCTGTCTGTTTTCTGGCCGTGAGTCTCTATCCCGTTTGTGTCTTCGTTTCCCCACCTGACCCCCTTCCAACTCCCTTTCCCTTCAATAAATCCTAGTCCAAGCTGCATTTGGTCGCCCTGGCTCACCTCATTCCTGACAGAAGACACCGACCAACACAGCGACCAGCGCTTGGACCCCCCTCTACCACCAGCTTCCGTTGCTAAAGCCAAAGTCAAGCCGAAGCCATGCCAAGCCACAGCCGGGCCACAGCCAAGCCACAGCCAAGCCCAAGCCACAGCCACAGCCCAAGCCACAGCCCAAGCCACAGCCCAAGCCACAGCCCAAGCCACAGCCCAAGCCATAGCCCAAGCCATAGCCCAAGCCACAGCCCAAGCCACAGCCCAAGCCACAGCCGAGCGAAGCCACAGCCGAGCGAAGCCACAGCCGAGCCAAGCCGAGCCAAGCCGAGCCAAGCCGAGCCAAGCCGAGCCGAGCCGAGCCGAGCCAAGCCGAGCCGAGCCGAGCCAAGCCGAGCCAAGCCGAGCCAAGCCAAGCCAAGCCAAGCCAAGCCAAGCCAAGCCAAGCCAAGCCAAGCCAAGCCAAGCCAAGCCAAGCCAAGCCAAGCCCCATCTGCGACGCCATCGGTTCCCCAAGTCGCCGCCCGAGTGCGGTTCATGTCCCCCAAGTCGCCGCTCGAGTGCGGTTCATGTTCCCCAAAGTCGCTGCCGATTGCGCGTCAGGCCCCCAGTGTGTGCCGCGAGTGTGGCCCTGGGCCCCTGACCTCCGCTGAGTGCAGTTCTGTTCCCCAAGTTCCTGCCGATTGCGCGTCAGGCCCCCAGTGTGTGCCGCGAGTGTGGCCCTGGGCCCCTGACCTCCGCTGAGTGCAGTTCTGTTCCCCAAGTTCCTGCCGATTGCGCGTCAGGCCCCCAGTGTGTGCCGCGAGTGTGGCCCTGGGCCCCTGACCTCCGCTGAGTGCAGTTCTGTCCCCCAAGTCGCCCCCGAGTGCGGCTCTCTGCCCCTAGTCGCCGCCCCCCGAGTGCGGCTCTCTGCCCCTAGTCGCCGCCCGAGTGCGGCTCTCTGCCCACCCGCCCCCCCCGTGTGCCGTCGTGAGGGATTGGATTTTGGGACGTCGGGAGCCGTCCCTTGTGGGGGGGGTACTGTCACAACCGTGCCAGAGCACGGGCTGCCTGCACTTCCCTCGGCCACACCCCTTTCGTTACCGTAATGTCTGTCACCTGGTTCCTCTTGTTACCCGGTGTATTTAAGCCCTGCCCGTGTATTTCTCCCTGTCGGTGTCTACTGTTGTGATCCGTCCCTGTCCGCGCCCAGTGTTCCTGTCGTTTGGTTTTCCACGGTCTGTCTGGAGGCTCACGGTCAGAATTTTATCCTTGTCCAAGTGTTCAAGTATCCAAGTGTCCAAGAAGACTTCTGTCTGTTTGCTGGCCGTGAGTCTCTATCCCGTTTGTGTCTTCGTTTCCCTACCTGACTCCCTTCCCACTCACTTCCCCTTCAATAAATCCTAGTCCAAGCTGCATTTGGTCGCCCTGGCTCAACTCATTCCTGACACAGTGTTTTGCAACCTTTTTCGAGCCAAGGCACACTTTTTTTATCGAATAAATCCCGCGGCACACCACAGCTGAAAATGCGAAAAAAAACCTAATATTTACAATATAAGTGTTATATTGTTTATATAAGCTTTTTTTTTACATAGAAGAATGACGTTGAATCGGACATCTTGAATAGTAATCAAATAAAAACAAAGACAAAAAGTATTTCACAATCATTCATATTTATTCTCACTCAGTGTGAAACCTGGGCCTGTTCAGATAAACACAGAGCAGATATCCTGGCAGGAATAAAGCAGCCTTTGACTTTGACTTTGAATCAATGAAAGACACACACGAAGCTCTTCCTCCACAGCTCTAAGTCTTTCTCTGTTTTTAGTTTTTACAGCAGTCAGGCTTGAAAAGCTCACCTCACACAGATATGTTGTGGAAAATGGGAGCAATGTCAAAATAGCTTCGTGGGCCAGCATGGGGAACTCCTTGGCAGCTGCCAACCAGAAACTGTCCAGCAAAGCTTAGCTTGAGACCACGATCTTGTTTCAGTTCAGTTAGTTCCTCCTGCTCCCGTAAAGTCCTGTCCTTTCCAACAGCTGATGCTGAGCTGAATGGATCCCTAACCCAGTCAATAAAATGACTTCTTCTGCTCAAGAATTTTCAAATGTTTAACTATTATCTCACACAGTGCAGCAGTATTAACATCTTGCCATTTCTTGGTGAGTGGGAACATTTCAAGATTGCCACTTTCCACATGTTGCTGCCCGAGTTGCACCTTGGAACGGAATCCATTTATTTTATCTGTGCTTGCAAGCAGGTTTTCATTTCGGCCTTGCATTCGTGTGTTGACAATATGTGCCGCGGCACCCCGGTTGAAAAACACTGCAATAAAGGTTCATAAAAGTCTTTTATGGATATTGTAGCAATATATTTTCTCTATATTGTTGATTTTCCCCTATCGCGGGTGGTCATGAAACCAATTATCCGTGATAAACAAGGGCTCAGTGACCTAGTGGTAGAGTGTCCGCCCTGAGACTAGAAGGTTGTGCGTTCAAACCCCGGCCGGGTCGTACCAAAGACTATAAAAACGGGACCCATTGCCTCCCTGCTTGGCACTCAGCATTAAGGGTTGGAATTGGGGGGTTAGATCACCAAATGATTCCCGAGCACGGCATCGCTGCTGCTCACTGCTCCCCTCTCCCCCAGGGTTTGGATTAAAATCACACGGGGATGGGTAAAATGCAGAGGACAAATTGCACCACACCCAGAAGTGTGTGTGACAATCATTGGGACTTTAATCTTTAGACTTTAATTACTGTATATTGTTATGGATGAATGTATTTTCAAGCTGGCACAGTGGGGCACAGGTTAGCAGGTTTCCTTAGAGTGCAGAGGTGCAGTGTTCGATTCTGGCTCCGGCCTTCCTGTGTCGAGTTTGCATGGTCTCCCCGTGCTTGCGTGGGTCGGCTCCGGGTATTTCGGTTTCTTCCCACATTCCAAAGACATGTATGGTAGGCCCATTGAGCACTCCAAATTTCCCACAGATGTGAGCGTAAATAATTGTTTGTCTGTGTGCCCTGCAAGTGGCTCGCAACGGGTTCAGGCTGTCCTCTGCTGACTGACAAAATTCAGCTGGGACACGCTCCAGCTCACCCGCAACCCTCGTGAGAAAACGTGGTTCAGAAAACGGATGGTAGAAAATGGATAGTGACAGCACAAAGTAAAGACCCACATTCCACCAGACTCTTACCACTGTGCTTGCAGCACAACTCAGAGATACTCCTGACAACTTTGTCTAGACCAGTGGTTCTTAATTGGGTTCGATCGAACCCAAGGGGTTAGGTGAGTTGGTCTCAGGGATTTGGCATAGCCTCCACTGCGAAGGTATGAACACACCGGATTTATTGTGTAGATTTGTGATGCATATCTGAACTGGTCTCGCAAAGGCAACAGCAGAAGTCACACAGATTTGCAGGTATGTAATTTGTTTTGAGTTCATGCATTGAGTTGGTTATGTTCTTTGAACAAGGTGATGTTCAAGCATGGCTCATTTTGTGCACCAGTATTAAACATTGATGTCTTGAATTTGAAAAAATGACACTAAAGAAAAAAATATGCGGTGAATGCGCATATGAAACTGGTGGGGTTCGGTACCTCCAATAAGGTTAAGAACCACTGGTCTAGACATAATAATGGTGGGCAATAGATGTCATGGCTTCATTGGGTCATCACTGGTCATTGTCATATTCTTATCAATATTACATTCTGTTCCTCTTGTTACAAACAAACCAATAGTTACACCAATAGTTACTGCTCACTGTCCAGGTCTTTGTCATCACGAAATCATGTTTCAGAGATTGCCATAACATCAAATCTTCATGTGTTATTGGCCATCCTTGATTATAGCAAAGTTCTTATTGAGGGCACACGTGAAACGTCTCTTGTTGAGCCCCCCCACTTTGTACACACACCTCAGGTGAGCGGGTGGTGTGTGTGTGTGCATGTGTGTGTGCGTGCGAACGCGTGTGTGCGTGTTGTGTGTGGGCGTGCATGCGTGGGTGTGGGGGGTGAACGCATATGTGAGAGAAAGACCGAGAATAAAATACTTTGAGTTGATGCTAGAAACCTGTATAGTCCAGTGGTCACCAACACGGTGCCCGCGGGCACCAGGTCGCCCGTGAGGACCGCATGAGTCGCCCTCAGGACTGTTCTAAATTAGCTCAAATAGCGGCACTTATCAGTGAGCTGCATCTATTTATTTTACAGTCAAACCTTGGTTTTCGAACGTCGTGGTTCTCGAACAAATTGGAATTCGAGAAAAAAATTCGAGATTTTTTTGCTTCGGTTGTCCAACAAAATTCGCAGGTCGAACCTCGCGAGATGAGCCGGGAAGACCCGAGAAAACCCGACCGCACGGCCCGGATGCCGGCTGACTCCATTGTTATTGTATTTTCGTTACTTTGAGGATTGTAGTAACCCCTAATCATGCCTAATCATCACCCCTAATCAAAAGCAAGTGGGAGCAGTAAAGCACAAAGACGCTCTTAAAGCAATGCGACAGTGAGCGCTCGGCGATCCGCGGTTACGCGATTGGACCAAATTAAGCTCCCTGCGCACTGAGGTCCACTTAAATTTTGGAAAGTACATCAGGACTTTAAAAATATTTTCTAAATTTTAGCGATGGCTCTGTCACAATAATGCGACCAGCGCGGTGCAGTTGCGCGGTCGGCGAAGCGCTACTGTTACGCATTCGGCGGTGCGCTGCAATTGCGCGATCGGACAAAATTAAGCTCCCTGCGCACTTAGGTCCACTTAAATTTTGGAAAGCACATCAGGGCTTTAATTTTTTTTTCTAAATTTCAGCGGCGGCTCTGTCACAATAATGCGACCAGCACGGTGCAGTTGCGCGGTCGGCGACGCACTACGGTTGCAATCAGCGGTGCGGTGCAGTTGCGCGATTGGACAAAAATATGCAAATGAAAAAATGCTTAAAAAAGGCGGGGGTTTTTTGGCTTGGAACGGATTCATTTTTTTTCCATTATTTGTAATGGGAAAATATGATTTGTAAGTCGAACGATTCACTTCTTGAGCAGCCTTCTGGAACGGATTGTGGTCAAAAACCTAGGTTTGACTGTATTTTTGCCTCATAAAGTTAAAGTCCCAATGATTGTCCCACACACATCTGGGTGTGGTGAAATTTGTCCTCTGCATTTAACCCATCCCGATGTGATTTTGATCCATTCCCTGGGGGAGAGGGGAGCAGTGAGCAGCTGCGGTGCCACGCTCGGGAATCATTTGGCGATCTAACCCCCCATTTCCCACGCCGGGGTTTGAACCCACAACCTTCTAGTCTCAGGGCGGACACTCTATCACTAGCCCACTGAGCTGGTTGCGAAAGTCACACTTGCATGTGACCTGGAAATGACAATAATAACACATCGTGAAAGCCAAATTGAGCAAATTGGCTATTTCAGAAGTGTGTGTCAAACTGGTAGCCCTTTGCCTTAATCAGTACCCAGGAAGTAGCTCTCGGTTTAAGAAAGGTTGGTGATCCCTGCTTTATACCATATAGATCTACATCTATTTGCTATTTCTACAGGATGAATGAATATTATAATTTAACAGGTGTTATCAGGAGATATATAAATTGCCAGAGCGGGCCACACATTAGTTTTCAAAGGATCTGCAGAATTACTAATCTACTTTAGTGACCTTTATTTATGGCAGTCGAACAATACAAATCGAACTACATGCAACACAATATGGAAATTCAATTTAACGATAACATACTGAGAGTGAGCATCAAACAAAGAAAACTGAATTTTGAGACCAAACAGCCAGCCATGCTTATAAGCGGAAGGGAACAGAGACACACTGAGATGATGTGTGTGTGGGGGCGGGGGGACAAACTGGGCTTGGGGAGGGGTGGTTTGGAAAGAAACTTTTATAGGGACCGCAGACCAAACAGGGCCTCTGTGTTTTTTCACTCTTATTTGTTGTTGGGCATTGTCTGCCACCATTATAAGATGGTCTGCTACTTTTGAGATCACTAACTATGGCCCAGCCCAATTTCACTTCATTATATAAACTTTTTATTAAGTATAGTGTATACTACTACATTTTTTAACTTATTGTAACAATTGGGCCAGTTTCTCCATTTTTATTTTTATGGGAGTGGTCGATCATCCAATCATGCTTACATTAATCATCTTTTGAATCCATTTGCAACACTTCGCCTTGCAGTTATCTAAGAAGCCACACACGTTGCGTCTTCAGCATAACCACAGTCAGACATACTCTCCTAAGACCAAGATTCCCTTTTAATCATCTAGCATCGCACATTATAAACTTGATAACAATAAAACCAATTCCATCAGCAGTCAGCACACCTTCATTCTTAGCAACGAAGATCTCTAAATATCAACAAGCTCACTAATTTTGAAACACAGAGACCCTTTTCAAAAGCTTTTCAACAACTAGTACGTGCACCCATGCTTCTTATCCAAGCTAAGTCACCTTTAACTTTGCAATATGTCACTGTTGTGTTACAGGTTGTATTACATTTTAACTTACTAAACTGTGATACTGTAGAGTCTACAGTATCACAGTTTAGTAAGTTAAATCGTTTTATTGTCATTAAATATTCCCCCTATTACAGTAAATATTCTCCTACCTCCTTGTGTGCAATTTTATTTCTCAAGGATGACAAAGAGGACCATGCTCTGCACCTCAATTGCTGAGGTGGCTGATCGGAGCTGTGGTCTTAAAGTGGTCACTGCCTGTCTTGACAGTAACCCCACCCACTGGTGAATAGCGTCGGTAAAGAATGCAATCAAGCTGGGAAAAAAAAAAAAAGAGTCATCACGCTTTTTTTGGTCGGTGGGATTCCAAAGGCAGCTGACAAAATCCTGTATAATATGCATACTCTACATGTGTAAAATTGTGTAAATTTCAAAGGTCTTGAGCAACCGGTAAATATTAATTTAATATTGATTAAAAAATTGCCCATTTTATTGTTTCAAATGTGTATTGGTGAGATGAGAGCATGAACCTTTAAAATGTTTAAAATAAGAACCAATCCTATGTTTATATAATACAATACTTGTATATATTGGGAAGTGCATCCTAGTTACCTTGTATTAGCAGTTGTGTTTTTATTTCTCCATTTACGTATTGTGTGTTCTGACCACCAGGGAAACATGTCTTAACAGTTTTTTAGTGCTGTTCCCCAGGTAATGTGTTACTGTGAGAACTTAATTAAGGCGACAGTAAGGAAAGCTATTACAGGTAAGGTGTTAGAAATTAACCAGTCAATCTAAGGTTGTCTAAATTGATTTTTTTTTTCAGAAGTGTCCGGTGTTCAACTCATGAAATCCCTTCTCCTCTTGCTAACCCTGAACCCCTGGGTTCAATTTTGGTGTACACGTTATATATTAGTGAGAATACAAAAGTCAATTAAGAAGGTGCTTTAGACATCCAATTAAGTCTTTGGAGAATTCTTGTACTTCACTCCTACCTCCTCCACAACTAATAATGAAATAACGCACATATCCTCTTTCTCCCTTCCCATTTTCTCGAAATAATGAAGCAACTTAAAAACACTCGAGGGTTTTAGATGAAGGCTTTAAAAGGTTGCAGAATACAATCATCTTCTAGATGTCATTGTCTACCTATGTTTTGCTTTCTTGTCACACCTCAAAGGCTAAACTACAAACTGAGTGTTGGTTCAAATAGTGGTTGTTTGAACAGGTGTCAGAGAATCCCTTTGCATTTGGCCATTCAATTAAAGATTTAACCAGCACTCAGGAGGATAAGTGCAAATATATAATGTCTATTCCATCATTAATGTTCTCAATTGTCTTGTAACATCAGGGATTACGAACTGATGTTTATTTGAACATTCATCTTTTGTGGCAACTGCTGGTTGCAAGGAGTAGCACATGAGTCAGAGAGAGAGAGTCAGCTTTATTGTCAATTCCTTCATGCCAAGACACACAAAAGACACACAAAAGACACACAAAAACCAAAATTACGTTTCCCCTATCCCACGGTGACGAGACACAGTACACGATAAACATACAAGGAAACAACGCAAAATAAAAACAAGAAGGCACAAACAATGAACAATAAGAGTGATGAATAAATAATAAATAAACAAATAACAACAGTAAATAAGAGGAGTTAAACGGAGCAAGAGCGCACAGCAGACAGTCAGAACAAAGCGCAAAAGTACAGGACGCCACGCAGAAGGGGGGAGAGAGTTCAGGACCCTAACAGCCTGGAGATCACAACTCCGCCAGTGGCGAGCAGTGCTCGCATACCACCACAGAGTCCCGGCACCCTCCGTCACAAATGTAGACGCACATCCCACCTCCTCGCGACTTTCCCCCTCGTACAATGGCCCGGTCCGCCCGATAGCACGCTAGCCGCTCCAGATGCACAGCAGAGTCCGGAATGATGACGGTCAACCAAGTCCCAGTGAACACGAGCACACAGCAGTTACGCACTGTCCGGTTTGTAGATCTCAGCAGGCGAAAGCAAACCACGTTGATGTCCAGCGACCGAACATTCGCCAAAAGAATGGAAGGCACGGCCGGGCGAGCTGGGTTGGCCGCCAGCCTGGCCCGGACGCCCCCGCTCTCGCCCCTCTTCAGCCTCCTCGCACACCGCTTCCGACGCTTCCCAACCAGGGGAGGAATAGCAGGCGAGTCTGACGACGCTTCAGGACGGAGCAGACCGAGCGCCTTTAATGTCCCCGCTTCAAAGTCCAGAACGCCACAAAACTTGCTTTCGCCGATGTCGAGCAGAACCAGCCCGCTGTACTTGTAGCACAACCCAGTACGACGAGACGAACACACAAAACTGTCGGACAAACCCACATTAAACGACAAAACAAAACACCATACCATGAAAGCATACCATAATTAGTCTGACTTTTTGTGTGTCTTCTCGGTAAGTGTAGACAATTAGAACAGGTTTCCCCCTCCCCAAGCAGTTAGGAGATCAAGAATAAAGTAATAAATAAAAAAAGCAAAAATAAAAGTGTTGTTTTGGTTTTCTGTGTGTTTTACAGAAAAAGTAGTAGGGCAAAAGGTGTGATAGTCCGGCACGCATAATTTGCTTTTATGATTTATGATTCCTATGAGAAACGTTGCTTCTACTTACAAATGTTTCGACTTACAAATTCGATTGCGGAACCAATTAAGTTAGTAAGTAGAAGTATCTTAACTATTTACCAGCAGCACACCAAGGATAATCAAACATTATCAGCCCATTATTACCAAGTATTCATTAAAAGTGACTGGCCACACCTCAAACAGACCATAAAGGTGGTAGATCTCATTTGGGAGTAGGCATTGGTACTGAAGACGGTACTTTCTAAGTGTAATGATGTCACCCAGTCACACAGACCTTCACAAACGATTAAGAATCAAGCAAGATTTGCCCGCTGCCAAGCCCAATAAATACACTTTATGAAGTAGATTGTAGCAATGGTGACCTTGCACTTCGAGCGGTTGACCACCCATTGCCGGTGCCGCACAACTGTCGACTTCCCAATCGGTGTGAGCAAGGGAGGACGACAGTCATGAGGACATCAGCTCAATAGTGGAACTATCACAAGGCAGCTTGTATTTTATAAAATAAGTGACTTTGGTGACTGTACGTGAGGGCTTCAATGGAAGCATAGTATTTAAATGTTTGTAAGACTTTAAGGGACATAAATCTATCTGTTTAATGTCAGCCAATGAGAAAAATAAAAACTCAAAATGACTATCAGTTCATCCATTGTTCCATCTACCGCTTATCCAGAGTCGGGTTGCAGGGGCAGCAGCTTCAGCAGGGAAGCCCAGACTTCCCTCTACTTAGCCACTTCATCCAGCTCATCCCGGAGGATCAGCCGAGAGACATTTTCTGTCCAGCGTTGTAAGGAGGAGGAGGTCTTCAAAATCTCACCACAGTGTTAGGTGCCCTAGGTCGTGTCCGGGGCCTCTTTCTCACGGTGGGACATGCTTGGAACGGGAGACATTCAAAACAGGTGCCTCAGCCACCTCATCTGTCTCCTCTCACCAGAAACAAATCATACTACCCATCCATCCATCAATCCATCCTCTTCCGCTTATCCGGGGTCGGGTCACGGGGGCAGCAGCTTTAGGAGGGACTCCCAGACTTCCCTCTCCCCAGCCACTTCGTCCAGCTCATCCCGGGGGATCCCAAGGTGTTCCCAGGACAGCTGATAGACCGGTTTCCTGCCGGTGGGACATGCCCAGAACACATCCCCAGGGAGGCATCCAGGAGGCATCCTGATGAGATGCCCGAGCCACCTCATCTGGCTCCTCTCAACGTGGAAGGGCAGCGGCTCTACTCCAAGTCTCTCGCGGATGACCGAGCTTCTCACCCTATCTCCAAGGGAGAGCTCGGACACCCTGCGGAGGAAACTAATTTTTGTCCGCTTGTATACGGGATCTTGTTCTTCCGTAGTTCGTGACCATAGGTGAGGGTAGGAGCGTAAATCGACCGGTAAATTGAGAGCTTTGCCTTTTGGCTCAACTCTCTCTTCACCACAATGGACCGATACAGAGTCCGCATAACAGCCGATGCTGCACCGATCCACCTGTCGATCTCACTCTCCATCACTCATTTCGGCTGCTTGTATCCGGGATCTCGTTCTTTCGGTCACGACCCATAGCTCGTGACCATAGGTGAGGGTAGGAGCGTAAATCGACTGGTAAATTGAGAGCTTTGCCTTTTGGCTCAGCTCTCTCTTGACCACAACAGACCGGTACAGAGTCCCCATTACTGCCGACGCTCCACTGATCTGCCTGTCAATCTCACGCTCCATCCTGCCCTCGCTCGTGAACAAGACCCCAAAATACTTGAACTCCTTCACTTGGGGCAGGGGGGTCATGAAAGGAGCGTCCACATCGCGGCCCCGGGAGTATTGACGAGATCAACTAGATCGACTAGATACTGCTAATCCTTTCACCACTACAAGCAAAAGTTACAAGATACAACACAGCTACAAGCTACGCCGAAAGCTACAAGCCACAAAGCTACAGAACAGAAAACAACATCATGCCTGGAGATAGACACAAAGGTCGATCTTGGAAACGAGGAACCTCCTCACGACCAGCATTGACAATCCTATCTGTGAACATCGAAGGGTTCTCCTCTGCAAAACGAACAATCTTACCCGATCTATGCAGCAAACAACACTGTGATGTGCTCTGCTCGCAAGAGACGCACAGAGGGAGAGAAAATAATCGCCCCACCATACCAGGAATGGTCCTGGCCATTGAACGACCTCACAGTCAGTACGGCAGTGCCATATTTGTAAAAACAGGTTTAGCTATAGAAGACACAGACATGTCAGATGACCGTGATATCGAAGTCCTATCTGTAGAGCTAAGCGGTGCTGTAGTAACATCTGTCTATAAACCACCACCTGGAGACTTCATATTTTCCCAGCTAATCCCCAAAGTACACAACAAACCACAGATCATTATTTCATCATCATCGGCGGTCACTCGGGACGAGTATGACGGTCTTCTTCTCAGGGTCGTCTACTTGTGGGTCCGCAGGTGGGCGTAGAGGCCGATCCACATATTTTTGTGCAGTGTGGGCAGGGGAAAGTGGTGGTGGGTTGTGGTCGTGCTGGAGCCTGTTTCTGTCTTTCCTTTCGGAGTTGTCGTTTGGTTTCTGCGACACGGCGGAGTTCCTTTTCATGATGTGCTGCACCTTCTTGCACCGCTGCCCTCCAGCAGTTCCTGTTCAAGGCGATGCGCTCCCAGTCCCGAGATGTTATTTGGAATTTCTTGAGATTGGTCTTGAGGTTGTCCTTAAAACGTTTCTTTTGCCCGCCCGGGGCTCGCGGACCTCTCTCCAGCTGGGAGTATAACATCTGTTTGGGGAGGCGGGTGTCAGCCATGCGGATGAGATGTCCTGTCCATCGGAGTTGGTGCTGCATTATTAAGGTGGTGATGCTCGGTATCCTGGCTTCCTCCAGAACGCTGATGTTTGTGCGTCTGTCCTCCCAATTGATCCGGAGTATTTTCCTCAAGGTTCTCTGGTGGTGTTGTTCAAGAGCTCTTAGGTGCCTGCTGTAGGTTGTCCATGACTCTGCCCCATAAAGTAAGGTGGGGAGAACCACAGCTTTGTAAACCAGGATCTTGGTGTCAACCCGGAGGTCTCTGTCTTCAAAGACTCTTTTCCGGAGTCTGGCATACGCTCCACTGGCACAGCTCAGGCGATGGTTGACCTCAGAGTCAATGTCCGCTTTGGAGGAGAGAAAGCAGCTGAGGTAGGGGAAATGGTGAACATATTCAAGTGCAGTGTTGTCCGCATTTATGATGGGCGGAGTAGATGGCTGGTTGGGTGGGGGTTGATGTAGCACCTGGGTCTTCTTGATGTTCACGGTCAGACCCAGGGCTCTGTATGCCTTAGCGAAGGAGTTCAGGATGCCCTGGAGGTCTTCTGCAGAGTGTGCTGCAATGGCATTATCGTCTGCATACTGGAGCTCCACGACCGTGGTGGTTCTGATCTTGGTTTTGGCTTTGAACCTGTTAAGGTTGAAGAGCCTGCCATCAGTCCTGTACCATATTGGGATTCCGTGTGGTAGTTCTTTGTTGATGAGGTGGAGTATGGCGGCAATGAAGACAGAGAACAGGGTGGGTGCAATAATGCATCCCTGTTTGACCCCTGTCTCTACAGTGAAAGGCTCAGTCAAGGAGCTGTTGTTGAGCACTGTGGCTGTCATTCCGTCATGTAATAAACACAGTATTCTGACGTATTTGTCCGGGCAACCATACCTCAGAAGGATGCTCCATAGGGCCTGGCGATCCACCGTGTCAAAGGCTTTTGTAAGGTCTATGAAAGCCATGAACAAAGGCTGTTTATGCTCACGGCATTTCTCCTGGAGTTGGCGTGCTGTAAAAATCATGTCTGCAGTGCCTCTAGATGGGCAAAAACCGCACTGCGATTCTGGGAGAATTTCCTCAGACAGTGGCAGTAGGCGATTGGCAAGAACACGAGCAAGTACTTTGCCAACTGTTGAAAGGAGCGAGATGCCCCTATAGTTTCCGCAATCCGCTTTGTCCCCTTTCTTGAAAATGGTCACTATCAGAGCATCCCTGTGCTCCGAGGGGAGTACTTCTTTTTCCCAGACCTTCAGAAAGAGGGAATGGAGGTGGCGCTGGAGCTCTAGTCCACCTTCCTTTAGGACCTCAGCTGGGATCCCATCTGGCCCAGAGGCCTTGTTGTTCTTCAGGCTCCTGATGGCTTCTTGGACCTCTACTAAAGTGGGAGGTTCACCCATGTCTTCCCTGATGGGACTCTGAGGGATGTGACTGAGGAAATCTGATTGAGTTGTGCTGTCACGGTTGAGGAGTTCCTGAAAGTGCTCTCTCCACCGGTTGTTTATGGACTCATTGTCCTTCAACAGCTCCTGCCCGTCTTTAGAGCGTAGGGGTTTTGGGCCGCGATGGCTTGGGCCGTAGACAGCCTTAGTAGCGCTGAAAAAGCCTCTGGTGTCACCAGAGTCTGCCAAACTCTGGATTTCCAGTGCCCTTTCTGTCCACCAGGAGTTTTTAATCTGTCTCACCCGGCTCTGGACGTCAGCCTTGGCTTTGGAGTGGGCCTGTCTCTTTGCTGTGCAGGTGATGTCATTTTGCCAGACACGAAAAGTTTCCCTTTTCTTGGAGATGAGCTGTTCTATCTCTGTGTCGTTCTCATCAAACCAGTCCTGATGCTTTCTGGCCTTGTACCCGAGAGTCTGATGGACATCGTGGATTGTATCAGGCGGTGATCTGTCCAGCAGGCTTCTGAATCCATCATGGCTTTTGTGATGCTCACGTCGCGCTGATCCCTGGCTCTGACAATGACATAGTCAATAAGATGCCATTGTTTAGAGCGAGGCTGTCTCATGAACCCTTGAGTTTGTTCTTCTGGCGAAAGATGGTATTCGTGATGGTAAGGTCGTATTGAGCACATTTGCTAAGAAGCAAAACCCCGTTGGAGTTGATGTTTCCAATGCCTTCCTTTCCATTGGTGCCCTTCCAGAGGTGGTGGTCCCGGCCCACTCTGGCATTGAAATCTCCCAATATAATAATCTTGTCCTCTTTGGGGATTTTTGACAATACATCATCCAGACAAGCATAGAAGGCCTCTTTTTTGTCCTCATCGGAAACAAGGGTAGGTGCATAAGCACTAAGAACTGTTGCCGTCTGGTTGTTGACCAGCACCAGACGGAGGGTCATCAGGCGCTCACTGATTCCCACAGGGAGTTCAGAGAGCTGACTGATCAGTTGGTTCTTGATGGCAAAACCAACCCCATGGATCCTAGGCTCATCTGTGGCCTTTCCTTTCCAAAAGAAAGTGTATTCACCCTTTTCCTCCTTCAGATGACCTTCATCTGCCCGCCGGGTTTCTGAAAGAGCAGCTATGTCAATCCGGCATCTTCTCAGTTCCCTGGCAATGATGGCGGATCTCCTCTCCGGCCTATCACTGGTTACACTGTCCATTAGTGTGCGCACATTCCATGCTCCAAAATTCATGTTTCTCTGTTTTCGACCGCATATTGGTGATCCCTCTGAACGCTGTAATCCAGTCGGGAGGTTTGAGGCAGGCTATATTTAGGGCACCTTTTCTAGCCCCTTCCCCCTCAGGGGTGAGCAGAGTGGATCCTAAAAAGGGCTGCTCAGTCGTGGATGCAGCTACCAAAGAGCTCTATCTGCCTCGGTCCAAGAGCCCAACGATCATCTAACATCCACCGCCTGATGTGCCAGCTTGTGACTAGGGGCTTCCAGACTTCACAATCCTGCCCCCGTTGCCACTTACTGGTCGCCACAGGACTTTAATCCGGGATGTAAGGTGGATTCCCTGAAAAAGACGCCTGTGCGTGACTTTGTTTAAAGTGGGGAGACTGGTGCACAGACAGTCACCACACTGTCCTTGACAGATCGGGGTCAGAGTCCAGTGGCGAGGAGACCAAGACGACTGGTGACCCTTTTCTGCTGCAGCCTTCATCCGCCTTCCCAGCCGTTGTGACGCCACCCCTCAGGTCAGCCATCATCCTCCGCCTGGTCCACCGTTGAGGTCTTCACTATTTACCCATAGCTGGAGCTGTTTACCCACAGCCGGGACAGTGGTTGATGGGCAGTAGGGCGTGTCCACACACCGGTGGGCCTACATGCCACATCTCTGGGGCCCACTGCTGCTCCGAGACCCTGCACAACTTAGCCTGGGACCGCAAGGTGCCAGTTACTGTGTGTGGCCACGAGGAGGCGTGTGCAAGTCTTGGCAATGGAGAGGCTGTGTACCGAGGAGGCTTACACACTTGGCTCCTCTTTTCACCCCCGGAAACAGAGGGCTAGCCGGTGGCGGTAGCTGAAAGCAGAAAAGTGGCAAGCAGAGGCAGCATGCAGCATGCACAAACTACAGGCACTACTACTCCAACACTACTGCACTGACGCATCACACGCCCTGTGTGCTGATGGAACACACACACACACACAGATCATTATTGGTGACTTCAACAGCCACAGTATCTAGTGGGGCTACTCTGAAATGAACAAGGATGGAGAAGCAGTTGAGGAATGGATAGATGCCAACCAATTAAGTCTTATCTATGACCCCAAGCTACCACACTCGTTCTTTAGTGCTCACTGGAAACGGGGCTATAATCCAGATCCAGATGGTCACAAATAACATCGCTGGACTGTGGAAAAAGACAGTGCTGGACCCTAATCCATCAAGCCAACACCGTCCCGTTGGGATCCAAATAAATGCGGCTGTAGTCCCAACCATTGTGCCCTTCAAAAGGTGCTTCAACTACAAGAAAGCAGACTGGGAAGGATTCACCAACGAGCTGGAAGAGAAGATCAAGAATGTAATACCAGTTACCACAAACTATGACCATTTTGCTAACCTGGTGCTGAAAACTGCTCGGAAACATATCCTCCGTGGCTGTAGAGTTGAATATATACCTGGTCTCTCAAAGGACTGTGCAGGACTCTATGACAATTATATCAGCATGTTTGAATCAGATCCCCTCTCAGAGGAGACAACTGCCCGAGGTGAGAAGGTGATGAAAAGCATTGCCCAAGAGCGAAGCAAGACCTGGAACGCTCTTATTGAGTCCACAGACATGTCAAAAAACAGCAAAAAAGGATGGACACCTACTCGGAAGCTACGGGGTGACCCTAAAGCAGCTCCTCAGTGCCCAAAAGTCACTGCCAACCAAGATGCCAACCAATTGCTTGAAAATGGAAAGAGTGGAAAGAGCGCGAAAAAGATCAAGCTGAACCGCAAGAAATACATCGAGGACCCTGCATTTGCAAGACAGCTCACCATGGAAGAGCTGGAAGGGGGAATCGCTACCCTCAAACCAGGAAAAGCCATTGGACTGGATAACATCGCAACCGAACAGATCAAGCACTTCGGTTACAAGGCCAAGATATGGCTCCTACAGCTCTACAATGAGTGCCTGACAACACACAAGCTCCCCAACATCTGGAAGAAGGCCCACATTATAGCACTGCTGAAACCAGGGAAAGACCCATCCTCTCCCAAGAACTTTAGACCAATCTCACTTCTGAGTCATATCTACAAGCTCTTCGAACGTCTTATCCTCAACAGAATCGCCTCCTTTGTTGACGAACACCTCATCCCTGAACAAACAGGTTTCCGCCCGACCAAGTCAACAACTAGCCAAGTACTCAACCTCACCCAGTACATTGAAGATGGATATGAGGAAGGGATGGTAACTTATGAGGTGTTTGTCGACCTCTCAGCTGCCTACGATACAGTCAACCACAGACGTCTCCTGAGCAAGATCCTGGAGACCACAAGAGACATCCGTCTGACAGAGCTGATTGAAAGCATACTTGAAAACAGGCGCTTTTCTTGTTGAACTTGGAGGAAAGAAAAGCAGGTGACGAAGACTCAAGAATGGCCTCCCACAGGGAAGTGTGCTTGCACCATTTCTCTTCAACATCTACACCAACGACCAACCAAAAAGTGCAGACACATCGCTTCATCTATGCAGACGATCTTGGCATAGGTGTACAGGCCACTGATTTCAAAATTGTGGAAGACAGACTCTCCAATGCTCTGACAGAGCTAACACCCTACTATGAAGAAAACCACCTACGTGCAAACCCATCTAAGATACAGGTGTGTGCCTTCCACCTGCTAAATTTGCTGCCAATCACCCAGTTGAAACTGAAAAGAAAGGTGCAATTGCAGTGCTGGTGGAGAAATTGTAGGACTGAAAAAACGGTTTCAAGAAGTGGATTGCATCTCAAAACTCTACTACTGCTGTAAGTTTTGTTGCAGCCCGGGAGATAATAAAGTTCGGAAAACCATTCGCCAATGGTGAGTACATGAAGGATTCATTCATTAAACTACCAGAGTGCCTATTTTCGGACTTCAAAAACAAAACCGAGATCATTCAGAAAATTAAAGACATGCCTCTCGCCGCAAAAACAGTGAAGGAAAGGTTAATTAAAACGGCAAACAATATCAGCAAATCAAGGGCATCAATTCAGCTCCAGTTTTCTCAATGGCCTGTGACGAGTCATGTGACGTGACCAATGTCGAACAGACAGCTCTGCTATGCAGCGATTCAGGTACATGAACTCTAATGGGCCGCAACAAAACATTAATATTGTAATGGAAGTTTGGCTAAACTTGAAGTAGCCTATTGTACATGAACCAGCTCAGTGGACTAGTGGTAGAGTGTCCGCCCTGAGACTGGAAGGTTGTGGGTTCAAACCCTGGCCGGGTCATACCAAAGACTAAAAATGGGACCCACTGCCTCCCTGCTTGGCACTCAGCATTAAGGGTTTCAATTGGGGGGTTAGATCACCAATTAATTCCCGAGCGCGGCACCGCTGCTGCTCACTGCTCCCCTCTCCCCCAGGGGATGGATCAAAATCACACGGGGATGGCTTAAATGCAGAGGACAAATTTCACCACACCTAGATGTGTGTGTGACGATCATTGCGACTTTAACTTTTTTAACTTTAACATGAGTAGTCACGTGGTGCGTAATTCTCTCCAGGATGCGCTGCAGGGAAAATAAAAATTTAATCGTGAATGTTCATTTTGTATTTTTAACTTCCTTAATTATTTTGATAGTAGGCCTCAATACAGCTTATGTATTGACAGTCTATGTTGCCTTATAAAAGGCTTTTAGATTTTTGCGGCTCCAGACAGGTATCGGTTGTTTTTTTTTGGGCCAATATGGCTCTTTGAACATTTTGGGTTGCCGACCCCTGGCCAAGGTCTTTGGTCGCCGCCCAGCTTGCTTTTCACCCGACCCCTTTGGCCCCTCCCACAGGTGGTGAGCCCATGGGAAGGCCCACCAACCAGACGCTCGCCTTTGAGCCCCACCTCCAGGCCTGGCTCCAGAGCGAGGGAAAATGAAGTCCATTTATTTTACTCATCATAAGGGGTTCTTGTGAGCCGTGCTTTGTCTGGCCCCTCACCGAGGACCCTTTTACCATGGGTGGCCCTGCCAGGGGTATGATGCCTCAGACAACATGGCTCCTAGGATCACTAGGACACGCAAACCTCTCCACCACGACAAGGTGACGACTCACGGTGACAAATCAGACTAACCGCTGTCAATGCGGACTGTGGCATTGGTAATACAGGCACCAAACCGCCCTGATCAGTAGGTTTGGTGCCCCGTACTTCTGAAGCCCCTTCACCACCCCACAAAACTCCGCGAAGGACACAGCCTTCTCCAAGCACATGTAGGTTGGGCAAACCCGCATGCTCCCTTGAGACCCTGTTGAGGTTGTAGAGCTGGTTGACTGTCACCATGGGCAACTCCAGGGTGGAAGAGAGTCCAACCCCTCTTGATAGGCGAGTCTGACTGTCTTTGCTGAACTTATCTCCCTCACACACCAACTTAGGCTCCTTCCCTCCCAGAGATGTGACATTCCTTATCCCTCGTTCCAAGGATCATGCAAACCACTCCAGGTTTCATCTGTTGTGGTGTAGCCACCTGTAAGGTTTTTGTTTTGAGTGTCCTTCTGAATGTTTTGAGGGGTTTTGTGGGGCAGACAATAGGACCACGCCTCTAACGGGGGCGCTGGAGCCTATCCCAGCAGTCATCGGGCAGCAGGCGGGAGACACCCTGAACTGGTGTCCAGCCAGTCGCAGGGCACACAGAGACAAACAATCATTCGCACTTGCACTCACACCTAGGGACAATTTGGAGTGCTCAATCGGCCTACCGAGCATGTTTTGGGGATGTGGGAGGAAACCGGAGCGCCCGGAGAAAACCAACGCGGGGCCGAGGAAAACATGCAAACTCCACACAGGGAGGACCGGAGGTGGACCCGCACCCTTCTAACTGTGAGGCGGTCGTGCTAACCAGGGCGCCACTGAGCCTATTAATCTGAACTTGATTGTTATAAAATGTAAAATCGTATACCTTTATTTTCTCCCTCCTCTGACTCATTTGGTTTAAATCACTGTATTTTTTCAGTAAAATTTTATATAGTGTAAAAAACGTTATTTATTTATTTATTTATTTATTCATCTTAAAGCAGACTTGCTGTTCTTTAGTTGCGAGTCTAATTTTATTCAGCAATTTCAGGATATAGTAGCTCCAAATATTTATTACATTGCTTTCTGGCTCTAATGCTAAAACCTGCGTCAAGTCTCAGTGTGCACCAATACTGGATTAACACAATAAAGGTGTACAACTTTGAGCAAAAGTGTCAATGTTGCAATAATGATATTGAAAATATTTGTGAGGACTGGAGGATGTGTCTGACTTCATAACACTAAGTCGGGTTGTTGTGATGCGTCTAGTGTGTTGGTGGAGTGCCCAGTGCATGTCACTTCTCACTGTCAACCCTCACCGCTGGCTAGCAGTATGCGAACGGGAGAGCCGAGTGCGTAAGTCTCTCCCTGCCAGTACACAGCCTCTCTAACAGCAAGCCCTATGTAGTGCCTCCACGCGGCGACACATGGTAACTGGGTACAACACGGACCCAGGCTAAACTACAAGGGACTCGGAGGAGGTTTGGCCCCTAGACGTGCGGCATGCAGGCCCATCGGTGTGTGGACACGCCCTGGTGCCCACGAACCAGCCCCCAACTATGGGTTAAATAGTACCACTGCCCAGTGGGCTCCTCGGGAGAGGAATGGGCTAAGGGAGTCAACCCCTACAGAAAATCAATTTCCCCATGGGTTGGTGTCAGGAAGGGCATCCGGCTGTAAAAAGTTTTTTGCTCCAAAAATTCTCAGTATGGCTAGACAAACACAGGAGAGGCGGGGTACAGCCTTAAGTACTCCGTGGGCATTTTCATCAGCCTACGACAAAAAGAATGATGGAAAAGGAGGCCAAACCGCAGGTAGATTATATGACGGCCCTCAGCCCGATGGACTGCGGGGAGGCCTGAACCGGAAGAGAGAGGGGCAGGAGGCACGTGTTAGGGTGGCTACATGGAACATCGGCAGCATGTCACACCGATCGGGGGAGGTGGCTGAGGCTCTACACAGGAGAAGGGTGGATGTCTGCTGTGTCCAGGAGTCAAGATGGAAGGGTGGTAGTGCAAGGATGCTGGGTGCAATTGGCAGAAGGTACAAGTTCTTCTGGCAAGGCTGCAACGAAGGGACTGGTGGTGTTGGTGTACTTATTGCTGAAAAGTGGATAGATCAAGTGCTAACTGTTAGCAGGGTAAATGAGCGGATCATTGTTGTGAAGTTGATCGTTGGGAAGCGTCTGACAAACATAATTTCAATCTATGCCCCTCAAGTTGGCAGAAGTCAGGACGAGAAGGATGCGTTCTGGGACAAGGCCATCATGGTGCTGTCAGGGATCCCCCAGAATGAGGTTATAATTCTGGGAGGTGATCTGAATGGACACGTGGGGAGGGAGTCAGATGGCTTTGAGGGGGTACATGGGGGACAGGGGTACGGCATGCGGAACGCAGAGGGAGAGAGGATCCTGGAGTTCGGCGACGCACTGGAGCTGGTGCTGTGCAATACGTTTTTCAAGAAGGACGAAGCCAAATTAGTAACATACAGTTCAGGTGGCTGTAAGAGCACAATAGATTACATCATGGTCAGAAAGGAGGACCGCGTCCTGGTTAGGGATGTCAAGGCAATCCCCGGAGAAGAGTGTGTATCTCAGCATCGCCTAGTCATCGGAGACCTAACTCTGTGGATCAAGTATGTGGGGGCTAAGAAGTATCCTCCCAAGTTGAAGGTGTGGAAGCTACATAGCGGAGGGAATAAAAACGAGTTTAGGGAGAAGATTGAGCATATAGCAGAAGAAGTGGAGGAGGTGATGGAGTCGGGTGGTGTGGATGGCAAGTGGCAGGCAATAAAGAAGGCTCTGCTTGAAGCCACAGAGGAGGTGTGCGGATGGTCCAAGGGTAAAGCAAGACAAAGAGAGACATGGTGGTGGAATGACAGCGTCGAAAGAGCGGTGAATGAGAAGAGGAGGTGCCATAAAGTATGGAAGAAATCTAAAAGGGAGGCAGACCGAGTGCAGTATGTAGAGGCAAGGAGGGCGTCACGGACAGCAGTGTGGGAGGCCCAAGAGACCAAGAGGAAAGAATTTGCAAGTGAATTGGAGAGTGAGAGAGGACAAAAGAGCTTCTTCAAGATAGCGAAGCAAATGGTTAAGGAGAGGCGTGATGTGACCGGTGCAAACTGTGTGAAGGACGAGGATGGCAACATCGTGACAGACAACAGAGAAGTGAAGGAAGTATGGCGGAGGTACATGGAGAAGCTGCTGAATGTGGAGAATGACTGGGATGGTGAGACAGGATGCGACGAAGTGGAGGGTGAATGTGACCCGATCACACGGACAGAAGTGGGAAAAGCCATGAAGGCCATGAAGGATGGAAAGGCAGCTGGACCATCTGGAGTGGTGGCAGAGATGCTAAAGGCAGCGGGAGACGTCGCTGTGCAGTGGATGACCGACCTGTGTAACAGTGTCATCGCTGAGGGGCACGTTCCGGAGGAATGGACAAGAAGCGTCCTGGTGCCTCTATTCAAAGGGAAGGGGGACCCACTCGCATGCGGGTCATACAGGGCTATAAAGCTGCTGGAGCATGGAATGAAGTTATTAGAGAGGGTGTTGGAAAGGAGGGTGAGGACACGGGTAAAGGTGGACGAGATGCAGTATGGCTTCATGCCTGGTAAAGGTACAACAGATGCAATTTTTGTCATCCGACAGATTCAAGAGAAACATCAGGAGAAGAGGAAGAGGTTGTACTTTGCTTTTGTCGACCTGGAAAAAGCGTTCGACAGGGTGCCAAGGGAGGTGGTGAGGTGGGCCCTAAGGAAGTCGGGTGTGGAAGAGGGACTGGTAAAGGCTGTGATGGCTCTCTATTGCAGAGCCTGCACAACTGTTAGAACAAGAGTTGGCGACAGTAATGGGTTTGAAGTAAGGGTAGGGGTGCACCAGGGATCAGTGCTCAGCCCATTACTGTTTGCTATCGTGATGGATGTGGTATCGAGGGAAGTGAGGGGTGGACTACCATGGGAGCTGCTCTACGCGGATGACCTGGTATTGATGGCTCACAGCCGAGAAGACCTAGCTAGCAAGCTAGCGGCCTGGAAGACATGCCTGGAAGTGAAAGGAATGAAGGTGAATGCGGCAAAATCAAAGGTCATGGTCGGTGGTGCTGGCCTGGGAGTGATATCGCAGTCAGGAGCATGGCCATGTGGAGTTTGCGGGAAGGGAGTGCAAGCTAACTCTATCCGGTGCAAGGGTTGCCAGAGATGGGTACATCGAAGATGCAGTGGAGTAAAAGGCAGCCTACTAGCTGCAAGTGAGACCTTCCATTGCAAGCGGTGTAGGGGAGAAGTCGCCCAAGCAAACCCAGCTGAGCGAGAGGGGCTCGTGGTAGATGGGGAGATGTACGAGGTGGTGGACAGCTTCTGCTATCTTGGAGACATGATTAACGCTGATGGGGGGGTGGACCTAGCAGTGACCACAAGGGTGAGAAGCGGGTGGAAGAAATTCAGGGAACTCATGCCCTTTTTAACATCTAAGGCCCCATCCCTGAAGATGAGAGGCCAAGTGTACTCAGCCTGTGTTAGAGGTAGTATGACGTACGGAAGTGAGGCATGGGCCCTGAAAAAAGAACACGAAGACAGACTAAACAGAGCAGAAATGAGAATGATCAGATGGATGTGTGGTGTTTCAATGAGGGAAGAAAAGAGCAGTGCAGAGCTGAGACAGAAGATGGGAGTGGAGGCCATAGTGGATGTGGTGAGGAGAGGCAGACTGCGATGGTACGGACATGTAGTGAGGAAGGACGAGAACGACTGGGTGAAGAAAGTTATGTCGTATAACGTAGAGGGAACAAGACCCAGTGGCCGACCTAAAAAGACCTGGCAGGTGACCGTGGCAGCCGACATGGAGGCACTCGGCATCAACCACGAGATGGCCATGGACCGTTCCCGGTGGAAGAAGGCCATATCGAGAACCCAGTCCAACCCAGCGGCGCCTGGAAAGCGGACTTTAAACCGATGATGATGATGATGATGGGCACCAGTCGTTACCGTTTTTTTCCGTGTATAGTGCGCCCCCATGTATAATACGCACCCTAAAAATGGCATGCTGATGCTGGAAAAAAGCCTGTACCCATGTATAATACGCACCCAATTTTTATGAATTTTTATAATTGTTATAAATCAGGATATTGTTCTATATTTTTTATTTTAAAAAAATATATACCGTTTTTTTCCGTGTATAGTGCGCAAAATTTAACTAATTTATTGTCCTAAAATCTGGGGTGCGCATTATACATGGGTACAAAAAAAAGTTTTTTTTTTTTTTTTTTAAGTCCCAATGATCGTCACACACGCAGGGAGGCAATGGGTCCCATTTTTATAGTCTTTGGTATGGTCTTAACTAGGCTGGATGTAATTTTTTTTGTTGGCGTTGATTTCTCCGACTGCCCGTAAACGCACCACCGCGCTCCGTGCGCGCACGGGACAGCAAACGAGCAGGTGATCGAGCAAGCGTCTGATACGAGAGCATTGCGGTCGCATGGAGCGTGTTTGAAGTGAACAGCAGAGAAGAAAGGAACTACCGGCATCATTAGCGACTTTGTTTCTAGGTGACATGGCGGACGAAGAGTTTGAAGGATTTAAGGATTTGGAGTGACACAGAAGGTTTATGGCTTTTACGCACGCCCGGTCTTATTTTATGGAGCTCTCTTTCACCTCCGTGGATGGAAGTCTGGGGCAGGCGCTCGGCCGGGTGGCTGTCCAGGGACGGTGGATGGGGCTCGGTCATGGCTTTTACGCACGCCCTGTCCTATTCTATGGAGCTCTATTCCACTTCCGTGGGTGGAAGTCCACGCCGCCACACACCTGGAAGTTTGTTTTGTTAAATAAAGAGCCGTTTACCGAACGATGGTTTGATAATATTATTGCTTATATAATAGTTATTTGATATCTAATTTATATATTGTTATATGGGCTTGTGGAATATTCTAAAGTCCAAGCGCCGTCAGCTGCGCGCACCCATTGTTGAAAAAGGACGATCGATGGATTTAATGAATTGGAGTGACACAGATGGTTTTATTAACGTGCTATTTATGTAACAGTTTTTTGAATAACTCTGAATTTTTCGTCAGGGCCGTTCTCAGCTCTTCGTTTGTGTTCACGTTAGCATACCTATTGTTTAGCCTGTTGTTGCTCGTTCATGACTGTTCATGGTGTTGGATTTTATCGAAAAAATTGCCCCCCAAAATGCGATTTATACTCTGGAGCGACTTATATATATTTTTTTTTTCACTTTTTTGGGCATTTTATGGCTGATGCGACTTGTGCTCCGAGCGACTTATAGTCCGAAAATTACGGTAATTATGTTGTAAATCAACTCACTATACAAATTAACACAATTACTTGTGAGTGTCAAGTTAATGCGTACACTTAAAGATTTTGGCCTATTGAGCTACCTGAAGGCTGCGGTGGCTCAAGACTTCCTTGTTGCGCTGCATTGCCAAGCTCCACCCTGAGTCTCTCATGTTTAGATTTGCAACACTTACCTCAAGTGTGCATGCTCTGGCTGTCAATCCAGAGTTTTTGATAATGCTGAGCCAAGAATGTGTATGTAATCATAATTAAACACTAGAAAGTGTAATCTCTGGAGAAATTGCGTGGGAAGGCGAAGAGGTTGAATAAATATTTGGGGACAGCTATGTTTAAATTTGGAACGGGTTGAATTACCCTTTCTTTCCATGTATAATGCGCCCCCATGTATAATACGCACCCTAAAAATGGCATGTCGATGCTGGAAAAAAGCCTGTACCCATGTATAATACGCACCCAAATTTTGACTTGTGGTGAATTCTCTTCGATGGTCAGCTGGTCTTCCAAACAAGATGGTGAAAAAGTGGCTGGCTTGGGGAAGGAAAACTTCAGTCACACATGGCTGATTGGGGAAAGATTTTATTCAACCGATGTCAGAGAGAAGTGTCTCGCGCCCTAGCTAAGATGTCGAGTCCCCTTGTCTACCCTCGTCCTAAACCTTATACTCTTGCGCTTCCCTCCACGCGGGAGCGCGCACATGGGGCTGTTGGCTGACCTATGACCGCGCTGCCTGCCTCCCTACCTCTGCATGGTGGTATCTTAGCAGTTGTTAATGGAAGCCAGATGTGTCTGGCGCCAACGAGTCTACCTTCCTGGACCAAGCCCCAAACAACCCCACACGAACCTGACCCGAACATGACCCGGTCACACTTAGGCTTACTAGTGAGATAAACATTGCATGATACCAGAATAAAAATTCACCACAGACTCCTACTTAAGTCCGTAAACGTAAAATTATTTCAGAAAAAAGATCATCTTTGGGAACAACCGGATGTTATTCTGCCGGTCTGTATCACTGCGCATGCGCTAGCAAACTCAATGGCGAAGAAATATTTCGGGTTTGTGTAGGGTACATTGTGGCAGCAAACGAGCAGGTGATCGAGCAAGCGTCTGATTATTTTTTTTTGTACCCATGTATAATGCGCACCCTAGATTTTAAGACAATAAATTAGTTACATTTTGCGCATTATACATGGAAAAAAACGGTACTGATTGAAACTGCTAATTAAACTGTGAATTGAAACTAATAGGAAGAAAACAACTCTCGCTCTTTATATAGCTGACGTGTCTTGCGCATCCGTTCTGCGCATCTGTAATGGCGGCCTCCGTATGACGTCCGGTCCGCGATGGAGATTAAAAAACAAACAATATATGACAATAACACACCATCAAGGATTGCACCATCGCATCAAACGATGTGTCGTCAATTATGAATTTTACTGACTAAGTGTGTTGGGCAGGATGGCTGAATGCGATGCGCGATTGACAATAAACAAGAAGAAAGGTGATTTCAAGTTTTATTTCGTGGGAGATTTGTCATGTCTCGTCCCCAGTTTTGCTATGTGTCTAGGTTGCCATAGTTTCTGTTCGCGTCGCCCCTCTCTTCCTGTGTCACCTCAATCGATGTAACGTGTTTTGTATTTAAGTCCTGTCTGCCCCTCGCTCACCGTCGGATCATTGCATGTGTTACTGTCATGATGTGGTTTCTATTCCTGTCTTTGGTAATGTCACCATGTCTTTTTGTTCCACGACTTTGTCGGTCAGTCCTGTTGTTGGTTTTGTTGTACCATGACTTTATTTAAAAAAAAAAAAAAAAAAAGATTAAACTTTTTTTGTACCCATGTATAATGCGCACCCCAGATTTTAGGACAATAAATTAGTTACCGTTTTTTTCCGTATATAGTGCGCCCCCATGTATAGTACGCACCCTAAAAATGGCATGCTGATGCTGGAAAAAAGCTTGTACCCATGTATAATACGCACCCAATTTTTATGAATTTTTTTTAATTTTTTTTTATTTTATTTATTTATTTATTTATTTATTTTTTTAAGTCCCAAAGATCGTCACACACGCAGGGAGGCAATGGGTCCCATTTTTATAGTCTTTGGTATGGTCTTAACTAGGCTGGATGTCATTTTTTTTGTTGGCGTTGATTTCTCCGACTGCCCCTAAACGCACCACCGCGCTCCGTGCGCACACGGGAAAGAGGCGGCTCTGTATGGGAGAGACGTTGAAGAGGAATAAAAACACCCTTGGAAACCAAAACTTGCCCCTCGTCGTGACTCGGAGCCGCAACAAATGTTTCGGATTTGTGTAGGGTACATTGTGACAGACAGCAAACTAGCAGGTGATCGAGCGAGCGTCTGATACAAGAGCATTGCGGTCGTATGGAGCGTGTTTGAAATGAACAGCAGAGACGAAAGGAACAAGGCAAAGTGTTGTGAAATAAAATATTACCTGTAATACGCATTTTGTTATTTGCTGATTGAAACTGCTAATTAAACTGTGAATTGAAACTAATAGGTGGAGAACTGAACTCTCGCTCTTTATATAGCTGACGTGTCTTGCGCAACCGTTCTGCGCATCTGTAATGGCGGCCTCCGTATGACGTCCGGTCCGCGATGGAGATTAAAAAACAAACAATATTTGACAATAACACACCATCGAGGATTGCACGCACCATCGCATCAAACGATGTGTCGTCAATTATGAATTTTACTAAGTGTGTTGGGCAGGATGGCTGAATGCGATGCGCGATTGACAACAAACAAGAAGAAAGGTGAGTTTTATTTCGGGGGAGATTTGTCATGTCTCGTCCCAAGTTTTGCTATGTGTCTAGGTTGCCATAGTTTCTGTTCGCGTCACCCCGCTCTTCCTGTGTCACCTCAATCGATGTAACGTGTTTTATATTTAAGTCCTGTCTGCCCCTCGCTCACCGTTGGATCATTGCATGTGTTACTGTCATTCTGTTCCTGTCTTTGGTAATGTCACCCTGTCTTTTTGTTCCACGACTTTGTCGGTCAGTCCTGTTGTTGGTTTTGTTGTACCATGACTTTCTTTAAAAAAATAAAAAAAAAATTAAAAAAAAAAAAAATTAAAAAATGTTTTTGTACCCATGTATAATACGCACCCCAGATTTTAGGACGATAAATTAGTTAAATATTGCGCACTATACACGGAAAAAAACGGTAAATTTTGCGCACTATACACGGAAAAAAACGGTAGTTGAAAAATGTAGAAATTAGAAGGGAAAAACGAAATTTTGGAGAATTTGGCGTGAATTTCCAAAATGAATATTTTGAATTTTTGGTGAGTAGGAAGTTGTGGAATAGGTAGGCAAAAGATGAACATTTGAAAGTTTGGACGGGTTGAATCGGTCAAAAAATTTAGAAATTAGAAGGGAAAAACAAAATTTTGGAAAAATTGGCATGAATTTCAAAATTGAAAATGTGGAATTTTTGGTAAATGGGAAATTGTGGAATAGGTAGGCAAAGGATGAACAGTTTAAAGTTGAAATGGGTTGAATCGGTTGAAAAATGTAGAAGTTAGAGCAAATGTTGAATGCCCCATAAAGAATGAATGGGAATTTAAAAAAATAAATAAATAAATTTAGAATGAAATGAAAACTACAGGTTTAAAAGATTAACTTTGGAATTCTAAAGTTGAAACAGGTTGAATCGGACAAAAATTTTAAAAGTTAGAGCAAATGTTAAATTCCGCATAGAGAATGAATGGGAATTTTTAAAAAAAAATTGCGCCAACTTTCTTTAAATTTGCAATGAAACGAAAACTACGGGTTTAAGAGGTTCACTTTCAAATTCTAAAGTTGAAACGGGTTGAATCGGAGAAAAACAGCCATGTTCAAAGTCCGGCCAGCGGGCCAAATCCGGCCACTGATCAGATTTCATGTGGCCTGCAGCTTCGGTCTTATAATGTATTATTTATGGACCGCCTGCACTGTCAAACTGAATATATATATAAAAAAAAAAAACTTGAACCTGTAATTCCTCATATTACCAAAGAGTGGCAGCACCACCCTTCGCCGCTCATTTCTGCCATGGCGACAGTTGACATTGAGGAACGTCGCTTTCAAGAGAAATGGGAATTACAATATTTCTTCGCTAAAAATCAAGGCAATTGTGTTTCTCTAATTTCTAAAGAGACGGTTGCCTTGTTTAAGGATTTCAACCTAAAGAGACACTAGTAGACTAAACATGCTGACACATACGACAAGCTAACAGGGAGTAACCGCGCTGATAAAGTGAAGCAGCTCCAAGCTGAAATGGCATCACAACAGCGATTCTTCACGTGGGGCTGTGAGTCAAAATTAAATAAAAATTAAATATCACTTAATATTAAATAATACAAAGTGGCCATGTTAATACTGTTGGTGTTATAAACCTGTAGACATGACACAAACTATTACTTTCTGAAAGATATTGTAAATGACAAGAGCAAAACTCACTTGTTTAAGTTTTAATAATAACAGACAAATTTGCATTACTTATAACTCCTGTTTAAAATGTTCATGAGGCAAAAATAATTTTAAACTCATGTAAATGTAAGGTATTTCAAACAGTTTGTTCAATGTTATCTGACTCTTCAGATATGAATGAAAGGCAGAATTTGTGTTTTTAGAGTTGTTCACATCTGCCTGAATGGCATATATTTGGTTATTTTGTCATTTGAAAAATAAAGACAATTGTGACAAGGAAATTTGTTTTATAACAGTGTGTATTTGCATGAATGTTTTGTAGTTAAAAAATGTCTGAAAAAAGTATTGGCCCCCGGGGCCCTTCACTTTATTAAATCGGGCCCTCCTTGCAAAAGGTTTGGACACCCCTGAGTTAGAACAAATGTTGAATGCTCCGTAAAGAATGAATGGGAATTTAAAAAACAAATTGTGCCAAAATGTTTGGAAACTTGGAACGAAATGAAAACTACGGGTTTAAGAAGTTCACTTTGGAATTCTAAAGTTGAAACGGGTTGAATCGGACAAAAATTGTAAAAGTTAGAGCAAATGTTTGATTTAGGTCACTTCTGGTTTTATTTAGGGCACTTCTGGTTGAAATAAGGTCACTTTCAGTTTATTTGGGGCACTTTCGGTTTATTTGGGGCCTCTTCTGGTTTAGCTGAGGTAACTTCCGGTTTATTTGGGTCACTTCCGGTTTAATTTAGGTCACATCCGGTTAATTTGGGTAACTTCCGGTTTGATTTAGGTCACTCCTGGTTTGATTTGGGGCTCTTCCGGTTTAATTTGGGTCACTTCCAGTTTGATTTGGGGTACTTCCGGTTCGTTTCCTGTTAAAATTGGGGCACTTCCGGTTCACTTCCTGTTCATATTGGGTCACTTCCTGTTCATTTTGGGGCCCTTCCTGTTTGTTTTGGGGCACTTCCTGTTCACTTTGTTCGCTCCCCTCCTTGAAGGACATTTACACCTCCCATCTCACCCGCAAGGCGACCACGATTGTGAGTGATGTGAGTCACCCCGCTCACTCTTTGTTCGAGCTTCTGCCCTCTGGGAAGAGGTACAGAAGCCTGCGCTCCCGCACCACCAGACTCTCAAACTGCTTCATACTCCAGGCTGTTAGGATCCTGAACTCGCTCCCCCGTTCTGCGTAGCGTCCTGTACTTTTACTGTCTGTACTGTCTGTATGCACACTGGCTCTTATTTGTTGTGTTATCTGTTTATTTATTATTTATTATTACTCTTATTATTTATTGTTTGTGCCTTTTTGTTTATGATGTTTTTTACTTTTGCGCTATGCTTGCTCGCTCCGTTTTGCTCCTCTTATTTATTGTGTTATCTGTTTATTTATTATTTATTCATCACTCTTACTATTGATTGTTTGAATTTTTGCCTTCTTGTTTTTATATTGTGTCGCATACTCGTATGTCTATCGTGGTATGTGTCTCGTCACCGTGGGATGGAGAAAAACGTAATTTCGGTCTCTTTGTGTGTTGTGACATGTGGAGAGATTGACAATAAAGCTGACTTTGACTTTGATTTTGGGGCACTTCTGGGTCAATCCAAGATGGTTGCCACACTGTGGAAGTAGGGGTAAAGGGGTGATTTGGGTAAGCATAGTGGAAGTGGGGGTGAATATGGTGAATATGGTAAGCATAAGGTGAACAAAGTGAATAAAGTTGGAATGGGTTGAATCGGTTGAAAAATGTAGAAATTAGCGGGGAAAAATCAAATCTTGGAGAATTTGACGGGAATTTCAAATTTGAAAATGTATAATTTTTGGTAAGTGGGAAGTTATGGAATAGGTAGGCAAAAGATGAACAGTTGAAAGTTTGAATGGGTTGAATCAGTTGAAAAATGTAGAAATTAGAGGTGAAAAACGAAATTTTGTGAAATTTTGCGGAAATTTTAAACGTAAAAACGTGAAATTTTTTAAATTGCTAATTTTGGGAATGTCGAGAATCTTTCCGAATGTGATTTGAATGTGCTGAATGTTGTGGAATAGGTAGGCTAAAGATGAACAGTTGAAAGTTGGAACGGGTTGAATTGGTGGAAAAATGTAGAAATTAGAAAGGAAAAAATGAAATTTGGAGAATAATTACAGGTGATAAACAAAATTTTGTGCAATTTTGCGGAAATTTTAAATGTGAAATGTGAAAATGTTTAATTTGGCAATTTTGGGAACGTCGAGAATCTTTCCAAATGTGATTTGAATGTGCTGAATGATGTGAATTTCAAACTGGAACAACGTAAATGTTGAATGTGCCATTAAGAATGAATGTAGAAAAATTAGTCGTAAATTTGCGAATTTTGCGAAAACAGAAAATCTTTGGAATGAGAAAAATGCAATCGCTCATGTCGTGAATATGTGGAATACGTCAAAAGTGGAATGAGTGAATTGGTTGAATTATGTGGAAGTAGTAGCAGGACAAAAAGTGAGGAGAATAAAATAGAAGAAGAAGAAAGTGAATGTGTAGAATAATATACTAATAATAAACACACTAATAATAAAGTGAATACTGTGGAATAACATTAGTGTGAAGGCCACTAATTATGTTTTTCACCGTGGTAGTAGCAGGAAGGCATCATTTAACCCAGTGCTTCTCAAATAGTGGGGCGCGCGTGTGACCCTGGGGAACAGGCTTTTTTTTGGCAGTACTAGAATAAAGTGTAATTGCGCGTTTACTACAGCAGGGGGCAGTGGCGCTCTCATTGTTACTTCTGTCACGTTTGCGACAGTGCAACATTTTACGACTTACAAGACAAGTTAGGATAGTCACGCTGGGGAGGGGGGGCGCGAATAGATTTCTTCTTGCTAGGGGGGGCGTAACAGAAAATAATTGAGAAGCACTGATTTAACCTAACATGAGCCAACAAGTCATCAATCAACACACCTATTTGGTCTATAGTGCAAATTTTACACAACAATTTGTTTCTAACAAACATAATAAGATTATTAAAATAAGTGAAACACACCTCTTTAGCAACTAACATGCACACAACTAAAACCTTTTCATTTTGGACCATGAAATAATTGTGTACATTATGGGAGAATTAATCTCCAACTAGTCGTCCGGTGGGAGTCACTCGTGCATCAAGTCACTTTTTTGTTGAGGGGGAGGGGGGTCACGTTGACGTCTTAAGAAATGTTTGTAGTAAATAGTGTTATCTACTTGGTAAAAAAAAGAGAGAAAAAAGATCAATTTCAAAGAAACATTTGGAGTGGCAACAGGCTGTGTGAAGCCTGAGGTACAACTCATGCAGGAGATCTCTGAATTTTTAATTCCTGTATTGAGTCAACGTTACATTTTATCTAAGTGTTTTTGTATTGCATTCTTGAATAATGCACCTGGCATTATGTGTTTGCTGATGTGCTTGACCTTTTTTCTTTTGAATTTCATTTATCAAGCACACCTCAATAATAAAAATGCAGATTTCAAATCTTCTCATCTTGGTGATTTCAACTGATTAGTCATGCATCACAAATTTGTAATGTCCTAGATTCCAAAATCTTTATTTGGGGACATTTATCAGATAAGAGATTAAAATGCGATGAATTATTTACAAATCCAGTAATTAATTAGGCTAACTTTAATCACCTGACAGTGCTAGTAACATCATGCTTTGAATGTTGTAAGTGATACCATTAATTTTAACAAATGATTATTTAATTTTGAGCTTTCAATTGTCGGTATTGTAATTGATGCAAAACGATGCTGGGAATCCATCCATCCATCCATCCTCTTCCGCTTATCCGAGGTCGGGTCGCGGGGGCAGCAGCTTTAGGAGGGACTCCCAGACTTCCCTCTCCCCAGCCACTTCATCCAGCTCATCCTGGGGGAACCCAAGGCGTTCCCAGGCCAGTCGAGAGACATAGTCTCTCCAACGCGTCCTGGGTCGTCCGCGAGGTCTCCTACCGGTAAGACATGCCCGGAACACCTCCCCAGGGAGGCGTCCAGAAGGCATCCTGATGAGATGCCCGAGGCACCTTATCTGGCTCCTCTCAACGTGGAAGGTCAGCGGCTCGACTCCGGGTCCCTCACGGATGACCGAGCTTCTCACCTTATCTCTAAGGGAGAGCCCGGACACCCTGCGGAAGAAACTCATTTCTGCAGCTTGTATCCGGGCTCTCGTTCTTTCGGTCACGACCCATAGCTCGTGACCATAGGTAAGGGTAGGAGCATAGATCGACCGGGAAATTGAGAGCTTTGCCTTTTGGCTCCGCTCTCTCTTCACCTCGACGGACCGGTACAGAGTCTGCATTACTGCCGACGCTGCACCGATCCGCCTGTTGATCTCGCGCTTCATCCTGCCCTCACTCGTGAACAAGACCTTAAGATACTTGAAGTCTTCCACTTGGGGCAGGATCTCATCCCCGATCCGGAGAGGGCATTCCACCCTTTTCCGACCGAGGACCATGAAGGTGCTGACCCTCATC
The DNA here is from genome assembly GCF_033458585.1 of Syngnathus typhle. Taxonomy (NCBI): domain Eukaryota; kingdom Metazoa; phylum Chordata; class Actinopteri; order Syngnathiformes; family Syngnathidae; genus Syngnathus; species Syngnathus typhle. The sequence continues at coordinate 22,345,294 of NC_083740.1, forward strand.
CCGACCGCTTCACACTTGGCTGCGAACCGCTCCAGTGAGAGCTGGAGATCATGGCTTGAAGAAGCCAACAGCACCACATCGTCTGCAAAAAGCAGAGACGCAATGCTGAGGTCCCAAAACCGGACACCCTAAACGCCTCGGCTGCGACTAGAAATTCTGTCCATAAATGTTATGGACACAAACAGTGACAAAAGGCAGCCTTGGCGGAGTCCAAGCCTCACTGGGAACGAATCCGACTTATTGCCGGAAATGCGGACCGAACTCTGGCATCGGTGATACAGGGACCGAACCGCCCTTATCGGTTGGCTCGGCACCTCGTACTCCCGAAGCACCCTCCACAGAACTTTCCGAAGGACACGGTCGAACGCCTTCTCCAAGTCCGCAAAACACATGTGGACTTGTTGAGCGAACTCCCATGCCCCCTCGAGGATCATGGCGAGAGTGTAGAGCTGGTCCACTGTTCCACAGCCAGGACAAAAGCCACGCTGCTCCTCCTGAATCCGACGCTCACCTTCGAGCCCCACCTCCAGGCCTGGCTCCAGAGGGGTGACCCGTGTCCGGACAAGGGAAAACGAAGTTCATTTATGTTTTTCTTCATAAGGGGCTTGTCTGGCCCCTCACTTAAGACCCTTTTGCCATGGGTGACCCTACCAGAGGCATGAAGCCCCAGACAACATGGCTCCTAGGATCATTGGGGCGCGCAAACCCCTCCACCACGATAAGGTGACGACTCACAGAGGGGATGCTGGGAATCACGAATAGAAAATTTAAAAAAAAAAATATCTAAAATTATAGGCATCCATCATAAAAACAAGGATGTCCTAAGAATGGAATCATTCTACACATATACTACACTTATACTGTTCTTGATTATTGCCATACTGTACCTGACCTATTGTGGGGAGATGTGGGGTAATACGGTATTGTCCGCCCTATAAGGCGCACCTAAAAACCTACATTTTTATCAAAAGTCGACAGTGCGCCCTATAGTCCGGTGCGCCTTATATATGGATCAATTGATGAATTTGTTGATCCATACTGGTTGTACACAGTGCTCTGCCAAAATGTTTTAGTACGTTTTAGTACGACTAGTAAATTACAAGGTCGCATCGCTTCCCAACATTACGGTAAATGTAGTCAGGGAGCGTCACCGAATAGCTGTTGTACCCGTGAGGCTATTTCATTTCAAAATAGGCTGCTCCGTTAATGTACGGATCGATATGGAAGGGAAACATAGGTAAGTAGTACCAATGCGTTAGATCGAACTTTAGTCAGATCCGATCATTTTATAGGAGATTGTTTGACAAACGCGATTGTTTACACTTTGCTGAGGCTCATGGGAGATTGCGAGCTGAGGCTCATGGGATTTGAACAGAAGCTCATCCAGCTTGCGGTGCCTGCCTCCACCTGTCAGTGGATCACCAGCTTCCTGACCAACAGGAGACAGCGTGTGAGGCTGGGGGGCATCACATCTGACACCCGGACCACCAACACTGGAGCCCTTCAGGGGTGCGTCCTCTCCCCACTGCTCTTCTCTCTCTACACCAATGATTTCTCCTCAGGTGACTCTCCTGTGAAGCTCCTGAAGTATGCAGACGACACCACTCTCATCGGACTGATCCAGGACGATGATGAGACTGCGTACAGACAGGAGGTTGAGCAGCTGGTCCACTGGTGCAGCCAAAACCACCTGGAGCTGAACCCGCTCAAGACCGTGGAGATGACAGTGGACTTCAGGCGAGACCCATCACCACCTTTACCCCTCACTATCCGCAGTAATACTATTCTCTCCACAGACACCTTCAAGTCCCTGGGAACCACAATCTCTCGGGACCTGAAATGGACCGGCCACATAGACTCTGTCCGGAAGAAGGCCTAGCAGAGGCTGTACTTCCTGAGACAGCTCAAGAAGTTCAACCTGCCGCGAGAGCTTCTGAAGACCTTCTACACTGCCATCATCCAGTCGGTCATCTGCACCTCCATCACTGTCTGGTTTGGATCGGCCTCCAAACAAGACAAGCACAGACTACAACGGACAATCAGAACTGCAGAAAAGATCATTGGAATCAACCTCCCATCTATCCAAGACTTGTACCTGTCCAGGACCAGGAATCGGGCAAGGAACATCTCTACAGACCCTTCTCACTCAGGTTGCAGTCTGTTTGAACTACTCCCCTCCGGACGGCGTTATAGAGCTCGGTACGCCAAAACCAGGAGACACAGAGACAGCTTCTTCCCCCAGGCTGTTGCTCTGGATGAACTCACACCACTCATAGAGTCTCAGAGACATTACTGTGCAATAACATCCTGCTCTTAACACCTTTTTGAATTTGTCTACACTGTTTTTTCCATTACTCACATGTCCTGAATGTTGTTAATCACCTAAATGTTGAACAGAGGGTGTGTTTTTACCGAAGTCAAATTCCTTGTTTGGCACGCTCAAACATGGCGAATAAGAACTCTTGAATCTTGAATTTTGCGGATGGCTAATGCTATAACGATAGCTCCAATACGCGCGAGGCTATTTCATGTCAAAATAGGCTGCTCTGTTAATGTTTTGAGTAAATCTACAGATCGATATGGAAGGGAAACATAGGTAAGCAGTACCAATGCGTTAGATCGAACTTTAGTCAGTTCTGATCATTTTATACGAGATCGTTTGAGAAACGCGATTGTTTACACTTTGTTGAGGCTCATGGGAGATTGCGAGCTGAGGCTCATGGGAAATTGCGGATGGCTAATGCTATAACGATAGCTGCTATACGCGCGAGGCTATTTCATGTCAAAATAGGCTGCTCTGTTAATGTTTCGAGTAAATCTACGGATCGATATGGAAGGGAAACATAGGTAAATAGTACCAATGCGTTAGATCGAACTTAGGTCAATTCCAATCATTTTATAGGAGATCGTTTGAGAAACGCGATTGTTTACAGAGGGCTCGTTGGTTATTGGCTAGTGGGTGCATACCGCAACCCTAGTCAACCTCAGTTTGTTGCAGTAAAGCTTCTATTTTTATGCGCCTTATAGTCCGGTGCGCCTTATATATGGACAAAGTTTTAAAATGGGCCGTTCATTGAAGGTGTGCCTTATAACCCGGTGCGCCTAATAGGGCGCGAAATACGGTACATTAAAAAACCCCGATATAAACTATCAACTGTTCCAACCAATGCATGACCTATCAGGTTAAACACTCGTAGATTTCATCACTTAGTTAAATCTAAAACAGCACAACATATAAGCCTTACATTAACCAACTTTGACATGGTATTCGGAAGATGTTCGAAATTAAAGAAGGTGGCTGTTATAACTTAAGGGCCACTAGTGACTTAAAAAAATAAAATAAGAACCAACATAGAGCAGACGTGTGTGTCTCTAAAATGTGGTAATTTGTGGAATAATTATGAAAATGAATTAAAAATATTTGAATCACTACCTGTGCTCAAAAGGCAAAAATATAGTGCTAGTGTATAAGGTTGTTCTCACAACACTGCTATATGATTCAGAGGCATGACTGTGTATTAGAGACATGCCAGAAAACTAAATGTGTTCCATCTTAACTGCCTGAGAAAGCTAATGCTCATCACGGATTTTTTTTTTTCCTTATGTCCCAAAAGGTTAAATGTTAGGATGGAGGTGTGACAACTTCTAATTGTACCAGACATAATGCTTGATAAATTCTTTGTTCATGCATGAGCACTTTATTTGTAACCAAAAACGTTTTGGCCTAGCTTGTCACAAGGCTGTGATAAGCTACTTAAGAAGCCATTTATATTTAATTTCAATCAAAGCAAATCCATGTCAATTAAAAAAATCAGAGAATTACTCAGCCCTTACTGAAAACTTCCCGTTCCTAATAATCAGCTGCAGTCAGTAATGAACAGCAGCATACCTATTTGGCGTTCCATTTACTCCTTCACTGTATTTTCTTGGATAAGAGCAATAAAACGATAAGAAAAGTGGCAGGAGACCAAGCCTTTAACACTTGGAGTAATTACTTCTCTATGTGTGTGTATTTTATTTTATTTTGCATTCATTTTAATTAGAGGCATCCACACTGCCTGCAATGGTCCAGTTTCTGCTAATTTAAACAAATGAGACTGCTAATGGAAAGGGAATTCAAGGTGTTAAACCAAATGGCCTTTGGCTTTAAGATGCAGCATCTTCCCAATGACTCACAATAAAAGTACACACATGCACACACACACACATGCACGCACGCACACATACACACACAATGTTAATCTAAAATATATGTATCTGAGCACCAGGGAAACAACTATAATTCCTTAAGACGATAAGAGTGTATTAAATATCTGTGAAGACCTGTCCATGCTAAGATTGGCTGGTGACCACTTCAGCTGTATACCACTAAAGTCAGCTAGGATAGGGTCCCCCACAACCCTAATAAAGATTAGTGGTATAGAATGAAGCCGGTCATAATGGCATCTAGAACCATCCTAAACAAAATTTTGTTTTTGCTGAATTGTATTTTTATTATTTATAACTGAATTAAATAGAAGAATGTGTTTGAATAACGAAATAACATTTATGTATCTCTGTGTAGATCTACATTGTGGTGTTTATGTTGCTGTCATCAACAAAAATAAGGACAAAATATCATCACCAAAGAGGCTTTTTCTCGTGACGAGACAAGAAGCAATGAAAATAGTGGTCACATAACGATAATTGTAACGAAATCTGTAATGCCTAATTGTTGATGAATAAATATGAGATTAAATGTGATTTACAAAATAAAAACTATGCTAAAATATAAAATGAGGAAAATGACGGAATTATTCCGGCTGGTATCATGCAAACCGACAACTGAAGAGAATCCCCACTCAGTGAATGACCTCAAAACATTTTTGGCATTGCCTGTTATCATTGGGTTTGGTAAAAAAAAAAAAAGTCTGTATGTATGTATTGTATGTATAAATGTGCCATGTATTGGAATCCTGAACATGTTATATACCGTATTGGCCCGAATGTAAGATGGTGTTTTTTGCATTGAAATAGGACTGAAAAAACGGGGGTCGTCTTACATTCGGGGTCTAGACATTATACATTTTTGGACAGTTACGTCAACTCAGCAGTTGTTGGAGCTTGTGCGCAGCTGTAAGTTAAAAGTCGTTGGTATCGACTGAGTGTGTTGCTGTGATCGTGTGCGTCTTTGACACAAAGTGAGTATATATATTTCATTGTTACTACTGTGAGCGGCTCGGTGGCGCACTGGGTAGCACGTCCGCCTCACAGTTAGGAGGGATTCCACCTCCGGCCCTCCCTGTGTGGAGTTTGCCTGTTCTCCCCGGGCCCGCGTGGGTTATCTCCGGGCACTCCGGTTTACTCCCACATCCCAAAAACATGCTTGGTAGGCCGATTGAGCACTCCAAATTGTCCCTCGGTGTGAGTGCGAGTGCGTATGGTTGTTTGTCTCTGTGCCCTGCGATTGGCTGGCAACCGGTTCAGGGTGTCCCCCGCCTACTGCCCGATGACGGCTGGGATAGGCTCCAGCACGCCCACGACCCCCGTGGGGACTAAGCGGTACAGAAAATGGATGGATGTTACTACTGTCTGCTGTTGTGCCGTTTGCCTGATCGCGGTTTGTTTCGTGTGTGCACCGTTTGAGTGATAGCTTCGCCGCGCTCCTTTAAGTTTTCCTCGCACTGTACGACTAGCCGTTACTCAGCACCACGGCAACTAAATATAACATTTACTCTAACTTTTATCAATTTTGTCCCATTCAACCCGTTTCAACTTTGGAACTCCAAAGTGAACATCTTGAACCTGTAGTTTTCGTTTTGTTACAATTTTTTCTCATTAGGCTGAGGTGCGGTGGGGGGGGAGGCAGGCCGGGAAAGGTGAAGAATGGGAGCAGGGTGGGTAAAGGGTTGGGGGGAGGAAGAATCAAATCTATTGAAGAACAGATTGAGTTCATCCGCCCAGTCCTTGTCCTCACAAGTTGGTTTCCTATCAACCCCTTTATCATGACCTGAGATGGATTGCAGACCTTTCCAGATTTTTCTGGCGTTGTTAAGCTCCATTTGCTTCTCCAGCCTCCTCCTGTAGTTCGCCTTCCCCTTCCTGATCTTCAGCCGGAGTTCCTTCTGGACTCTACGCAGCTCCTCTACGTCCCCCGAACTAAAGACTCTCTTCTTCTCATTAAGCAGAGCCTTTATCTCGGAGGACACCCAGGGTTTGCTGTTTTTGCGTGTTTTACTCGATGCGCTGTTTTCATGAACACAAAATATTGGTCCGATTCGGACTTGCGGGTTCATGCATCACAATTGCGATTGGGACAAATTACTTTGACATGGGGAGATTGACCAAATACACTGGAAATAGAAGACGGCGTGTATCGACATCCGTGTCAACAAACCATCACAACATTAGTTACATCGAGTTGACACTTTCTAATGAAGTTGCAATGTATGCTCCACACCGCACTTTTGTGTTTGCTAGTGTTGATTTGTAAGATACCGGCCAGCTGTACATTCTTCCGGATGCAGTGATGAACTGAGGGTGACGGCAGCTTTCGGGAATAACAGAATCAGAATCAGATTCAGCTTTATTGTCCAAGTTTGTGCATGCAAACAAGGAATTTGACTCCGGTTGATGTCAGCCTCTGTACAACATTTAAGTGACTAATAACATTCAGGTGACTAACAACATTTAAGTGGCAAGAGCAGGATGTTTTTGCCCAGTGATGTCTCTGAGACTCTATGAGTGGTGTGAGTTCATCAGAGCGACAGCCTGGGGAAAAAAGCTGTGTCTGTGTCTGCTGGTTTTGGCGTAGAGCGCTCTGTAACGCCGTCCGGAGGGGAGTAGTTCGAACAGACTGTGACCTGGGTGAGAAGGGTCTGTAGAGATGTTACTTGCACGTTTCCTGGTCCTGGACAGGTACAAGTCTTTAATAGATGGGAGGTTGGACCCGATTATCTTTTATGCAGTCCTGATTGTCCATTGCAGTCTGTGCTTGTCCGTTGCAGTCTGTGCTTGTCCTGTTTGGTGGCCAATCTAAGTGGCCGGTCCATTTCAGGTCCCAGGAGATTGTGGATCCCAGGAACTTGAAGGTGTCTGTGGTGGGAATAGCATTACTGAGGATGGTGAGGGATGGAAGTGGCGAAGGGTCTCTCCTGAAGTCCATTGTCATCTCCACGGTTTGTACGCAGTCTCGTCACCGTTCTGGACGTTGAATGAAACATCTCGTTTAAATTTCCGCCTGCCTGCAAGAAATAGCAAACACTAAAAAAAAAACTGAACAGACATAAGCGTGATTTGAACCAGTGATGTAAAGTAATAAAGAATAGCTCACTGGCCATTGGCTTAACCCAGATATGGGCAAACTACGGCCCGCGGGCCACATCCGGCCCACGGGGCCGTTTAATCCTGCCCGCCAAACATGAATAAATTGTATTATTAATTTTTTTTTGGTCATTGTCCCTGCAATGACTATTTTTCCCCAGTAGATAGGCGAGCGCCCCTCCGTGCATTTACTCCCGGAAGCCGTGTCAGAAAGCTCGATGCACACTCACAAGTGCATGTACGCACTCAGTAGTACGGACTCGGCGCACTCCTTGCTCTATTTATATCAGTGCCAACTTTCGAGTGTGGGCTGTGACGTTAGCATTCTCGTAATTCACACGCTGAGCTTTCAGGTACAGTTTTACGCCAAAGCCACCCACAAATCCTCCCCTCGAATCCTTCCATTAAAATGAGTGGCCAAAGGTAAAGAAAGGTGGCACTCTTCAAGAGTGGACAATTTGGCTCGACCCATGTGTGTGAGCAGACGTTCAGCCACATGAAGATCACCAAAGCCCGTCACAGATCTAGGTTAACGGACCAACACCTCGGCTCTAGCCTATGAATTGCCACAACAAATTTTACTCCAGACTATGATGCACGAGCAAAAAAGGGAGATCAAAAACACTGTTCCCACTGAAAATGAAGTGGAGTTTCTCTAGTTTGTTGTAAAAAGAAAATGCATTTGGAAGATAATTTGTTCAAATAGCAGGGACTGAAACTAACGATCATTCTCATTTTCAAACAATGCAGGATACTCAAGGACATTGATGCGCCACCTGTTAACATTTAAAATTCTTAAGCCCAACTTTAAGGAAGTGTTTCCCATTTCCTCACCTCTGTCACCAGGTGTTTGTGAATTAAAGCTCTGCTCTGATTTTCAGATATCTGTCACCGTGTTGCCGTTTTGATTTCTTTATTACTTTATTTCGATGTATTCTTTCACTGATTCTTTAATATGATTCTTTCATAAATCTGACCTGCAAGCGCTGAAATAATGGAAACTGTTATTCATGATAACAGTGTCATATTTATTGAGAATCACTGATTTTTTGTGAAATCTTTTTTTAATGCTGTTAATAAATGCATTTGTTTTCAAAAAGCTTTTTTTGAATATCCATGCTTTACTACCTACTAAATGCCAAAACCTTTTATGCAATGACCTTTACATGTCGTTTATAATACTTCACACAAACACTACATCCACCTGCTCCTGGTTCGGACCCCCGGTCAAAATTTAGAACCCAATTCAGCCCGCAAGTCAAAAAGTTTGCCCACTCCTGGCTTAACCGCTATGCTATCGTACACCTACTGCAACCAGGGTCGCTTTCCCAAGCTTCACGCCAACTGCAGTAGGGCATTATGCATTTATGACATGATCAACTTTCTAGACACATAAGTAATGGGTCCAAGCACTAAAGCAACAGTGTCACCATGATATATTTATTGGCTTTGCGTATTAAAAAGAGTGTGGAGAGAACAGAATTTCACGAATGGTTGTGTCACGTGCCTGCATCACCTATCTTCCAGCCGTGCCCCCAATCAAGCTAATTACCAGCAGCTGCCATGGCTCGTTGTGTCTGCTCTATTTAAACTCGGTGAATCAAGTCAGTGGTTGTCGTTTGTCTCTTTACCCTGCCCGTGATGCCACTGCTCACGGTGCTCTGCTCACTGTGCCCTGCCCGAACGATTCCCGTTGCCGAATTTGCTCGTGTTCTGACCCGACTCGCCTTGCTCGCTGCCTGTCCTGACAACGCTCTGATCGCTGCCTACCTTGACCACTTGCCTGCAGTGTTCCCTCTAAGCTGCACAGCTGCGCAATTGCGCACTGGTCGGGCAGTCTCTGCGCACAAGAAACTCCATGCTGCGCACAAAATAAAACTCAGCATAAACGGATTGATTAATATCTAATATTAGACGTAATCTAATCCATTTACCGTTTTTTTCCATGTATAATGCACCCCCATGTATAATACGCACCCTAAAAATGGCATGTCGATGCTGGAAAAAAGCCTGTACCCATGTATAATACGCACCCAAATTATGACTTTTTTTTTTTTTTTAAAGTCCCAATGATCGTCACACACGCATCTGGGTGTGGTGAAATTTGTCCTCTGCATTTGACCCATCTCCGTGTGATTTTGATCCATCCCCTGGGGGAAAGGGGAGCAGTGAGCAGCAGCGGCGCCGCGCTCGGGAATCATTTGGTGATCTAACCCCCAAATTCCAACCCTTAATGCTGAGTGCCAAGCAGGGAGGCAATGGTCCCATTTCTATAGTCTTTGGAATGACCCGGGTTACTTAAGTCCGTAAATGTAAAATTATTTCAGAGAAAAGATCATCTTTGGGAACAACCGGATGTTATTCTGCCGGTCAGTATCACTGCGCATACAGTAGCAAACTCGATAGTGAAGAAATATGTGAGACTCTCAACGGGATCACCAATATTTGAGTTATGTTCCAGTTATTTATCACAATTAGTTTACCAAGTCTGTGTTTTGAGTTCCTTCAATAAACCCTGGTCCAAGCTGCACTTGGTCACCCCGCTCCTTTCCACACTCCATCCGTGACAAGATTTTCTTCAAAAATTGTTGTACCATGATTTTCATCAAAAAAAAAAGAAAAAAAGAAAAAAAAAATTGTACCCATGTATAATGCACACCCCAGATTTTAGGACAATAAATTAGTTAAATTTTGCGCATTACACATGGAAAAAAACGGTAACCATAAATGAAATACTCTCGGCAACACACCAAACATAAGTCATCGAGACAACAAAATACATTTGCTGGCAACCGTTAGTTGCCGTGCCGCTGCGTAACGGCTACTCGTACGATGCAAGGAAAACTTAAAGGAGCAGCACATCACGAAATGGAACTCCGCCGTGTCGCAGAAACCAAATGACAACTCCGTGGGGAAAGACAAAAACAGGCGCCAGCACGACCACAACCCACCACCACTTTCCCCTGTCCACACTGCACAAACATATGTGGATCCCGGATCGGCCTCTACGCCCACCTGCGGACCCACAAGTAGACGACCCCGCGAAGAAGATACTCGTCATACTTGTCACGAGTGACCGCCGATGATGATGATGTGTGCGTGTGTGTGTGTGTGCGTGCGTACGTGTGTGTTGTTCTCCAACAGACAGAAATACAGCACGCTCAATTTCTGACGTCACACAACACTAGTAGACGGCACACATTACATAACTAACTGCGCGTAACGGTTCCGCTATACTAAATAACCATAAATGAATTACCGTTTTTTTCCATGTATAATGCGCAAAATTTAACTACCGTAATTTTCGGACTATAAGTCGCTGTTTTTTTCATAGTTTGGGTGGGGTGAAGACTTATACTCAGGAGCGACATATATGTTTTTTTTTTTTCAAAAACTAAAAAAAAAAATTAAAAAGTGAAACCGCAATGTAGCAAGGGATTACTGTAATTTGAATTTCAAGTGACGACAGCAGCGCAACGTCGCGTCAGCAGCAGCTCATCGAGTCAATCTTTGTCCTTTATGTAAACAACCGCCGCGCGTGAGCAACAACACGTGAGCAACAACACGTGAGCAACAACAGGCTAAACGATAGGTATGCTAACGTGACAAACACAAACTAAGAGCTGAGAACGGCCCTGACGTAAAATTCAGAGTTATTCAAAAAACTATTACATAAATAACACGTTAATAAAACCATCTGCGTCACTCCAATTCATTAAATCCATCAATCGTCCTTTATCAACAATGCGTGCGCGCCGCTGACGGCTCTTGCACTTCAAAATATTCCACAGGCCCATATAACGATATATAAATTATATATCAAATAACTATTATATAAGCAATAATGTTATCAAACCATCTGTGCACTCTAAATCATTAAATCCATCGATCAAATTCCTCGTCCTTTGTCAACATCGCCACGCGTGCACCCTGACGTCAGCCTCGTCGTTATTCCACAGATCTACTATATCGTTCATGACTGTTCTTGGTGTTGGATTTTGTCGAATAAATTGCCCCCCAAAATGCTACTTATACTCCGGAGCGACTTATATATGGGGTTTTTTTTCGCTTTTTTGGGCATTTTATGGCTGGTGCGATTTATACTCCGGAGCGACTTTTAGTCCGGAAATTACGGTAATTTATTGTCCTAAAATCTGGGGTGCGCATTATACATGGGTACAATTTTTTATTTATTTTTTTTTATCCGGAAATCATACGTAGGCCGCCATTACTGATGCACTTTCTTCTCTGCTGTTCACTTCAAACACGCTCCATACGAACACAATGCTCTCGTATCAGGCGCTTGCTCGATCACCTGCACGTTTGCTGTCACAATGTACCCTACACAAATACGAAACATTTCTTCGCTATTGAGTTTCCTAGCGCAGTGATACTGATCGGCAGAATAACATCCGGTTGTTCCCAAAGATGATCTTTTTTCTGAAATAATTTTACGTTTACGGACTTAAGTAACCCGGCCGGGTCATACCAAAGACTATAGAAATTGGACCCATTGCCTGAATTGGGGGGTTAGATCACCAAATGATTCCCGAGCGCGGCGCCGCTGCTGCTCACTGCTCCCCTCTGCCCCAGGGGATGGATCAAAATCACACGGGGATGGGTCAAATGCAGAGGACAAATTTCACCACACCCAGATGCGTGTGTGACGATCATTGGGACTTTAAAAAAAAAAAAAAAGTCATAATTTGGGTGCGTATTATACATGGGTACAGGCTTTTTTCCAGCATCGACATGCCATTTTTAGGGGGCGTATTATACATGGGGGCTACTTTCCAAAATTTAAGTGGACATCAGTGCGCAGGGAGCTTAATTTTATCCGATCGCGAAACTGCAGCCCACCGCCGAACGCGCAACAGTCGCGCGTCGCCGACCGCGCAACTGCACCGTGCTGGTCGCATTATTGTTGTTAGAGTGGTGCACTCTAATTTATTTTGCAAGAACCACATGGGAGACAGTATGCCCTTTTAAACACTTGCAAGCGGAGAGTCATTCGTCGCTGTTAGGATCCTGAACTCGCCCCCCCTTTCTGCGTAGCGTCCTGTACTTTGCGCTATGCTTACTGTCTGCTGTACGCACACTGGCTCAGTTTTGCTCCTCTTATTTATTGGGTTAGTTGTTTATTATTTATTCATCACTCATTTTATTTATTTATTATTTATTAGTTATTGTTTGTGCCTTCTTGTTTTTATTTTGTGTCGTCTACTTGTATGTTTATCGTGTACTGTGTCTCGTCACCGTGGGATGGAGGAAACGGAATTTCGGTTTCTTTGTGTGTCTTGACATATGAAGGGATTGACAATAAAGTGACTTTGAACCTTTTGAACCTTTGATGATCGAATGAGGTCTGACTCAGGCCTCTTGCAAGAGCATTTTTATTGGGAGAAACAGGGTGGGGGTGAGCGTGGGGGTGAAACCCCTGGCCTCTGATCAAATCATAGCAGGGGGTGATTTACGATGTTGTGTAAACAAAACAAATTTGCGTCCTCTGCAGCTGGTCAATCAGTTCAAAGGATCTTAGCACTTTATTCTACTACTTTGTTACGACAGGACATGTTTGATTAATTATTACAGGTTACATTCCAACATAAGCATAGGATGAAACTGATCTACCAACCCTAACAAATATTTTTCTAGGATGTGTTTTAGGTTTTACTTTACTGCTCCCACTTGCTTTCTTTGGAGGCATGATTAGGGGTTGATACAATCCTCAAAGTAACAAAAATACAATAACAACGGAGTCAGTCGGCATCTGGGCCGTGCAGTCGGGTTTTCTCGGGTCCTCCCGGCTCATCTCGCGAGGTTCGACCTCCGAATTTTGTTCGACAACCGAAGCAAAAACATCTCGAATTTTTTGTTCGAATTCCGATTTGTTTGAGAACCAGGACATTTGAAAACCGAGGTTTGACTGTAAAATAAATAGATGCAGCTCACTGACAAGTGCCGCTGTTTGAGCTAATTTTAGAACAGTCTTGCGGGCGACTCATGCGGTCCTCACGGGCGACCTGGTGCCCGCGGGCACCCTGTTGGTGACCCCTGGTCTAGACGCCAAATGTAAGACGACGCCCACTTTTTCAGTCTTATTTCAATGCAAAAAACATTGTCTTATATTCGGGCCAATATGGTAGTTAATTTAGGAATAAATTGAACTCATTCTTACCTTCCTAAGACCCTTGGACCTCCCCTGCCAAATGGAAGTCATTTCATAAGAGTCAGTTAAATGACCTTTAATACAAGATTCCTGGCCTTTGACCGTGGTGGCCAAGAATGCATTTACCACCCACAGTATTTGGTATAGGACACACAAAACACATAGGTTAATACAAACTATAATTCTGAATGGGACCAATGTAACATACTTGACTCTTGAGGAGCCTCCCAGGCTCAAATGGTCCCGAAAGTCCTGAGTGAATAATTTTGCCCCACAAAATATTACTCAGGAAGCTCCCTGTCCATATGTCATGTATTACTGAAAGTAAAGTAAATGATACTAACAGGAATTCTTTATTCATTGTGATAAAATAAAGGTTTTACTCAGAGCTCTGGAGGGTAGGTGTGGGTTTAGGTATTGTAGGCCTCTGTACAGAGAAAAGTAATGGGGATGTAGTTTGCTCTCTCAGAGAAGGTGGAGGATGAGAAGAGCCAAGAAGGGAAGGGGGGGACCTGTCCAGGAACAGCAGAGGGAGATGGAGAGTGCCTGAGCCCTTTCCGAGGAATTCGGTCAGTCCTGTTGTTGGTTTTGTTGTACCATGATTTTCTTAAAAAATAAAATAAAAAATAAAAAAAATAAAAAAAATTGTACCCATGTATAATGCGCACCCCAGATTTTAGGACAATAATTTAGTTAAATTTCGCGCATTATACACGGAAAAAAACGGTATTATGTTTTTGTTTGTGGAATTTGTTGAACTGAGTTTGTCTGTGTGAGACAATGCAGACAATGTTCATTGTTGAAAATGTGGTCTGTGGTTTTAGTACTGTAGGAGTCAATTTGTCATTATCATGTTGGTGCATGACATAATAATGTCACACACTAAATTTGGCTGAGCAGAGGTGTGTGTGTGTGTGTGTGTGTGTGTGTGTGTGTGTGTGTGTGTGTGTGTGTGTGCGTGTGCGTGTGTGTGTGTGCGTGTTCGTGTTCGTGTGTGTGTGTGGGGGGGGGGTGTGTTCACGTGTGCTCATGTGTATGATGTGGCTCTTTGCGATGATACAGTAAAAAATGTTGCTCTTAGTCTCTGACTGGTTGGCCACCCCTGCGCTAGGCAAATAGTGCCGTATAATTCACACAAAGAAGAGACAGAACGAGATCAAGATGGACATTACTGAAAGGAAGCTTTTATACACAAACCGTCATTATTGGGGGCTTATATAGTATTTTTTCCGTGATTTTTGTGATGACTTGATCACTTTTATACACTCGTAAAAAGCCTGTGGACCGCTGTTTTGCTTTGCGGGGCGGAGGGATATATGACACTGTCACTGGGGAGAAAAGTGGTGTGTTGATCGCATGTCCATCCGCCAGGCAAATACCGTATTTATTCTAATTATCGCCGATTCTATTATTGTCCTATCGCCAAGGGGCACTGAAAATAGTATGTATATTTTCCTTATGTAGTATTCAATACTTGCATCTCACTGGTGTTCTCAACACTAGAACAGCGGCTGTTTTGATCTACCTCTAACAGCGGGGTGCGTCAAATGACGCTCCATCGATGCGACACGTTGCATGTTGCGCACATCATGTTATCGCGATCGTCTTGTTCGAGCGCACGCCCCGATAACGTAATTATGTGAGGATATTGCAGCGCAGTGACGAGTGTAATTGTATCATAGTATATGGAGGAAAACAGTTTAAAAGGGACATTCGATGTGCTGTCAAATCAGTCATATTTGTACTTGCGCAATGACGTCGGCATGCGGTCGCGGAGGAAAACGTACATTTTGGGGGGAATTTTTAGCAACATGGGCGACAATTAGAGGTATCAATGTTTTTTATTTATGTCATCGCTAACACACTGGGCGATTATTAGAATATGGGCGAGAATTAGAATAAATACAGTAGTTTTCTTTATTTCCCGGTCACGTCTACTCTGGAGCTATACGTGTCGCTTGCTAGTTTAATGTAATTTAGCGCTTCGTGCATGACTAAAATTAGCATGAACAGACCCTCATCATAGAAAATGCTAGAAGAAAGGCATAAAATCGACGACGAAAGAAAGACTGAGAAAGTATGTGGCGAAAGATATCTAACGCTATTCCAATCGGACACTGAGGAGGAAGACTTCGATGGTTTCAGTGCACAGGAGGAAGATGAAGACGATGAAGCTTTTTTTTTTTACTTTTACTGGTATGCTTTTCCCCTCCATGAGTTGTCACCTTACCGTGGTGGAGGGGTTTGCATGTCCCAATGATCCTAGGAGCCATGTTGTCTGGGGCTTCATGCCCCTGGTAGGGTCACCCATGGCAAAAGGGTCCTAGGTGAGGGGCCAGACAAAGCACGGCTCAAAAAGCCCATTATGAAGAAAAACATATAAGGACTTCCCTCGCCCAGACGCGGGTCACCGGGGTCCCCCTCTGGAGCCAGGCCTGGAGGTGGGGCTCAAAGGCGAGCCTCTGGTGGCTGAGCCTTCGCCCATGGGGCCCGGCCGGGCACAGCCCAAAAAGGAAACGTGGGTCCCCCTTTCCATTGGCTCACCACCTATGGGAGTGGCCAAAGGGGTCACATGCATTGTGAGCTCGGCGGCGGCCAAAGGCAGGGACCTTGGCTGTCCGATCCCCGGCTGCAGAAGCTGGCTCTTGGGACATGGAATGTCACCTCTCTGGCTGGAAAGGAGCCCGAACTGGTGTGCGAGGCAGAAAAGTTCCACTAGATATAGTCGGACTTGCCTCCACACAGTTTAGGTTCCAGTACTAGCCCTCTTGAGACGGGCTGGACTCTCTTCCACTTTGGAGTTGCCCACGGTGAGAGGCGTCGAGCAGGTGTGGGTATACTTATTCAAGATTCAAGAGTTTTTTATTCGCCATGTTTGAGCGTGCCAAACAAGGAATTTGACTTCGGTAAAAACACACCCTCTGTTCAACATTTAGGTGACTAACAACATTCAGGAGATGTGAATAATGGCAAAAACAGTGTAGACAAATTCAAAAAGGTGTGAAGAGCAGGATGTTATTGCACAGTAATGTCTCTGAGACTCTATGAGTGGTGTGAGTTCATCAGAGCAACAGCCTGGGGGAAGAAGCTGTCTCTGTGCCTGCTGGTTTTGGCGTACCGAGCTCTATAACACCGTCCGGAGGGGAGTAGTTCAAACAGACTGCAACCTGGGTGAGAAGGGTCTGTAGAGATGTTCCTTGCCCGATTCCTGGTCCTGGACAGGTACAAGTCTTGGATAGATGGGAGGTTGATTCCAATGATCTTTTCTGCAGTTCTGATTGTCCGTTGTAGTCTGTGCTTGTCTTGTTTGGAGGCCGATCCAAACCAGACAGTGATGGAGATGCAGAGGACAGACTGGATGATGGCAGTGTAGAAGGTCTATTGCCCAGCTGGGCGCCTGCACATTGGGGTTCACCCCGATGAACGAGAAGGTAGCCTCCCTCTGCCTTCAGGTGGGGGGACGGGTCCTGACTGTTGCTTGTGTCTATGCACCAAACAGCAGCTCAGAGTACCCACCCTTCTTGGGGTCCCTGGAGGAAGTGCTGGAGAGCGCTCCTTCTGGGGACTCCATTGTTCTACTGGGTGACTTCAATGCTAACGTGGGCAATGACAATCAGACCTGGAAGGGCGTGATTGGGAGGAACGCCCCCCCCCCCCCCCGATCTGAACCCGAGCTGTGTTCTATTCTTGGACTTCTGTGCTCGATACGGATTTTCTATAATGAACACCATGTTCAAACATAAGGGTGTCCATGTGTGCACTTGCTACCAGGACACCCTAGGCCGCAGTTCGATGATCGACTTTGTAGTCGTGTCATCAGATTTGCGGCCGCATGTTTTGGACACTCGGGCGAAGAGAGGGGCGGAGCTGTCAACTTATCACCACCTGGTGGTGGGTTGGCCCCGATGGTGGGGGAAGATGCCGGTCCGACCTCGCAGACCCAAACGCTCTGTGAGGGTCTAATGGGAACGTCTGGCAGAATCCCCTGTCAGGAAGAGCTTCAACTCCCACCTCCGGCAGAGCTTTTCCCACGTCCCGGGGGAGGCGGGGGACATTGAGTCCGAGTGGACCATTTTCCGTGCCAACATTGTTGAGGCGGCCGACCGGAGCTGTGGCCGTAAGGTTGTTGGTACCTGTCGTGGCGGCAATCCCCGAACCTGCTGGTGGACACCGGCGGAAAGGGATGCCGTCAAGCTGAAAAAGGAGTCCTATCGGGCCGTTCTGGCTTGCGGGACTCCAGAGGCAGCTTGACAGGTACCAGATGGCCAAGCAGAACGCCGCTTCGGCTGTTGCTGAGGCAAAAACATGGGCGTGGGAGGAGTTTGGCGAGGCCATGGAGAATGACTTCCAGACGGCTTCGAGGAAATTCTGGTCCACCATCCGGCGTCTCAGGAGCGGGAAGCAGTGCAACGTCAACGCTGTTTACAGTGGAGATGGCGTGCTGCTGACCTCGACTCGGGACGTCGTGTGTCGATGGGGAGAATACTTCGAAGACCTCCTCAATTCCACCTACACGGCTTCCATTGAGGAAGCAGAGCCTGGAGATTCTGAAGCGGACTCTCCAATCTCTGGGGTCGAAGTCACTGAGGTAGTTAAAAAACTCCTTGGTGGCAAGGCCCCGGGGGTGGATGAGATCCGCCCGGAGTTCTTAAAGGCTCTGGATGTTGTGGGGCTGTCATGGCTGACACGCCTCTACAACATTGCGTGGACATCGGGGACAGTGCCTCTGGATTGGCAGACTGGGGTGGTGGTTCCCCTCTTTAAGAAGGGGGACCGGAGGATGCGTTCCAATTACAGGGGAATCACACTCTTCAGCCTCCCTGGTAAGGTCTATTCAGGGGTGCTGGAGAGTAATGTCCGTCGAGAGGTCGAAGCTTGGATTCAGGAGGAGCAGTGTTACTTTCGTCCAGGCCGTGGAACAGTGGACCAGCTCTACACTCTTGGCAGGATCCTCAAGGGTGCATGGGAGTTCGTCCAACCAGTCCACATGTGTTTTGTGGACTTGGAGAAGGCATTCGACCGTTTCCCTCGGGAGGTTCTGTGGAGGGTGCTTCGGGAGTACGGGGTGCCGAGCCAACTAATAAGGGCGGTTTGGTCCCTGTATCACCGATGCCAGAGTTTGGTCCGCATTTCCGGCAGTAAGTCGGCTTCGCTCCCAGTGAGGGTTGGACTCCGCCAAGGCTGCCCTTTGTCACCGATTCTGTTCATAATTTTTAGGGACAGAATTTCTAGGTGCAGCCGAGGCATTGAGGGGGTCCGGTTTTGGGACCTTAGCATCGCGTCTCTGCTTTTTGCAGACGACGTGGTGCTGTTGGTTTCTTCAGGCCGTGATCCTCAGCTCTCACTGGAGTGGTTCGCAGCCGAGTGTGAAGCAGTCGGGATGAGGGTCAGCACCTTCAAATCCGAGTCCATGGTCCTCGGTCGGAAAAGGGTGGAATGCCCTCTCCGGATCGGGGATGAGATCCTGCCCCAAGTGGAGGAGTTGAAGTATCTTGGGGTCTTGTTCACGAGTGAGGGGAAGATGGAGCACGAGATCGACAGGCGGATCGGTGCTGCGTCGGCAGTAATGCGGACTCTGTACCGGTCTGTCGCGGTAGAGAGAGAGCTGAGTTAAAAGGCAAAGCGCTCAATTTACCGGTCGATTTACGCTATGGGTCGTGACCGAAAGAACGAGATCCCGGATACAAGCGGCCGAAATTAGTTTTCTCCACAGGATTTCCGGACTCGCCCTTAGAGATAGGATGAGAAGCTCAGTCATCCGGGAGAGACTCAGAGTAGAGTCGCTGCTCCTCCACGTTAAAAGGAGCCAGATGAGGTGGCTCGGGCATCTCATCAGGATGCTTCCTGGACGCCTCCCTGGGGAGGTGTTCCGGGCATGTCCCACCGGTAGGAGACCCCGGGGACGACCATCATCGTTTGCTGTGTTGGCTAATATGTTGAGCTCTTGCTTTGTGAAATAAAGAGCCGGTTACCAAACCCACGTCTCGCCTGGTACTTTGGTAATGCGAAAAAAGACAAAGTCAAAGTCTGCTTGATTGTCAATTTCTTCACATGCCAAGACACAAAGAAATCGAAATTACGTTCCCACTATCCCACGGTGACAAGACATAGTACACAATATACATACAAGTAAACAACACAAAAAAATAAACATAATAATAATAATAAAAACAAGAAGGCACAAACAATGAATAAATAAGAGTGATGAGAAATAATAAATAAACAAATAACATAATAAATAAGAGGAGCAAAAATGGAGCAAGTGTGCATACAGCAGACAGTCAGAATAGAGCGCAAAAGTACAGGACGCTACGCAGAAGGGAGGAGAGCGTTCAGGATCCTAACAGCCTGGAGTATGAAGCTGTTGGTGAGTCTGGTGGTGCGGGAGGGCAGGCTCCCGTACCTCTTATCAGAGGGCAAAAGATCAAACAAAGAGTGAGCGGGGTGACGCACATCACACAATCGAGGTCGCCTTGTGGGTGAGATGGGAGGTGTAAATGTCCTTCAGGGAGTGAAGCACCAATAATCTTACCAGCCGTGTTCACTATGCGCTGCAGGGCCTTCATGTTCTATTCAGTGCAGCTACCGCGCCAAACAGCGATACAACTGGAGAGGACGCTCTCAATGGTGCCACGGTAGAATGTAGTCACGACGGCCGGAGGAGCACTTGCTCGCCTGAGTTTCCGCAGGAAGTACAGGTGGCGCTGAGCTTTCTTCACCAGTGTTGCGGTGTTGGTGGACCAGGAGAGATCCTCACTGATGTGCACCCCCAGGAACCTGGTGCTGCTCACTCTCTCCACCACAGCACCGTCGGCAGGTGTTGGGTGTGACCCTTCCGGGAAGTCAACAACAATCTCTTTGGTCTTGTCGACGTTCAGCAGGAGGTTGTTGTCCCTGCACCACGTGGTCAGAAGGTCAACCTCCAACCTGTATTGAGTCTCGTCGCCCTTGGTGATGAGACCCACCAGAGTCGTGTCGTCAGCAAATTTCACTATGCGGTTGTTGCTGTAGGTTGCAGTGCAGTCATGCGTCAGCAGGGTGAAGAGCAGCGGACTGAGCACGCAGCCTTGGCCGGCCCCCGTGCTCAGCGTGATGCTGGCGGAGATTTTGTCGCCAACACGTACCACCTGAGGCCTCTGACAGAGGAAGTCCAGCACCCAGTTGCAGAGGTAGGTACTGAGGCCCAGCTTGTCGAGTTTGCGGATGACTCGTTGTGGCTCAGGGTGTTGAAGGCAGAACTGAAGTCCACAAACAGCAATCTCACTTACGAGTCCCTTCTCTCCAGGTGGGTGAGGGCCGAGTGGAGGGCAGAGCAGATGGCATCCTCAGAGGACCGTTTGGCTTGGTACGCAAACTGGAAGGGGTCTATGGTGGGGGGGAGAATGGATCTGATGTGCTCCATGACAAGCCGCTCAAAGCACTTCATGATGATGGACGTCAGTGCCACAGGGCGGTAGTCATTGAAGCAGGACGGAGCAGGTTTCTTCGGCACAGGTACGATGGTGGCAGCCTTGAAACACGAAGGGACGATGGCCTGCTGCAGGGAAATGTTAAAGATGTCCGTGAAGACACCCGTCAGCTCCCCAGCGCAGTCCTTCAGCGCTCGACCTGGGATGTTGTCAGGGCCCGCCGCCTTACGGGTGTTGATAGCGGCAAGCGCCCTCCTCACGCTATCGGCAGAGAGGCACAGGGGCTGCTCGTGTGGAGGTGGAGGGGTCTTCAGCGGGCAAGTGCTGTTCTGAGCGTCGAAGCGAGCAAAGAAGCGGTTAAGATCGTCGAGCAGACGGACGTCGCCCTCACAGCTCTGCGGTGCGGGCTTGTAGTCCGTGATGGTCTGAATGCCCTGCCAAAGGCTCCGTGCGTCCCTGCTGTCCTTGAAGTGGGCGGTAATCTTGCAAGAGAGCGCCCTTTTTGCTCCCTTGATGCCCCGGGAAAGGTCGGCCCTCGCTGTCCTCAAGCCAGCTTCATCCCCCGCTCTGAAGGCTTTGTCCCTGGCCCTCAGCAGCCTGAGGACAGCCCCTGTCAGCCATGGCTTCCAGTTATCCCGAGTGACGATGAATTTCGAGTGGGTCACATCATCAATGTGCAATGATTTGGAGTGACACAGATGGTTTAATGAACGTGTTCTTCATGTTAGTTATTTTAACCACTGTTTGTGTTTATGTCGCGTTAGCATACTGTATCGTTTAGCCTCTTGTTGCTGGTTCATGTCATTTCTTGGTGTTGGATTTTGTCAAATAAATTTCACCAATTTTTAGTCCGAAAAATACGGTAACTCGTGTGCATGTGCGGCTTATAGTCCGTTGCGGCTTGTATAAGAAAAAAACTAAAATATACCCGAATTTTAGCTGGTGCGGCTTATAGTCTGGTGCGCTTTATAGTCCGAAAATTACGGGAATAATAGTATTATCTACATTTGAATGCACGCACAAGAAAGTCATCAGGGATCTCGGAAAGGTAACAATTCTCTCTACCAAAAAGTAAATAAAAAGGAGAATACTGGGTTGTCAGTTGTTTTTTGGTTCTGATGGCAAATACAGTGGCTGGAAGGTGAATATTCTATGTTTGGGACTTGTTCGCCACAAGTTTGCTGAGTGCGCACCAGTCCAGACGACCCCACTGGTCTCTGACATAGCCTGAACCGCGCACGACGGCAACCTGGGGCACAGAACCGCACTCGCGCGGCGACTTGGGGAACCGAACCGCACTCGGGCGGTGACTTGGGGAACCGAACCGCACTCGGGCGGTGACGAGGGGAACCGAACCGCACTCGGACGGCGACGAGGGGAACCGAACCGCACTCGGGCGGCAACTTGGGGAACAGAACTGCACGCAGCAGCGGTCAGCGGCCCAGGGCCACAATCGCGACACACACTGGGGACCTGACGCGCAATCGGCAGCAACTTGGGGAACAGAACTGCACGCAGCGGCAGTCTTGGATAGATGGGAGGTTGATTCTAATGATCTTTTCTGCAGTCCTGATTGTCCGTTGCAGTCTGTGCTTGTCTTGTTTGGAGGCCGATCCAAACCAGACAGTGATGGAGGTGCAGAGGACAGACTGGATGATGGCAGTGTAGAAGGTCTTCAGAAGCTCTCGCGGCAGGTTGAACTTCTTGAGCTGTCTCAGGAAGTACAGCCTCTGCTGGGTCTTCTTCTGGGCAGAGTCTATGTGGCCGGTCCATTTTAGGTCCCGAGAGATTGTGGTTCCCAGGAACTTGAAGTTGTCCGTGGAGAGAATAGTATTACTGCAGATAGTGAGCGGTAAAGGTGGTGAAGGGTCTCGTCCGAAGTCCACTGTCATCTCCACGGTCTTGAGCGGGTTCAGCTCCAGGTGGTTTCGGCTGGACCAGTGGACCTGCTGCTCCACCTCCTGTCTGTACGCAGTCTCATCACCGTCCTGGATCAGTCCGATGAGAGTGGTGTCGTCAGCATACTTCAGGAGCTTCACAGGAGAGTCACCTGAGGAGAAATCGTTGGTGTAGAGAGAGAAGAGCAGTGGGGAGAGAACGCACCCCTGAGGGGCTCCAGTATTGGTGGTCTGGGTGTCAGATGTGATGCCCCCCCAGCCTCACACGCTGTCTCCTGTTGGTCAGGAAGCTGGTGATCCACTGACAGGTGGAGGCAGGGACTGCAAGCTGGATGAGCTTCTGTTGGAGGATGTCAGGAGCGATGGTGTTGAACGCCGAGCTGAAGTCCACGAACAGGATCCTGGCGTACGTTCCTGGGGTGTCCAGGTGGTGCAGGATGTAGTGCAGTCCCATGTTGACCGCATCATCCACCGACCTGTTTGCCCAGTAGGCAAACTGGAGGGGGTCCATCAGGGGGCCCGTGACATCCTTCAGGTGGTTCAGCACTAACCTCTCGAAAGATTTCATGACCACAGATGTCAGTGTGACAGGTCTATAGTCATTCAAACCTGTGATGGCGGGCTTCTTGGCCACTGGAACGATGGTGGAGCTCTTGAAGCACGAGGGCACCTCACACAGCTCCGGAGAACGGTTGAAGATCCGTGCAAAGGTGGGCGCCAGCTGCTCAGCGCAGACTTTCAAGCAGGAAGGTGACACGCCGTCTGGGCCCGGTGCCTTCCTGGTCTTTTGTCTCGGAACATCTGGCGCACTTCCTCCTAGCGGATCTGGAGTGCGGGCGCGGCCTCTGCAAGAGAGAGAGTGGGTGACAACGATGATAGAGGTGTGGACAGAGCAGTTCTGGGGAGAGGTGAGTATGTAGATTGTGCTGCAGGAAGTCCCGTTGTGTGGGAGGACCGATCAAACCTGCAGTAGAACCTGTTTACCTGGTTAGCAAGCCTTGGGCTCTCCACAGGACGGGGGGTTCGTTTCTTGGAGCCCGTGATGCTCTGCAGACATTTCCACACTGTTGAGGGATCAGGATTGGCAGAGAGGTGTCTCTTCAGGTTCTCCCCGTAACACCTCCTGGCTTTCCTGACCTCTCGTTTCAGTGTGTTTCTGGTCTGCTTGAACAGGTCGCGGTCGCCGCTCCTGTAGGCCTCCTACTTGAATTTGCGCAGCCTCCTGAGGTTCGGTGTAAACCAAGGTTTGTTGTTGTTGTACGTGCAGAAAGTCTTAGTCTGCACACACAGATCCCCAATCGGTGCAGTCAAAGCAGGCTTGGAGGTCCTGCCTTGACTCCACTGTCCACTTCCTCACAGTCCTCACCACAGGATTAGAAGTTTTTAATTTCTGCCTGTAGGCCGGGATCAGATGAACTATACAGTGGTCCGAGAGTCCTAAAGCTGCACGAGCCGCAGAGTGGTATGCATCCTTGATCACGGTGTAGATGTGGTCCAGAGTCTGTGCCCCTCTGGTGGGACACGTTACGTGCTGTCTGTATCTGGGGAGTTCGTGTGCGAGGTTCGCCCTGTTCAGATCACCCAGAACAATGATTAGTGAATTTGGTAGAAGTTTCTTCATGTCTGTTACCTGGTCAGCCAGCAACTGATTCCCGAGCGCGGCATCGCTGCTGCTCACTGCTCCCCTCTCCCCCAGGGGATGGATTAAAATCACATGGGGATGGGTTAAATGCAGAGGACAAATTTCACCACACCCAGATGTGTGTGTGACGATCATTGCGACTTTAACTTTATCTGCGTAGCTTCACTCGCACGTGCGTGTGGTGGAATGTAAACAGCCGCCATGACGATCGAGGAGAACTCCCGTGGTGAATAGAACGGCCGGCAGTTTATGAAAAGTGTTTCTAGGAGAGGGCTGAAAAAGTCTTTCAACACCGTGACATCAGTACACCAACGTTCATTAATGTAGAAACAGAGACCACCTCCCTTTGATTTTCCGGAGAGCTCCGTGCTGCGATCTGCACGAGTTAGCCGAAACCCCGCTAGCTCCACGGCGTGGTGGGGGGTTCGTTCGCTGAGCCACGTTTCAACAAAGCACAGCGCGGCGGATCTGCTGAAGTCCGTGTTCCTTGAAGTGAGGAGCAGCAGTTCGTCCATCTTGTTTGCCAGGGAGCGGACATTCGTCAGATGAATTGACGGTAGGGCAGAATGGAACCCTCTCTGCCTCAGCTTTACGAGTGCTCCGGCTCGTTTTCCGCGCCGCCATCGTCGCGCTAGCTTGTATAGCACCGCCGCTCCGACTAGAATCTCCGACAAACAGTCTGAATCAGAGAGAACAGGAGAGGAAATACCAGAAGAAGACTGTCCGATATTTACCAGCGCTTCTCTGGTAAAAGTGATCCGGGATGGACAGCAGAGGACACAGAAAACACACAAAATAAGACAAAGAAACAGAGAGCGACTCACCGTGGCTGCCATCCGCGGCGCCATCATATGACGTATCCTCATGTACAGTAATCCCTCATTTATCGCGGATAATTGGTTCCAAAAACCAACCTCACAATAATGCGTCCGGCGAGCTGCGACTGCGCAGTCGGACGGAAATGAGGGAAAATCACCCTCTCCAGCCTAGCTGGGAACAACTCAAATTTTTGAATATTTTCTATTTGTGTCAGCGACGGTGCTGTATTAATAATCCGTCCGGCGCGCTGCGGTTGCACGGTTGGACCGAAATGACGAAAAATCAGCCTCCTGCAAACGGAGTTCCACTCAAATTTTGGAATATTTTCTAAGTTTCAGTGAGGGCGCTGTCACAATAATGCGTCTGGCACGCTGCGGTTGCGCGGTCGGAAGGAAATGACGACAAATCACCCTTTCCAGCCTGGAGGTCAGCTCCAATTTTGAAATATTGTCTATTTTTGTCAGTGATGGCGCTGTTACAATAATGTGTCCGGCGCGCTACGGTTGCGCGGTCGGACCGAAATGACGAAAATTCAGCCTCCTGCGCACGGAGGTCCACTCAAATTTTGGAAAGTACATCCGGACCCCTCAAATTTTGACCGGGGCCAAGAACCGGAGGCCCTCGCCTGGAGCATACGTGGACCCCTCTCTGAGTGAGCCCCGTGGCCGTGGAGGCCATCAACAGCCGTGCGCAACGGCAGCTCCAAAGCCGCACACTTCCTCTTGATTGAAATTGCACACAGTGTGGAGGCCCATTCATTTACTTTTGGGCGTTGGCCAGAGTGCGACATATCCCCGGTGGCGGTCCATGGACCCCCACTGAGTGAGAGCCGTGGCCATTGAGGCCGTCATCAGCCGTGCACAACGGCCGCTCCAAAGCCGCACACTTCCTCCTGGTTGAAATTGCAATGCCCATTCATTTACTTTGGGCGTCGGCCAGAGGGCGACATTTCCCTGGCGACGATCCAGCGGGAGTGGAGAAAATAGTCAAGCTAGACGCCTGGAACCCTGCCCGGGCGTTGGGCGCAGGGAGGCCTCGCCTGGATAGTCTCAACAGCCACCGCGTAAAGTGTGTGACACTCACTCATGCAAAATTACAAAAATCTAATGTAATGTAACATTATTATAACTACTGTAAATTAAATATTTCCTTCCTGAGAATTTTGCAGTAATCCATGTATCCACCATTTTGTGTTCCCACCATTTTTAAATGTCTGCCATCCAATACAACACTATAATACAGTTGAACCCCGGAACGAATTAACATTGAGAAGTGAAGCCGTCGCATTCTGAAGAAACAGTACATAAAGCCACAAAAATCAATGAAAATACACTACAGCAAAAGCTTGGAGCAGAGCCTTACGTGGTCCGTATGCGACGCTTGACACGTCAAACAAGACAAATAATGAGTGAAATAAAGTTGACAAAACAAAATAACATTATTTAAACTCAAAACCTACTGACCCATGGTAGAAGAGTCAAAGTCCAGGAAATCATGTCCCAAAAGCGAATCAATGTGAACGAAAGGATATTGATTATTTACAAATACAGTGTGACATAGGTAGTATATACCGTAATTGTCGGACTATAAGTCGCGTTTTTTTTCATAGTTTGGGTGAGGGCGACTTATACTCAGGAGCGACTTATTTATGTTTTTTTTCACAAATTTAGTATATTTAGTATAGTTGATCACTTCACATGCTTTGATATCTTTATCTTGAACAATTTAATAATTTGAACTGCGGCGCGGCACACGGCATTGTTGACAAAGGACGATCGATAGATTTAATGAATTTGAGTGACACAGATGCTTTTATAAACGTGTTATTTATGTAACTGTCACGCTTTGGAGTGGAGAAATGGAGCAGGGCGACCAAGTGCAGCTTGGACCAAGGTTTATTGCAACAAACTCAAAAAGACTAGGCAAACTGACGTGACTAACCAACAAACTAACAGACTAAATTGTGAAACAAAAGACAGGATCAAAACCAACCGTGAGACATGCATGGTCCACGTGTTGCACGCACGCACACGCACGCGCACACGCACGCACACACACACACACGCGCGCACACACACACACACACACACACACACACACACACGCGCACGCGCGCGCGCACGCGCACGCGCACGGATCTTTTTACGAGCAAGCTTAAATGCAGGGTCTATTCAATAATGATCATATTCACGAGATGCAATACACCAGCTCAACTTCTGCACATGCACGATGACACGGTAGGTATGGGTGCCTGTGTGCACATAGTACCGTAATTGTCGGACTATAAGTCGCTCCTGAGTATAAGTCGCACCAGGCATAAAATGCCCAAAAATGTGAAAAAAAAAACATATATAAGTCGCTCCGGAGTATAAGTCGCATTTTGGGGGGCAATTTATTCGACAAAATCCAACACCAAGAACAGACATGAACGAGCAACAACAGGCTAAACGATACGGTATGCTAACGTGACAAACACAAACGAGGAGCTGAGAACGGGCCTGAGGTAACATTCAGTTATTTAAAAAAAACTGTTACTGTCATGCCTCGTCCCCAGTTTTGGTTGTGTCATCGTTTCTGTGTCCGTGTGCTCGCCCCTCCCTTCCTGTGTGTCCTTCTTTAGAGTAATCACACGCACCTGCCTCTCGTTACCTATGTTGTATTTAAGTTCACGCTCTACTACTAGGTCACTGAGCTGAGATGTAGATGCCATGAGCTTCACAACTATGTAGAGACATGTTTACAGTCACTTGTTTATTCTCTTGTCCCGATGCTATATTTTATTTTTAATTCCACTCTGCACTTTCAGTGTTTAGAAATAATTTTGAATGTTTTTTTTTTTGTGTTCGACTAAGCAGAGCTTGTTTTCAGGGAGCACTTCTCATTGCTGCTTAAATGAGCATTTAGAGCAAAGAACTGTGTAGTCATGCCTGATGCCATTGCCTTTAGTCTTTTCTGTTCCACATGTAGGGGTATGTAGCTTGTTAAGTCAACCATAATATCGGATCGGTATCGGGTATCGACTGATACGCAAAGCCACGGCATCGGTATCGAAACTGAAAAAGTCGGATCGGTGCATCTCTAGAAAGGAACAAGGATAAGTGTTGTGAAATAAAATATTACCTGTAATACGCATTTTGTTATTTGCTGATTGAAACTGCTAATTAAACTGTGAATTGAAACTAATAGGTTGAGAACTGAACTCTCGCTCTTTGTATAGTGCGTGTGTGTGTGACGTGTCTTGCGCATCCGTTCTGCGCATACTGTCATGGCGGCCTCCGTATGATATCCGGTCTGCGATGGAGATTAAAAAACAAACAATATTTGACAATAACACACCATCAAGGATTGCACCATTGCATCAAACGATGTCGTCAATTATGAATTTTACTGACTAAGTGTGTTGGGCAGGATGGCTGAATGCGATGTGCGATCGACAACAAACATAGGTAGAGAACTGAACTCTCGCTCTTTATATAGCTGACGTGTCTTGCGCATTCGTTCTGCGCATCGGATCCATAGTGTGCATGCGCAGTGATACTTCCTCCGTATAATATCTGGTCTGCGATGGAGATTAAAAAACAAACAATATTTGACAATAACACACCATCAAGGATTGCACCATTGCATCAAACGATTTGTCGTCAATTATGAATTTTACTGACTAAGTGTGTTGGGCAGGATGGCTGAATGCGAAAGTACCAAAGACAGGAACAGAATGACAGTAACACATGCAATGATCCAACGGTGAGCGAGGGGCAGACAGGACTTAAATACAAAACACGTTACATCGATTGAGGTGACACAGGAAGAGAGGGGTGAGGCGAACAGAAACTATGGCAACCTAGACACATAGCAAAACTGGGGACGAGACATGACAAATCTCCCCCGAAATAAAACTCACCTTTCTTCTTGTTTGTTGTCAATCGCGCATCGCATTCAGCCATCCTGCCCAACACACTTAGTAAAATTCATAATTGACGACACATCGTTTGATGCGATGGTGGAATCCTCGATGGTGTGTTATTGTCAAATATTGTTTGTTTTTTAATCTCCATCGCGGACCGGACGTCATACGGAGGCCGCCATTACAGATGCGCAGAACGGTTGCGCAAGACACGTCGATCCAGATATCGGATCAGTGCATCTCTATTCCTTTCTTCTCTGCTGTTGACTTCAAACACGCTCCATACGAACACAATGCTCTCGTATCAGACGCTTGCTCGATCACCTCCTCGTTTGCTGTCACAATGTACCCTACACAAATCCGAAACATTTCTTCGCTATTGAGTTTCCTAGCGCAGTGATACTGATCGGTAGAATAACATCCGGTTGTTCCCAAAGATGATCTTTTATCTGAAATAATTTTACGTTTACGGACTTAAGTTGTAGTCAGTGCAGCCGCCACCCCAAACAGCAATACAGCTGGAGAGGACGCTCTCAATGGTGCCGCGGTAAAATGCAGTCATGACGGCCAGAGGAGCCCTCGCTCGCCTGAGTTTCCGCAGGAAGTACAGGCGGCGCTGGGCTTTCTTTGCCAGTGACGCGGTGTTGGTGGACCAGGAGAGATCCTCACTGATGTGCACCCCCAGGAACTTGGCGCTGCTCACTCGCTCCACCACAGCACCGTCGATGGTCAGCGGCAGGTGTTGGGTGTGACCCTTCCGGAAGTCCACAACAATCTCCTTGGTCTTGTCGACGTTCAGCAGGAGGTTGTTGTCCCTGCACCACGTGGTCAGAAGGTCAACCTCCAGCCTGTATTGAGTCTCGTCTCCCTTGGTGATGAGACCCACCAGAGTCGTGTCGTCAGCAAACTTCACGATACGGTTGTCGCTGTAGGTTGCAGTGCAGTCATGCGTCAGGAGGGTGAAGAGCAGCGGACTGAGCACGCAGCCTTGGGGGGCCCCCGTGCTCAGCGTGATGCTGGCGGAGATTTTGTCGCCAACACGTACTACCTGTGGCCTCTGACAGAGGAAGTCCAGTAGCCAGTTGCAGAGGTAGGTACTGAGGCCCAGCGCGTCAAGTTTGCTGATGAGGCGTTGTGGCACAATGGTGTTGAAGGCAGAACTGAAGTCCACAAACAGCAATCTCACATACGAGTCCCTCCTCTCCAGGTGGGTGAGGGCCGAGTGGAGGGCAGAGCAGATGGCATCCTCAGAAGACCGCTTGGCTCGGTACGCAAACTGGAAGGGGTCAGTGGTGGGGGGGAGAACGGATCGGATGTGCTCCATGACAAGCCGCTCAAAGCACTTCATGATGATGGGCGTAAGTGCCACGGGGCGGTAGTCATTGAAGCAGGACGGAGCGGGTTTCTTCGGCACAGGTACGATGGTGGCAGCTTTGAAACACGACGGGACGATGGCCTGCTGCAGGGAAGTGTTAAAGATGTCCGTGAAGACATCCGTCAGCTCACCAGCGCAGTCCTTCAGCGCCCGACCCGGGATGTCGTCAGGGCCCGCCGCCTTACGGATGTTGATGGCGGCAAGCGCCCTCCTCACGCTGTCGGCGGAGAGGCACAGGGGCAGCTCGTGTGAAGGGGGAGTGGCCTTCAGCGGGCAAGTGCTGTTCTGAGCGTCGAAGCGAGCAAAGAAGCGGTTGAGGCCATTGAGCAGACGGACGTCGCCTTCACAGCTCTGCGGCGCGGGCTTGTAATCCGTGATGGTCTGAATGCCCTGCCAAAGGCTCCGTGCGTCCCTGCTGTCCTTGAAGTGGGCGGTAATTTTGCACGAGAACGCCCTCTTTGCTTCTTTGATGCCCCGGGACAGGTCGGCCCTCGCAGTCCTCAAGCCAGCCTCATCCCCTGCTCTAAAGGCTTTGGAGGAAGAAAAAAAATCTATTTGATACAGCGAAGGCTTCAGCAATATAGTCCTCTTCTCTTCTTGACTGACAATTAATGTGATAGTTTAATACAATCAGCAAATAACAAAATGCGTATTACAGATCGGTCATATTTTATTTCCCAACATTTTGCCTTGTTACTTTCGTCTCTGCTGTTCACTTCAAACACGCTCCATACGAGCGCAATGCTCTCGTATCAGACAAGGCTTGCTCGATCACCTGCTCGTTTGCTGTCTGTCACAATGTACCCTACACAAATCTGAAACATTTGTTGCGGCTCTGAGTCACGACGAGGGGCAAGTTTTGGTTTCCAAGGGTGTTTTTATTCCTCTTCAACGTCTCTCCCATACAGAGCCGCCTTTTTAACGTCCGCACGCCTCTTTCCCGTGCACGCATTGGTGGTGGTGCGTTTATGGGCAGTCGGAGAAATCATCGCCAACAAAAAAAATTACATCCAGCCTAGTTAAGACCATACCAAAGACTATAAAAATGGGACCCATTGCCTCCCTGCGTGTGTGACGATCATTGGGACTTAAAAAAAAAAAAGAAAAAAAAAAAAAAGAAAAATTTCATTACAAAAATTTCATAAAAATTGGGTGCGTATTATACATGGGTACAGGCTTTTTTCCAGCATCAGCATGCCATTTTTAGGGTGCGTATTATACATGGGGGCGCACTATACACGGAAAAAAACGGTAAATAATATCTTGTTTACAAAATAAATTGATAACTTAATAATAAATAAAGATTTGCTCATAAAAAATAATCAACTACCTCTTTTGGGATACAAAAAAATGAAACTTTTTTCTCTTAAAATTGACTTGTTGCATTTGATTTTGATTTGACAAGCACTGAACAAGCATTGAACAGTCTTGAAGCTTGAATGAGTCTTTTGCACTCATACTACATTTTAGTGAGAAACATGGGCTTGTACCTCACTGAGGATCTTTGTCATCCTTGGTAGCAGGAAGGCAACTGCTGTGATCAAGTTCTTCTCGAGGCTCAGTCTGTTTATTTGCTTTGTTTTTATCACAGTCATTGCAGAAAAGGAGGTCTCACATAAATATGTGGAGGCAAAGGGCAGCAACTGCTCCAAAGCTTTCTGTCCCAGCTCAGGGTGCTCCTGCCTCACACACACCCAAAACTGTGTGAGAGTGGATGCGCCAAACTTCATCTGGTCAGATGCCACTTCCATCAGTTTTTCCTGTTGAGTGACTTGCTTCTCTTTGCTTCAGACAAGAGAAATGGGTTTCTCACCCAATTCAGCTGTGCAGATTTCTCCTCCATGTCAGCAAAGTAGCAATGAAAGCCCTTTATCAAGTTGGCCAAATGTCCCACTATGACTAACTTTCACTGGAGCTGTTTCCACATCTTCATTGGAGAGAAAAGCATCCACCTGAGGAGAGCAGGTGAAATTCTCCTGACCACATGCCCTTTTCCACAGCTCTGCTTTCTTCAGGAAACCACCCACCTTGTCATACAGGTTCAGGATGCTGGTGTCTTTGCCCTGCAGAGACACATTCAGTTCGTTCAGTTTGCTGAATATATCTGCCAGATAACATAGCTTTTCAAGCCAGTCCGTGCTCTCGAACAAGGTGGCATGGGGAGATCCGTGCTCTGTCAGAAAGGTGTGCACTTATGCTCGTAACTCCAACAGCCTGTTGAGTATCTTCCCTCGAGAGAGCCAGCGCACTTCTGTATGCTAGAGGAGTTGCGTGTGTTCAGCTCCCATGTTTTCACAGAGGCGCCGGAACAAACGTGCATTAAGTGGCCTTGACTTGATGAAGTTGATCACTTTGATGCTGTCGTTCAAAACATCATGCAACACGGGGCTCATTTTCTCTGACGCTAACGCTTCCCTGTGTCATGTAACATGGAGTGTGGGGGGAACAAATGGTGCAAAAAGTGAGTATGGATTGCTCCCAGGAATAAATTGGCGGCGCTGACATTCCAATTTGTAACAGCAGATGGTGCAAAATTTGAGTTGGGAATTATTGAATGAATTGGCAGAGTTGAAATTTCAAAATTTTCCAAACGGACCAAAATGGAGCGGGGTCGGATTATGAGTCACACATGAAAGCACAAATGTGGTTTTTATTTTATTCTATTTTATTTTATTTTACTTGCTTGGCTAAAATATATTCTGTAACCGCTTAAAGCAATATTATCACAGAATTAGACTAAGCTGCCCACCCATATAAGAATAGGGGTGTGTTAAAAATTGTTGAAAAGGGTGAAACAAATGAGTTCTTATTTTCTTTTAATTTTATTGTCTTTGCTTGGCTGAAATGTATTCTGTAACCGCATAAAGCAATATTATCACACAATTAGGAAAAGAGGCCCACCACGAAGTGGTGTGTTAAAAAAATGGTTAAAAGATTAATTCAAGGGTTTTGATTTCTGATTTAATGGTTGAGTAAAGTGAAACTTTGAAGTATTGGTTTTATGAAAGGAGAAGTGAAGAAAAGAGGAAGTAAGGGGCTGGCCAGGGTTTCTGCAGAATTTTGGTGGAAAGAGAGTGGGGAGGAAACAGCTGCTCGGAAAACCGCAGGGTGATGAGCGTGGGAAACTGGACAGTATAGAGGCCAGCAAAAAGGGGGGGGCAGAGAAGTCTATAAAAAGGTCGCCTTGGACATCTACAAGGCTCTCTCCCGGACCGCGGTCATATCCAAGAAGCCCGGAGGAGTTTCAAGACTTTTTACAAAGCCTTCGAGATCTTTGTGTGAGACGCAAGATCGCTGGCAGGGATTAACTTGGATTTACTCAAAAGAATTGGACGGGACAACTTTGCTTGAGAAACTAGGTGAGGGGACCGACTCTTTCTGTATTTCCGTGAGGGGAGGGAGACCGTTACCGGGTAGTTGGTCCTCCCGAGGCCAAACTAGTTTCCAAATTGGATTTTTAGAAATCAAATCAAACTGATCACTCAACTTTATTTCCACCAAAAAATAACACCCAATTGGTACCCTTTTACAATCAAAAGTACTCCGGGATTGAATGATTATATTTCAAAGTCAGCGTTATTGTCAATCCCTTCATATGTCAAGACACACAAAGAAACCGAAATTCCGTTTCCTCCATCCCACGAAGACGAGACACAGTACCGTTTTTTTCCGTGTATAGTGCGCCCCCATGTATAGTACGCACCCCTAACAATGGCATGCTGATGCTGGAAAAAAGCTTGTACCCATGTATAATACGCACCCAATTTTTATGAATTTTTTTAAAAATTTTTTTTAATTTTTTATTTTTTTTTTAAGTCCCAAAGATCGTCACACACGCAGGGAGGCAATGGGTCCCATTTTTAAAGTCTTTGGTATGGTCTTAACTAGGCTGGATGTCATTTTTTTTGTTGGCGTTGATTTCTCCGACTGCCCCTAAACGCACCACCGCGCTCCGTGCGCGCAGGGGAAAGAGCTCTGTATGGGAGAGACGTTGAAGAGGAATAAAAACAACCTTGGAAACCAAAACTTGCCCCTCGTCGTGACTCGGAGCCGCAACAAATGTTTCGGATTTGTGTAGGGTACATTGTGACAGACGGCAAACTAGCAGGTGATCGAGCGAGCGTCTGATACAAGAGCATTGCGGTCGTATGGAGCGTGTTTGAAATGAACAGCAGAGACGAAAGGAACAAGGCAAAGTGTTGTGAAATAAAATATTACCTGTAATACGCATTTTGTTATTTGCTGATTGAAACTGCTAATTAAACTGTGAATTGAAACTAATAGGTGGAGAACTGAACTCTCGCTCTTTATATAGCTGACGTGTCTTGCGCAACCGTTCTGCGCATCTGTAATGGCGGCCTCCGTATGACGTCCGGTCCGCGATGGAGATTAAAAAACAAACAATATTTGACAATAACACACCATCGAGGATTGCACCATCGCATCAAACGATGTGTCGTCAATTATGAATTTTACTAAGTGTGTTGGGCAGGATGGCTGAATGCGATGCGCGATTGACAACAAACAAGAAGAAAGGTGAGTTTTATTTCGGGGGAGATTTGTCATGTCTCGTCCCCAGTTTTGCTATGTGTCTAGGTTGCCATAGTTTCTGTTCGTGTCACCCCGCTCTTCCTGTGTCACCTCAATCGATGTAACGTGTTTTGTATTTAAGTCCTGTCTGCCCCTCGCTCACCGTTGGATCATTGCATGTGTTACTGTCATTCTGTTCCTGTCTTTGGTAATGTCACCCTGTCTTTTTGTTCCACGACTTTGTCGGTCAGTCCTGTTGTTGGTTTTGTTGTACCATGACTTTCTTTAAAAAAAAAAAAAAAAAATTAAAAAAAAAAAAAAAATTTTTTTTTTTCTTTGTACCCATGTATAATACGCACCCCAGATTTTAGGACAATAAATTAGTAAAATATTGCGCACTATACACGGAAAAAAACGGTACACGATAAACATACAAGTAGACGACACAAAATAAAAACAAGAAGGCACAAACAATAACTAATAAATAATAAATAAATAAAATGAGTGATGAATAAATAATGAACAAATAACCCAATAAATAGGAGGAACAAAACTGAGCCAGTGTGCATACAGCAGACAGTAAGCATAGCGCAAAGTACAGGACGCTACGCAGAAAGGGAGGAGAGAGTTCAGGATCCTAACAGCCTGGAGTATGAAGCTGTTGGAGAGTCTGGTGGTGCGGGAGCGCAGGCTCCTGTACCTCTTCCCAGAGGGCAGAAGCTCAAACAAAGAGTGAGCGGGGTGACTCACATCGCTCACAATCGTGATCGCCTTGCGGGTGAGATGGAAGGTGTAAATGTCCTTCAAGGAGGGGAGCGAAGCACCAATAATCTTACCAGCCGTGTTCACTATGCGCTGCAGGGCCTTCAACTTGTAGTCAGTGCAGCCGCCACCCCAAACAGCAATACAGCTGGAGAGGACGCTCTCAATGGTGCCGCGGTAAAATGTAGTCATGACGGCCGGAGGAGCGCTCGCTCGCCTGAATTTACGCAGGAAGTACAGGCGGCGCTGGGCTTTCTTTGCCAGTGATGCGGTGTTGGTGGACCAGGAGAGATCCTCACTGATGTGCACCCCCAGGAACTTGGCGCTGCTCACTCTCTCCACCACAGCACCGTCGATGGTCAGCGGCAGGTGTTGGGTGTGACCCTTCCGGAAGTCCACAACAATCTCCTTGGTTTTGTCGACGTTCAGCAAGAGGTTGTTGTCCCTGCACCACGTGGTCAGAAGGTCAACCTCCAGCCTGTATTGAGTCTCGTCTCCCTTGGTGATGAGACCCACCAGAGTCGTGTCGTCAGCAAACTTCACTATGTGGTTGTCGCTGTAGGTTGCAGTGCAATCATGCGTCAGGAGGGTGAAGAGCAGCGGACTGAGCACGCAGCCTTGGGGGGCCAACACGTACCACCTGTGGCCTCTGACAGAGGGAGTCCAGTAGCCAGTTGCAGAGGTAGGTACTGAGACCCAGCTTGTCAAGTTTGCTGATGAGATGCTGTGGCACAATGGTGTTGAAGGCAGAACTGAAGTCCACAAACAGCAATCTCACATACGAGTCCCTTCTACACGGGAAGATGGATGAGCTCGCGGCCCTGACACGATTCAACGGACTATACAGGGACGCGAGTCTGCTGTGTTTTTCTGAATCGTGGCTGACTGACACCATCCCGGACTCCGCTGTTTCTCTACCCGGGTTCAGACTGGAGAGAGCGGATAGGAGTGCAGCTCAGAGCGGTAAGACGAGAGGCGGTGGAATCGCGGTTTACATAAATGAAGCGTGGTGCAAGCAGTCCCATGTTTACGTCAGAGAGAAACACTGCTCCGAGGACATCGAGTTTCTGACTATAAGCATGAGACCTTACTACCTCCCGAGGGAATTTGGACATATTATTCTGGTGTGTGTCTACATTCTCCCGTCTGCAAATGCGGCGCGCGCGCGTGACGTCATTCACAGCGCCGTGTGCAAGCTGCAGACAGACCATCCACGGGCCTTCATTGCCATTACCGGTGATTTCAATCATGCCTCTCTGTCTTCCACGCTGCCCACCTTCACTCAGTACGTAAACTGTGCTACCAGGGACAATAAGATACTGGACCACTTCTATTGCAATGCTGAGGGAGCATTCACAGCCTCTGCCCTCCCCCCACTGGGCCGTTCAGACCACAACCTGGTACTACTCACCTCCCAATACTCACCCAAGGTGAGAAGAGACCCCCCGCAGGTAAAGGAAGTGAGGGTTTGGAGCGAGGAAGCCATCGAGCATCTGAGAAGCTGCCTTGAGTCTACCGACTGGGAAGTTTTCTACAGTGATCATGGCGAGGACATCGACGCCCTCACTGACTGCATCACGGACTACATTAATTTCTGCGTTGAGAGCACTATACCTACTAAGCGGGTGCGTTGCTACTCAAATAACCACCCCTGGATGACCCCGCATCTGAAAGCCCTTATCAACAAGAAGTGGTGGGCTTTTAGACGCGGGGACAGAGAGGAGCAGAAGAGGCTGCAGCATCTGCTCCAGAGGACGATTCGCGAAGCAAAGCGGGAGTTCGCTAGGAAGGTGGAGGAGGAACTCGCACAGAGGAACGTGCGGGATGTGTGGCGTGGCCTGAGGACTATGTCTGGTTCTGGACGGAGAGCGTGTGGCAGCATTAACGGGGATCAACGCTGGGCGGATGAGCCTAACCAGCACTTCAACCGGTTTGGCCTGTCCCCACTCCCTCTCACCCCCCTGTCCGCTGCCCCCCCCAGCCTCCCATTGCCTGGATACCTGGATCCACCCCCCCGCCTGCCTCATGGACAATCAACCCACTCCCCCCTGCTTCATGGCCACTTAACACCCTCCCGCCCACCACATGGACAATCACCCATCTCCCTCAATGACTCACCACGGGCTTCAACCTCATCTCAGCCCCCTCCCCTCTCCTTCACTCCTGCTCAGGTGAGGAGAGAGCTGGGGAAGCTGAAACAGAGAAAGGCCCCGGGTCCGGATGGCATCTCCCCCAGGCTGCTACGGACATGTGCTGATGATCTCTGCCATGTTCTGTGCCACCTCCTCAACCTGAGCCTCAGCCTGGCGAAGGTGCCTAGCGCATGGAAGACGTCCTCCATCGTCCCAGTTCCCAAAACACCGCACGCCAAGGAACCGGCCCACTTCAGACCCGTCGCCCTCACTTCCCACATCATGAAGGTGATGGAACGCCTGGTCCTCAGCCACCTCCGCTCCGTGGTGAGCCCCACTCTGGATCCGCTGCAGTTTGCCTACAAGATCGGCATTGGGGTGGAAGACGCCGTCATCTACCTGCTGCAGCGGACGCTCACCCACCTGGAGTCCGCCGGCAGCGCTGTGAGGGTCATGTTCTTTGACTTCTCCAGTGCCTTCAACACCATCTCGCCGGCCCTGCTACGAGTGAAGCTGCTAGATACTGGAGTGGACCATCACCTCACTGACTGGACCATTGACTACCTCACTAACCGGCCCCAGTACGTGCAACTGCGTGGCTGCCGATCAGAGGTGGTAGTCTGCAGCACTGGAGCACCTCAGGGCACAGTCCTGTCCCCATTTCTTTTCACACTGTACACCTCGGACTTCACGTATAACACTGACATCTGTCATCTCCAGAAGTTCTCCGATGACTCAACTATAGTTGGCTGTATGTCTAAGGGGGGCGAGCTGGAGTACCTGTCGGCCATCAGCGCCTTTGTGGACTGGTGTGAGCACAATCACCTGTGCTTGAACACCAGTAAGACGAAGGAGCTGGTGATTGACTTTAGGAGAGGAGCACCTCCCCACTCACCGGTGAACATCCAGGGTCAGGACATTGAGGTCGTGGACAGTTTCAGGTACCTGGGTGTTCACCTCAACAATAAACTGAACTGGACGGATCACATGAACGCCGTCTACAAGAAGGGACAGAGCCGCCTCCATCTCCTGAGGAGACTCTGCTCCTTTGGAGTGAGCAGGCCTCTGCTAAAAACCTTTTATGACTCAGTGGTAGCCTCTGCTATCCTCTACGCTGTGGTCTGTTGGGCTCCGAGCAGCACAGAGAGGGATAGGAAGAGGCTCAACAAACTGGTTAAGAGGGCTAGCTCTGTGGTGGGCTGCCCTCTAGACACTGTTGAGGAGGTGGGCGAGAGGAGGGTGCTAGCCAGGCTTGCATCCATCAGGAACAACCCCTCTCACCCACTGCATCTGACCTTGGAGAACTTGAGCTGCTCCTTCAGTCAGAGACTCAGACTCCCCCCGTGTAAGAAGGAGCGCTACCGCTGCTCCTTCATCCCCACCGCAATCAGGCTGTACAATGACAACCTGTAAACACATCCTTCCGTGCAATACTTTCCCCATAAAGTGCAATTCTTAATCCCAATGTGCAATTTAAGACCAATGTGCAATATCCTCTGCCACATAATGCCTAGATCTATTTCACTTCCATAACCCGTGCACTATTTCTTTTATTAGCATTACTAAACTCATACACTTCATACACTTTACGACACTTTACCACTACATTTTTATCTTCTTCTTTTTGTAAATATTCATAGCTTATATTTTTAGTTTTTACTACAATTGTTGTTATTTTTCCATATTTTTCTTTTTATATTGTACTCTATTTTTTATGCCGGAGGACTAATAATAATAATAATAATAATAACTGGGATTTATATAGCGCTTTTCTAGATACCCAAAGTCGCTTTACATGTGTGTGTGTGGGGGGGGGGGGGGGGGGGGTGCTGGGGGGGGAGGGAGGATAAAGAACAACTTTATTGGGAAAGAAAACTAAGAAAAGAAAGAAAAAAGAAAATAAGAAGAACAAAGAAACACCGAGGGCAGGGTCAGTTAGGAAAGGCTAATGTGAAGAGGTGGGTTTTTAGGGTGGTTTTGAAGGTAGGGAGGGTGGGGGCATCTCTGATGTGCCTGGGGAGAGCGTTCCAGAGAGAGGGGGCAGCCACGGAGAAGGCCCTGTCGCCCCAGGTTCGGCCCCTGGTCTTGGGGACCTCCAGGAGGCCGGCATCACTCGACCTGAGGGAACGGGATGGGACGTGTGGCTGGAGGAGGTCAGAGCGGTAGGGTGGAGCCAGGTTATGGAGTGCCTTGTAGGTGGTGAGGAGTATTTTAAAGGTGATTCTATATTTGACAGGCAGCCAGTGGAGGTCATGAAGGACAGGTGTGATGTGCTCTCTGGAGCGGGTTCCGGTGAGCAGGCGGGCAGCGGAGTTCTGGACATATTGCAGTTTGTTGAGGGTTTTGGAGGTGATGCCGTAGAGGATGCTGTTGCAGTAGTCTAGTCGGGATGAGATGAAGGCGTGGATGAGGGTTTCGGCAGCAGAGGATGTGAGGGAGGGCCGGAGACGGGCAATGTTTCTGAGGTGGAAGAATGCAGTTTTGGTGATGTGGTTTACGTGGGGGAGGAATGAGAGGGTAGGGTCGAAAATTACACCTAGATTGCGGATGTGGGTGGAGGTAGTGACAAGGGAGCCGTCGATGTTTAGTGAAAAGTCCTGAGTGGAGCGAGTGAGGGAGTCGGGGCCAATGATGATTATTTCAGATTTTTTGCAGTTGAGTTTTAGAAAGTTATTTTGCATCCAGGTTTTTATGTCTGTGAGGCAGGTGGTGAGGGTGGAGTGGGTGGCTGTGGTGATGGTCGTGGTGGAAAGGTATAGTTGTGTGTCGTCGGCATAGCAGTGAAATTGAAGGCCGTGGTGGTGGAGGATCTGACCGAGGGGTAGGAGGTAGATGGTGAAGAGTAAGGGGCCAAGTACTGAGCCCTGGGGGACACCGTGGGTGACTGGGGCAGTGGAGGAGGTGCAGTTGTTGATTGAAATGAATTGCTGACGGTCAGAGAGGTAGGATTTCATCCAGGAGAGGGCAGTGCCGGATAAACCAAGGGAGGAGTGGAGGCGTGATAGGAGGATGGAGTGGTTGATGGTGTCGAAGGCAGCACTGAGGTCGAGGAGGATGAGGATGGAGAGGGAACCAGAGTCGGCGGGGAGGATGATGTCGTTGGTGACCTTGAGGAGGGCAGTTTCTGTGCTGTGGAGTGAGCGGAAGCCGGATTGGAACGTTTCGTATAGGTTGTTGTGGTGAAGGTGGGATTTAATTTGGGAGGCAACTGCACGTTCGAGAATTTTAGAGAGGAAGGGGAGGTTGGAGATGGGCCTGTAGTTGTTGGGGGAGTTGGGGTCGAGACCGGGTTTCTTGAGAATGGGGGTGATGGCAGCCAGCTTGAGGGCAGGAGGGACAGAGCCAGTAGATAGGGAGGAGTTAATTATAGTGGTGATGAGAGGTGAGAGTGAGGGGAGGCAGGCTATGACTAAAGTGGATGGGATTGGGTCGAGGATGCAGGTGGAGGCTTTCATACCAGAAGTTATGGAGGATAGGTCAGCTGTGGTGATTTCGGAGAAGAAGTTGAGTGGGTGGTTGGAGAGTAAAGGGGGGGCATGATCAGGGGTAGGGGAGGAGGTGGGAGAGGAGGCGGCCAGTTCAGTGTGGATGGTGTTGATTTTTGATTGAAAAAATGATAAAAATTCTTCACATTTGCTGGTGGTGAATGAGGTGGTGGTGGTGTCCATGGGTTTGAGGAGTTGGGTTACGGTAGAGAAGAGTATCTTGGGGTTGTTGCTACCAGATTGTATGACGGAGGAGTAGTGGGAAGTGCGTGCATTGTTGAGGGCATCTCTGTATTCCTGTTGGTGTAGTGTGTAAGATAAGATAAGATAAGATAAGATAATCCTTTATTATTCCCTCAATGGGGAAACTCCTGTGTTTGCAGCAGTACACTTAACATATACACACACACACGCATGCGGGGAAGGGGGTAAAGATTTTAAGAAGTAGAAGGTATATATAATTAAAAAAAATATGGACAGTGTATACAAAATACTGGCAATATACAGTGGAGATAAAAAAAATATTAGATAAAAAAATAGTGCAAAAAAGTGCAAAGAAAGCAGGTAAAAGAGTGTGAGGTAGACAGATATTGCACATAGTGTGATTGCACATATGGTTATTGCACGTTATTTTGTCCGTTAGCTACGATGGTCGGCCTGGTTGTACAGTCTGATGGCAGCAGGGAGGAAGGACCTGCGATGCCTCTCGGTGGTGCATCGTGGGTGACGAAGCCGGTCGCTGATGGAGCTCTCCAGGGCTCTGACAGTCTCATGAAGGGGGTGGAAGACATTGTCCATGATGGAGGACAGCTTAGCCACCATCCTCCTCTCCCCCACCACCTCCACCTGGTCCAGACTGCAGCCCAGGACAGCGCCGGCTTTCTTCACCACCTTGTCCAGCCTCTTCCTCTCCGCTGCAGTGATGCCGCTGCTCCAGCAGACCACCCCATAAAAAATGGCGGACGCCACCACAGAGTCATAGAAGGTCCTCAGGAGGCCGTCCCTCACTCCGAAGGACCTCAGTCTGCGCAGCAGGTGGAGTCTACTTTGGCCCTTCTTGTATAGGGCCTGAGTGTTAACAGTCCAGTCCAGTTTATTGTTCAGGTGAACACCCAGGAACTTGTAAGAGTCCACAATCTCTATGTCCGTTCCCTGGATGTTCACCGGCGAGGGGGGGACTTTGCGCCGGCGGAAGTCCACCACCAGCTCCTTCGTTTTCCCAGAGTTAATTTGGAGGCGGTTCCGCCGGCACCAGTCCCCGAATCTGTGATTCAGTTCTCGGTACTCCGTCTCGTCTCCGTTGTTAATGAGACCAACGATGGCGGAGTCATCCGAGAACTTCTGGAGGTGGCAGGTTGATGTGTGGTGGGTGAAGTCAGCTGTGTAGATGGTGAAGAGGAGGGGGGCCAGGACGGTCCAGGTAGATGTCCAGGTGAACAGTGAGACCGGTTTTCTTTGAGAGCCGTTCAAGCTGCCGGCCCTTGGCTTTAAGGTGACGGAGGTGGTCAGTGTACCAGGGGGCGGTGTGGGTGTAGGAGACAGTTTTGGTTTTTATGGGGGCGAGTTGATTGAGACAGGAGGAGAGTGCGCTGTTGTA
The DNA here is from genome assembly GCF_033458585.1 of Syngnathus typhle. NCBI lineage: Eukaryota > Metazoa > Chordata > Actinopteri > Syngnathiformes > Syngnathidae > Syngnathus > Syngnathus typhle. Next base: position 22,388,318 of record NC_083740.1, read on the forward strand.
GCTGTTAACCAGTTCAGTGGGGGAGGCGTTCAAAGTGAGGGTGTGATTGGAGGTGGTGTTAGTCAGTAGGGCGGAAAGAGAGGGGGGGTGGATTGATTTCATGTTCCGGTATGATATGGAGCGTTGCTGCTTGATAAGGGGGGTGGGGATGTCTATGTCCAGGGTGAGGGCCAGGTGGTCTGAGAGGATGTCTGTGAGGTTGAAGCTGGTGAGGTTGCTGATGGAGAGTCCAGTGGTGCAAATTAAGTCCAGGGTGTGTCCTTTTTTGTGGGTGGGGAAGTCAACGTGTTGAGTGATATTAAATGAGTTGAGAATGTCCAGAAATTCAGTGGCAGTTTTGCAGGTGGTGGAATCGACATGAATGTTGAAATCTCCCAGTAGGATGACTGAAGGTGAAATGGCACAGAGTTGGGTGAGAAATTCAGAGAGATCGGAAAGGAATGCAGGGTTGGGTTTGGGGGGGCGGTAGATGATTGCAGTGACCAGGGGTTTGGGGCCAGGCAGCTTGAATGACTGGTGCTCAAAGGAGGAGGGGGTGGTGATGGTTACAGCAGTGGGTTTCAAGTGTTGGCGGTATATTGTGGCTATACCGCCACCACGACCGTCACGTGGTTTATCCATGTAGGTGTATCCTGGGGGTGTAGCTCTGTTGAGGTGAATGTATTCCAGTGGTTTTTGCCAGGTTTCGGTTATGCTGAAAAAGTCTATGTTGTTGTCAGTTATGAATTCACTGAGTATTGGTCCTTTTTTATTGAGTGAGCGGGTATTGATCAGAGCGAATTTGAGGGATGGGTGAAGTTGGATGGGTGGGGGAGCTTTGGTTAACGGTTGTAGATAGGCAGAGCGCACGTGTGGTTTGTTATTGTGATGACGTGTGACGTCACTGGGGGTGGATCGGTTGCGTGACCAGAGTGATGGGATGCAGTGTTGTTCAGTCCGGGAGTAAATAAACTTTCTGCGGGAGCTTCTGTGGATGTATCTGGGTCGGCGAAACAGTCCGTGTGTTTTGATGGTTGCTGTGATGTCTGGAGGTATGGTGGTGTGGTTGTTGAGTTTGAGGAGTTGCAGAGCGGAGTATTTGAGTAGCATACTGGCAGTGGTGGATGTTAGCCTGGGATCGTTGGCCGACGGCTGCACACTTGTTGGCCAGAGATGGAGAGACAGGCACAGCGCGACGATCCACAGCATGACAGAGGAGAGGAGAGAGGAGTTAGTGGAGGGACAGCGGTCCGTGATTTGCGGGAGTTAGCAGGGAGCTAACTATGGCTAGCTGTTAGCCACCAGCTGCTGAGCGGCGGCTAGTTAGCAGGGAGCTAACTGTGGCTAGCTGTTAGCCACCAGCCGCAGAGCGGCGGCTAGTTAGCAGGGAGCTAACTGTGGAGGCAGCGATCCCAGTCAACAAGGACTAATCACACCGACAGCTGGAGGGCTGTCCGGGGATACCTCACACAGTGGCAGAGAATGGCACAGAAAGCCGGGGGCGTCCAGTTACGCGGCCCACTGGTCGCGGGGAACTGTACTGATGTTGCTGGTTGCCGGCTAGCCCAGAAGCCGCCAGCTAACCAGACAGTCGGCGGGTAGTCAGGAGGGCTATCCGCGGTGCGATCCGGTATAAAAGTCCGGGAAACAGCTCGTAGCGGCAGGTTGTTGCTGGGCAATGGTAGCCAGGAGAATCAGTGGAGCAGCGGGTGAGTGAAACATCTGTCATCTGTCATAAAGTAATCCAAGCTGATGCCAGGTGACGAAGTGGGTAAAAGTTGACAAGTAGAAAGCTACACACTTAATACACACTTAGTATAAAACAAAACAAAACAAAAGAAAAAGATACTAAGTCGCATAGAAACTAAAACTAAGACTAAGGAAGGAGAAGCGGCGAACAAGCGAGACCCCAGCGTCCTCTCACTTCCGGATGTGCGTGCTCCGCACTACGGTCCAGAAATCTCTTTTTGCACCTTTATCCCCCTACTTGTACCTTCCTGTAAATCGGGCTGTTGTTACATGCAGTTTCTCACACGTGAGATTAATAAAGTTCCTCTTATCTTATCTTATCTCTCCAGGTGGGTGAGGGCTGAGTGGAGGGCAGAGCAGATGGCATCCTCAGAGGACCGTTTGGCTCGGTACGCAAACTGGAAGGGGTCAATGGTGGGGGGGAGAACGGATCGGATGTGCTCCAAGACAAGCCGCTCAAAGCACTTCATGATGATGGGCGTAAGTGCCACGGGGCAGTAGTCATTGAAGCAAGACGGAGCGGGTTTCTTCGGCACAGGTACGATGGTGGCAGCTTTGAAACACGACGGGACGATGGCCTGCTGCAGGGAAGTGTTAAAGATGTCTGTGAAGACATCCGTCAGCTCACCAGCGCAGTCCTTCAGCGCACGACCCAGGATGTTGTCAGGGCCCGCCGCCTTACGGATGTTGATAGCGGCAAGCGCCCCCCTCACGCTGTCGGCGGAGAGGCACAGGGGCGGCTCGTGTGAAGGGGGAGTGGCCTTCAGCGGGCAAGTGCTGTTCTGAGCGTCGAAGCGAGCAAAGAAGCGGTTAAGGTCATTGAGCAGACGGACATCCCCTTCACAGCTCTGCGGTGCGGGCTTGTAGTCCGTGATGGTCTGAATGCCCTGCCAAAGGCTCCGTGCGTCCCCGCTGTCCTTGAAGTGGGCGGTAATTTTGCAAGAGAACGCCCTCTTTGCTTCTTTGATGCCCCGGGACAGGTCGGCCCTCGCAGTCCTCAAGCCAGCCTCATCCCCCGCTCCAAAGGCTTTGTCCCTGGCCCTCAGCAGCCTGAAGACAGCCCCCGTCAGCCATGGCTTCCGGTTAGTCCGAGTGACGATGGATTTTGAGTGAGTCACATCATCAATGCACTTCCTGATGTAGAAGGAAACAGAGTCAGTATACTCCTCAATGTCTGTCCGATCGTCGCAAGTGGCAGCCCTCCTAAACATGTCCCAGCCAGTAGAGCCAAAGCAGTCACGAAGCGCATCAGAGGCACCCTCAGGCCACACCCGTACCCGCTTTCGAACCGGTCTGGATGCTCTCACCATTTGTCTGTATGCGGGCAAAAGCATAACAGTGATATGGTCAGAAAGGCCAAGATGGGGGCGGCTTTGAAAGCTCCTTTATGCGAAGAGTAGACCAGGTCCAGGAAGCTGTCGCCACGCGTAGGAAAATTAACATGCTGGTGAAGCCTCGGAAAAACAGACTTCAGATTAGCATGATTAGCATGATTAAAATTCCCAGCGAAGATGGTGAAACCGTCAGGGTGCGCTCAGGGTGCGTTCACTGACAGCCTGGTACAGTTCACTAAGAGCCGCGATCCTGTCGCCTCCGATGTTGAAAGGCGGGATGTAAACCGCGACCAGCAGAATCGCGGTAAATTCCCTTGGCAGGTAAAAAAGACGGCACTTAATGATCACAAACTCTGCCAGTGGCGAGCAGTGCTTGCATACCACTACAGAGTCCTGGCACCATTCGGCACGGATGTAGACGCATATTCCACCTCCACGAGATTTTCCCCCTTGTACAATGGCCTGGTCCGCCTGATAGCACGCTAGCCGCTCCAGATGTACGGCAGAGTCCGGAATGTTGACGGTCAACCAAGTCTCAGTGAACACGAGCACACAGCAGTCCCGCACTGTCCGGTTTGTAGATCACAGCAAGCAAATGTAATCCATTTTGTTGTCCAGCGATCGAACATTCGCCAGAAGAATGGAAGGCACAGCCGGGCGAGCAGGGTTGGCCGCCAGCCTGGCCCGGACGCCCCCGCGTTTGCCCCTCTTCAGCCTCCTCGCACACCGCTTTCGACGCTTCCCAACCGGGGGAGGAATAGCATACGAGCCCGGCGACGCTTCAGGACCTAGCAGTCCGAGCTCTTTTAATGTCCCCGCATCAAAGTCCAGAACTCGCCAAAACTCGCTTTTGCCGATGTCAAGCAGAACCTGCCTGCCGTACTTGTAGCACGACTCAGTACGACGAGACAAACAAAAAAAACTGCCGGACAAACACTCATTAGACGGACAAAACACCGTTTGGGCGGGACAGAGAGAGGTCGCTGCTTATGCACGCGCCGCCATCTTGAAGTGTATCATGTTTGCAAGTGTATCAGTGAGTGGAATTGTTCCGTTTTTGGAGGATTGAGATTTGTAATTTTATTTCATGCTTCTTCAATAAAAGTGTTTTATATACTCATTTAATTCGTTGTGCGCTAATTTGTATGATATATACAATCGATTGTTTGTGGATGGGTTGGTAAGCCGATTTATTAACGGGAGATTTTAGAATTAGTGATTAATGCATTAAATTCATTCTCAAACACTATTATTGCCATACTTCTGCTAATTTGACTTTCTTCCGAAAAAAAGTGTCAGGTTTATTTCGCTGACTGAATAAGTGAATAGAAGAGCAACAGCAAACAAACCACAAGTGAGACAGAATATTAAGTCTTTTCTCGCGAGGAGTGCAGTACAGATAGCTTGAGACAATCTCTACACACTGAATATCTATAGGCACTCCCGCTCTTTTTATCTGGATTTGCCCTACCCACAGTGTGAGACATAACCACTAAAGGGGGGATGAAAGCATGTGGGCTTTGTCTCGTAAGCAAAAATCACTAGGTGTTTACATACTGATAAGAACATCTGGGAAGAGGAGTTTGAGTGGACTGGATACAGGAGAAAAAACCTTTGACCTCTAGTTAAAACATAGCAAGGGAAGTTTTACGACATTGTGTAGGATGCAACAAGCTAAGTTATTTATTACTGGTTATATACATTCCAACCTAATCCTACGATCAAGATAGTTGGGAAACCCTGACTTTAATGGTCAGTTGGAGGTTCATCTGGGGTGCAGGACAGCAATGAGGCATGTTGTCTAACAAAGTGGTCTTTGTTAGAAAGGAACTGTCCTTCTGTGGTACACACATCGGTTTAAAGTCCGCTTTCCAGGCGCCGCTGGGTTGGACTGGGTTCTCGATATGGCCTTCTTCCACCGGGAACGGTCCATGGCCATCTCGTGGTTGATGCCGAGTGCCTCCATGTCGGCTGCCACGGTCACCTGCCAGGTCTTTTTAGGTCGGCCACTGGGTCTTGTTCCCTCTACGTTATACGACATAACTTTCTTCACCCAGTCGTTCTCGTCCTTCCTCACTACATGTCCGTACCATCGCAGTCTGCCTCTCCTCACCACATCCACTATAGCCTCCACTCCCATCTTCTGTCTCAGCTCTGCACTGCTCTTTTCTTCCCTCATTGAAACACCACACATCCATCTGATCATTCTCATTTCTGCTCTGTTTAGTTTGTCTTCGTGTTCTGTTTTCATTTCATTTCATGGACAGGCTTCCATCAGCGGCAGTACCATTTGGAATAAATGTGCAGCATTGCTCACCAAACATGGCGCAGACACCACCCATGCCCATGCCTCACTTCCGTACGTCATACTACCTCTAACACAGGCTGAGTACACTTGGCCTCTCATCTTCAGGGATGGGGCCTTAGATGTTAAAAAGGGCATGAGTTCCCTGAATTTCTTCCACCCGCTTCTCACCCTTGTGGTCACTGCTAGGTCCACCCCCCCATCAGCGTTAATCATGTCTCCAAGATAGCAGAAGCTGCCCACCACCTCGTACATCTCCCCATCTACCACGAGCCCCTCTCGCTCAGCTGGGTTTGCTTGGGCGACTTCTCCCCTACACCGCTTGCAATGGAAGGTCTCACTTGCATCTAGTAGGCTGCCTTTTACTCCACTGCATCTTCGATGTACCCATCTCTGGCAACCCTTGCACCGGATAGAGTTAGCTTGCACTCCCTTCCCGCAAACTCCACATGGCCATGCTCCTGACTGCAATATCACTCCCAGGCCAGCACCACCGACCATGACCTTTGATTTTGCCGCATTCACCATCATTCCTTTCACTTCCAGGCATGTCTTCCTGGAAGTGAAAGGAATGAAGGTGAATGCGGTGGTACATCATAAAAACAGCAAGGCCAAACAGCAAGCATATATTGCAGTAATATTGCAGTAAGGCATTGATTAGAGAACGCATGATAACATATATATACATTTTTCTAACAATTCCCTCCTGTTTATCATAAGTTCTCAGAGACCATCTTATCACCTAAAAGCGGCCATTTCAAATAGATTTTCAGCCGTAGGATCACAATTCATAAGAACAAATTTAAACCCGGGAGGAGATCGAACCTTAATAATCAATGTCAGAGTCGGGAAACAAATCGGACAGGTTTACCACAGGAGCTTCACAGATGGGGCCATCGCCAGAGCGACAACCCTCGTCAGTCGCAAAGTCTTCCCCTTGGAGCAACGGAAAAGTCTCAGCTGCTGGAGAGATAGCAGTTGTAATTAACCTGTTAATTAGAGACCGTAGACACGGAATACAACAACATCCACACAAGGTCAAAACAGCAGAAAAAACGGCAAGGGAGACTAGGACCGAGGACACCAGGTTACGGTACTTTCCGAACACGTTTAGCCAGTCGTTCCAAACCTCCGTGTTCACTCCACTGTGTTCCTTCATTTTCCCATTCAAGGTCCTCAGGCCCTCAAGGGCCTGGGACAGGCTTCCATCAGCGGCAGTACCATTTGGAATAAATGTGCAGCATAGCTCACCAAACATGGCGCAGACACCACCCTCTTTTGCAAGGGCCATTCGGTTCTGGAAAGCCATGAGGAAAGTCGCGGCCAGTTGGGAGTGGACCGCCCTGAAACCCGCCTCGGTCCAATTTCCAAGCCTCTGCACGTTGTAATGGATGTAGTTGATCCTGTCAACATTTTTGTTAAGAGTACACCACCAACACAGGGTGGATTCAAAACCAGCTATCTGATTCACCAGCCTACACTTATCCGGCACTCCTCCGGGAACACCAATTGCATCAATTTCGGTCAGATCATCGTCGGCTGTCAAATTCAAAGATATTTTGGTTTTTACCAGCTTTTTTTTTTCTTTTCTTTTTTCAGATCTTGGGATGTTAATACATATACAATTTAGCTTGACTACATTCTCTGAAAGCAATGGCTTCTTTTTTCTTTCTTCAATGGATATTACCGTTTTTTTCCGTGTATAGTGCGCCCCCATATATAATACGCACCCTAAAAATGGCATGCTGATGCTGGAAAAAAGCCTGTACCCATGTATAATACGCACCCAATTTTTATGAATTTTTTTTTATGAAATTTATTTTTATTTTTTATTTTTTTAAGTCCCAATGATCGTCACACACGCAGGGAGGCAATGGGTCCCATTTTTATAGTCTTTGGTATGGTCTTAACTAGGCTGGATGTAATTTTTTTTGTTGGCGGTGATTTCTCCGACTGCCCATAAACGCACCACCGCGCTCCGTGCGCGCACGGGAAAGAGGCGTGCGGACGTGAAAAAGGCGGCTCTGTATGGGAGAGACGTTGAAGAGGAATAAAAACAGCCTTGGAAACCAAAACTTGGTGATTTCAAGTTTCATTTCGAGGGACATTTGTCACGTCTCGTCCCCAGTTTTGCTATGTGTCTAGGTTGCCATAGTTTCTGTTCGCGTCGCCCCTCTCTTCCTGTGTCACCTCAATCGATGTAACGTGTTTTGTATTTAAGTCCTGTCTGCCCCTCGCTCACCGTCGGATCATTGCATGTGTTACTGTCATCATGTCTGTTTGCTTTCTGTTCCTGTCTTTGGTAATGTCACCCTGTCTTTTTGTTCCACGACTTTGTCGGTCAGTCCTGTTGTTGGTTTTGTTTTCTAAAAAAAAAAATAATTAAAAAAAAAAAATAATTAAAATATTTTTGTACCCATGTATAATGCGCACCCCAGATTTTAGGACAATAAATTCGTTAAATTTTGTGCACTATACACGGGAAAAAACGGTACTATATAGAATGATCTGTCACACATCTTACAATCCGATCGACGTGATAGACTTCACACGATCTTTGATCAATGGTGACGGTAGAACATAAAGCAATGGTCGCAAACCCATACACATGACATATTCAATTGTCTTTACAGCTTGTTTTGCCATTAGCAATCAATTGTTTCGTTTAGCAGTTTATTCTTATACTAGTTACCTGAAACAAATGATCCACATTCACTTTAGATATATTCATCCCATTCTTTAACATCTACAGCGGTTGTTGACAAAGTATACATATAAACATCATACTCTCATGGCAGTCCAGATCTGACACAGCAGATCATCCTGCAAAGGTCAAATTGATCTTTTAAATTGCTACAATGCGGCATATATATATTTTTTTTGGAGTGATCAATATAAGTTGTTCACTCATCTCTCCCCTACTCATTATGACTTGGTTCCCACAAATACCATATTGCTGAAGTTAACAAAGTGGCAGCAAAGATAGCCACCTTACATGCAATAACGCCATTGTTCCATTTTCTTGTTCCCGGCATTTCTCTAAGAGGTAAGGCTCCCTTTGGGTCACTTTTTCCCGATTGAACGTTACCTCAAAAGAAATTACCCTTTTGTAATTTGCAAGGACTACCTCAACTGACCTTTCTGCTATTTTAATGGCAGTTGATGTAATTACCAATATTCAATGTGGCCCTTCCCCCTTGGAAGAACACCAGTGTTTTGTTTTCACTGCTCTTAATGAGAACGTGCTTTGTTCTTTTTGCCTTTAAAATATTAATTATAAATATAAAATGTAAATGCCAAATTTAAATCATCCTTAGTTTCCCACTTGGTTTTAAAACATGGTAATCTATATTGTCGCCCAAACAATTTTTCATACGGGGTTAAACCCACAGTACTTGTAATATTTATGTACAGTTTGACCAGATCTAAACATTTTGTCCATGATCTTCCATTTTTCCCATGCACATTTTCACACTTTATACCAGTTCTGTCACGAGAATTAATTTTCAAAATCCCATATCTCGGTATTATTATTATTATTATTATTATTTTTTTTTACATAACGTTTTTGCCACTGTTAAGGCATTCGATGCATCTATTATGACCAGGCATTATAACCCTGTGGATTGTGTTTAGCACATGTTTAAACAAGCTCTACAATTTTTTTATTTATTTTCTTATTTTATTTATTTGTTTATTTATTTTTTGAAAATGTTTTGAATATGAATCAAATCCGTATGTTGTATAAAGCCGACTGACCTGCCCAGCTATCCCTCCTCTTGAGCCATGTGACATACAACCATGGCTCAATATTGCCGCCCATTTGTATAGGTTTTTTGTAGGATAGGTCAGTCTTCTGGTCATTTATAGACACCATTCTCCACTCATGCCCCACTTTTCGTCCATAATTGAGTTTCAGTCTATGGACTTTGTCGCTGCACATCTTCAAACAAAAACATTTCCAGTAATTCAATCCGCTTCTTGTGTGTATAAAATTTGAAGCGTCTTTTGCACCGCAGCTATGCGGTTCCGTCTGCAAGCTTGTTACCTCTTGACACCTTATCAGTCTCGTGCGTGCCCTGCACACGTGCATATAGCCATTTGTCGTGGCAATTGGACTGCTTCCACAACTAGCTTAGTTGTAGTTTCTTGTAGTTATTTTTTTCAATTAGTTTCTCATCGTTTATCACAAGAATAGTAATTTGAACAAAAATCAAAAAGTATGTTTTATTTTACTCAATTGTACGATTTAGAGAATCCATATGTAGTAAAGTGTTGTATTACTACATATGATTTCATCTTCATTTAATTTTGACACACCTTTCAAAATGCTTCCCAGTGTCCCAGTGCACACATGTTTTGCGTGTGTAACTGGTTGTCTCAACCCGTGTTCCACATCCTAATCTTTCCTCCCTCCAGGTGTCAAACCAATCAAGATAAAGATAAAAAACAACAAAGTAACCGCCAGTAAATTAATATAATAGTCAATTGTTGTTTCTTAACTTTAACTAACTCAATCACTCTCTTATTCTCAAATGTAAAAACTTGTGTAGTCTTGACACAACCAATCGACTATTTCTTCTAAATTTAGCTTTGAAATGTTATTTAATAATTTTGCTTCATCCAATTCCCGAAAGCAAGTTCTTTCCATCTTTCAAATTTTGTTTCATCAGGGCTAGCCATTCATGAGGATCCTCTGCGCGCACACGCACACACACACCAGCACAAAAGGATGACGCACAACATATAAGAACACATAGAAGCACTAAGAACACCTTTTTGCTCGTATTACTTGTCTGATTTATTCTCTATTTCACTTTTAGAAACTATGTGTAATTCCTTTCCGTGTATTTTGCAAATTTTAACTTCAGTGTTACTTTATATTACTTTATCCTTTTAACACAAATATCTCCTGTATATTTAAGCTCATTTCTCTTTAATTTTGGCAGCCAGGTTCCCACTTCATTACATGGAAACCTGATTTGATTTGACTTTGACCTAGTCATAACTGTCTTTGGTAATTTATGCAGTCACGTGCCATGTGACCGTTTTCCCCGCAACTCCAGCATTCTATTGGAGGTTGCACAACTCCTCTTCCTCGGCCTCTAAAGCCTTCTCTGTTGGGTATTGCTCGCCCTCTCTGGCCTTTCTGTCCTCTGCCTGCATTTTGGTAAAAAGAGTCACTATCCTGGTCTACCAAAAAAGTGTTTTTTGAAGCTTTCATTTGTTTTCGTTTTTGTTTGTCTATTACTACTCTTTCTGCATGGAGGGCGTGATTTATGTATTCCTCCCGCTATGATCTTTAGTTTTGAATTTGTAGCATGTGTTTTCTCTACGTGCTTCTCTACTTTCTCTAGACTCTGTAAATTTTGGTTTTCTCTACCTGCCTACTGTTAGGCCCAGTCTCATCATCTTCATACCTTCAATACAGTGCTTTCTGAGCTTTCTCTCTTTCCCTCTCTCTTTCTCTCTCTCTCTTTCTCTCTCTCTTTCTCTCTCTCTCCCAAAACACTACATCATCAGATGCCTTCTTTAATTTCTTTAAGATTTATTTATGTTGTTTCGTTTATGGCACCTCTAAGTACTAATAATTTGGTTGTCCCTCAAATTTATATTTTTTAACCCATTTATTGAAATCTTTTTTTAATCGGTTGGGATCCTGCCTTTCAATTATTTTCCAATCTTTGCATTTTAGTTCATGTCGGGGTAGGGACTTTCGCTTACTATTTAAGAGGAGCGCTCAAATGAGATCACTTTCAGTCAAACCGTTCACAAGCATACCACGCGCGTTTTTTAATAACAGAGGAGTCCGCCCTTCCTGCTGCGGAATTTAACTAACATAAAACGTTAGGGGGCTCCACATCCGCCCCTGCGGAATTTAACTGTTTCTAATTGTACTTGATAGGGTCTAGAATTCTCATGTTTTTTTTGTTTTTTTTTAAATGTTTAAGTGAATAACAGAGGAGTCCGCCCCTCCTGCTGCAGAATTTAACTAGCTTGAAAGCTAGGGGGCTCCACATCCGCCCCTGCAGAATTTAACTGTTTCTATTTAGTAGAATTAATATTCCTACTCACGGTCTGCTGATTCTCTTCCTCGGAAGATCTCGTCAACCCTCCCGGTGTCCAGCCGGACTGATCGAGACAGTCCCATCAAAGGGCTTTTGTTTACCTCGGCCGAGGATTGTCACCTGCGTCGAAGAGCCCGCTGGAACCGTTCAGGGTGTGTTGAGATCCCGGACGAGCCCCCAATTTCTGTCAGGTTTATTTCGCTGACTGAATAAGTGAATAGAAGAGCAACAGCAAACAAACCACAAGTGAGACAGAATATTAAGTCTTTTGTCGCGAGGAGTGCAGTACAGATAGCTTGAGACAATCTCTACACACTGAATATCTGTAGGCACTCCCGCTCTTTTTATTTGGATTTGCCCTACCCACAGTGTGAGACATAACCACTAAAGGGGGGAGGAAAGCATGTGGGCTTTGTCTCGTAAGCAAAAATCACTAGGTGTTTACATACTGATAAGAACATCTGGGAAGAGGAGTTTGAGTGGACTGGATACAGGAGAAAAAACCTTTGACCTCTAGTTAAAACATAGCAAGGGAAGTTTTACAACATTGTGTAGGATGCAACAAGCTAAGTTATTTATTACTGGTTATATACATTCCAACCTAATCCTACGTTCAAGATAGTTGGGAAACCCTGACTTTAATGGTCACTTGGAGGTTCATCTGGAGTGCAGGACAGCAATGAGGCATGTTGTCTAACAAAGTGGTCTTTGTTAGAAAGGAACTGTCCTTCTGTGGTACATCATAAAAACAGCAAGGCCAAACAGCAAGCATATATTGCAGTAATATTGCAGTAAGGCATTGATTAGAGAACGCATGATAACATATATATACATTTTTCTAACAAAAGGGAAGTAGGCTCGCCACTTCATCAACCCAGTAGAGCGGGGCCCTATCAAAAGTATTTAATTTTATCGGGCCGCGTCAAAAGCTACTTTGGATGATTTTGAGGGATTAATTCGCCTTCAAAATTAATTGCAAGATAATAATAATTCGATTAAATCATTATTACTCGTATTAAGTAAAATATTATTTTGTTGGAAACAATCGAGTTTGTGGAAGCACTCCCACGGTTAAGTGTTTATATATATAACGTTAGAATTAGTGATTAATGCATTAAATTTATTCTCTAACACTATCATTGCCATACTTCTGCTAATTTGACTTTCTTCCAAAAAAGGGAAGTAGGCTCGTTACTTCCTCAAACCAGTAGAGCGGGGCCATATCAAAAGTTACTTCGACAAAAGTAGTGCTACGGTACGCTAGACGAACGAATCCCTGAGGCCTTAACAAAGGCATCTAAAAAATATCCGTAACGTAATACCAGCATCAAACAACCGAAGGGAGCCATCATTACGGCGCGGTCATATCGACGACTTGCCTCGAATTGAGTTACTCGTCTCGCGCATCGGATGACTTTAGCGCAGGGGTGTCAAACTCCTTTCCTCGGGGGCCGGATTCCTACATGTTTTCCAAGTTTCCCTTGTTAAACACACCTGATTCAAATGTCCAGTTCGTCCTCACTTTCAGCAGGAGCCTGATTAATTGAATCAGATGTGTTTAAAGAGGGAAACTAGGAAAAAATGTAGGGATTCGGCCCCCGAAGACTAGATCCTGACACCCCTGCATTAGCGGGATTGACGTCGTATAGAAGTTGGATTGATTCCAATAGAATTAATATAACTCGGGTGGTCAGTCCCTTCACTCCCGGCTTATTGAACCCGTTACCGGGGAGCCGGAGCCACTTTAATAAAAAGTGCCCTTGTTTTTAAAGTGCCTCCGGCTCCCCAGTAACAGGTTCAATAAGCCGGGGCGAAGGGACTCGTCCGTAGCTGACCACCCGAGTTAAATTAATTCTACTAGAATCAATCTAATTTCTATACGACGCCAACCCCTTTCAAGTCATCCGACGCGCGAGCCAAGTAACTCAATTCGAGGCGAGTCGCCGAAATGACCGCGCCGTAATGATGGCTCCCTTCGGTTGTTTGATGCTGGTATTACGTTACGGATATTTTTTAGATGCCTTTGTTAAGACCTCAAGGATTCGTTAAATTACTAGAGCGCCCTATCTGAGCTCAAGATAACTACTTCGAACCAGATCTGACAATTCCTGATGTTAAGGATTAAAGCTGTCTTCACTTTAAAAATAATTGAACGGAATTAAAGAATGACAATGATAGGGAAATAAAGATATTTTAAAGTTGTAATTACCGCATATAAAACCATGCTCGACATAGTTAATACAAAATAATCGATAACGAATTAAGGCTTAAGAGATTTAATGAATAAGCAAGAAAAAGAATTACAAGTCGAAAAAACAAAATAACAAGACTCACCCACACAGAACAAGAGAGGAGACTAAAGGTCTAAAATCCTATTTGGTTGAACAAGTCGAGTGATCGGCTCTCCTTTGTTCCAAAATCCGAATTCTGTTTAAAAAAGAGGAAAGGTCTGGCCGTGAGGAGAGTAGCCAAAAAAGTAAAATTGGCGACTTCCCCTTTCTGCCCGGAGCGGCTTTCTCCTCTGCCTTCCTCGAAGCTTAAAATTTGACAAAGTCCAATTCGAAGACTCTGGAATTTCATTTTAGTCGATTTTGGTTCAATCTCAAAAAGAATGCAAAATCCATCTTCGTTGTTTTACTCCGGGCAGCGTCACGGCCATCGCCCTGACTAGGAAGAAGCGCGCCCGCTCTGTGTCCGGGCAACATATTTATAGGTTTCTGGCATTACCTCATCGTAATTACCTTACCGGCACGTGAGGTGGCCTTTCTGGAAGTTTCTGGAAGCTTCGAGAATGTTCCTTAGCTGATCCCTGTCCAGGCCAGCTGGAAACCACTGGTTGTCTTGGCAACCTTGCTTCAAGCAGGAAACACCTGCAATCACCGGATGCCGATGTTTCCTGTTTTGCTCGTTCGTTTTTTTTTAGTATTAGCCCTTAATGTATCCTCTCAACTTAATACATTCAGGTATGGATGGAACACCAATGTTAAATACAGGTTGGACAAAACATTGCAACATGAATCACATATATCTTGTCTAATAAAGATCAATCTCAACTCATGATAGTACTTAACACAATAATGGGTTCCTCCAACTTAAACACATATATTGATATTGCTCAAGCTGTTACATCTTAAAATTATGGCATAGCAAACTCATATTCCAAAATTGTGCGTTGCTACGTGTTTGAACAGGTCGTGTCCTCCCAATTGCTAACTATTTAATTTATTAGATTTGTTAATTTCCATCAGGTCACCCCTATATCAAGCTTTAACACCATCTCCTGGTGAAATTTTGAACTACTACATGTTTTGGGATAGCCAATGTGCCTGGGCCAAATTCAATACCTAAATTTACATCATCTCGTACCACCATGTCACTTGATATCCCCTCCTTGAATTTCGGGACAGGCAACATAATCCCCCCACCACCGTTGGGAGCCACCTTGGGATCTCGTCCTCGGAAAAAAAAAATAATAATAATAATTTATATGTCCACAACTTCTCCAGTAGAGGAATCAGGGAGTAGTTCGTCGGGCGGGCTGAGACAGCCACTCCAGGGTCCGAAGCAAGCGCTCCACACAGTCCTGAATGAACACGCCGCCGTGATGGACGCTGATGTCGTCGTCGTTGCCATTGTTGTCGATGTTGTCGTTGACGTCGTCGTTGAAGTCCCCCTCAGTGATGGCTTGAAGAAGAAGCCGTCACCGGACCAATGTCCAAGGCAAGGTCTTCCACGCCGAGGGGAGGGTCACACAGCCACGACAGGAGCAGCATCGGGTCCCTCTACTTGAGTGTAGAAGTCTTTGGACACAGGACGATGAGCCAGGCTAACAGCCACACACCGGCCACACCGCCAGTGGGACGTGAAGCATCGTGAACCGTCCAGGTGGCCCTAAACCATGTGAACCAGAGGCCAGATGGTGCGACAGGATATCACTCAAAACGAGGGCAACCCATGGTCTCGGTGGGCCGTGGGACGTCTCGAGTTGCGTTGCTGAAGTCATCAGATCAGAGTAGCCACCCCATCTAAGGCGCTCCACTCAGCCTGCTCTCCTCGCTTGACATTAGGGGCAAGCCATTTAAGGACGGCGGGGATGTGGGAAAGCCACAGCTCACCACAACCGCCCTTCCGACCGTCCAGGCAAATTTCGACAGATTCAAATCTACTAAGAATGCACCTGGGTGCATTCAAAACACGTACTTGTCTGAAACACATGGACGCACAAGTTTAGAACATAGAACGGTCAATCCCTCCGCATGGCAGAGGGACTGGCCGGCAGGTGTTTATCACTCACATTTGCTTCCAAAATAAAACACAAAAATAAAATGGAAGTTGCTATTACAAAACCTCTGACAAATGCTTTCCTAGACAGGCTTTGAGGAGCCCTGTTAAGGAGACGTTTACAATTTGAAAAGGAGGAAGTTGTCATTACTAACGCCTTCAAAATTATAAAATCAGGACTTATTCTATCGAATTCTTTTTGACACTCTCCCATGCCTTCCTGGACAGGCTTTTTGGAGCCCTGTTAAGAAGACGTTTACAATTTAAAAAAAAAAAAAAAGAGGAAGTTAGGGCCGGGGATTCAAATTCCTCCAGTATTTCCCTTTTTGTTTTTTGCTTTCTTCTCTCAATAACTGCTGAATTTAGTCTTGGGTAATGGGACACACTAGGCATTGCTGTACCATTGTGCTTGACTCTCCCCCTCCTAGAAGAGAGACTTCTTCCAACAAATTTATCCTCCACTTACATTTGCAGGTGCGTTAAACCTACCAAATTTACCTGTCTAGATTTGCACCATTCTATATCACCGTTGCTGAGGAGTTACCCCATCAACTCAACATCGCTGGGACAGTAAGCCTACACACTCACTGGTCTCCTATTTATCTTGCAAAACATCTGGAGACCCGGGGCCGCAGAGGCTCCGGGAGTCGCCAAAGGTCAGTCCACGTCACGTGTCATGCCTCTGAAGCACCGATGTCGTCTTCCTCCTGGAGGCCTGGGTCTTCACTTCAGACTCCTTCCACTTGACAACGATGCTCACAAATGCTCACACAGTGTTTCTTCGTCCCTGTTGCAATAAAAAGAGTCACGTTTCCTAGGGACACAGCCCCGTGTGGCTCTTCTCAGCAGGTCCAGGGCCCGACCGGCCATTTTTCCGTTCTGTTTTCTTCGTATGATAACCGCACCTTTGCATGCGGCCAAACACACCAAGGCGGGGACAGCTAAATTGTCAGCTGTAATTTGGTTCTTTTGGTTACATCTTAGCTCGAATCGGGTCAGCTGGCAATGGTTTCAACTGCTCACCCTCTGGATTTTATTCTTCTAGCGTCTTGATCACGCTCACGATTCCTGTTGGCTTCGGCTCTTCTCACAGCTTCCAGCCTTCCATGTCCTGTCAAGGAGTCCACAAGCACACCTCTTGTGCTGTCAACTCACATGGGTCCAGCGACATACTGGCCCCCATGGCACAGTGCTTGAAAGTCAATCCGTCTGTTCGCTGTCCTCTGCGACCTGTGCTGTACCTGTTACACAGTTCAAGCAAGGCAAGCAAGACGAATTGCACTTTCGGAAATCCAGAGCTCCAGCTTCTCCAACTCCTTCCGTGTAGGCACGGCTCCTCCATCTTCATGTACGGCCGTTACCACATTCTTCACGGACTCACATATGGGACCACTTTCCGCGAGGGGTCTTGTCCCATTTCTCAACTCCTACAACTATAATTATCCTTTCTTGGACGTATCAATGAACCTTTGTTCTTAACCAGCAGGCCCCCTCCTAGGGCCCATCCGGTCTTCCTTTCACACCCCCGTAGCCATGTTCTTCCCAAATGGCCAGAATGTCTATGAGGGCTTCTTCACCATAACGGCTGTCGGTTATGACTCTCACGCTCCCTGCGTGTCTGTTCACGACCTCCAACAGTCTTTCCAGCATTGTGGGAGCAACTTCTCTTGCCTGTGCATCACCGGGCGTTCTTCCCCAACGTCGGTAACCCCTCTTAGGGATGAAGCCCCAATGAGCTTTCAGGTCTCCATCTTTTCTTGATCTGTCTCTTTTCGCAGTGTCTGCTTCTGCAGGCCTGTCTGCAACTCGTTTCCTTTTGACATCTCATCAGTCTTGTGTGTCTGTGTGTGCGTTTGTGTGCTGGACACATGCATATAGCTTTCTTTTTGTGGCAATTGGACTGCCTCCACAACATTTTTTGCATGCAAATCTTCTTCAGTCACTTTTCAATAATCTCCTGATTGTTCATAGCGAAAATGTTTACAATTTTGAAGAAAGGAAAAAAAAAGAAAAACTTCAAAAATGTTCAGCTTCTTCTAAGTCAGCCGGCCTCAGAGGTCATACTCAAGGCTGTCGACAGTTCCTTTTTTCGAGACAGCTGTTTCCTCTTTTTCCTCTCTCAAAGATTCTGATAACTCACTTCCCCAAAAAGAAAAAAAAGAAAAGGAAAAAAAAACAGCTGCCAATAGATTAATCAAAATTCTTGCTTCCTCAACTTTATATAACCTAATCTGTTTATTTTCCTGTGCAAGTACTTGTATAGTCTTGACACAGCAAATCAACTAGTTCTCCTGACTTTAGGATTGACATACCTTTATTTCATAATTTTGCTTCATCCAATTTCAGACAGAATGCTCTCTGTCTTAAAAAAAAAAAAGGAAAAAAAAAAATTCTATTAGGGCTAGTTCCTGTAAACAACTAATCCCCCCACTTTTTTTTTCTTCCATTTTGCGGTGCAAACCAGACAAACTACAGTCCAGCAAATTCTTCAGTGCACCATTATAGCCAATTTCGTCTTACAACACATAACACCGACAGACAACATACAAACAAACAAGCAACGCAGCGCAAAAGTCATCTTCTCCCCGCTTCAAACACCCTGTGGGAAACACAGACTGTCCCTTTAACATTCTCCCCGAGCACACTCACCCCCCACCGGGCAAACGGCCTGCTCTGCTCTTCCTCTTTAGCTTTTTTCTTTTTTTCTTCATTCTCTAATACTCCTTCCTCAAAAAGCGCACACACTAAACAGCGAGGTGCCGCTCCCATGCCAGCTCTACTATGTATTTAGCAAACTCTGGAGGCCAGCTTCGCTTCACAAGCCGCCTCCAAAAAATAGTTGTAGGTTCGAGCTGTCTCCTTTTGAAGCCTTTCCGTGTGCACTCGGAATAGGGACGATACAGCTCGGGGCATCAAAGATGCAAAGAGGGCGTTCTCGTGCAAAATTACCGCCCACTTCAAGGACAGCAGGGACGCACAGGGCCTTTGGCAGGGCATTCAGACCATCACGGATTACAAGCCTGCGCCGCAGAGCTGTGAAGGCGACGTCCGTCCTCTCAATGACCTCAACCGCTTCTTTGCTCGCTTCGACGCTCAGAACAGCACTTGCCCACTGAAGGCCACTTCCCCTTCACATGAGCTGCCCCTGTGCCTCTCCGCCGACAGCGTGAGGAGGGCGCTTGCCGCTATCAACATCGGTAAGGCGGCGGGCCCTGACAACATCCCGGGTCGAGCGCTGAAGGACTGCGCTGGTGAGCTGACGGATGTCTTCACAGACATCTTTAACACTTCCCTGCAGCAGGCCATCGTCCCGTCGTGTTTCAAAGCTGCCACCATCGTACCTGTGCCAAAGAAACCCGCTCCGTCCTGCTTCAATGACTACCGCCCCGTGGCACTTACGCCCATCATCATGAAGTGCTTTGAGCGGCTTGTCATGGAGCACATCCAATCCGTTCTCCCCCCTACCATTGACCCCTTCCAGTTTGTGTACCGAGCCAAACGGTCATCTGAGGATGCCATCTGCTCTGCCCTCCACTCGGCCCTCACCCACCTGGAGAGAAGGGACTCGTACGTGAGATTGCTGTTTGTGGACTTCAGTTCTGCCTTCAACACCATTGTGCCACAACGCCTCATCAGCAAACTCGACACGCTGGGCCTCAGTACCTACCTCTGCAACTGGCTACTGGACTTCTTCTGTCAGAGGCCACAGATAGTACGTGTTGGCGACAAAATCTCCGCCAGCATCACGCTGAGCACGGGGGCCCCCCAAGGCTGCGTCGTCGTTGCCCATGAACAGGGCTCGCTCAGTCCGCTGCTCTTTACCCTCCTGACGCATGACTGCACTGCAACCTACAGCGACAACCGTATAGTGAAGTTTGCTGACGACACGACTCTGGTGGGTCTCATCACCAAGGGAGACGAGACTCAATACAGGCTGGAGGTTGACCTTCTGACCACGTGGTGCAGGGACAACAACCTCCTGCTGAACGTCGACAAGACCAAGGAGATTGTTGTGGACTTCCGGAAGGGTCACACCCAACACCTGCCGCTGACCATCGACGGTGCTGTGGTGGAGAGAGTGAGCAGCGCCAAGTTCCTGGGGGTGCACATCAGTGAGGATCTCTCCTGGTCCACCAACACCGCATCACTGGCAAAGAAAGCCCAGCGCCGCCTGTACTTCCTGCGTAAACTCAGGCGAGCGAGCGCTCCTCCGGCCGTCATGACTGCATTTTACCGCGGCACCATTGAGAGCGTCCTCTCCAGCTGTATTGCTGTTTGGGGTGGCGGCTGCACTGACTACAACTTGAAGGCCGTGCAGCGCATAGTGAACACGGCTGGTAAGATTATTGGTGCTTCGCTCCCCTCCTTGAAGGACATTTACACCTCCCATCTCACCCGCATGGCGACCACGATTGTGAGTGATTTGAGTCACCCCGCTCACTCTTTGTTCGAGCTTCTGCCCTCTGGGAAGAGGTACAGAAGCCTGCGCTCCCGCACCACCAGACTCTCAAACAGCTTCATACTCCAGGCTGTTAGGATCCTGAACTCGCTTCCCCGTTCTGCGTAGCGTCCTGTACTTTTACTGTCTGTATGCACACTGGCTCTTATTTGTTGTGTTATCTGTTTATTTATTATTTATTATTACTCTGATTATTTATTGTTTGTGCCTTCTTGTTTTTTATATTGCGTCGTTTACTTGTATGTCTATCGTGTAATATGTCTTGTCACCGTGGGATAGAGAAAACGTAATTTCGATCTCTTTGTGTGTCTCGGCATGTGAAGACGTTGACAATAAAGCGGACTTTGACTTTGACTTTTTTAGTTACTCAATGGCGCCTTTTGCATCGCCTCTACTCAGAACACCAATTCGAGAACTCCTGCCTCGCTAATCGATGCTCTCAACGGCGGGATGCACTTTCTGCATTTCAATGTACCGCCACGCAAGAAACGTGCCCATGTACCGGCCCCTCTAGCTTTCGCAAGTTCTGCCGAATACTCTGCGAACAACATTAACGTTACTTTTAGTACTCCACACAAGTACAAGTTAAGAAGGAGATCATCGTTATAGCAACGTGCTAAGGGGTAGCGGTCACCGTTTACTATGACACAAAACAGTTCTAATCCTCCCGTGCTTTAAAAGGTTATTTTCTAGGAAACTCTATTCCTTAAAGAGATTGTTTTTATGTCACTCAAGGCCGTTCTGACATTTGTTTGTATCAGTGAGCGGAATTATGACAGTTACTGGTCAAACAAACAGGTTCGTTTTGGAGCTGCGAGCAAACATCTATTAATAAATCTTATTTCACAACCCCCCTCAACTCGTTGGGTGCTAAAATGTCAAACGCGTACTTTTTATTGAAGTGCCTCCAACATACGCCTTATACACGAGAAAAAGACCCAAGCCCATCGTGTATATTTTATACAAAAATCTCAAAAGCAAAACTTTGAGAATTGACATCGCCAATATTACCGGCCGAATAATTTGTCGCAAGTCCCAGGATCCAGAACAGCAATAGGCTGCCCAGATGCTGAACAAAACCCCATATTGAAGTTCATTACTCACTTTTAGTGCTCCAGGCCTTCCCATCGGATTAATAAAAATACTTGCATTACTCGCCATAACCTCTCTTAATTCCTCTTTCTATCTTCCCCTTTTTTCTTTTTCTTTTTTTTTTTTCTCTCCGAAACCTCAGTCACTGAGCTTTTCCGGCCTGAATGAATGGCGACTGCCCAACTTCTTGTTTTTAAGAAGACATCTTGACCCCCCCTCCAGGGCGGGGTATCATTTGCATCGGTAGTGACGCCTCTAAAAATTGCGGAAGTCGAACACATCTCTTGACATTTCCTTTTAAGGCAATACCGCCACGATCGCAACCCCAATCAAAACAAACCCCAATAGTATTCCCGCCCAGACCGATTTCAGCACCACTGTCAAAGCGCCAGTAATTACATCACTAAAAACGCCTACCGCGGCGTTTTTAGCCGCCTGAAGTGCCGATCCGATCTTTTCAAACCAAGTGCAGTCGTGAATATTTTTTCCATGGCCACACTTGATCCAATGTTCCCCGGGGGAGAAACATGTTCCATGTTCTATTTGGCCCTACCCAATCAAATCCCATAAATTGCTGGCCCTCGCAAAGGCTCTTTCGAAACGCCCGCCCTTCTGCAATCTGTATCAGAGCAGGCAGCCGATAGGGAATAGACACGGGGCTACTCAGATTAAGCAATCCTTCATTTGTACCCAAGTTTCACACGGCTGTCGGTCGCTAGTGGGCTGACGCCTCCACCTTTTCTGCGGCGAGACGTAGTCCCACAAGGCTCCCTCTACACTTCTGTACTCCTCGTCTTGATATTTGTCTGCACAATATTCTTTCCGATTAGGCAATGTAATACATTGTTCACGAGCCAAGGCCACCAGGCACTTTGTTCTATCTGCTTTACAAGTCATTGACCAGGGTCGAGGATTTACATAAATGTAGGGGGAGTACATGCCCGTGAGCCAAATATCAGTTTCTTTTGAATATACCGTTGCCATAAATTGGTATTGGACCCAATAATTTATAGTTACATTTAAACAGGGTATCACCCATTGTTTCATTTCATACCCATTAAATCCCCACCATGTTTTGGCGGGGTCTCGAATGTTTATCTCAGACCACGTTTGTAACACCCCTTTTACCATTTTGTTTGCCAAGAGACTGGTACAGTTGTGAACCCACCTAGTGCCCAAGACGGATCGTTTGATCTCATCCAGGTCACATCTTGGCGACTTTCCAACTGTCCAGTCCCTACCATGCAACCCAACATAAATTTTTCCCACTACACATTGATCAATTTTGTCAAATTCTCCCGGTATTACTGTAAATAAATCATCAGGCGTGGGCACCCGCTGAACCCATAAGTGTCTCGCGGACGCGTACAACCGGTGTCCCCCCTGGTACCTGCTTGGCACAGCAATTTTTCTTTCAACTTGCCACAGCCACGGCAACGAATCATTCAACCAAAACTCAAGATTTATCGGACCTTTATTGGGGTTGAATATCCTCCCCGCCCTTGTCGAAGCTGTGATAGGGGCCATCATCTTTTGGTACTTATATGCCCACATTATAACATGGTAATTGTCATCGCAAAATTGTCCCATGTTAAAATAACACAAATCTAACCTACTATAAACCCTCTGGCAATCCCAAAATGCCGACTTGTTGTTGTCGGGCCGGCTTCTACGTACCCGGTTAAGCCGACGCTTACTTTTTGAATAATTTGGAGTTGTCTCACAAACCAAATTCAAACAACTCCAACACGGTTCCCACCCGGAATAAGAACCGTGGCATGTGGAGTTTTTCATCGGAGCTGGGAATGAAAATTCCTCCGGCTTCCTACTGCCCCTTTCCCAATAACCACCTTGAGATTCGGGCAATGGGACACACGAAGCATTACTGTACCATTTTGCCTGCTCATCACCCTTCTTGAAAATCCAATTTCTTTTAACAAATTTTCCCTCCTGTTTTATTTTGCAAATCAAACCAATTGTTAGATTGGCAAAATTTTCGGGTGCCCTAAAATACCTAATATCACAAGCACTGATGCTGCGCCTGGTTTGTCGTGTCCCATTTATAAGCTCTAAATGGTCTGAAAAATGAGTCACTTCACTCAAGAGTTCTCTTTTCGTCTTATTCCGTTTCTCTTCCTGATCACCAGGGAGCGGAAAGGCCCCTGGTTTGAACGGCAAAGCGGTCATCTTTTCTGGTTGTCGTAGCACTGTTGTCCAATGTTGTCTAGCAGAAATGCCAGGTGCTGTGGAATCGTTACACTCCTTGGTGATGCTTTCAAACTCCACAGCCCAACAGGTCTGGTTGAAAAGCTTTGTTCCATCATATCTGACGTTGATCATCTCCATTGGGTCGTACCGGGCTGCACACTTCCGAAGCGCGCAGCAGACTAGGACGCATGCCAAAATGACTGAAACAATTATAGCCGCCAGCCTGTCCATCGTCAGGGTCCGCTTCCATGGTAAGGGGGGCAGAGGAGAAATAGTTGGCTTCCAATCAATTGTGCTCCAATCCACTGTAGGGTAGTCGAGCAGGCTTGGTGGCTCGTCGTAAAAAGGTGAGATTCGAGGAACCTCATACCCATCGTTCGCTCCTAAAGTTGCTCCTTGCTCTCGACGGGGGACAGCATATCCATCCACCGGTCTTGAGCTTGCTCCGCGGTCCAGGGGAGGAATCCCCTCTGGCCAGGCGCCATCAAGGTTTGGCCCTGGATTATTCCTCCTGGAAGCCGCGTTCGCATAAATTGGCTCCAAAGTTATCCATTCTTTATTCACATAAATTTCTTGCCTCTCTTCTTCCCGTTGTAAAGCCTTCTTTCCAAAGGCCGGATTGCTCCAGCCTTTTGCTTCGTTGTGTGGGGCTGCCCCGGTCCCGGGGCACCCCCCAACCCCTGGATCTGCGAGGTTGCAGCCAGTAAGGACAGCTACGTAGTCGGGGAGAGTAAGTGGTGACCCACCACTCTCTAAACCCATCGTTCTCCTTCTCTTGGCTCCGTGCGGGTAGTCCATGGCTGATCACTCCTCGGGGTCGAATGAAGATCTGGTACATCTCCCTCTCGTTATACAGGATTTTCTTCAGCCCCTCCTCCGTCACTGGCACCTCCCCTGTGACATCATCCAATCCGCACGTGGCCTCCGCACTCCTTGCTGTCACCCTCTGGCATTCTGTCTGATTCGGGGCATCTTCAGTCCATTTACAACACATTGTTATCATATGTACATATACACACAAAAAAACAATTGTCTCCTCTATTTGTTGTCCCTGCCCGGGGAGTCTGACTGACTCCACTGCTTAGTCAGCTCATCCACAGCGGCCCGTCGACTTTCCTCCCACCGCTGTGGTGGTGGTTTGTCAAACCACAATGTATAATAGGAAGCTGCTCGAGCCAACTCCGCTAATGATGTGTCAGACGCGGACAGCCCTGGTTCCTCAGGACTGGCGTCCACCGTATCCTCTGACGTGTCGCTCTCTCGGAAGCCGACCTGTCTCCTAGTCTCGTAGGCTCTTCGCTTCCTCACCGCTAATAATGCACACAACTTGAGGGAGCGGTGGCGGTCCGGTCCCCATTTGGTGTTTCCACTCCCATCACAGCCAGGCGTGGGACACGCCTCAAGGGTCCCTGCATACACAGGGCATGCTCTGAGCGAGCGGTGGGTACTTGACCCTGGTCGGGTGCTTCCACTCCCATCACAGCCAGGCGTGGGACACGCCTCAAGGGTCCCTGCATACACAGGGCATGCTCCGAGCGAGCGGTGGGTACTTGACCCTGGTCGGGTGCTTCCACTCCCATCACAGCCAGGCATTGGGCAAGTTGCCGGATGTAACTTCGCCAAGCACTGGTATGGGGATGGGAACTTCCCGGTTTGGTGACCTGCGCCACTGTCTTCCGTGTTTGGGCCCATCGCTAAATTTTCCCCTTGGTTTGCCGTAGTTTCGGGGAGAGAAGTTGTTAAATCCATTAATTCTCCCGCCCCGCGTTTTTCAACGTCGTTCTCCTTAGTCAATATCGACTGAAGCAGGCCACCGAAAGCTGGACCCTCCTGTGCCAACTCCTGCTCCGGGGCTTCCTCCCGTTCTCCTCTCTCTGGCAGATCCAGGTCATTCATTTCCTCAACCGTTTCTTGAGGTCCCCCTGCCGCTGCTGCGGCCTTCTGTTCCCCTCTTGCTTCGCGGAGAGGAATCAGGACTTGCTCTCGTTTTTCTCTTGCTCCTTCATAGCCATTTTCTTCCCAAATGGCTATGTCAAATTTGAGAGCTTGCGCACAATAATGACTGTCATTTATGACTCTCATCCGTCCAGCGTGATTTTTCTCTGCTTCTAACAGTCCTTCCAGCACTGCCGTAGTTTCTCCTGCCTGCGCGCTGCCGGGTGTCCTGCCTTTGCGACGGCAACGCTCCACTCCATTCTGCTTCAGAATAAAACCCCAGTGGGCATTCTGTTCTCCTTCCTTCTTTGACCCGTCGGTGTAAAGAGTCCATTCATAGGGCTTTTCTTTTTCTGTTTCTTTTTTCAATATCGGCTTTCTGGTGGAGGTTGTCGTCGGACCAATTTCCAAGTCGGGATCCAGTAGGATGTCCTCCCATCTTCCCCACCTGATATTGGTCGCTTTTGTGCTCTCGATTGTGGACTTCCTAAGAAAACGATGCACGTTACTTCCGGTTTGAACTTTGATACCTTGCCCTTGTGCCAGGTCCTTCAAATTGCTCCAGTACTTGGCTATTACTCCAAGTTCTTTCTCTTCCTGGGTAATTTTCTTCTCGACACTGGAGAGGGTATAGGTCCACAAAGCCACCAAGCCAGCACCTTCGTTCCTGACCGTCACCATTGCATCATTTTCCTCGCAATGCACCTTCGCGACAAGTTTTACTGTCAAACTTCGTGGCTCAAGCCGCACGGCTTCTCGGACGGCTTGTTTCAAGTTATTCAAATTTTGATTGTCACTGTCTGACCACTGCCACTTCGCCGTTTTTTGGCTTTCCGGAATTTTCTACAAGCGCGCGTACAGTGGTCTTGCATGTTTCTGATAGTGGGGAACATGATCCCGCACATAGTTGCACAGTCCAAGTATTCGCTGCAACTCTGTCTCCGAATTCGGAGGTGAAATCCGTTCGATTTTTTGTCGAAATCCTTCTGAGATGCCTAAGTCCTCGGTCATCTGGAACCCCAAGTAATCCACATGGAACCGGGCTAGTTGGCATTTCTTGAGATTCAGCTTCAGACCTGCAGCGGAGACTCGTTCCACAACTCTTTGCAGCAAGTCTAGATGTTCCTCTTCTGTGTCATTTGAAACAAACATATCATCGATATACACCATGACATCCAAGCCATCCAAAACTTGTAAGACCGCTGATTGAAACACATTCGGAGAATTCTTGCATCCTTGCGGCAATCTTTGCCACACGTACGACTTCCCCCTGTGTGTAAATGCTGTTTTCCCTTGTGATGTTTTGGCTAGTCGTAATGAAAAAAAAAACATTTGCCAAGTCAATGCATGACTTGTATTTTTTCACTCTCAGCGTCTTGAGGGATGCCTGGGGATTTATGAGGCTCGCTCGATTAGCCACCGTCCGGTGGTTAAGAGCTTTAAAGTTGATCACCGGCCTCCAGCCTCCCCCGGTCGCCTCTGGTTTCTTCACTGCTTGAATTGGGCTGTTGGTCACCGGATTCGGCTCTTCCCGAATGATGCCAAGCTGTAAAAGCTCCTTTACAATTATTTCCATTTCAGCCACTGCTTCAGGGTTCAGGGGGTATTGTCTTACCGGTGGATGAACTCCCCCCTCAATTGTGTGGATGTGATTTGATCCAAGGTCTCCACAGTCGTTCTTGAAATGCGCCACGGCTGCTTTCTCCAATATATTGGTCAGTTTCTGCTTTCCGTCCGGGGACAGGTCGCTGTCCTGGACCAGTTGGTTCTCGACGGTCTCCACATCCACAGGCTTGTACCACTCATTAAGTGGCATAATTTTTGTCGGGCCCACACGGACTGTTTTTGCTCTTATCATTTCCAATCTTGCTTTTACTGACAGACGCTGGTGTTTCGGTTTCTTTAGATCCTCTGCGTCTCTCAAAGTCAAAGGATTATGGGGCCCTTTGACCCAAACTATTCCTTTCCAAATTCCAATGGGCATATTAGTCACTGATCCATCTGCCACCATCACAGTTAGGTGTCCTATTCTTTTTAAGGCTTTGCGGGTCATTGACACCTCGGCTCCGGTATCCACCAAATATGGAGCTCCTTCGATTTTAGCGTAGCGGTTGTCTCCATCTCTGTAGACACCCGTCAGGGTGACCCGCGCTTCTTCTTCACTCATTTCGAGGGCCCTGCAGGGGCTGCAGCCTTGCGAGCCTCCGCCAGGGCCTTCTTCTCTTCTGGTGACATCTTGTCATATACGTCTTTTGCCACGTAACCTGTTGGATTTACTTTACTACTCATCGATTTTGGCCTGACCTGAGTGTTCTGCCTCTGGTCATCATTAGACTTTTGCCCCTTCTCATAAGTTGGCTTTGGTGGTGGCTTCCGCCCTGCCTACGTTTCTTCTGTTCGAGAGCGAGCACTGCCCGATGGATTTGACTTTTGTCTCTCCATGTAGTGTTTTGTTACTCTGTCCCATTTCTTTATGGATTCTTCTATTCGTGCCAGTGTTGCCTCCGCACCTAGTTTCACAAAAGTAGTGTCCTTGTCCTCGGTAACTGCTCTCAAAACTCGCACATATCTGTTTGGGCTTACCACTTGCTTCAACTTATGCCACACATTCAACAAGGTGAGACTGTTCAAACGGACTGTTTTTGCTCTTATCATTTCCAATCTTGCTTTTACTGACAGACGCTGGTGTTTCGGTTTCTTTAGATCCTCTGCGTCTCTCAGAAGTCAATAGATTATGGGGCCCTTTGACCCAAACTATTCCTTTCCAAATTCCAATGGGCATATTAGTCACTGATCCATCTGCCACCATCACAGTTAGGTGTCCTAGTCTTTTTAAGGCTTTGCGGGTCATTGACACCTCGGCTCCGGTATCCACCAAATATGGAGCTCCTTCGATTTCAGCGTAGAGGTTGTCTCCATCTCTGTAGACACCCGTCAGGGTGACCCGCGCCTCTTCTTCACTCATTTCCAGGGCCCTGCAGGGGCTGCAACCTTGCGAGCCTCCGCCAGGGCCTTCTTTTCTTCTGGTGACATCTTGTCATATACGTCTTTTGCCACGTAACCTGTTGGATTTACTTTACTACTCATCGATTTCGGCCTGCCCTGAGTGTTCTGCCTCTGGTCATCATTGGACTTTTGCCCCTTCTCATAAATTGGCTTTGGTGGTGGCTTCCGCCCTGCCTACGTTTCTTCTGTTCGAGAGCGAGCACTGCCCGATGGATTTGGCTTTTGTCTCTCCATGTAGTGTTTTGTTACTCTGTCCCATTTCTTTATGGATTCTTCTATTCGTGCCAGTGTTGCCTCCGCACCTAGTTTCACAAAAGTAGTGTCCTTGTCCTCGGTAACTGCTCTCAAAACTCGCACATATTTGTTTGGGCTTACCACTTGCTTCAACCTATGCCACACATTCAACAAGGTGAGACCCTGTTTTAGTGCTTCTTTAGCTCTGGTTATATGCACATCTTCGTCATCATATTCGTCATTCGCCCATCTTTGATATGCTTCCTGTGCTGTCTCATCTTGGCCGATGGGCTCGGCTGGAATGTATTGCAGCCACATCTTTTTTGACAATTCTCCACCCGGACCGTCTTTGATTACTGGCCAAGTTGCCGATAAATATTCCTTGACACTTTCCTTCTAGTACTTAACGCGCACCATGCCTTTTAGGGTCTTAAAGGCTCTTGTTTCTCTTTCCATGTCGTTTGCGGGCATCCCTGTGTTATCCAGGTAAGTCGCTCCCATCTGCGTGGTGTTCGGCTGAGCCTGCTGGGTGGAGTTTGCAATTATGTTGGTTTGTGTGGACATAGCGGGATTAGCAGCGTGTATGTCCACGCTCTCAGTTCTTCTTGAGCGGCATCATAGACGCCCTGCTTCATCCTTCGCAATAGTACATCATACATTATAGTCACAAAGCCTTCTCTAAAATCTTTTGTCAAGTCGGTGTAACTTACTAGAGTATGGTAGGCTGGTGTGTTTAACACGTTCATTGCCTCCCTGTAATTTTTTATTTTTTTCCGAGGACGAGATGCCAAGGTGGCTCCCAACGGTGGTGGGGGGATTATGTTGCCTGTCCCGAAATTCAAGGAGGGGGATATCAATTGACATGGTGGTACGAGATGATGTAAATTTAGGTATTGAATTTGGCCCAGGCACATTGGCTATCCCAAAACATGTAGTAGTTCAAAATTTCACCAGGAGATGGTGTTAAAGCTTGACATAGGGGTGACCTGATGGAAATGAACAAATCTAATGAATTAAATAGTTAGCAATTGGGAGGACACGACCTGTTTAAACACGTAGCAATGCACAATTTAGGAATATGAATTTGCTATGCCATAATTTTAAGATGTAACAGCTTGAGCAATATCAATGTATGTGTTTAAGTTGGAGGAACCCATTATTGTGTTAAGTACTATTATGAGTTGAGATTGATCTTTATTAGACAAGATATATGTGATTCATGTTGCAATGTTTTGTCCAACCTGTATTTAACATTGGTGTTCCATCTATACCTGAATGTATTAAGTTGAGAGGAGACATTAAGGGCTAATACAAAAAAAAAAGAACGAGCAAAACAGGGAACATCTGTTTCCGGTGATTGCTGCTTGAAGCAAGTTTGCCAAGACAATCAGTGGTTTCCAGCTGGCCTGGACAGGGATCAGCTAAGGAACATTTTCGAAGCTTCCAGAAACTTCCAGAAACTTCCAGAAAGGCCACCTCACGTGTCGGTGAGGTAATTCCGATGAGGTAATGCCAGAAGCCTATAAATAGGTTGCCCGGACACAGAGCGGGCGCGCTTCATCCTAGTCAGGGCGATGGCCGTGAAGCTGCCCGGAGTAAAAGAACGAAGATGGATTTTGCATTCTTTTTGAGATTGAACCAAAATCTACTAAGATGAATTTCCAGAGTCTTCGAATTGGACTTTGTCAAATTTTAAGCTTCGAGGAAGGAAGAGGAGAAAGCCGCTCCGGCCAGGAAGGGGCAGTCGCCAATTTTACTTTTTTGGCTACTCTCCTCACGGCCAGACCTTTTCCTCTTTTTTAAACAGAATTCAGATTTTGGGACAAAGGAGAGCCGATCACTCGACTTGTTCAACCAAATAGGATTTTAGACCTTTAGTCTCCTCTCTTGTTCTGTGTGGGTGAGTCTTGTTATTTAGTTTTTTCGACTTTTAATTATTTTTCTTGCTTATTCATTAAATCTCTTCTTGAGCCTTAATTCGGTATCAATTATTTCGTATTAACTATGTCGAGCATGGTTTTATATGCGGTAATTACAACTTTAAAATGTCTTTATTTCCCTATCGTAGTCATTCTTTAAATCCGTTCAATAGTTTTTAAAGTGAAGACAGTTTTAATCCTTAACATCAGGAATTGTCGGATCTGGTTCGAAGTAGTTATCTTGAGTTCAGCTAGGGCGAGGGCGCTCTAGTAAATTAACAAATCCTTGAGGTCTTAACAAAGGCATCTAAAAAATATCCGTAACGTAATACCAGCATCAAACAACCAAAGGGAGCCATCATTACGGCGCGGTCATTTCGACGACTTGCCTCGAATTGAGGTACTCGACTCGCGCGTCGGATGACTTTAGCCGGATTGACGTCGTATAGAAGTTGGGTTGATTCCAATATCTCAAGAGAATATAATTAAATTAAGCAACTGATAGCCACAGTGTTACCCACACTGATTAAAAAGTGACTAAATACAAAACATAATGTGAAGAAATTACTGAAAAAAAATATTCAATACTATGCTAGTGTATTTTTTATACAGTGCAAATGAAATATTGGCTTTAACTTTAAACTGTAATTGTTGCTTTGAGCTCTTACTTTTATCAAAATTTCTCTTGGCAATATTTGTATAAAGTTAATTTACTGAATTTATTTTTTAGAAATTCGTTGCGAGAACTCAGTTGTAAGAAATATTAGGCAAGTAGTTTTTTTGGGGGGGGTTAGGATTAATGTTGTTTTTGAACAACGACAGTGCTCTTGGTAAACCAAAATGTTACTAAATCTTAAACTTGAATATTTAAGAGAATAATAGTGAGATTCTGGATTTCTTGAGAAAATTTCTACGTGTGCACAATTATTAGGC
Organism: Syngnathus typhle; assembly: GCF_033458585.1. Lineage (NCBI taxonomy): Eukaryota > Metazoa > Chordata > Actinopteri > Syngnathiformes > Syngnathidae > Syngnathus > Syngnathus typhle. The sequence goes on from NC_083740.1 coordinate 22,419,820, forward strand.
AACTCTTAGTGTGCAGAAAATAATGTAAAAATGGAAATTTTTCCATTCTACTTGTTCATTTTCATTTGTTAAAGTGAGAATAATAAACAACTCAAAATTGACAAATTAACATTTAAAAAAAATCAGTGACCAATATAGCCACCCTTCTTTTTAATAACGGTTAACTTATATGTATAGCTTTCATCTATGGAGTCAGTCAGTTTCTTGATTTGTTTATGATTCACTTTTTGTGCAGCAACGACAGCCTACCAGACATTGTTCACAGACGTGTACTGTTTTCCTTCACTGTAAATGTCCCGTTTACAAAGGGCCCACAAGTTCTTAATTGGTTGTAGGTCAGGTGAAGAACCTCCCATCTATCCAAGACTTGTACCTGTCCAGGACCAGGAAACGTGCAAGGAACATCTCTACAGACCCTTCTCACCCAGGTTGCAGTCTGTTTGAACTACTCCCCTCTGGACGGCGTTACAGAGCTCGGTACGCCAAAATCAGCAGACACAGAGACAGCTTCTTCCCCCAGGCTGCTCTGCTGAACTCACACCACTCTTAGAGTCTCAGAGTCATTACTGTGCAATAACATCCTGCTCTCCACACCTTTTTGAATTTGTCTACACTGTTTGTACTATCTGTCCTCTCTGCATCCATTGCAGCCTGGTCATCCTGAAAGAGGGACCTTCCCATCTGTGGTCTCTTCTCAAGGTTTCTCATTTCCCCTAGCTGTTTTGAGTTTTTCCTTGCCCTTTTGGGAGTTTAAGATCAGGGGATGTTTGAGAATATTTGCCATTTTTCACATGTCCTGTGTTGTTAGTCACCTAAATGTTGAACAGAGGGTGTGATTTACGGAAGTCAAATTCCTTGTTTGGCACGCTCAAACATGGCGAATAAAAACTCTTGAATCTTGAAGAAGGGGGACACGTTTATTCTATCATGTTTAAGGCCTTTACGGGCGAGCCACACAGTGGAGTACTTTGATGCATGTGATGGAATATTTTCCCGCATAAAAATTATGGTTTTCCTGAAAGATGCAAACTATTTACTGTACCACTGCTTGAAGAAAGTGTCTCCTAAAAACTGTCAGCTGGTTAATTTGAATTATTTTTTGTTTCAATTTCAGAGTAAACTTTAAGTCCACCTTTAACTCGAAAAGGACTAACCAACTCATCTTAAATAACAACCAGTCCATACCATTACCCCGCATCTAATTTGAAGTGGTAGTAATAAAAATGTAGATTTCAAATCTTCTCATCTTGGTGCATTCAGCTGTTTAGTGGTGCATGACAATTTCTTAATGTCTTAGAATTCAAAATCTCTATTTGGGGACATATCTGATATGAGATTGCATGACAATTTCTTAATGTGTTAGAATTCAAAATCTCTATTTGGGGGCACATCTGATATGAGATTAAAATGCAATTAATTCGATTAATTAATTACAAATCCCGTCATTTATTAGATTATTTCTTTTACTCGGCTGACAACACTAAATACTATCCAGGAATCCAGATTGAGTTAGGTAGCATAGTAGGTAGTCATAGTAGATATTCCGGAACAGAGACAAGTGGAAAAAATGTACGTTAACAGTTTGTAGTATGCGTTTCTTCAAGCGGAACAAGACAATATTCAGTTTATGTTGATTATAGCGGCACCATATGGACAAAATCGATAGTGTTTTGCCTAAAGTCGACCACATTTCTCATAATGCCAGCGTGCAGTGTCATGATATCTTGAGCGCTCGCTCAGTTGCAGTTGGATTGATTTACTCTTCTGCCGAGTGTGAAGTGGTCGCATCAGGCTCGGTGGTCCTTCTTCTTTGGCCACTTCAACTTCATGCTCTCATATAGGCTGGGTTTCCGCAACGCGAAGGCGGGGGCCTTGTCAAGTGCACCACCCTTGCCACACCGTAAATCTACCAGAGGATTCTAGTCAATCAAAATTTGTTCTGTACATTGATGAAGAATGGAAATAATAGGATGCATGCATACGCACCTACACACACAACCTTGTCTGTTTCTGTTAGTCATACACACAAACACACTCCAAAAGACATTTGTGCCTTTAGACATGAAAACCAAAATCCAGTAATGCACACAGGTAGAGCCCGTATGGACAGCACAAGTGCTTGTGTTTTCTGTAATTATCTGTAGTGGTACCTTTGTGAGTCATTGACAGTTTCTCCATTAGTTTTGAGATAAGCCTCAGAAGACTGAAGCTGCCTGCTGTGTTTATTAAAATCATCACAGCCCTTACTCATTAAGTCATTGCACACACTGAGTGCCAACAGCAAACATAAAGCCAACCTCAAAATGCATTTGGAGACACAAGGACCTGTGTCATGAATATATGGTTAACCAAAACATGAATTCATCTGTCTTTCCCTAGTTTTAACTTAACTTTTAACTTTAACTTTTAATTTGTAAGTCTTCATCAAAGATGTACATTATTTAATTGTACAATTCTAAATGTTTTCATGTTCATATCTGCCATAACCGAGTCCTGATGTTCTCTCCAAAGGACATGTTGTAAAAAAATAAATAAAATCATGTTTTGACTTTTTTTTTTGCTGTGGTAATGTCACAATTATATGGTGTAAAAAAAAAAAAAATTCTAAAAAAAAAAATATATCTGTGGGATATACATTAAATAAGACAGATGATATGAACAATGAGGACTGAAATGGTGCAAATTAACTGTTATACAGAGGTGACCCACTTTTAAGTCAAGTCAAGTCAAGTCAAGTTTATTTGTATAGCCCCAAATCACAAGCAGTCTCAAAGGGCTTCACATAGACAAGGTTTTAAGGTTGACCTGCTACCTTTTTAGACAATATTTGTTTTATTTCACAATTTTAAGTTTACCTATTTGTTGCTTTAGCAAGTCTTGGTATTTTTACATTATTTCTACTCAAAAGATACATTGCTTCTATTTGATTTATATATGTAATGTAGGTATTGTGTTTTTTTGTAATTTTTGTGATCTTTTTGTGCTACAGGACCAATTAATGCCCCTTTTAATTGCTTTTTGGATATAAATTCATGAATGGCAGCTCAACCAGGACAAAACTAAGGTTTTAGTTACTGGACTGACTGGACTGACTGGACTGACTGGGCGGACGGACTGACTGGGCGGACGGACTGACTGACTGTACTGACTGGGCGGACGGACTGACTTAATGGACTGACTGGGCGGACGGACTGACTGGCCGGACGGACTGACGGACGGACAGACGGACGGACGGGACGACGGACGGACGGACCGACGGACCGACCGACCGACCGACCGTCTGTCCGACTGTCTGACTGTCTGACTGACTGACTGACTGACTGACTGACTGACTGACTGACTGAGTGCTAATGGGACGTCAAACGCTTTGTGTGGCGGGCTCCATCTAGTGTGGAAACTGAGAAGTGCAACAGAGTTGAGCTCAAGCTTCTTGTGCAGCCCATATTCAATTATGTTTCCAGAATTTGCTATGGGCCAATAAAAACTGGACCGCCGGCCGCAGTTGGCCCGCGGGCCGTAGTTTGGACACCACTAATGTAGATAGAGATAGAGAGTGGGTCAGTCAGTCAGTCGCTTGCTTCCTTGGTTTATTGAACATACAAACATTAAATGTTAAAATTTGAGAAAAAAAAAATAATCTATTGTAAATTCTAAGTTGTTTACCTGATGTTTACATGACTACATGATGGAAGTACAATGAACTTATCTAGCCCCCATCCCTATGTTTTCTGTTATATTTCACTTAGAACAAAAATGACACTGGCAGGCTATACTAAATTCTTCCCAAGGCTATTGTAGACAGAACAGAAACGCATTTCTATTACCACACTATTTCATAAAGAGTCTATATTATAGACGTATGACACACACAAACACATTACTGGTCCGTAGATCATTTGGTACCAGGCCGCACAAGAAAGCATAAACAACTAGCATTATTTCTGTTTTATTTATTTGAGTCTGAATGATCTTTTATTTTGAAAAATGGACCAGATTCTCGACTACACCTCGGTGAAATGAACATAACATTACTCATGTTTTGTTGGCACGATGTTATGAGGACGCTGCGACTAAAGTTACATAGGTGTTCGCATACCAGCTCAGTGGCCTAGTGGTAGAGTGTCCCCCCTGAGACTGGAAGGTTGTGGGTTCAAACCTCGGCCGGGTCATACCAAAGACTATACCCTGCTTGGCACTCAGAATTAAGGGTTGGAATTGGGGGGTTAGATCACCAAATGATTCCCGAGCGCGGCACCGCTGCTGCTCACTGCTCCCCTCTCCCCCAGGGGATGGATCAAAATCACATGGGGATGGGTTAAATGCAGAGGACAAATTTCACCACACCCAGAAGTGTGTGTGAGACGGTCATTGGGACTTTAACTTTAAAATACATGATTCCCACATAAACTAAGGGTTTTCACTCTTTGTTCAATCTCCTGCCCTCTGGGAAGAGGTACAGGAGCCTGCGCTCCCGCACCACCAGACTCACCAACAGCTTCATTCTCCAGGCTGTTAGGATCCTGAACTCTCTCCCCACTTCTGCGTAGCGTCCTGTACTTTTGCACTATATTCTGACTGTCCGTTGTATGCACACTTGCTCCATTTCTGCTCCTCTTATTTATTGTGTTATTTGGGTATTTATTATTTATTCATCACTCTTATTTATTCATTGTTTGTGCCTTCTTGTTTTTACTATTATTATTTTTTTTATTTTTTTGTGTTGTTTACTTGTATGTATATTGTGTACTGTCTTGTCACCGTGGGATAGTGGGAACGTAATTTCGATTTCTTTGTGTCTTGGAATGTGAAGAAATTGACAATAAAGCAGACTTTGGCTTTGACTTTGGTTAAAAATGTGTTTTGAGACCATGGTGTTGTTCTTTCTATTACTCGTTTAAGGAGTATGTTCAGTAAAATCTTTTACAACACACCTCCTGCGTCTCCTTACCTTTTGCACAATACCATTGTATTTATGCTGGTTGTATTATTTAAAAAAACGAGTGAGAAGTTCGGTCATCCGGGAGAGACTCGGAGTAGAGTCGCTACTCCTCCAAGTTGAGAGGAGCCAGATGAGGTGGCTCGGGCATCTCATCAGGATGCCTCCTGGACGCCTCCCTGGGGAGGTGTTCCGAGCATGTCCCACCGGTAGGAGACCCCGGGGACGACCCAGGACGCGCTAGAGAGACTATGTCTCTCAGCTGGCCTGGGAACGCCTTGGGATCCCCCGGGATGAGCTAGATAAAGTGGCTGGGGAGAGGGAAGTCTGGGAGTCCCTCCTGAAGCTGCTGCCCCCACGACCCGACCCCGGATAAGCAGAAGAAGATGGATGGATGGATGGATGGATGGATGGATGGATGGATGGATGGATGGATGGATGGATGGATTATTTAATTTGTTGTATTTATCCGCCACATTATGGACAGGGTGTCCATGTGAGCACCTGGCACCAGGACACCCTAGGCCGCAGTTCGATGATCGACTTTGTCGTGTCATCGGATTTGCAGCCGCATGTTTTGGACACTTGGGTGAAGAGAGGAGCGAAGCTGTCAACTGATCACCACCACCTGGTGGTGGGTTGGCTCCGATGGTGGGGGAAGATGCCGGTCCGACCTGGCAGATCCAAACATACTGTGAAGTTTTGCTGGGAATGTCTGGCAGAATCCCCTGTCAGAAAGAGCTTTAACTCCCACCTCCGGCAGAGCTTTTCTCACATCTCGGAGGAGGTGGGGGACATTGAGTCTGAGTGGACCATGTTCCGTGCCTCCATTGTTGATGCAGCCGACCGGAGCTGTGGCCGTAAGGTGGTCGGTGCCTTTCGTGGCGGCAACCCCCGAGCTGGTGGACACCGGCGAAGAATAATATATAAATAATATTACATGTGTACCGAATATTTACTATCAAATTCCTACGGTCGTATCATCCCACCGTGGTAATAACAATTTGAGAGGTGATGTCAGGCCTAGAGAACACAATCTTACTCGCATTTCATTTAAAAATCCTTCGATAGATACGAACCCTGATCGACCGATTACACTTAAACTCGGTTTTATGAATATTATCATACGAAAGCAGTTCTCGTTAATGATCACGGAACATAATATAAAGGTTTTTGGTCTTTGCGAGACCTGGTTAAAACCTAATGAACTGCTGCCACTCAATGAGGCCTCGCCTCCAAATTTTGTGAGCTTGCATGTGGCAGGTCCTTGAAAAAAGGATGGGGGTGTCCCCCTCATCTCAAATTCTGATCTTAGATTTAGGCCTCGTTCGATTAACTTATTTAAAACATTTGAAGTTCTCACTGTCCGATCCACCGCTTTACTGTCATTTTATCTTGCTGTTATTTACCGTTCACCCGGGAATTACTCTGGCTTCCTGGATGAATTTTCAGAATTCGTGGCTGATCTAGTGACAAATGCGGATAATATAATAATCATGGGCGATTTCAATATCCACATGAATTTACCGTCAGAGCCACTTACTTCGGCGTTTCAGACTTTAACTGATACGTTTGGTTTTACGCAAGCCGTACAGGTAGCAACGCATAAGAAAGGAAATACCGTAGATCTAGTATTATCCCGAGGACTTGCAACCTCAAATATAACAGTACTGCCATAAACTACTGTTTTGTCTGATCATTACTTAATAAAATGTAAAATTGTAGTTCTTTGTCAAAGACAAGAGAGCAATCAGAAGTACACCAGTCGTACTATTAACTCCGTGACTGCAACTGCACTATCTGAATTACTGTCATTACATTATAATCATGGGCGATTACAATATCCACATGAATTTACCGTCAGAGCCACTTATTTATTTATTATAAACGGCGTTTCAGACTTTAACTGATACGTTTGGTCTTATGCAAGCCGTACAGGCAGCAACGCATAAGAATGGAAATACCTTAGATCTGGTATTATCCCAAGGACTGGTGTGGTGAATGGTCTTGGTTGTTTCGCTGGTCTCCAAAAAACACTCGGTGGACAATGGCTGTCCCGGCCAAGCACTCCAGTGACACACGGCTGATTGGGAAAAGATTTTATTCAACCGATGTCAAAGTGATGTCTCTCCAAAAGTTTGAGTGGCCCCAAAAGCCAAGATGTTTCAGCTCTCGACGGCACAGATGTTCGCCCCAAAAAAGCTCCCCCCTCTGACAGACAAGCCTATCTTATACCTGCCTGAACCGTTGATGTCATGACTTGGAGTGCAGCTGCTGTTCGTATTTTAGTCTACTCGTTGCTCCCAAATGTCCTAAGAAGGACATGTAGAAGACTCTTTCCCCTGCATAACAACAGCTGCACCCTTCTATATTCTAAGTTGCTATACCTTGCAGAAACTGAGGCATCTCCAGCCAGCCAAAATAGCTTATGGTCTCCTCACTGCAGCTAAGTCACCATTTAAGGTGACATACAGCGACGCCTAGAATCTAAAATTTACCTCATTCCCCCCTCCGGGACGTTATAAATGTCCCGAAAATGGTCAGAAAAAAGAAAGATGACATCGGTAAACATCCAAAAACTTCACCCAACCAAATTTTACAGTCACGTCTACAATATGGCCTAGAAATTCGCAGCCTAAATCTCGCTCAAGACATGCTACGTAAGGTTACATTGTCTAAGAAAGCTCAAACTCTTTAGGTATCCAACTGCTCCCTGACAGCAACCTGAGGCCTCACAGGAACCACAAATAAAGAAAATTGAAGTCCACCTCCCCCAAATGACGATAACCACCCCCCTTAGGTAATACCGTAACACCGTCGATAATTTGGGAAGTAATGAATTTGGCGTGGTCCGTTAGAAACCCCAAAAAGCTGTCGGCCCTCCCTCGAGAGAAAAAACCTGCCAGTCTAATGACAAGGAAAAAGAGGGAGGCCCTTTCTAACAACCCCAGTGATTCCCTCCACCTGGCGTCAGCCAGGTAACAAGGAGTCCTGGCACACATCACAAGCCACAAAACAGTATGAGCTCACAGAACAGTAAGGAAAAGAAATGACACGTTCAACGACTGCCAATCAGTCAAGTCGCATCGTCACCTAATCAACATGCCATGATTTAACAAAATGAGGTATAAAAAACGGAATAAAACAACGAGGTATACAACACAGAGGTATCAAAACATGCTTATCGACTCAAAACCCCGCAATGTAGCCCCCCCTTCTCATGTGTGAGTGCGTGCTGAAGCAGAGTCCAGTCCACCGAATCTTCCCATGGTGGGTCGTGTCAGGTACCCCTGCCCAGGGCCTGCTGTCCATACAAAGTCCTTATGTCCAGTTCACTGTCCATAGAGTCCCTTGCACGGCCCCGGTCCACATCCAGGGGTTCTGCAACGAATGAGAACTTCTGCCAGTATCTAGTGATGGCAATGGCACGAAACACAAAGCACACATGCAACTTTGACATAACGAAGGTGGTAAAGTCTGTCAAGGGCCGGGCAACACTGTACGGTGGACCACATCACACTGGAATCATGCAACACAGCACACAAAGAGACAATTGAAATTCGGAATACCAAGACATTGGTGCTGTGTTTTTGTTCCCTACACCTGGTTTTCCGCTCTCATCACTGTCCTATCCCCGGTTCTTTATTTCATTATTATTATTATTATTTCTTTTACTTTTTTCTTTTTCTTTTCTTTTTTTTTTTTTGTTTTTATCATCGCCACTCTCAGTCCTCCCTTCCTTTGCACTCACGTCGCCAATCTGTTAATTTTAGTCCGAGTATTTTAGTCGGACGGCCCAAAAGAATCCCGAATGACTCTAAGCGCGTCGATGATACTGGTGATGTTGTCAGTGTTATCTGGGATCAAAGTGTAGCAAGCGTCGTCCGTCAAATTTAGGGCTACGCACAACCCCCCTTGCCTTGCCAAGATATAATCCAAAGCCATGTCGTGTTTAAGCAGAGTCAGCCGATGGCTCTTTTGGGTAAGCGACAACTGTCTGAAACCCTTGATCGTCTCATTTGCGAACCCCTGAAGGGTATACGTGATGTTATCAATGTGATCTGCCAAAAATGTGACCCCATACCAGGGAAAAATCCCAAGGCCCCATTTTTCTCCCAAGCTAATTCTCCAATGATACGCGTCTGTAGTATGAAACGCCGCCATCTCCCTCTTAGCCCTACTAGGGACCTCCCTAAAAGCCTTCTCCTCAGGCTTGTGGCCCTTCCTAATCGCCAATACCTCGAACGGAAGCTTCAGGGTGGCAGAATAGCAGCAACCCATCCATCCATACGGCAAAAACAAATACGCTCTAGTTCCACAAACCCACCAGATGTCTCTAAGATTCCCTACAGTCGTGTTCCCAGGCACCGTGCGATTCGCCACCATCACAGTAATCGCCTGATAGGAGTCTGGTAGAGCAAAGGTCACCGGATGGACGGCTCCCCTCTTCCCCCATGCTTCTCCTGGGAATTGCATGGAGTAATAGTCGCAGTCTGCCACCCCCATAGGCACCCCCGGCCCTCCATGTGTCACATTAGAGCAAAAACAGGTGGGCACCTTTACAGATGGCACATCTATGGATTCTGGCACCGCGACTTGGATGTCCTCATGCACGGCGAGCAAATCCAAGTAGGGAAGTTCGCTTATCCAGGCGCACTCCCCTGTGGGCTTGAAAATCTTCCTGACCTGCGCGTCGGTTTCAGGTGCCTTTCACGACTGTTCGTATACCAACCAAAGCAATAATCTAAGCTGGCAATTGTCGGATACCGGCACCGGTATGGTCTGGAACACAGCCTTAAGCGTGCTTGGTGATTTCACCCTTACTAAAAACGGCCCACTCACCGCCTTAGACGATTTAATCGAATGCACCATCAGTTGATACCACATGTTCCTTCCTGCCCATTCATCAACCCCAGGTAATGCCGAGGCATCGAACCCATAAGCCTTCCATGCAGCCTCCCGCCTCGCCATGGCATGCAAATGGGCTTGCACCTCTGCCGGGGACCAGTTCGATTCTGCCAGCGCTTTGTTGACATTTTCTGGAACGTCAGGCGTCGGCTCTACAGCCTCTACCTCCGACATGAGCGTCCCTGAAGCGGCAGACTGTGTTTCAAAGCTGTCACCAATTGTCGTCACGGGTAAGGCGACATTTTTCATGGTGACTGCTTCTTCCCTTTTGACACATTCCGCGACGGGGCTGTATGGATGCTGTTTCGCAATTTCTTTTTTCTCCATCAACGTCACGAAATTAATGCTGTCCACCGTCTTATGACCGCCCGTGCGGTCTGCTTTTCTCGCCCCCCGTTTGAGACAGGTACACGTATAGTACCCGAAATCATCTATGCCAATTTTTGTCAGAAGTAGAGCACAATCTCCTAGCACCTCAAACCGCCTATATGTATTTAATAACAGCACATTGTCCGTATGTGTTCGCCCGGCCAGGGCAAGTATGTTACCGGTGTTGTCTTCCCATTCGGCGGTGCGTCTGCACAGGGACCCTTCTTCCTTTCTGCAATTGCATGGCAGTATTGCAGCCCCCCCCCAACACTCCCTCAACATTGCTCAATGTACCGCTCCGGCCGGACTCTGTGGCGGACTGGGCGTCCGCCGCTGGGTCCTGCTGGGTGGCGTTGTTCTCTGGGGGCACAACCTCTGGCGGTAGTTGGCTCAGTGTTGTTGTGCTGAGGGTCGTCATCTGCGCCTGGGGAGGGTGCGTCGTCAAGATTGGTATCGTTGAATTGTTGGTTTCCTCTGTCGTCGGCTGTGCTGCCCGCGATGTCCTCAGGGACAGGTTCAGCAGACACATTATCCACCACAGCTTGATCCTGCCCATCTTTGTCCCGATCCGGGCCCTCTGGCGATTCTTGTTCTGGCAGTGGTTCTGCAGTTTCGCAGTCGCTCCTCCCTCTTTGGGGATCTTCATCGTTAGGCACCTTGACGCAGTGTGTCAAATGGTACCAAGTTGGCGACCCTTGTACTTGCACCGCAGTTCCGGTACAGCGGACAACTTCGAATGGCCCCTGCCGCCTTTCGTTGAACCACTTGCGCCGGAACACTTTCACATACACCTTGTCTCCTGGCTGAACAGTGTCTTTAGTATTTGCCTCGAGTCTCTCTTGTGCCTCTTCTTGTTTCTGCCTGTCAACAACATAGGTGGAAATATTCCTATGTATCGTGGTTAAGTGTTTGACATAGGCTTTCATTTCGTCCTCCAAAATTGACAGGCTTGGGCCTTTCCCACTGGTTCGCAAACATGGTGAAGGCATGCGTCTACCGGTTGCCAATTCGTGTGGGGTCAAATGCAAATCGCGTAGTTGACTCGACCTGCAGACCATCAGTGCCAGTGGTAAGGCAGCTATCCAATTCAAGCCTGTATGTTGACAAATTTTGGAAATTCAATTTTTTAAAACGCCGTTCATTTTTTCACAAATGCCTTGGCTTTGTGGATGATATACTGCGCCAAGCCGCTGTTTAATTCCCAATTTTTGAAATATGATTTTGACCGTTTTATCCACAAACTCTCTCCCGTTATCTGAAGAAATCCTATCCGGCAGACCCCATCTGCTGATGACTTCACGGCACAGAAACTTGGCCACAGACTGAGCATCTTTTCGTTTAGTTGGACAGGCCTCCGGCCATCTTGAGAATCGGTCTACGACCACCAACATGTATCTTTTCCCTTCAACAGGTTGAATCATGTCGACGAAATCTACCACTAATTCTCTCATGGGGCCATTAGGAGTCGGGATGTAACCCGCGGGGGTGGCTACCCCTCTCCTCACATTGTTTTTCAAACAAATTACACATCTTCCAATGACCTGGTCGATTTGTTCGAGTAGATATGGCGCCCAAAACCCATATTCTGCGGTTATTTTTCGCTTCACCTCCCCCCTTGACACATGGGCTAACCCATGTGCCTCCTGGATTAACAGTCCCAACAAATCTGGCGGCGCCACTATCAGACCCTCGTGATTTCTCCAAACGCCGGTAGAGTCCTGACTCGCCCCCCTCTGCGCCCAAAGATGTTTGTCCATCGGATTAACGGCCGCTTGCATCAACAGTACATCTCTGAGCGTGACCCTGTCCTCGAGGTCAACCTCATGCGTTACTAACAAAACTCTTCCCTTCTGGCTTCCCTTCGTGACAGCCCTGGCTGCCTCGTCTGCCATCTTGTTTCCCTGCGTAACCCTGGACGCATCGGACTTGTGGGCCGCACACTTCGCGATGGCTATTTCACTGGGCTTCATCATAGCCATCAGCAGTCTCATTATCTGCGCATGATGCTGGATGGGGGAACCGTCAGTTTTCTTGAACCCCCGATTCCTCCACACAGCACCAAACAGGTGGCACACACTATGCGCGTATGCGGAATCTGTATAGATCGTCACTCTTTTCCCTTCCGCGAGCAAGCACGCTTCCGTTAACCCCACCAGTTCAGCAAGCTGGGCCGAGGCTGGTTGTGGCACCACTTCGGCTTTGATTGTCACAAACTCAGGACCTTGCGCTTGTACCACTGCATAGCCAGCGCACAAATTTTCCCCGACTCGATAACAAGAACCGTCCGTCCTGTGTTCGAGATCCGCCTCGCCCAAGGGGATGGCTTGCAAATCAGACCGTAATCTCGAGTATTTTTCTGACTCATGTAAGCAATCGTGAGGGTCTCCGTCCTCTGAAGTTGGCAAAAATTCAGCTGGGTTTACAGTAGTACACCTTGCTAGAGTGACATCCTCTTGCTCCAAAAGTCTGTAATAGTCCCGGAGCCGAGGCTCTGTCAAGGTGTACTTGCCATGGTTTAACAGAGTCCGAAGACTATGGTGAGTCAGAATTGTCACAGGATAGCCCATGGTTATGGCAGAGGCTTTGTTGTACATCAAATAGACTCCCACCATAGCTCTATAGCAAGGCGGCAGTCCCATCTCCACCTCGGAATAGGATGTTGAATAATAGGCCACAGGTTGGGGTCCAGACCCGGTGCCTGTAGGCTGACAAAGAATCGCACATGCAAACTTTCCCCCTGCTGAGATTGACGTGAATAACACGAAATTTTTGGAATAGTCTGGTAAAGCCAATGCCGGGGCCTCTTGCAACCTTGCCTTGGTTGTTTCAAACGCCACAAGGCCATCCTGTGTCCAATCCAGTGTTGCGTGGAGGTCATTATTGCCTGTGTCTTTGATCATAGCCCTTAGCGGCCCTACCAATTTGGCGTATTCCTCGACCCAGGAGGCCGAATAGCCCGCAATTCCCAGAAATGTTAACATTTGCCTGACGGTTCTGGGTTTCGGAGCCGTCCGTATCGCCTCCAAATGGCCATCTGAGATACGTCACTGTCCATATGATATTTTCTGACCCAAATAGTCAACTTGTTTTTTACAGTATTGCAATTTCTTTTGGGACACTTTATGACCGTTTTCTGCCAAAATTTGCAACAGTCTGATTGAGTCTTTGTGACACGTTTCAACATCTACGGCACAGACAATAATATCGTCCACATATTGAATAACAGTGCTCTGCACCTGTCGTTCCAGCCCTTCGAGGTCATCTTTTAACACTTTGTTAAACACATGAGGGCTATGTTTATAGCCCATAGGAAGTCTCTGATATTGATAAAACTGCCCCTTGAATGTAAACCCGAACAGTCCTTGTGATTCACAGCTGAGTGGGACACTGAGAAAGGCGCCACAAAGGTCCACCACTGAGAAGCACTCAGCATCCGGCGGTATCTGTGCCAGCAGGGTGTGCGGATCCAGCACATCGGCTACATTGTCAATTACCACCTCGTTCACTCCTCGAAGATCATGTACCAGCCGATGGGTGTTGTCAGGTTTTTTCAAGGGCAATATTGGCGTATTACTAAGAGGGGTCTGCGTTATTCTTAACACATTTGCCACGAGCAGCCCTTCAATCTGTGTCTCGATCCCTTGAACTGCTTCCTCTTTCAGTGGATACTGTGTTTTCCACGGCGGCCTGCAGCCTGGCCGAAGATCCACTTTTACCGGTTGCGCTGATTTTACAAGTCCAATATCTGTACTATGGCGCGACCACAGGTAGTCAGGGATCTGCCGTAACATGTCCTCTTTGAGTTGATCAGTCGCCATACTGAGGATGGAGTCGTGCGACAGCTGCACCGTTTGGGGTTGTCCGTGTCCGTGCGCTGAGATCATGATCTTCATATACCGCTTATCAGCGCTCACCCACAGCGCAACGTTTCCTTCCAGCGGGGAAAACTTGCGCCTCTCCGCCTCCACCATCATCTCCCCCACATGTTGCTGCTCACAGTCCTCTGCTACCAACAAGGTCACATGTGGGATGCTATTTTTGACCTTGAATTCCTTGTTGATGTATATGTCTCTCTGTATCTTCATGGCCACTCCCTGTGGTCCCAGGACGATACAAGTCCCATTCAATTGCACTCCATGGGGTTGCCGACGTAACCACTCTTCTGCCTGGGCCTGCGTTAGGTCTTTGTGGTATTGTAATGTACAGTGAAACGGGTACTCGGGGGTCCTTGCTCCTGGTTTATTGGAGTGGATAAACTTTTCCCATTTCTTGTATGGTTCCAACAGGTCGTCGCTGATCTTACCCACCCAAAATACAGTGGGCGTTGACTTCCTGGACTCTGACAGCATCATCACCTGATGGCACGCTTGGTATGGGATTTCAATCTCACATCCATCGGGGGAACACTTTATGGTGCAGTTTAATCCACACAAAGCATCTCTGCCAAGGAGGGCAATAGGTGTACGGTCTGACACCAGGACTGGTATTCTTATCATGTTGTCTTGCCAGCAGAGCTTCACTGGTCTTGTGGAAGGGATCAGCTGTTTAATACCCTCGAACCCTATTGTCCGCACGAAATGACCGGACATGGGGAGATGTGTACCGTCTTCGGGCCGGATACAAGTGAAAGCAGCTCCGCTGTCAACCATAGCTGTTAATGGTTGATCATTTACTTTCACTGTTATTATTGGCTCCTGTTCCGGACCTGACACTACCAGCTGACATCCCCCCTTAGGGCACTCTGGGCACCCCTAAAATCCGGGCTCCGGGCCCCCAAAGGGGTGTACCGGGCCTTGTTTGACGCCCCCTCTGAAGCCACCTCCAGGGGAGCTGTTGTTGGGTCTGTCGCAGTGGCGAGCCATGTGGCCTGGTTGCCCGCAATTGTAACACACAGTAGGTCTTTGTTGTAGGCCCCCCGGGAGATTCGGCCTTCCTGCCCGTCCTTTGTCTCCACGGGCTTTGGCTCCCCAGAGATGGGTCTGTCTATTTCCCCATTGAGGGGCTGGACTGAAGGGCACTGCCATAGCTGACTGCGGCGGTTGTCCAGGCGGGGGCGGGGGCGTGGGCTGTAATATGATTTGTTGCGGTGGAGCTTGCACCACGACCGTCTGCTTCTTCTCCTTCTTATTGTCCGCGAGTTGCACCTGGTTCAGCCTCCTCACCACTTCTTGGTCTTGTTCGTTTTGGGCCGTCTCCTTCTTGCGGAACCAATCAACTTGATGAGCTATGTGATCGGTGTAGACATTAGTCGTCATGTTTCCCAGTCCCACTACTTCAGCCAGTTTACTCCTCACTTGCAGGGGCAGGCCCTTCTGGATCTTATCCCGCAAGATAGATTTTTCCATTTGGGTTGTGTCCGGGTCGTTTCCAGTAATGTGTCTCCAAGTTTGATGCGCTCTTGCCACGTATGAGCGTGCATTCTCCATCGGTCCCAGGGGTTCGATCACAATGTTATCGGGGTTTGCATTGGTCGGATAAGCTGCCTTCAGTGCTCCCCACATCTGGCCTCGGACTGCTGCAAACAGGTCGGAGTCATTCGCTGATGTTGTGGCAAATTGATGTAGCCCTGCTTTTCCCAAAAGGTCTTTCATGGTATGGACTCCTACCACATTAGCCAGGAGCCTCTTGATGTCGCCTACCGCAAACTGCGTCCCCACCATGCACTCCTCCAACTTGGATATCCAAGGGTGTGCTCCATCCTGAATGGTGGGCAGCTTCTCAAGGATGGCTGACATGTCGGAATTCTGCCATGGCTTGTATTCCAGCTGTTGTCCTCTTACCAACACTGGCAGAATTGTATGTGCTCTCCTCGATCTTTGACCCAAAGGATTCGCCGGCAGCTTGGATGCTTCTTTCTTCAGCTCGCGTTCAGCAACCTCTAATCTTTGCAATTCTTCTTCCAGCTCCTCTTGCTCCCTGGGCTCCACACTCCAGTCCAATTCCTCCAGGCATTGCTTTTTCTTGGTCTTAATGCTTATTAAAGCAGTTCGTCTCCAATCCTCTATAGCCATGGGGGTGGAGCATGAGGTGGGCGCTGGGACCTTGCCGCCCCACTCGTCATCACTACTGTCGCTCCCACTGTCGGTACTACTAAAATATGTTTTTGTCCTAATCTTTTTCCCTGGAGTGCGTCCTTTTTCCTCCGCTCTTTTTAAGATGCTTTTAATTATGGGGGCGTAACCCCCAGCTGCTCCTTCAGCGTCACTCTGGCTGTCATACCGCGCCCCCTTTCTGGTGTAGTCAGAGGTGCCTTGCTTCGCAAATCGTGTTTTATTTCTTTTGTGGGTAGGGCTGGGGTGCATGATGATGGTTGTCTTCGCTCTTCCTGTTTCGACAATGTCTTTATCCTCCGTCTCCAGCTGGTAACTTCCTTCTTGGTTGATTATCGGGAGTTGTGGATAGACATTACCGTTGTTTTCACTTGCATCATACGGTGGGGGATTCTTAACAGGGGACACGTGTGAAAAAGGCGTGTTTGCTTTTTCCATTAATTTCCTAGCTTCCTCCACATTTTTCAGCATTTCAGCTGTCATTTTCTCTTTTTTCTGTTTGAACTCTCGGTTCAATTTGAGTCCTTCTTCGTCAAATATTTTCAACAATCCCAATTCCCATTCTCTTTTTTCCTTCCTTTTTTCTCCTATTTTTCCTTTTTTATGTCCTGCCTTGTATGCTGATACAAGTACTCGTATAGTCTCGATTACTTCCCTGTTAAAAGTCCCTTCCACCGGCCAAGGCCTTTCAATATCCGGCCATCTCTTATTCCATCTCTTAGATATTTCTTTGACCCCCTTGATAAGCGGGTTGTTTCTCAACACCACCTCTATGGGGGTAGTCATCATTGGGCTTGCAAAGCTCCTTTCTCCCATTTCTTTTTTTTTTTTTTTTTTTTTGATTCAATGTCAATTAAACAATTGAGATAAGATTTTGCCAACTTCAGATGCAACCCTTAGGACCGTATTGTCATGCGCTTTCTTGATATTTAATTCGGTGTACTCCGCACGCACTATTCCTGTACCAGCACTCGACTTATGTTTGAGATGATGATTTGTCTGAAAAACAGTTATTCACAATCTTTATGATGATCAGTCTGTTGTCAGTCTGCTATGCAATCCTTTGATTCCGGGTGAGAGTGAAATGCAAGAGTTTGTGGATAAATCACACTGGCCTTAAGAATTTTGGATGCGGCGCTCCACGAAGCTCTTCTCCAGACGACCGGTAAGTTCAGTCTGTGTCTCTTTGTCCTCCTGGAGAAAACGGATGTATCTGCCGTCTCAGGTTTTTTATGCAAACAGAAAATCAGAAGCATTGAGGAGAGTCCCAAAGAAACAGAGCAGTATCACTAATTTGTTTTAAATTTGTCCTCCTTCACTATTTAAATTAACAAGTTGGGCTCTTCTTCAGTTCCACCTTGCCATTCCTCTCAGAATGCTAAAGGTGGCGCCAGCTGGCCTTAATGGGGTCCCCCATTATTTACGAGGGGGCTACCCTCTTCAGCCACAACTTGTTGTCTCAACTTACATGCACATCTATATTAGTGTCGTATTGGGTAACACACGCATGCTCCTATTTCTCCAGTTGGTCATGCATTCTTTTGCTCCTTCAGCATTCCGTCTTCCACCATTCTATCATAGTTTCTCTCGTTGCTGGCAGGGCAGGCCCCCTTAATTGGGCATAAATTCGGCCCTGCGCCCCGCCTCGGCATCACCGCGCGGGGAGGGGCCAGCCTTAAACACAGTGGGCAGATACAGGTTGGCCACTCCCTGCCCTACCCACCGCCAGATCTCCCCCCGCGCGCGGGCACCGCAGGCGTGCACGCACCCCAGAGCAACGAGAGCGCACTCTACTATCCGTTATTTTTGGTGGTTTTCCAAACACTCAAACTCACCCCCATGCGCGCTCATGAGCACATTCACACACACACACACACGTACTTACGGACACGCGCGCACCCACACAAACACGCACGCACACACCCCTACACACACACTTACGGGGCCCAACAAGTACACACATCAAGCATCCATTCATTCGGAAGCTCAAACAGACAACATTAAGCTGACAGAGTTCACAAAGATTACACACGGACACAGAAGACATACAACGGGATTCAAATCCATTCCACATTTTGCTTCTTTCCAACTGCTGCTGAGCAGTTTGGTCATTTTAACTGTCATCAGAGCAGATGCACTGACAAATACGCACGTCTTACTTAACTTTTTGTTTCGTTTCGTTCCTAATAGCGCTGTATATTTCCCCTTTATTCTGCAGAATTTAACTTAAGTGTGCACACAAATTACTTTTTATATCACTACCAAACCCCCCAGAGGCCTCTTTTCCACGTTTTCCATTTTCACACAGCAGCCGCACAAAACCTTCGTCCAATAGCGGTTTTGTCGCCGGCTCAAATTTATCAAACTTTGACAGACGTGCATGCTATTACAGTGCGCCTCGACAAATCGGGATCGGACCGTTGCCGCGATAACGCACCAGCTACCTCGGTATTCAAAAATAACAGCCCACCGGGTTTACCTATCATTTCCTTGCACCAGCGTTTAAATCGAGGAGCCTTGTAACCCACACACACTTCTAATTCGATCAGTGTCCAAACGACGTGGCTTACGCGCGCTTTATTTTCCTCGGTACCCTTAAAATCTGACCGGATCTCGGCACCCATAACTGGGTCTGACCGGGTCACTTCCACATTCATGCTCACAGTTACGGATGCCAAGGCTGCACACTTTTCCTATTTGCCAAACGCGGTCAGCGCAAGCCTCCCTTTTTTGTTGGACTTTTGACGGAGACTAACCCGGCCACCGAAACTCTCAACAGGTGCGCACTTGGCCCGTACGGCCGCTGAGTGCGACTGCAGTGTCTCGGCTTTTCCAGGAACTACATCTGGGGCGGGTCGTTTCCTGTCGCAACAGTGTGCAATCGTATCTGTGTTCTCGCCTCATTCACACAGCTAAAATTTCCATCCTCCATCGGATCTGTCGCCAAACTCAAGTCCACGTTTTATGGGACTTTCTACTATTCTTTTATTGTGACGGTCAACAGCGATGTCCCTGACAACCTGTCCCGTCACGAGCCACACTACTTCGGGCTTCTTTCTTTTTCATCATTCATCATTCTCACCAGACATGTCACTCACTCCACTGTGCACATTCCCCATTAAGTTTTAAGTTACTGTTCACTTTTTATTTCTTATTTTTTATTTATTTTTCTATTTTTATTTTATTTTTCCTTTGCTGCTTCTATTTGGGGCCACTCCCCCTTCGAAAGTTGAATTATGACGACTTTTTGACTGCGAGAGACAACTTGCTCCCGAGACAGCTCATGGCCACATCAGATTCGGTTGTAACTGCCCCCCTCAAGGGGCCGACCCCCCACCTGTCCAAGAACCGAGCATATCGCGGCAACTGTGGGCGAAGCATCTCACCTTAATGACAGCCGCTGGTCGACCGCTGGATTCTCGCTCAGGAAGCGGGCACGAATTCCCCGGGGGAACACGAATCCTGTTCGTGACGCCAAAAATGTGGTGAATGGTCTTGGTTGTTTCGCTGGTCTCCAAAAAACACTCGGTGGACAATGGCTGTCCAGGCCAAGCACTCCAGTGACACACGGCTGATTGGGAAAAGATTTTATTCAACCGATGTCAAAGTGATGTCTCTCCAAAAGTTTGAGTGGCCCCAAAAGCCAAGATGTTTCAGCTCTCGACGGCACAGATGTTCGCCCCAAAAAAGCTCCCCCCTCTGACAGACAAGCCTATCTTATACCTGCCCGAACCGTTGATGTCATGACTTGGAGTGCAGCTGCTGTTCGTATTTTAGTCTACTCGTTGCTCCCAAATGTCCTAAGAAGGACATGTAGAAGACTCTTTCCCCTGCATAACAACAGCTGCACCCTTCTATATTCTAAGTTGCTATACCTTGCAGAAACTGAGGCATCTCCGGCCAGCCAAAATAGCTTATGGTCTCCTCACTGCAGCTAAGTCACCATTTAAGGTGACATACAGCGACGCCTAGAATCTAAAATTTACCTCACTGGCAACCTCAAGTATAACAGTACTGCCATACACTACTGTTTTGTCTGATCATTACTTAATAAAATTTGAAATTTTAGTTCTTTGTCAAAGACAAGAGTGCAATCACAATTACAGCAGTCGTACTATTAACTCCGTGACTGCAACTGCAACTGAATTACTGTCGCCGGCAATTGACATTTTTCCCGCATATATCGGCCCTATTGATAATCTTACAAATTAATTCAATGCGACATTTTTAAATGCCATCAACTCTGTGGCGCCACTACGTGAAAACACGTGGTAGATTGCCTACTCCGTGGTTCACAGATGAAACACGTACGCTTAAGCAATTATGTAGAAAGCTTGAGCGCAAATGGCGTTGAACTAAACTTGAGGTTTTCCATCAGGCATGGCGTGAGAGCCTCCTGAAATATAAAGATGCGCTTATCTTAGCAAAAACTCATTATTTTTCACAAGTCATTAATCTCAATAAAAACAATCCTAAATACCGATTTGATACAGTGGCAAAGCTAACACTACGCCAGCCAACCCCGATAGTTCCTTCCACTCAGCTGACAAGTTCATGAAATTTTTTGCTCGAAAGATTGAATCCATTAGGGATGAAATCAAGATGACTATTCCAATCGCTCAGTCGAGACCGCCGATTACCGGCGCTGACGATCATGCAATAACCCTCTCAAATTTTAAAAGCGTGTCCCTTGAAAGGCTTTTACAATTGGTTAGTGCGGCTAAACAAACAACATGTTTACTCGACCCACTTCCAGCCAAACTATTTAAAGAATTATTTCAAATTTTAGGACCGTCCGTCTTAAATATAATGAATCTGTCTGTCTCCTCTAGTGCCAACAGCCTTTAAAACCGCTATCATTAAACCGCTACTATGCGACCAAATCTTGACCCGGACTGTCTCAGTAAATATAGTCCAGTTTCAAACCTCCCATTCATAGCAAAACTTCTTGAAAAAGTAGTAGCGCAGCAGCTTATTGATTACATGGTCGCCAATAATAAATATGAATCTTTTCAGTCTGGTTTTAGAGCTAATCATTCCACTGAGATAACACTTGCTAAAGTGACTAATGATCTCCTCATAGCTTTGGATTCAAACACTTCGTTACTACTCGATCTTAGTGCTGCCTTCAACACTATAGACTTCGATATTTTATTAGAGCGTCTTAAAAGTTATGTTGGTATTTCAGGGTCAACACTAGGCTGGTTCTATTCCTATCTGACAGGACGCACCGAGTGGTCCATGGCAATGCGTTCTCTGAGCTCTATCATGTTTTGTGGCGGCTGTGGCTCAGGCAGTAGAGCGGGTCGTTTAGTAATAGGAGGGTTGGCGGTTCGACCCCATCTCTGTCACAGTCACATGTTGTTGTGTCCTTGGGCAAGACACTTCACACACCTTATCTCCAGGTTGGCATTGTAAATGAGAAAGTGTTCTCAATTGGCTTACCTGGTAAAACATTGAATAAAAAAAAAATATATATATATTACGTGTGGTGTTGGATTTTGTCCACAATATAGGGAGCGCGCTATCTGCGCCTCACGGCAAAACCTGTTATTCAATTTACTCACTGCGTGCTCGTTTGATTTCTTCAGATTTAGGAAAATGCTAAGACACTGAAGCAGAAATTAAACTTACACAGGTTGGTTGAGTTCAATCACAATTCTTGTTAAGAAAGCTCTGTTTTCAGGAAAGTACAATACAGCGCTGGGCCTTTCGTGCGACCATGCTCAAGAGCAGAAAGTCTCCATTCAGAAAAGGCAACGTTCAAGGTTCTTTGGCAGCTTATATTCAGTTGCACATGCCGGTGTGGACCGAATTTGATGGGTGATGAGTCTTTGGGGTGGGGCAAGTTTGCAGCAGAGTTCGACTCCATGGGAGTGGGTGCTGGTTCCGTGAGAGCCGGCTCCGTGGGGGTGGGTGCTGATCATGGGCAACTCGGTGTGTGTGGGGGCCGCCTCCATCCCGTCCTTCGGCCTTGGCGATCATCCCTGGCCGGCCTCCTGGCCGTCTCCCTCCGGCACCTGCTGGTTCCATCTCCAAGTGACCCTCCTGCAAAGTGCAAACACTCTGCTCCACTCTTGCACATACACTGTCGCACCTCATCCATTCGTCATTCTTTCAATTTTGTCATTTTGTACTGAATTATATGAGCTTTTGGCTGTGACATCATCAATTTATTAATGTTCCCTGACTATGGGAAGTTTGTACTCACCACTTACCATGTTTTTGTTTGTTTGTTCTTTTGATACTCCACGTCATAATTTTCTTAGTTTAATCATGCTTCCAACCATATCTTTTCTTTGTTAGGCAAAATATTTCCCTCTGTCCAGAACGTTCAGTAGTAATCGAAAAGTGGCGTCTAGCATTAGTTAAAACATAAGATACAATCAAGTACTGAACATTTTTAGACGACTTTGGCAGTGTCCGTGATTTAGAAAATCATCAGGCATGCATTAAACAAAAAGGGTCATTAAGCTATTCAGGCAATATATCAAAAAACATTTGTTATTTCAAAGTGCTCAGAAAGACATCATAAAGTTATAAAAACCTTTGTCATTACCCCATATCAAAAATGTCTAGTTATGTCTTCTTTATTAATTTGGTGTGTAGGCATAATTATATGCTTAAAATGTTTATTCTATTGACTTAATATGTGAATATACCGTTTTTTTCCGTGTATAGTGCGCAAAATTTAACTCATTTATTGTCCTAAAATCTGGGGTGCGCATTATACATGGGTACAAAAAAAATTTAATTTTTTTTTTTTTAATTTTTTTTTTTTTTTTTTTTTTAAGTCCCAATGATCGTCACACACGCAGGGAGGCAATGGGTCCCATTTTTATAGTCTTTGGTATGGTCTTAACTAGGCTGGATGTAATTTTTTTTTGTTGGCGTTGATTTCTCCGACTGCCCGTAAACGCACCACCGCGCTCCGTGCGCACTGCAAGCCTTGTCTGATACGAGAGCATTGCGGTCGCATGGAGCGTGTTTGAAGTGAACAGCAGAGAAGAAAGGAACAAGGCAAAGTGTTGTGAAATAAAATATTACCTGTAATACGGATTTAGGTAGAGAACTGAACTCTCGCTCTTTATATAGCTGACGTGTCTTGCGCATCTGTAATGGCGGCCGCCGTATAATATCCGGTTTGCGTGTGTGCGCGTGTGCGTGTGTGCGCGTGTGTGCGAGAGCGAGAGAGAGCGAGAGAGAGAGCGCGAGAGAGAACGCTCAACCGTAGCGCGCCGCCGACCGCCCAACTGCACCGCGCTGGTCGATTATTGTGACAGAGCCGTCGCTGAAATTTAGAAGATATTTTTAAAGTCCTGATGTACTTTCTAAAATTTAAGTGGACCTCAGTGCGCACTGCGCAGGGAGCTTAATTTGGTGCAGCGCGCCGGGCGCTCACTGTCGCATTGCTTAAAGAGCGCCTTTGTGTTTTAGGATGAACAGCAGAGACCAAAGGAACAAGGCAAAGTGTTGTGAAATAAAATATTACCTGTAATACGCATTTTGTTATTTGCTGATTGAAACTGCTAATTAAACTGTGAATTGAAACTAATAGGAAGAAAA
Source organism: Syngnathus typhle (assembly GCF_033458585.1). Classification (NCBI taxonomy): domain Eukaryota; kingdom Metazoa; phylum Chordata; class Actinopteri; order Syngnathiformes; family Syngnathidae; genus Syngnathus; species Syngnathus typhle. The sequence goes on from NC_083740.1 coordinate 22,443,649, forward strand.
CAACTCTCGCTCTTTATATAGCTGACGTGTCTTGCGCATCCGTTCTGTGCATTTTATTTCACAACACTTTGCCTTGTTCCTTTCTTCTCTGCTGTTCACTTCAAACACGCTCCATGCGACCGCAATGCTCTCGTATCAGACAAGGCTTGCTCGATCACCTGCTCGTTTGCTGTCTGTCACAATGTACCCTACACAAATCCGAAACATTTGTTGCAGCTCCGAGTCACGACGAGGGGCAAGTTTTGGTTTCCAAGGGTGTTCTTATTCCTCTTCAACGTCTCTCCCATACAGAGCCGCCTCTTTCCCGTGCGCGCACGGAGCGCGGTGGTGCGTTTACGGGCAGTCGGAGAAATCAACGCCAACAAAAAAAATTACATCCAGCCTAGTTAAGACCATACCAAAGACTATAAAAATGGGACCCATTGCCTCCCTGTGTGTGTGACAATCACTGGGACTTAAAAAAAAAATAATAATAATAATTTTAAAAATTCATAAAAATTGGGTGCGTATTATACATGGGTACAAGCTTTTTTCCAGCATCAGCATGCCATTTTTAGGGTGCGTATTATACATGGGGGCGCACTATACACGGAAAAAAACGGTACTTGTCTGCTTATGTACTTCACTCAATAAGGTTTGAGCATATCTGTTTTTGTAGCTAGGCAGGACCTCTTGTATTTCGACCCCATTCCTTCAGTGGTGTCCCACAGGGATCGGTACTTGGACCAATTCTATTTAATATTTATATGATTCCGGAGGGAACATAATGCTTAATATAATATTAGTTTTCAATGTTACGCGGATGACACTCAATTATATATGCCGTTATCAATGACAGATGCGCGGGACTGTTGTAATCTTGAAGCGTGCTTTGCGGAGATCAAACAATGGATGTCTCTCAACTTCCTTTGTTTTAACCCAGATAAAACTGAGATGTTGATAATTGGTCCAGCTCGTTATCGACACTTATTTAAGGAAACCACTATAACTATCGATAACCGTACTATCACTCAGAGCGATGCTGTAACTAATCTCGGGGTAATATTTGACCAAACGCTCTCCTTTCAAAAGCACATCAAGAATATAACCAGAATTGCCTTTTTTTCACCTTCGTAATATTGCTAAGATTCGTCCAATCCTCTTGACCCGTGATGCGGAAACTATTATACATGCGTTTATCACGTTGCACCTGGACTACTGGAACACATTGTTCTCTGGTCTTCCTAAGTTCAGCATCAAAAGTCTACAGTTAGCACAAAATGCTGCTGCAAGGCTGCTCTCACGGACAAGAAAATTTGATCACATTACCCCAATATTAGCCAACTTACATTGGCTCCCGGACCATTTAGGATGTGACTTCAAGGTTCTTCTATTAACCTAAAAGTCATTGCATGGCTTAGCGCCTTCATATCTCGTTGACCTAGTTGTTCCTTACGTTCCGTCTCGTAACCTTCATTCGCAAAACGCTAATCTTTTAGTGACACCTGTTAGGGTTTGCAGAATATCTTTATCGTATGATTATGTTGGAATGTAACTTGTAATAATTTAACTAGTTTGTCCTGTCTAGACAAAATTAGTTTACCAAAGTGCTAAGAACCTTTCAACTGATTGACTAGACGCAGAGGAAGCAATCAAAGTTGCGTTGTTTACAGAAAGTCGTAAAAGGCCCCCTGCTATGCTTTGATCAGCAGGGGACCGGCTGCTTCACCCCAACCTGTGTATTCCCACACCCCCACTTTCAACCCCACTCTGTTTCTCTCAATAAATAAGCACCTGACGAGGCCTGAGTCAGACTTCATTCGACCATCGCTGTAAGCACAGCGACGAGTGAACTCTCCACCCGCAGGTGTCTAAAACGACTAACTTGTCTCCAGTGTGGTTCTTGCAAAATAAGTTAGAGTGAGCACCACCCTAACATTTTTGGTGCCGAAACCCGGGACCCTCATACCCGCCATCTGGCTGACGGAGGAGGACGTGCTGCATTGTCGACAAGCCAGCGTCCTTTAGGGGGACCTGGAAAAGAAAGTCCTGAGAAGAGAATTTCTTCGCTGGGCCAGCATCTTAGGTCTGCCTTCGTCTGCCAGAGGTGGATTGACGGGTTCCCGCAATGCAACGGACCAGGGGTCAGGTAAGTTAAAAAATTGTGTGGTTGTGAAACGCGTAAAAGGTGCACGGGAGACAGCTTGGGTTCAAGTCCCAGAGGAAGAAACAGGCTAAGAAAAGCAGAGCGTCTTTTTCGTTCATCGAAGGAGTGCGTAGATTCTTCTTTGTCTGTTTTTCCAAGCTGAGGGATCTGGCTTGGGTTAGAGTCCCAGTGGAAGGAACGTGCTAAGAAACACGGAGCTTCTTTTTTGGTAATCAAAGAAGAGTGTAGATTTTTCTTTGTACGTTTTTCCGGCCAAAGAACAGCTTGGGTTCAAGTCCCAGCGGAAGGAACGGGCTAAGAAAACAACAGAGCTTCTTTTTCTTAATTGAAGAAAGGCGTAGATTCTTTTTTTTTGTCCGTTCTTCCAAGCTGTGTTGGAGGGTTTTACACCCATCCTGGATAGGCTTAGAAATAAAAAGCGTTGGTGTTTGTGTGGTTGAGAGAGTGCGACTGGTAGGATAAATTGACTGCAGAGAGAATTTGGTGAGAGGTCAATTTAAACCTGCATTGAGGATCCTCAAAGAAAAGAAAAAAAAGAAGTAAAAAAATTGTATAAACCAAAAATACCAAATTAAGATGGGAAATAAGAACGGTAGATCTCTAGCTCTTGAAGAAGATGAGAAGTTCATGGCGAGTAAATGTCTTAATTGTATGCAATACATGCCGAAGTGGAAGAAAAAGTATGGTGTAGAAGGGAAGTTGAAAGTTGAAGTGTGGAAGATAGTGGGTGATGTTTTGGAGATAGGATGACAAAGGGACAGAAAAAGAAAAGGAAAGAGAGAGAGTTGAATTGTGCTAGAATGTGGTTGAAAGCTTCGCAAGAGAAAAGAGAACAAATTCAAGAGACAAAAAATGGAAAGATAAAAAGGGATGAGACCACCATTCGCTTGAGATTTGAAAAAGAATTCAGGGTGCATAGTGGCATCCCATTCAATGATGCAACTGAGAGTGCTTATCAGCAACAGCTTAAAAATGCGCTCCTTACTAATTTCCGCCCTGAAATCGGCAACTGGGTTAGGAAACATTTGGTGGAAGTAGATGTTGCAAGTGTGACAACAACTATGCAATGGGCCAGACATGCTGAAAAAGTGATCAAAGGAGGCAAAAGTTCTGATGTATTTCATCTAGGCGATGATGATGATGTTGACCTGGATGAAGATACAACAGTCTTCTTTCATGGGTCCCAGCAGGCCAGAGGAAGAGGTAGAGGCCAGCAAGGTCGCAGGCCACCATATAATTTGAAACCCCCATCAGATTCTGACAACTGTTGGAACTGTGGGAGACGAGGACACTTGGCAAGAGCGTGTCGTTTTGCAAGACAAAACCAATCAAGGGGTGGGGGAAGGGGCGGAGGAAAAGTCACATTTACAGCGTGACAAGCTTCCTCCACTTCGACCCCTCATGCTCATGCAGAGAAAGAAGTAACAGATGTCCATATGACAGCAGAACATGTCATTGTCAGATTATTAGAACGTTTTTTAGATTATTAGAGCTCCTGTCCATACGAGAAGTATGGCAATGCTGTTGTATGCCCAATGACAAATGACCAGAGATCAAATTGTGTGTGTAAACTGAAGTTAAAATTTGCAAATCAAATTGTGTGTGTACACTGAAGTTAAAATTTGCAAATCAAGTGGTAAATAAATGTAACTTGCTTCGAGAAGATAAATTAAAAATTAGAATGTGCTGTCCTCGCGTGCGTGGGAGGGACTAGCTCATGATCGACCACAGGAAATGGCCAGCCTGTGACGAATCATTGGTGCTGGGATCTACCTTACGCGCGCGAGAGCTGTGCATGTGTGTTAAAATGATGAAAATTGGCTAAACTTTTAGTATAAAGAAATTTGCTAGACTGTGATCTATCCAATTTGCACCGCAGAACAGAAACAATTGAAAGATAAGAATGAGAGGAAAAGAGAGAAATCTGTTTGCGAGCAGAAAATTGATCCACACTAGTGCATGTTAAGTAAGAAACGACAGAACATGCTTTCAGGAATTGGAAGAATCAAAATTGTGAATTTAAGACATTGACATTTAGTAGAAATAGTTGACTGGTTGTGTTATGAGATTATACAAACTTCTATATGCGAGCTGAACCTGAGAGATTGAGTTCTTCAAATTTAAAAACAAAGAAAAAATCCTGATTAATTTGCCAGCAGTTTTTTTTCTTGTGTTGAGTTTTTTTTGGATTGGTGGATTGTTCTATCAGGAACCTTGAGTTGAAAATGGTATGTGAATGTTGTGTGGAGTGCTTGGATGAATTGGGACCAATGTGATGGAAAGACTCCTTTTTGGAGACTGTGTGTGAGATGCAAATGAGCATTGATGACTGAATGCCTGACTGAAAGGAAAATACAGCTTGAGTGGTTGAAGTTGTTGGAGGCTACCATGGAAAATTAGTCGAGCGACTTTGAAGGAAGAGTGATTTTGAGTAGATAGGTAGATCTTTATTTGTCATTGTAACACGTACAACGAAATTTAAGTTAAATGCTAAGAAAAAAAAACTGGAGAACCAGTAACACATGCAGAAGATGTGTGAACTGGGAAATAGAGAAGCATTTTGGAAAAGAAAGTCAAATTAAATGATGGACTCATATGTAGTAAAGAACACATTCTCCCGATAAGGTTTGTCAAGGTGTGAGGCATGGGCGATGCCAAGCCTCAGAAGGGGGGAGTGAGTAGGACAGATAGTGAAAGATAGTAAAAATACAACACTTTACGACATATGGATTCTCTAACACATTTGGCGTCATGCTATTATGTTAAAATTTTCTCGAGCTTTTCAAACTTGTGCTGTAAACAATTGGAAGATGATTGAAAAATGACTAAAGAAGCTATGAGGAAGTGCTGTACGTGTTTGGATGGGCACGCGCTTAGGCTAATCAACATTTGTTTGACTGATCAAAGGAACCATTTGCTACAGGACTTAACATCCATTCCCCCAGCCCAGATCCGACAAAGACCAGAGAATCTCCTCTAAAACAGGAGGCAATAAATGGGATAGCCCCTGTCATAAATGGTCTTTGGTTAGGGGGAATCATTAGGAAGTGCTCAAACTCTTCTCGCAAACACCCCTATCTGCCCTGTTCAAAAGGGCAATAAAATTGACTACAAGAGTTGCAAAGAACAGGCGAAGAACAGTCCTTGACCCGGCATTTGCGTTTGGCGGTCATTGATGTGGTTCCAAGACCTGCGTCGCGTCTTGAGGTTTGTCATTTGTAAAATTTGGCCGTTGTGATCCTCCCAAACGGAAATAAATGATTTGGGCTTTTGTTGTAATTGGTTTGTGGAAGGATTGCAGGAGCTTGCGACTCCGGTGTCTCACCTGTGCCTTCCTGCCTTTCATTGTCTCCACTGAGACTGGACTGTGGCAGGGGGAGTGTGGTATTGTGGTGTGAAAAGGCTGTGGGAGACGGCTCCTGTGGTGTTGCACATGGACCGTTCTGTTCCATTGTCTCCACGGATGTTGGAAGGTGGGACAGGGGTTGAGATGTGATGGTGAATGAATGGGTGCCTTTGTGTCTGTTAATTTGTACGTGTGTGCGCGCATATGAATGGCCTAGGTAGGTTGATGTGGAGGCGACGTGATCACAATTGAAGATAAGATCCCTCTCGCTTGGAAGTGTAGTACAAATTGAGATGAATAGGATTTGATGATTACTCAGGGGCACCATTGACGTCGAATGGTTCAATGGAGAAGGCCCGTTTCCTGTGGCTGGACAAGACAGGACCATCTAGTCCAGCTGGGATGGGTATGAAAATGTGTCCGAGACACCTTGCTGGTCCTTTTCGCTCCCCAACGACGCTGTTGACACATTACGTGAATGTGTCAAAACGGTGGGGGAGTAGAATGATTTAATCTACTGTAAGATTCAATGTTTTGTCAAATGTAATTGTTTTTGGAGTCTTAACAGGACACGTAAGAATTCAACACACAGTGATGGGAGGAGCAGAAGAAACATCTCGAATGAGCCCATCTCACATGCCGTCCGGCTGGCCGGCAAAGGAGATACGTGGTATCATCTGTCCCAGTGTGTCCCAGTGAAGGGTTCCTGCAAGGAACCAGATCAGCCATCGACAGTCCCCGCCCCCAATTCATACAGAGGCAGAATAATCCTCTTCCCCCTTGGTGGCCAGGTAGTCCACCCTGAGCCACTGAAGACAACGACCACGCAGCAGATATTTCCAAGTTCTCCCCGGACGGAACAGATCTGCGAAGGGGGTGAGAATCGTGCCCACCCTCCACCAGTGGGCGTGCCAAGCCCCCAACGGCTGAACAATCGCGAGCAATTTTTATCTTGATTGATAACATTCTGGTCGCCTAAGGCAGAGGGACCGTGTAACTCTTTTCCTGCATTTAATCTGGCCGCAGGTTTTTAAGTTGCACATACTTTGGACTGGAGTATTGAGGGAAAACCTCACCTTCACTGGAAGTTATTGCTTTCATTGTATTTTCTTACTTATGCTTCATTGTTCGGGTTGACATAATCATATGATAAAACAGGAGGGATATGTTAGGGTTTGCAGAATATCTTTATCGTATGATTATGTTGGAATGTAACCTGTAATAATTTAACTAGTTTGTCCTGTCTAGACAAAATTAGTTTACCAAAGTGCTAAGAACCTTTCAACTGATTGACTAGACACAGAGGAAGCAATCAAAGTTGCGTTGTTTACAGAAAGTCGTAAAAGGCCCCCTGCTATGCTTTGATCAGCAGGGGACCGGCTGCTTCACCCCAACCTGTGTATTCCCACACCCCCACTTTCAACCCCACTCTGTTTCTCTCAATAAATAAGCACCTGACGAGGCCTGAGTCAGACTTCATTCGACCATCGCTGTAAGCACAGCGACGTGTGAACTCTCCACCCGCAGGTGTCTAAAACGACTAACTTGTCTCCAGTGTGGTTCTTGCAAAATAAGTTAGAGTGAGCACCACCCTAACAACACCGAGGGACAAAAAAATGTCTGCAGGATCTAGAGCATTTTCTATTTAGGCTCCAGAGCCTTGGAATGCCCTACCAATGGATATTATAACTGCTACCTCAGTAGAAACATTTAAGACACGTTTAAAGACACGTTTCTATGATATGGCCTTTAATTAACCTGTAGTGGCCAATTCGGCTGGAGTTTGTTTTCGCTCCCTCTCCCCCCCCCCCCCCACACACACACACCTCTCCCCGCTGGGGAGGTGGTTAGGTGACACCCAAGCTGACAGCGGCTATCTAGATTTTCGTGGACCAATTCAAGATGAGGGAACTGCAGCGAATTACCCACCTCGAAGACACTGCAAGGACAATCGAGGGCACCTCCGGCAGCGCTTCGCTTTGACTTGGACATCCACTTTTTCATTGATTTTTATGTTATGTATTTTATGTGCCTTCTCTGCATCCATTGCAGCTTAGTGATCCTGAAAGGGGGATCCTTCCATCTGTGGCCCTTTCTCAAGGTTTCTCATTTTTCCCCTGGTAGTTTTTTATTTAATTTTTTCCTTGCCCTTTTGGGAGTTTAAGATCAGGCGATGCTTTGAGAATAATAGTCCATTTCTTTGTCTATGTGAAGCCCTTTGAGTCTGCTTGTGAGTTAGGGCTATACAAATAAACTTGACTTGACTTGATTTGGCTCGGTTATCTCATCAGAATGCCTCCTGGACGCCTCCCTGGGGAGGTGTTCCAGGCATGTCCCATTGGCAGGAGACCCCGTGGATGACCCAGGACGCGCTGGAGTTTATTTCTCTCAGCTGGCCTGGGAACGCCTTGGGATCCCTTGGGATGTGCTGGACAAAGTGGCTGGTTAGAGGGAAGTCTGGGAGTCCCTCGTAGAGCTGCTGCCCCCGTGACCCGACCCCGGGTAAGCGGAAGAAGATGGATGGATGGATATTTTTATTTTTTTGGTATGGCGGCGCTGTGAGTGGCATTCTCCCAGCAGTGTTCTCTCTTTTCCACTTTATTTTCCTTCTTTTTCTCCTTTTTCTGTCTTTCTATTTGTCCATTCGGCGATGCTGGTACCTTCTACCGCACCTCGGCGTGTGCAGATTGCTTTGGATCGGATATCTTTTTCCCTGGGAGCCTGGATGGCTGCGCACATCGGTCGGGACCGGCGTGACTCTACAACGGACATCCTGCTCATCCGGCCGATGCTGACCGGGTCCCTCGCCTTGGCCTCGCAGCCGCGACCCCTGTGGATGGTCCGCTCCCTCGTGCTCGTCGGAACCAAAGTCAAAGTCAAAGTCTGCTTTATTGTCAATTCCTTCACGTCGAGACATACAAAGAGATCGAAATTGCGTTTCCTACTATCCCACAGTGGAGACGACCTTCGCCGTGCTAGCCCCGTGGTGACCATCTGCACTGGGTGCCCAAGACGCTGCTCACACGTTTGCCTGTTTTGTGATGTTTTACCGATTCAAGACCACAGTCCATTGGGCGCCATTGAACTTGGCTGCCCTTACACCTGTTTATGGACCCCACGGAGGCTATTTTGTGTGTTTTGGGGTGTTCTACGGTATTGAAGGGGGCTGGTTGGCTGCTGTTACTTATTTCTTTTGTCTAGTTGATTTGCTTTGATGGTGTTGGGGTTTGCAGAATATCTTCATCGTATGATTATGTTGGAGTGTAACCTGTAATAATTTAACTAGTTTGTCCTGTCTAGACAAAATTAGTTTACCAAAGTGCTGAGATCCTTTCAACTGATTGACTAGACGCAGAGGAAGCAATCAAATTTGCTTTGTTTACAGAAAGTCGTAAAAGGCCCCCTGCTATGCTTTGATCAGCAGGGGAGCGTCTCCACCCTATCCTGTGTGTTCCAACACCCCCACTTTCAACCCCACTCTGTTTCTCTCAATAAATAAGCACCTGACGAGGCCTGAGTCAGACTTCATTCGACCAATGCTGTAAGCACAGCGACGAGTGAACTCTCCGCCTGCAGGTGTCTAAAATGACTTGCTTGACTCCTGTGCGGTTCTTACGTACGTATAATACCTTCTATATGCATCATCAATGAATGATTCCATGTAATACAAGATATAATATCATTAAAAATGTATTGGGGAAACAATATATTAAAATATGCTACAAAATCTGTCAAATAATACATTGGGAAATCTTTCATAACAGATGATGTGCTCAATTTGGTTCCCCCTCGAGATTTCGTTCCCCCTGCCGCGGGAGCGCGCACGCCTTGTTTGGAAAGCGAAAAACCTATGCCGTACGGCGTCTGACTGTTTGCTGCATGCAGAGAGCCCAAGTGGACGCCGAACAGATAAATCAGGCTGAGCATCTGAACGTCACCAGCCAACGGCTGAGGCAGATAAAATTGCACACAGTGAGTGATGGGAGTCTTCAGCTGTTGCAGGAGGTGGTGCTCCGTGGTTGGCCAGATCGCCGGGAGGACACTCCATTGGCAATCAGAGAACACTGGTCCATCGGGGACGAGGTCAGCGCACAGGATGGAGTGCTTTTCAAGAGTCAGCGAGTTAGAGTGCCCAAATCATTGCGTGCTGAAATGTTGAAACGCATCCATGCCAGCCATGTAGGAGGAGATGCCTGTTACAGACAGGCCAGAGACACGCTATACTGGCCCAACATGCACGTTGAGATCGTGGACTATGTGAGCCAGTGCTCAGCCTGCAACGAATATGCACACGGACAGCAGCGGGAGACGATGATATCCCATGCACTCCCTACACGACCATGGCAGATCCTCAGCGTGGATCTGTTCACGCAGGCTGGCAAGGACTTTCTGATCATGGTTGATCATTATTCGGATTTCTGGGAAGTAGAGTTGCTCCCAGATCTTTCAGCTGAGACCACGGTGCTGAGGTGCAAGGCCCAGTTTGCACGGCACGGTCAGCCTGATCGGGTAATTACAGACTGTGGTGCCCAGTTCGGCTGCGAAACGTTCAGGAGGTTTGCGAGAGACTGGGGCTTTGACCATGTCAAATCCTCTCCCAGGTACCCAAAATCAAATGGGAAGGCTGAGTCAGCCGTGAAGATTGTCAAGAGCCTGTGCAAGAGGGCAGCAAGGGCGGGGACCGACCCTTGGCTGGCCATCTTGCAGTGGAGGAACACGCCTACGGAAGGCATGCTGAGCAGCCCCGCGCAGAGGTTGATGTCTCGCAGACTGAGAACGCCACTCCCGGTTGCTGACACCAGACAGCCAAACTCTGGTATGACAAATCGGCCAGAGATCTGCCCGAGTTGTGTATCGGACAGGACATAAGGATGAACCCCCTACCTGGGAACAGGACGGGCAGGTGGCGGAGAGGAGTATGCTTACAGCTGGTGGGCCCCAGGTCATACCTGGTGGACGTCGAAGGGACACTGTACCGCCGTAACAGGGTGGATCTGCGATCTGCGGAGAGTAACGCCGCAATGCCGGGGCAGCACGGAGTGCAGCACATCAGCCCACCGGCTGACAAACCCGGGGATCCACCTGACACCGCGATTGACACTTTGGGCGACACTGACACAGTCGCCCTGGAGGTCGCACAGCAGGGGCAGAGTGACGTCCACCAGCCTCAGAATGGATTGCCTCTACATACATCTGTGCCAGGGCGCAGGACGGCCAGTGGCAGGATTATAAGAACGCCGAAGAGACTGGACTTGTGAGTTGTGTGGGTACTGAGGGGCCTCACGGTCAATTGGGTTGTTGATAGAACCGAATGTGTAAAAAAAAAAAAAAATAAATAAATAAATTATATGTTGTACACTCATACACGTACTACCGGCCAGGGCTGTGGACTCGGTCGGATTTTTGCACCGAGTCCGGCCTCTTGACCATGCGTCCGGCTGTCCATTTTTTCTGTTAATTCATGTGACTGCCTAGTCTTTGTTCAAGACTAATTTAGATCAAAATCTAAATAATTACAACAGTTTTGTGATGGCTTTGTCTTTATTAAACATATAAACGAATACAATAAACAGATACTTTCAAGTTTTAATCATCAATTACACCATTATAGCTCAGACATTTCTCTAAACACAAATAATTAGTGACGACCCCTTATTTGGAAAGCGAAAAAAACATGTCGTACGGCGTCAGCACTATGTTGTTTTTAATAAAAACATGAAGAACTCACGTTTGCGTGTCAATTTTAATATATATAAAGAATTATTCTCATTTGATGTCTTTAAATTCATCCGCGTTCTGCCATTGAAGCGGGGTGCATTCAAAGACCAGTCGTACAGACGGAACACTCATTCACTTCACCAAAACGCAACAATATAATTACGTGAGCTCTTTGCATAAACCTCGATGCAAAGAAACTCCTCTTTTTGGGTACAGGCTACAAGGAGTATATATTACAAAGGAGACTTTATACTTAATTGTGATCATCATTCATCCATCCATCCATTTTATGTTATTACTCAGGTATTTTCAAAGCAAATTAATATTGTTGCATTTATTAATTTGCTTTAACATGACAGCGCAATATAATTAAAAGCTGACACGATAGCAATGTCAAACGTGTTCATTTAAGAAAAAGCCACACACGTTTTGTGATCAAATCTTTCATAACGAGAATGATTTGAGTGAATTTATTTTACAATTTTTATCCACCCTCCCCACCATCTGTCACTTTGCTTGGGACAAAAGCAGCCTTCAGAACTGAAATTTCTTCTCAATTATTCATTCAAATCAATTCACTCAAATCATTCTCGTTATGAAAGATTTGATCACAAAACGTTTCTGTCTGTACGACTGGTCTTTGAATGCACCCCGCTTCAATGGCAGAACGCGGATGAATTTAAAGACATCAAATGAGAATAATCCTTTATAAAAATTAAAATTGACTGACGCAAACGTGAGTTCTTCATGTTTTTATTGAAAACAACATAGTGCTGACGCCGTACGACGCCGTACGACATCGGTTTTTCACTATGATTCGGTATAATTCGAGGTAGTCCACCCTCACCCAGAATTAAGGTTTCATGGGAATATTATTGTCATAATTGTCTGGACCATACATGATAATTGTTTAATGGTAGTTATTGATAGATCTTGAAGATGTCAAGTTATAGGTGCATAAGACTATGTTGGTCGCATTCATGCATATAGCACGTTTATTGTAAGAGGGGAAGAGATGTTGTGTATTTTGGGCTAACTCAAATTCCGTAGTAGAAAACGCCCGGAAGTGAGATGGGCATTCTGTGTTGTTGTGGTACGCCCTGTGAACGCACTGTGAGTAAGGAATAAAGCAGTTATCATTCACATCGTTGTCCGACTTATTCTTGCTATCTAAGAACCTGGAAAATAGTAAGGATATAACATATATCACGGGTCATTACGACGAGTTTGGTGGAGTTTTTACTGCTTCTTCCAACTCCTACCGTGCTGACTGTAACCTGACACTCTCTGGCTGTGTCTTGCCTCTTTTTTTTATTGTCGGACTCGGTGGACTCGGTCAAAATCAGCACCGAGTCCGAGTCCGGCAAAAATGACCGAGTCCGACCGAGTCCGAACCGAGTCCACAGCCCTGATATGTACACTGTTCTTTAAAAATGTGAGTTAGGAGTAAGTGTTCACTGATACGTAAAGACAAGAGGGGGGAGACACGTTGTGGGAAGTTAACTTTGATCTTCATGTATAAGTTGCCATCTATGTAAGTAAATATAATATTAGTTTTCAATGCTATGCGGATGACACCCAATTATATATGCCGTTATCGATGACAGTGTCATGCCTCGTCCCCAGTTTTGGTTGTGTCATCGTTTCTGTGTGTGTGTGTGTGTGTGTGTGTGTGTGTGTGTGTGTGTGTGTGTGTGTGTGTGTGTGTGTGTGTGTGTGTAACACGTGGCCAATGCATGTCTCACGGTCACGGTTGGTTTTGTTCCTGTGTTTTGTTTCACAATTTAGTCTGTTAGTCTTGTTAGGTTGTTGGTTAGTCACGTCAGTTTGCCTAGTCTTTTTTGAGTTTGTTGCAATAAACCTTGGTCCAAGCTGCACTTGGTCGCCCTGCTCCATTTCTCCACTCCGAAGCCGTGACAGAATGCTCCGACCATCACAGCGACCAGCGCTTGGACCTTCCAGGATCAGCTCCCGTCCGCGACCTGCAATCCACGCCCGTCGTTTGAGCAGGTTCCAGCGCCATGGGCTTCGCGGCCGCCATCAGAGTTCCTCCCGGTGCGACCGGCTCCGCCGTTGCCATCGGACTTCGCCCATCTGCGACGCCAGACTCGCGGCCGCCGTCGGACTTCGCTCCAGCGACGCCGGATCCGCGGCCGCCATCAGGGTTCCTCCCGGCGCCATCGGCTCGACGGCTGCCATCGGACTTTGCTCCAGCGACGCTGGACCCACGGCCGCCGTTGGTCTTTGTGCCAGCAGCGCCAGAACCTGCGATCATCACCCGACATCTAGGAAGGCAACATGCTTGACTCGTGCCGCTGCGCACAACTCCGCCTCCCCGAATCCCGCCGATTGCGGATCTGTTTCCCCGAGTTGCCGCCGATTGCGGATCTGTTTTCCCGGGTGTCCGCCGATTGCAGCTTTGTTTCCCCGGGTGTCCGCCGATAGCGGTTTTGTTTCCCCGGGTGTCCGCCGATTGCGGCTCTGTTTCCCCGGGTGTCCGCCGATTGCGGCTCTGTTTCCCCGGGCGTCCGCCGATTGCGGTTTTGTTTCCCCGGGTATCCGCCGATAGCGGTTTTGTTTCCCCGGGTGTCCGCCGATTGCGGCTCTGTTTCCCCGGGTGTCCGCCGATTGCGGCTCTGTTTCCCCGGGTGTCCGCCGATTGCGGCTCTGTTTCCCCGGGTGTCCGCCGATTGCGGCTCTGTTTCCCCGGGTGTCCGCCGATTGCGGCTCTGTTTCCCCGGGTGTCCGCCGATTGCGGCTCCGTTTGCCCTAGTCGCCGCCCGAGTGCGGCTCTCTGCCCCTAGTCACCGCCGCCCGAGTGCGGCTCTCTGCCCCTAGTCGTCGCCGCCCCCCGAGTGCGGCTCTCTGCCCCTAGTCGCCGCCCCCCGAGTGCGGCTCTCTGCCCCTAGTCGCCGCCCCCCGAGTGCGGCTCTCTGCCCCTAGTCGCCGCCCCCCGAGTGCGGCTCTCTGCCCCTAGTCGCCGCCCCCCGAGTGCGGCTCTCTGCACCTAGTCGTCGCCCGAGTGCGGCTATCTGCCCCCCCGCTCCCCCGCGTGCCGTCGTGAGGGATTGGATTTTTGGGACGTCGGGAGCCGTCCCTTGTGGGGGGGGTTCTGTCATGCCTCGTCCCCAGTTTTGGTTGTGTCATCGTTTCTGTGTCTGTGTGTGTGTGTGTGTGTGTGTGTGTGTGTGTGTGTGTGTGTGTGTGTAACACGTGGCCAATGCATGTCTCACGGTCACGGTTGGTTTTGTTCCTGTGTTTTGTTTCACAATTTAGTCTGTTAGTCTTGTTAGGTTGTTGGTTAGTCACGTCAGTTTGCCTAGTCTTTTTTGAGTTTGTTGCAATAAACCTTGGTCCAAGCTGCACTTGGTCGCCCTGCTCCATTTCTCCACTCCGAAGCCGTGACAGACAGATCCGCGGGATTGTTGTAATCTTGAGGCGTGCCTTGCGGAGATCAAGCAATGGATGTCTCTCAACTTCCTTCGTCTTAACCCAGATAAAACTGAGATGTTGATAATTGGGCCAACTCGTTATCAACACTTATTCAAGGAAACCGCTATAACTATAGATAACCGTACTATCACTCAAAGCGATACTGTAACTAATCTCGGGGTAATATTTGACCAAACTCTCTCCTTTCAAAAGCACATTAAGAATATAACCAGAATTGCGTTTTTTCACCTTCGTAATATTGCAAAGATTCCCCCGATCCTCTCGACCGGTGATTCAGAAACTATTATTCATGCGTTCGTCACATCGCGCCTGGACTACTGTAATGTACTATTATCGGGTCTTCCTAAGTCCCGCATCAAAAGTCTACAGTTAGTACAAAATGCTGCTGCAAGGCTGCTCTCTCGGAAAAGAAAATTTGATCACATTACCCCAATACTAGCCAACTTACATTGGCTCCCGGTCCATTTAAGATGTGATTTCAAGGTTCTTCTATCAACCTATAAATCACTGCATGGCTTAGCGCCTTCATATCTCGTCGACCTAGTTGTTCCTTATGTTCCGTCTCGTAACCTTCGTTCGCAAAACGCTACCCTTTTAGTGACACCGAGGGCCAAGAAAATGTCTGCAGGCTCTAGAGCATTTTCTATTCGGGCTCCAGAGCTTTGGAATGCCCTACCAATGGATATTATAATTGCTACCTCAGTAGAAACATTTAAGACACGTTTAAAGACACATTTCTATGACATGGCCTTTAACTAACCTGTAGTGGCCGATTTTGCTGGAGTTTGTTTTCTCTCCCTCTCCACCCCCTCCCTCCCCCCTCCTCGGCCGGGGAGGTGGTTAGGTGGCACCCATACTGACAGCGGCTATCTGGATTCTCGTGGGTCAATTCAGGATGGGGGAACTGCAGCTCAACCTCCTCGTAGACACTGCCAGGACAATTGAGGGCTCCTTCGGCAGCCCTCTGCTCTGACATGGACATCCACTTTTTATTTCATTGATGTTCATGTTGTATCATTTGTGCCCTCTCTGCATCCATTCCAACCTGGTGATCCTGAAAGGGGGATCCTTCCATCTGTGGTCCCTTCTCAAGGTTTCTTATTTTCCCCCAGTAGGGTTTTTTAAGTTTTTCCTTGCCCTTTTGGGAGCTTATGATCAGGGGATGCTTTGAGAATAACTGTCAATTTCTGTCTATGTGAAGCCCTTTGAGACTGCTTGTGATTTAGGGCTATACAAATAAACTTGACTTGACTTGAAAGGGGAGATGTTAGGGATGTGATGCTGTGTTGTGTGACGTCATGAGGCGAGCCGCGGCAGTGGAATACAGAGAGTGACTGGAACAACAACTGTCGTCTTGGGTCTCATTCATATCAATACATATATTACACACAAACATCAACGTGAGTTCTTCATGTTTTTATTGAAAACAACATAGTGCTGACGCCGTACCGCATCGGTTTTTCGCTTTCCAAACAAGGCGTGCTCCCGCGGCAGGGGGTACAAAATCTCACGGGGGAACCAAATCGAGCACAACAACTGTTAGCAAAAATGACACAAACAACTATGCCACTTTTTCAGTATTGCGCCTGAATTATAGCCACGTTAATAAGGTTTGTGATAAACTACTCCGTTCGAAAATGTGTCCAAAATTGAGCGGGCTATGAGTTTTCAAAAGAGTAAATCATTCACATTAGCTCTAACGACGGCACAGCGCACTGAGCTGTTGTAAAATGGCCGACTCGTGACGACGCTGCAGACCCAGCCTCGAGCTATCTAGTGTCTCATTAGATACCTATGTCAATAAACGTCGAAGAAGACGTCGTAGTAGAAGAAGACATGAAAATATTTTTCAAGCGAGGACCTAATGTACAGCTCTGCTGCAGCATATAGAATAACAGGTAAAGCATTTCATTGTCGTTGTTGTTATTGTTTTAGAAAAATGTATACAATTCGTAAAGGCCTATAGAAAAACAAAAGTACCTGCACTCGTGTAAAAGTTAAAAAGAAAAGGTATAGCGTACAGACTGAGAGGTGCCCACATTTTACTCTCGATTATTCTTTTACCAATTGAGATAACATCATTGAAGACTGAATAGTTTCCCTCTTGTAACTACACAGTGGTCTTTGTGAGAAAAAACAATCACGTTGCAAGTCGCATAATAGTAGCGTTTGACTTGAAAGTTCTTAAAAAAAAAAAAAAAAGTGTTCCCAAAGCTTCACGAACGTTTTTATCCGACTATTTGTTAACAATGATACAAACAAAAAATATGGCTGACCTTACCTGCATTTTTATACTGATAGGATTTGTGAATGACATAAGCTTGTCGTTTATTCAATGACACGGATTCTTGTGGCTGTGTACAAAACTTTTGTTTCTGTATATTCATGCCAGGTATCCCTGTAACGATAGGGTACTAAGGTCTATGCCAGGGGTGGGCAAACCTTTTGACTCGCGGGCTGAACTGGGTTCTAAATTTGGACCGGAGGGCCGAACCAGGAGCAGATGGACGTAGTGTTTGTGTGAAGTAATATAAGCGACCTGTAAAGGTCATTGCATAAAAGATTTAGGCTTTTAGTAGGTAGTAAAGCATGGATATTCCAAACAGGTTTTTTGAAAACAAATGCAGTGAATCAGTGATTCTCATAAAATACGACACTGTTATTATGAATAACAGTCTCCATCACTGCAGGTCAGATTAATGAAAGATGTTTAGCTTATGAGATCACATCAAACGGCAAACATTCTGACCAAATATATCATCTTGAAGAATCGGTGAAAGCATACGTACATCCAAATAAAGTAATCAAAACGGCAACACGGTGAGGGGTATCTGAAAATCAGAGCAGAGTTTTAACTCACAAACACCTGGTAACAGAGGTGAGGAAACGGGAAACACTTCCTTAAAGTAAGCCTTAAGAACTTTACAGGTTAAGATTAGTCGCAAACAAGTGGTGCATCAATGTCCTTGAGCATCCTGCATTGTTTGAAAATGAGAATGGTCGCTAGTTTCAATCCCTGCTATGTGTACAAATCATATTCAAAATGCATTTTTTTACAACAAACTTGAGAGCCTCCCCTTCATTTTCAGTGGGAACAGTGTTGTTGGTCTCCCTTTTTTGCTAGTGCGTCATAGTCTGGAGTAAAGGTTGTTGTGGCAATTCTTAGGAGAGATCCGAGGTGTTGGTCCGTTTACCTCGATCTGTGACGGGTTGATGTTGATGTGGCTGAACGTCA
Source organism: Syngnathus typhle (assembly GCF_033458585.1). NCBI lineage: Eukaryota > Metazoa > Chordata > Actinopteri > Syngnathiformes > Syngnathidae > Syngnathus > Syngnathus typhle. The sequence continues at coordinate 22,461,547 of NC_083740.1, forward strand.
CGTCGCGTACGTCGAGCCAAATTGGCCACTCTTTTTTAAACACTTGGCACTGTGTCCACCTTGCTTTTCCTTGGGCGACTCATTTTAATAGAAGGATTCCAGGGGAAGGTTTGTGGGTGGCTTTAGCGTAAAACTATCTGAAAGCTCAGCGCGCGAATTACAAGAATGCTGTCGTCACAGCCCACGCTCTAAATTCGGGACTGATACAAATAGAGCGCGAGTGCGCCATGTCCATACTACTGAGTACGTACACGCACTTGTGGGTGTGCACCGAGCTTTCTGACACGGCTTCCGGTAGTAAATGCGCTGGCGAGCGGTTCCCATTTGCAGGCAAAATGACCCCAAAAAATGTTTAATAATACAATTTATTCAGGGTTGGTGGGCCGGATTAAACGGTCCCGTGGGCCGGATGTGGCCCGCGGGCCGTAGTTTGCCCACCCTTGGTCTATGGCAGTGCTTCTCAATTATTTTCTGTTACGCCCCCCCTTAGCAAGAAGAAAACTATTCGCGCCCCCCCCCCCCCCTCCCCACCGTGACTATCCTTACTTGTCTTGTAAGTCCTAAAATGTTGCACTGTCGCAAACGTCACAGAAGTAACAAAGAGAGCGCCACTGCCCCCTGCTGGGAAGATGCACAATTACACTTTATTTTAGTACTGCAAAAAAAAAAGCCTGTTCCCCAGGGTCACACGCGCCCCCCCCCAGGTATAGCACGGCGCCCCCCAAGGGGGGCGCGCCCCACTATTTGAGAAGCACTGGTCTATGGGATTGGGATTTCAACTTCCATATTTCGTTTTTGGACTGTGCACTGACTGGGCTCCTTGGGTGCAAAACTCTGCCAGCCTGCCTCCAGAACGTGGCCTCGGTGACCCATGTCATTTCTTACAACATATAGGAGCTCTCTGTTTACACGTTTGTTTTACACAGTTGTTTTCCGGCTTTCCGGAAGCTCGCCGCGTATGACTGCAGTCATGCGTCACAATGGTTAAAACCTGCAAAGCTACTGTTGGTTTCCAAATATTTGTCCGAGAACCGAGGCAAAGATTTCCTGAAATTTTGTGTTGAAAAGCGAATATGTATCATTACCATGATTCACATGGATCCACTTTATTCCAATTAGAATGAGACCAAATTATCAGATGGAATGAAAATACTCGTAACAGGGCAAATCAGAATGGGATTTCATTTGGGTTCAAAGGGGTGGCATATTTCTGTTGGCAATCCTACTGGAGTATAAGAATTAAATGAATAATTGCTAATTTAAGTCAGTATATAATAATAATAAGAAATTATATTTATAACGCACTTTACATTCAGAGGAATCTCAAAGTGCTACATGGCAAGTAAAAATAAGAAAACAAAGCAAAGACAAGTATAAAACAACTGGACGACAACCAGGATGTGAGAACAGGATTACGGAAATGCTAGAGTAAAGAGGTGAGTTTTAAGTCCGGTTTTGAAAGAGTCAGTGGATTGGGGTGCTCTTAGTTGGTCGGGGAGGGAGTTCCACAGTGCGGGGGCTGCATGGCAGAAGGCCTGGTCACCTTTCGGGACGTGGAGAAGGTGCGAGTTGGATGAGCGTAGGCTTCGGGTGGCAGGTTTTGGGCCAAGGAGTTCTTTGAGGTATGGGGTAGCATGTCTGAGGATACACTGGTGAGTGAGGAGGGCAATCTTATAATCGGTTCGGAATTTGATGGGGAGCCAGTGCAGAGAACAGAGGATGGGTGTGATGTGGTCGCTTTTCCGCACCCTCATCAGGATCCTAGCAGCGCTGTTTTGGATGTACTGTAGCCTCTGGAGGCTCTTGCTAGGGATCCCGATGAGGAGTGCGTTAGAATAGTCTAGCCTGGAGTAGACAAAGGCGTGGACAAGTTTCTCAGCATCCGTCAGGGTAAGTGGGTAGCATGTAGATAGTGAAGAGGGTAGGACTGAGTACAGATCCCTGGGGACACCGAAAGTGACAGTGTGTATGTGGGATTTTTCCCCGCCCAGGGAAACGTACTCGGTTCGGTTCAAGAGATAGGACTGAAGCCAGGTTAGAGCAGTGCCAGAGAATGCAGTGGAGTGAATTTGCTTAAGGAGGATATTGTGATGGACAGTGTCCAATGCAGCGGACAGATCGAACAGAATGAAGAGTGACGGGGAGCCTGCATCGGCAGCCATGAGAAGGTCGTTGGTGACCCTGTTTCAGTGCTGTAACCAGAGTAAAAACCGGATTGAAATTTCTCAGCGATGCTATTACAAGGGAGATAAGTGTGAAGTTGGGCAGCTACCACTTTTTCCAGAACCTTGGAGAGGAACGGGAGGTTTGATATCGGTCTGTAGTTGGTAAGGTTGTCTGGGTCAAGTGAGCGTTTTATGAGCAGGGGGTAATGATGGCTGTCTTCAATGCAGGGGGTACAGAGCCAGACTGGAGTGAGAGGTTGATGACATTGGTTTTTAGGGGACTAATGGCTGAGGTTTCTTGTTTAATGAGGGCTGTGGGGAAAGGGTCCAGGGCACGTGTGGAGGGTTTCATCTTTTTGATGATGTCCTCTACCTCCGACTGCAAGATGGGGGAGAAGCAGCGGAGAGGCTGGACTGTCCCGGGTGGAAGGAAGGGGGGTGAAGGTGAAGTGGAGGGGCCAGAAGAGGAGCTGGGAGCGGATGTTGTCAACCTAAGTGGTTAAGAAGGTCATAAAGTTATTGCACACTACCTCTGAGGATTCTGTTAGAGTGGTGGGTTGGGGTTTGAGAAAGTGGTTGATGGTTGAAAAAAGCTGTTTTGAATTTCCAGGGGTATTGTTTATGATATTGGAGTAGAACTGGGCACATGCAGTCCCAAGGGCTTTTGAGTAGGCCTTCTGATGTTCTTTGTAGGCCTGTTTGTGCACGGTCAGTCCTGAGGCTTTGAGACGACGCTCCAGGATGCGTCCAGTTGACTTCATCAGACGCAGCTCATGAGTGTACCAGGGGGCTGAGCGTGAAGAAGTGAATGTTTTGTTTCTTATGGGGGCGTGGATACCTAGAACTTTGGCCAAAGAGTTATTACAATAGTCACTGTCTTGCTGACTGATGGAAAGGTTGCAGAGGAGGAGGAGAGAAGCTGGAGGTCCTGTGCTATAGTGTCTTGGTTGATGTTTTTGAAATTTCTGAATGAAATTGCCGCTTAGGTTTGTAGTGGGGGCGTGGGATAGGTAGTTCCATTTGAATAAGTTTGTGGTCAGACACACCGACTTCATGAACTTGTAGGTTGCTTATGGCCGATGAGGAGATGACAAGGTCAAGTGTATGCCCTTTGTCATGAGTGGGGACATTTACATGTCGAGTGAGGTGTAAGCAGTCCAATAGTTGCAGCAGGTCAGAGGCAGGGGGGCGGGAGGGGGTGCCGACATGGATGTTAACCTCACCTAGTATGGTTAGATTAGAGGAAGTGGAGGTACAGAGGGTAGTCAGTAGATCGTGTAGTTCTGAAATGAAAGCGGAGTTTGGTTTAGGAGGGCGGTAAATGAGTAAAACTGTCATAGGATATGGAGGTTTACATTTGAATGCGATTCGATTGGAGTGGTCAGGTAGAGGGAGGGGGGGACAGCTGTAGATCAAGACGGTGGAGTACAGCCAGGCCACCGCCACGCCCAGTGCTGCGAGGTTTAGTTATGTATTTATAACCAGAGCCAACGCCATCCTGTCCTCGCCAGTTCCGCCCGACAGGGCCTCTCCGCTCAACTTACGGCCCGTTGTGGTCCTGATAACTGCGGCCTGACCGCTTTAGCCTGCACACTAAAACTACCGTTTTTTTCCGTGTATAGTGCGCAATATTTAACTAATTTATTGTCCTAAAATCTGGGGTGCGTATTATACATGGGTACAAAATTTTTTTTTTAAATTTTTAATAAAATTTTTTTTTTAATTTTTTTTTTTAAAGAAAGTCATGGTACAACAAAACCAACAACAGGACTGACCGACAAAGTCGTGGAACAAAAAGACAGGGTGACATTACCAAAGACAGGAACAGAATGACAGTAACACATGCAATGATCCAACGGTGAGCGAGGGGCAGACAGGACTTAAATACAAAACACGTTACATCGATTGAGGTGACACAGGAAGAGAGGGGCGACGCGAACAGAAACTATGGCAACCTAGACATAGCAAAACTGGGGACGAGACATGACAAATCTCCCCCGAAATAAAACTCACCTTTCTTCTTGTTTGTTGTCAATCGCGCATCGCATTCTGCCATCCTGCCCAACACACTTAGTAAAATTCATAATTGACGACACATCGTTTGATGCGATGGTGCAATCCTCGATGGTGTGTTATTGTCAAATATTGTTTGTTTTTTAATCTCCATCGCGGACCGGACGTCATACGGAGGCCGCCATTACAGATGCGCAGAACGGTTGCGCAAGACACGTCAGCTATATAAAGAGCGAGAGTTCAGTTCTCCACCTATTAGTTTCAATTCACAGTTTAATTAGCAGTTTCAATCAGCAAATAACAAAATGCGTATTACAGGTAATATTTTATTTCACAACACTTTGCCTTGTTCCTTTGGTCTCTGCTGTTCATCCTAAAACACAAAGGCGCTCTTTAAGCAATGCGACAGTGAGCGCCCGGCGCGCTGCGGTTGCGCGACCGCACCAAATTAAGCTCCCTGCGCAGTGCGCACTGAGGTCCACTTAAATTTTAGAAAGTACATCAGGACTTTAAAAATATCTTCTAAATTTCAGCGACGGCTCTGTCACAATAATGCGCGGTCGGCGGTGCGCTACGGTTGAGCGTTCTCTCTCGCGCTCTCGCTCTCTCTCGCTCTTGCACACACGCGCACACACGCACACCGGGTATCATACGGAGGCCGCCATTACAGATGCGCAGAACGGATGCGCAAGACACGTCAGCTCTATAAAGAGCGAGAGTTGAGTTCTCCACCTATTAGTTTCAATTCACAGTTTAATTAGCAGTTTCAATCAGCAAATAACAAAATGCGTATTACAGGTAATATTTTATTTCACAACACTTTGCCTTGTTCCTTTCGTCTCTGCTGTTCACTTCAAACACCCTCCATACGACCGCAATGCTCTTGTATCAGACGCTCGCTCGATCGCCTGCTAGTTTGCTGTCTGTCACGATGTACCCTACACAAATCCGAAACATTTGTTGCGGCTCCGAGTCACAACGAGGGGCAAGTTTTGGTTTCCAAGGGTGTTTTTATTCCTCTTCAACGTCTCTCCCATACAGAGCCGCCTCTTTCCCGTGCGCGGACGGAGCGCGGTGGTGCGTTTAGGGGCAGTCGGACAAATCACCGCCAACAAAAAAAATGACATCCGGCCTAGTTAAGACCATACCAAAGACTATAAAAATGGGACCCATTGCCTCCCTGCGTGTGTGACGATCTTTGGGACTTAAAAAAAATTTAAAAAAATTTAAAAAAAAATTCATAAAAATTGGGTGCGTATTATACATGGGTACAAGCTTTTTTCCAGCATCAGCATGCCATCTTTAGGGTGCGTACTATACATGGGGGCGCACTATACACGGAAAAAAACGGTAGATGCTAAAAACTAAACTTTAATAATGACTAAAAAAAATAAAAAACACTAAAACTAAACTACCGTAATTTTCGGACTATAAGTCGAGGGTTTTTTTCATAGTTTGGGTGAGGGGCGACTTATAATAAGGAGCGACTTACCGTTTTTTTCCGTGTGTAATGCGCAAAATCTAACTAATTTATTGTCCTAAAATCTGGGGTGCGCATTATACATGGGTACAAAAAAGTTCAAATTTTTTTCTTTTTAAATTTAAAATTTTTTTCATTTTTTTTTTTTTTTTAAGTCATGGTACAACAAAACCAACAACAGGACTGACCGACAAAGACTTGGAACAAAAAGACAGGGTGACATTACCCAAAACAGGAACAGAAACCAAACAGACATCATGACATCATCCGACGGTGATCGAGGGGCAGACAGGACTTAAATACAAAACACGTTACATTGATTGAGGTGACACAGGAAGGGAGGGGCGACGTGAACAGAAACTATGGCAACCTAGACACATAGCAAAACTGGGGACGAGACATGACAAATATCCCTCGAAATAAAACTTGAAATCACCTTTCTTCTTGTTTGTTGTCAATCGCGCATCGCATTCAGCCATCCTGCCCAACACACTTAGTCACTAAAATTCACAATTGACGACCCATCGTTTGATGCGATGGTGCAATCCTTAATGGTGTGTTATTGTCAAATATTGTTTGTTTTTTAATCTCCATCACGGACCGGACGTCATACCGAGGCAGTATCACTGCGCATGCGCACTATGGATCCGATGCGCAGAACGCATGCGCAAGACACGTCAGCTATATAAAGAGCGAGAGTTCAGTTTTCTTCCTATTAGTTTCAATTCACAGTTTAATTAGCAGTTTCAATCAGCAAATAACAAAATGCGTATTACAGGTAATATTTTATTTCACAACACTTTGCCTTGTTCCTTTCGTCTCTGCTGTTCACATCAAACACGCTCCATACGACCGCAATGCTCTCGTATCAGACGCTTGCTCGATCACCTGCTCGTTTGCTGTCACAATGTACCCTACACAAATCCGAAACATTTGTTGCGGCTCCGAGTCACAACGAGGGGCAAGTTTTGGTTTCCAAGGGTGTTTTTATTCCTCTTCAACGTCTCTCCCATACAGAGGCGCCTTTTTCACGTCCGCACGCTTTTTTCACATGTCCGCACTGAACGGGCAGTCGGAGCAATCAACGCCAATAAAAAAAAATACATCCAGCCTAGTTAAGACCATACCAAAGACTATAAAAATGGGACCCATTGCCTCCCTGCGTGTGTGACGATCATTGGGACTTAAAAAAAAAAAAAAAAATATTGTTTTAAATTGGGTGCGTATTATACATGGGTACAGGCTTTTTTCCAGCATCAACATGCCATTTTTAGGGTGCGTATTATACATGGGGGCGCATTATACACGGAAAAAAACGGTATATGTTATTTTTCTCAAAAAGTCCCCCCCCCCCCCAAAAAAAAGTGAAACCGCGATGTAGCAAGGAATTACTGTAATTTGAATTTCAAGTGACGTCAGCAGCGCGACGCGGCGTGGCGCGGCGGTTGTTTACATAAAGGACAAAGCTTGATCACGGGATGACGAAGATGATGAAGGGCCCCACGTACTACCGGCATCATTAGCGGCTTTGTTTCTAAGTGACACGGCGGACGAAGAGTTTGAAGGATTTAAGGATTTGGAGTGACACAGAAGGTTTGAAAAACTATTATGGCTTTTACCCACGCCCGGTCCTACTCGAAGGAGCTCTCTTTCACCTCCGTGGATGGAAGTCGAGGGCCGGTGCTCGGCCGGGTGGCTGTCTGGGGACGGTGGATGGGGCTCATTCATGGCTTTTACGCACGCCCGGTCCTATTCTATGGATCTCTCTTCCACTTCCGTGGCTGGAAGTCCACGCCGCCACACGCCTGGAAGTTTGTTTTGTTAAATAAAGAGCCGTTTACCAAACCCACGTCTTTCCTTGTACTTTGTTAAGGCTACAATATAGTTATATACTAGAATAACGACGAGGCTGACGTCAGGGCTCACGCGCGGCGTTGTTGACAAAGAACGAGGAATTTGATCGATGGATTTAATGATCTAGAGTGCACAGATGATTTGATAATATTATTGCTTATATAATAGTTATTCGATTTCTAATTTATATATCGTTATATGGGCCGTCAGCGGCGCGCACACATTGTTGACAAAGGACGATCGATGGATTTAATGAATTAGTGACACAGATGGTTTTATAAACGTGTTATTTATGTAATCGTTTTTTTTTAAATAACTCTGAATGTTACGTCAGGGCCGTTCTCAGCTCTTCGTTTGTGTTTATGTCACGTTAGCATACCTATCGTTTAGCCTGTTGTTGCTCGTTCATGACTGTTCTTGGTGTTGGATTTTGTCAAATAAATTGCCCCCCAAAATCCGATTTATACTCCGGAGCGACTTATGTTTTTTTTTCACTTTTTTGGGCATTTTATGGCTGATGCGACTTGTACTCCAGAGCGACTTATAGTCCGAAAATTACGGTAATTCTGGTCGAGAAGCGGCGAACAATCAGCGCCAACGTCCTCTCCCCAGATGTGTGTATATGTATAATAAAAGTTGTAGAAGGGATATAAGAATGCTTCATTTAGTTTTCAACTGTCATTTCTCTCGCTGAACATTTAAAGTTGAATAAATGTGACGCGATGTCATCATGGCACTCTGCCATATAACGACTCCGCCATAATTTTGTGAATAGATAAATACTTTGTATTGAGATTACTGCCGTGGTCAAACCACCACCCATTCTGATTTTTTTTGCAGCCATTGAAGCTTTCACTGCTAAGCTGAGCGCAACGAAGACATGCTAAAGCTAATACTAGTCTTCTGCCGGCAGTCATGTCTGTTCAAAGCCATTCTATCCACATCTAAAATCAGCCATACCTTTCTCAGCTTTCAAATGACTTTTATGCATCTGACTTGTGATGATACTTACAATGTATTTTGCTTAAATTAAATCTTTCAGATGGGGGAACATTTTCTGAAAAAGAATGAACAGATGGAACAATCCACTCATGAAAAGGAGATGGCAGTTCAACCGGAAACTCCAGCTTCATCGCAGAGTTTAGACACACAAGAGCATCAAGAGGCACATGAAAATACACATACAATTTCAGTTGCAGCAATACCATCTTTAGTCTCTGAGCATAACATAGAGGGCTTTGGTACTGAAATGTCAGAAGATTCAGACAGGTATGGGAACACTTTAAAATAACTTCACATGCTGGGTGGAAAAGTTTGAATATAAAATTATTGCTCATAACATTTCTTCTCCGTTCTTTGTTATAGCCCTTCATCCTCTTTTTCACCTGACACTGTGTTTGAAAATGCTGCTGATGATGAGGATTTAAACCAACCAGCTCCCTTTAAAACAAAAGATGAAATTTTACTTGAGGTCAGTCATTTTGGTACTATATTGAAAAACAATATACAATATGAGATAAAAGGCAGTGTTTTACACACTTAGAGTCTAAATACCCATTTTAATTGATTTTCTTTTTTTTGCAATGGGTCGAGTTGAGGGAGAGATTATTATGCTGATTGGTTGTTCCTCAAGAGGAAATTGTACTCACGCCGATGTACACTTTGTATTGCATGGTGCATATTTAAACAGATCACGCACAAGAGTGCTGTCTGAGCAGGTGAGGTTGGGACAGGCCACCTCAACAGTAGCCAGCAAGCAGAGTAGCATCTTTTCACAGAGTTACCAAGTGTTCTGTATTGTCCGTAATTTATAACGGAAATCTCTGAACGCGCCTGTCCAATATGAAGTCAGAACTTTTCACGCACCAGCAAGGACGCTTTCTCTTCCAGAGAGGTGACATTCCAAGACCCTTTAGCCAGCTTCTGCACATTTAAAACTGCTGGGACTGACCCAAGACGTTTGATCAATTTGACCCAATTTTGGCTTGTTTTGCAAAAAAAAAAAAAAACACTGGGTTGTTTTGTGAAAATAATTGGTTGTTTTGTGCAAAACAACCTATAAGATTGAGTCTGTTCAATTTGTAACCCAAGTTGTTTTTGAACCAGCATTTTTAAGGGTGTGTAGCCTAGGATTACACCACCGAGGTCCCTGACTTCAGCTGCCACCCAACTCTCCTCACACCCGCCCAACTCCCTTGGCCACTCCCACAAGGTAGTGAGTCGATGGGATTGAGATTCTAACTTCCGTATTTCCTCTTTGGACTGTGTCCCTGCTGGGCTCCTTGGGTGCAAGCCTCTGCCAGCCTGCCTCCAGAAGGTGGCCGCAGTGACCCATGTTATTTGTTTAAAATCTTAGGTATTCGACATTGGTTTCGTCATTTTCAGGTTTTGGTTTGGGCCAAGAATTAATTTTAATACATTCACTGTATTGTTCCTCAGGATATGTAGAGTTATTGATCCTTGAAAATATGAAAGGTGTTCATACATGAACATATATTTATGTACAGGATTTGCCAGCAGTGGAGGAACTGACTGTGTCACTACCAGATGATGTAGAACTAATCCCAGTTGGAACAGTATCTAGTATCATACAGCAGCTTGGTAAGTAAACACGCACGGGTGCGCACTCACGCACTCACTCACTCACTCACTCACGCACTCACTCACTCACTCACTCACTCACTCACTCACTCACTCACTCACTCACTCACTCACTCACTCACTCACTCACTCACTCACTCACTCACTCCATTGTTGTTTTACTTTCTCAATTAAATCATAATATGAACTGTCTATGCAGTAATAATCCAGTCTCTGCAAGACTCACCCGCTTTGAATGACGACAGCATCATCTTCCAATCTGATCGAAGAGCTTTGGGCAAGGTTGGCTAATACCAGAGCAAATTACCTGTGTTTACATTCTGTTGGTGGAAAATTGTACACTGTTCTCTTGCTACTGCTCCCGTCCACCGCGTATCTCCGCAGCTCTGCTCGCACCTAACTGTTTCCTCTCCCTCGGACTACTAGCTACGTTAGCCAGCTAGCCAACAGCCAGCTGGCCAAACAACCGGACCCTCCTGAGTCTGTGGTTACTTGCTCTGGACTCGAGTGAGTGCACTCATGTGTTTGTGGTGGTAGTTGTGCTAGCCCAAACTGGCCCGCTGCGTCCCTCCCACACCAATAGCAACAGCTCTGACCCAGCTCTCTGGCATCCTCAGGGGGAGCCTCCACTCCCTGCGAGCTCGCCAGCCGTGGCTCATTTGTGTGCCACCATGGCACACTGGGGCCTGCCGTTCAGTACAGTCGGGGTCGACCAACACCACTCACTGCACAAACCACTGGTCCACTGCTGCTTCCACACATCTCACTGCCCACCAGCTTTTAGCTAACCAGCTACTAGCCACTGCTAGCATACTACCTGGACTATTCTCAGCTGCTGTCACGTCTCATCTCTTCCGTGGACCATTACTTCTGCTACTCCAGGCTCCTACTCCACCAACTTCTCGCTCACGCATCTAAACTGTTGCTGATCTTCACCGTTTAAACAACAACCCATGTCTCCCTGCTGCTGCTGCTTCCGCTGTAAGCAAAGCTGGGACCCTTCGCCGTCGCCGCTACATCCACCGTGGCTCTGGACTTTCTTTTGACCAACACTTTCCCCGACGGCTCACCCATCCCTTCTTTCTGGACTACCTCCCATCACCCTCACCTCTCGTACTGCCAACCTCAACAACCCACACCCCCCATCCCCCCTCCTCCATCCATCACCTTCCCACTGCTGACCGATGTCCTGTTTCTAACTGTATCCTATTATCTCGCCCTCGTACCCCCCCTCTCTGTACGTTCCCACCTTTTTTCCCTGTAAGCGTCTTGGGTCCTTGAAAGGCGCTATATGAATTATTATTATTATTACTTCCCGGTTTGGTTTTCAAGGCTTCGCGATCACCCGTTTACTTGTGTGAGCATAACGTCATCTATTCTAGTTTAAACTCCCTATTTTGTGTTTTTTCTTGTTATTTTTGGGAGAAAAATACGGCACAAAATATATAAATGCATAAATAAACAACTCATTGACAGTTCAAAACTTTGACGATTTTGATCAACGTTGTGATTAGTTGACTAATATCGGCATCCCTTGTACATACAAGTTCCTGACATCACGGTAGGGATGGGCGATATGTATAGTTTGCGAAGTCGACAATGTTGTTTTGGCGATGTGTAATTTTACAATATGATTTTTTTTTTTAACACGCCAAAAATCAAGTGTGGTGCAAGTGGTTGTTTGTCCTTACCATGGCGCCATGCCACGGCACCAGCCTCAAAAAGGGATTTCCAGGTTTTCGTGCCACTATTAAAGAAAACGCAAGAAAATCTCGCAAAATCCTACTTACCTGCAACTTATTCCAAACACTGCAACTTTACTGCAACAACATGTAAAAAATGTTTGTTTCAGGTCAGTTTTTCAGGTATATCGCCTGAAATGGCTTTGTGGGGGCTCTACTAGAAATAGTTGTGTTGGCCAAACACACTAAGAAAATGTGCGTCACATTCCTGTTTTAGACGATAGCGAATAGCAGAGAATGTTATGGGAATTGGCAGAAAAACAAAAATGAAAAACAGAAAATATGAAGCACTTGCCAACTAAAATCACAGCGAAGGACAGTGCAAAGCAATAGCCGATGATGTGTGCACCAACAGAATACACATGCATTTTCTTTCGACCACATTCACTGATATTCCAGTAATAGAATGTTAAACCCCCTCTGGATGATATGCAAAAATACTGAGTAATCAGGAAATAAATTTGAGTTCCCATTTCTGTGTCCAAGGTTTTCGAAGTCTTTGGTCCTGTAGCCAGACCTCTGTATATCTTGCGTTTCAACTCTCCTGGTGATCTCAGCTCTCAGGGCCTGACACTTGGATTGATTGTTTATTACGCACCACATGTGAAAGAATATACTGAATACATCCTCCTACAACAACTTCAACTGTGAGTACATAGTCATAAGTATACAGTATGACGCATAATGAATGTTTAGAACACAGGTGTCAAACTCAAGGCCCGGGGGCCAGATACGGCCCGCCACATCATTTTATGTGGCCCGCGAAGACAAATTGTGCATCAAATTCGTGTGTCATTACTAGAATTGCTAATTGTCTTCACTTTTAATTTCTTTTTTTTCTTTTTTTTACGATATTTGACTAGTTTTTACTAGTCTGATTTGAAAACGAGTTATTTGTCAGTTTGTTTTGTAGCTTTTACTGTATACAATATGAGGTACTCATACATTTCATAATGGCCCTCCAAAAGAAGCTATGACTACAATGCGGCCCACGAAAAAAATGAGTTTGACACAGCTGGTTTAGAATGTATTCATTTGTTGTTGATTTTTTTCCCCCCCTCCACAGTTCAAAGGGCTCAGATGCCTCCTGGAAAAATGATCAAGAACCACCAGTAGAGGTAGTACATTCTACAGATTAAATATTTGTCTCCATTGTTTAAAATGCCATTGTTTTAACCAACCATTTTAGCTCCATGCAATTTGGTGAGTCTCCACACTGATATTGCCCACCCGGAACAGCAGGGGAGCAATGCTAAATTGCGCTTTGTTGACTTTTTTTGGCCTTTAACACAATACCGCCAGATAAACTAGCAATAAAATTACTGGATATAGGACTTAGTCTCACCATGGGCTGCAAAATTCGAAATTGTCTTTTAGACTGTGTACAGAAAATCAATCACTCTGTCTCGATACGACTCTTCAAAGGGGTATGTGCTGAGCAAGGTTATTTCAGTTGGCGAAAATTAACAAAATAACCACTACTAAACGTAAAACCGTCCCTTACGGTTGCCCATATACGAGGTACGACCCAAAAAAAAAGCAAGGATTGGGGACTGTCAAGCCGTTTTTCATCTTTTCGCGTAATAGTGCCTATCCAGGTCAAAGGCAGACTAATCTCTCAGGCCATCATTCGGACCATTTCGGCATTTTGTATGTTCAGACCAAATACGAATCTTAACTCGGAAGTGGGTGCCCATAAGTTAAGTAGTTGTGAATAGTATATTAAGCTGCTAATGAGCTTTAAATTTGTCGCTGATGGTTTAGTGGTACACTCGACTGACTTGTGTGTGGGCACCGTGGGATCGATTTCCGCTCAGTGGAGGTGTGCATTTGGATGTGATTGGTTGTTCGTCTCTAATTCGTTTTAAATTTAAAACTTTGGGGAATGTTGCCGGTATTGTGACAGCTTGTGTGCGACTGACAGCTGTGTATGTGTGACGTCTATACGGAGTGTACATTTGCGTGAAGTGGTCTGAAGGAGGAAAGTGGAGTGAGTGGAAGTAGTCAAGTGTGTGCGCACCCCAACTAGGTCCTGATAGGAACAAACAATAGAATACTGAGTTGAGTGCAAGAACCAAGAGAAAAAAGAACGGCAAATGAACTAGAACTGCAGTGTGACCCGTGTCTTAAGTGTGCGTGCGTACCTGCGTGCGTGCGCCCGTCGGTCTGGCGTGTGTGTCTGATAGCGTGTGTTTTATTTGGATCATGGGCGACCCCTGTTGATGACGTGCGATGACTGCGACCCCGTAGACAATTCAGGCTTTGGAGAAAAGGCTCCTCTGCGTCCCCCAACTAAGGTTAGATAGCAAGCAGGAACTAATAACAGAATTGAATGTGAGGGGACTTTGAGTATGCTCGTGAAAAAACGTGTGGTTTGTTCGCTCTGACCAAATGAAATTTAAGTGCCTGCTCTCTCTCTCTCTTAGAACAAGTCGTGCTTGCGTATGTTGGTGACTGGTGCTAGGAAATAGACAGACGTGACAGGCAACTTCAGCTGCAGAGAGGTTGCGCCTTTCCAGGGCTCGAAGCTTATTTTTTGCCCAAGTTGCCCTCGGGCAAGTTGGAGAAAATTTTACTTGCCCGAAACAAAATTTTACTTGCCCGAATTTTTTTGGAGTGGATTTTTACTTGTCCGACACGAAACAAGCTCTGCTGGTGCGCAGGCGCAGAAGAGCCAGGGACGGGTGAGGGAGCATGCATTTAATTACGAAGCGCTTTGCCGTTATCAATGTATTGCAGACTTACACGAGAAACTAACCGCTCCCTAGAAAACAAAATGTCGGACCAGAAGCGGCAGAAGTTGCGAGAAATTATGCACAAAATCGTCTTTTTACAGCTTGAAAACATGGTATTATGGCAGGGCAAGTGAGGAGAAATTCTACTTGCCCGTCTGCCATCGCTACTTGCCCCGGGCAATCGTTAGTTTCGAGCCCTGATACTCTTGCCACATGAGGTCGGGCATTGTTGTGGATCAGGAGGAACCGAGGACCTACTGCACGAGCGTAGGGTCTGACCATGGTGGAAGGATTTTATCCCGATACCTAATGGCAGTGAGACTGCCGTTCTCTAGCCTGTAGAGGTCTGTTCGTCCCTCCATGGAAATGCCTCCCCAGACCATCACTGACCCACCACCAAACCGGTCATGCTGAATGATGTTGCAGGCTGGATAGCGCTCTCCTTGGCTTCTCCAGACCCTTTCACGTCTATCACAGGTGCTCAGGGTAAACCTGCTCTCATCTGTGAAAAGCACAGGGCGCCAGTGGCGTACTTGGCAATTCTGCTGTTCTATGGCAAATGCCAATCGAGCTCCACGGTGCTGAGCAATGAGCACAGGGCACACTACAGGACGCCGTGCCCTGAGGCCACCCTCGTGAAGTCTGTTTCTGACTGTTTGGGCAGAGACATTCACACCAGTAGCCTGCTGGAGGTCATTCTGTAGGGTTCGGGCAGTGCTTAACCCGTTCCTCCTTGCACAAAGTAGCAGCTATCGGTCCTGCTGGCCCTGTCCAGCTCTTCTAGAATAACTGCCTGTCTTCTGGAATCTCCTCCATGCTCTGGAGATTGTACTGGGAGACACATATAGTCTTTTTGCAACAGCACGCATGGATGTGCCATCCTGGAGGAGTTGGACAATCTGCGCAACTTCAGGAGGGTTAAGCAATCGCCTCATGCTCCCAGTCGTGATAATGACTCTAGCTAAAGCCAACACTTTTGGAAAACCAGTTGAAAAAGATCAAGAGGGATAAACTTGAAATGGCCTCCACCTGCAAAACCAGTCCTGTTTTGGGGACCATCTCGTTGTTGCCCCTCTAGTGCATCTGTTGTTAATTCCATGAACACCAATGCAGCTGAAACTGATAGCAAGCGCAGACCCTGCTCATTTTCCCGAGTCTCCGATATGTGTGCGCAGCAAGTGTTAATCCAGTACAGTAACAGTACAAAGACAATATTTCAGGGTTGCTGAGGGAGTTTGAGAAACAATTTCAGGTCTTTAGCAAACTCGAGACTGAATTTGTAGTTTTTTGCTCACCATTCACAGTCAGAGCTTCTGACGTGCCTGTTGACACAACTTGAAATCATTGATTTGCAGTGTGATGTAGAATTGAATGACAAATTTGCCTCTGTGGGCTTGGACACATTTTACAAGTATTTCCTTCCACAATATCCTAAATTGACAGCACTGGTTGCAAGAGTGTTGTCCATGTTTGGGACTACCTACCTTTTGTGAGCAAGTTTTCTCACTAATGAACATTAATAAAACAAAGCTACGCTCAAAATTCACACAAACACTTAAATGAGATCCTGAAACCAGCTGCTACTCAGAATATGATGCTTGATATTGATCAGTGACGTGCGGTGAGGTTCATGACTGGGGGGGCACTGACGTCACCCACCCCCCATCCGGTAAAATCTGTCCGGCACCTAACAGTGTCACAAAAAAGGTTGGAGAACGCTTCTCTTGTGTGGCTTATTCATTATTTAATTTGAATTATTTTGGTTAAATTCTCATATCAGCAGTCTTCTCACATAAAAACACTCAATAAAGCACATGAAATCAAAAACTTGTTTTCGATCGTAAGTACCACTCCGTTCCGAAGTCCCGTTGTCCAAATCAAACCTTTTTACTCCGGAGATGTCTTATTCTACAGGAAATATCTGGGGATCACTAGCACCCCCTGCCATAAGGCTGGAGAAACTTTCTTCGTAGCCTCCGTAAGATCTCTTTTCAAAGCCGTTTTGTTCATGTAAAGAAACACGACATTACCGACAGATGACAAAAAAGACAAGATATTATACAGTATACACCAGCTTAACTACGGAAATCAATTAATATAGCCACAGTGTTTGAACACTTAAACAGCGACATAAAGACAGAGAGTAGTTCAGTCTAACTGCATAGCGTGTCAACATACCTGCGTGAAGCTGGCCCACCACCCCACGCAGAATTTAATGAAAATAGTCTGTTTCGTTTGTGCTTCGTTTGCGCTGGTTTGTGCCGTAAAAAAATTCGTTTGTGCAGCAACGGTTTTCTGGTTATAGAAGATTATTTTATAGGTCATCCAGAGTTCACCCAGCCCCCCATCTGCTCAAAATTAACCCCAAATGGTACCGTTTGTTTGTGCTTCGTTTGTGCTGGTTTGTGCTGCAAACATGTTCGTTTGTGCGGCTACGGTTTCGTAGATATTACATATTTAATTTATAGCGATGACGTCACCCAGCCCCCCATTTTACTCCAAATGGACCCAAAATGGTACCGTTTGTTTGTGCTTCGTTTGTGCTGGTTTGTGCTGCAAACATGTTCGTTTGTGCGGCTACGGTTTCGTAGATATTACATATTTAATTTATAGCGATGACGTCACCCAGCCCCCCATTTTACTCCAAATGGACCCAAAATGGTACCGTTCGTTTGTGCTGGTTTGTGCTGCAAAAATCTTCGTTTGTGCTGCTACGGTTTGGTAGATATTACACATTTAATTTATAGCGATGACGTCACGTAGCCCCGCCGCCCCATTCACTTCCAAATGGACCAAAAATCTTACCGTTCGTTTGTGCTGGTTTGTGCTGCAAAAACCTTTTTTTGTGCTGCTACAGTTTCGTAGATAATACACATATTTATAGCGATGACGTCACCCAGCCCCCCATTTTACTTCAAATGGACCCAAAATGGTACCGTTCGTTTGTGCTTCGTTTGTGCTGGTTTGTGCTGCAAAAATTTTCATTTGTGCTGCTACGGTTTTGTAGATATTACACATTTAATTTATAGCAAAAACGTCACGTAGCCCCGCCCCCCCCCATTCACTTCCAAATGGACCCAAAATTTGTTTGCGCTCAGTGAATCATTCAATTTGTCATTTATTTAATATTAATTTCTTTTCTAGAGATGTCAAATCCTTGCTCCATGGATCGTTAATTGATCATTTGTTTGTGCCATTGCAATTTTTCATTACTAAAATCATGCATCTTCATGTATTTTATTCTAACAATTTTTCACTTGACATCCTGATAACTCATCAATTCTTACACGTATTATCCAACTAATTACCATGCAAAGTGACCTCTGCAGGCCGGTAAGACATATCGCAACAGGCTGGCGAAAAGAAAAGACATGCATATTTTTCAAGCGACAAGTGCACAACTATCTCCGAAGATTGTGAAGATTGTGTGAACAGTGAGTGAAAAACATGTATGGCGGGCATCACAGGCAAATAAACTGATGGACTTCGGAGACTCTGAGCCAAGCCACCTGCCAAGTTTGACCACCCTGCACAAGGCAAAACAAGAGAAAAATTATTTGGCATTAGGTGACAAAAATCAAATTTTCTCATTGCAGATGTTGAGATAAAAGTCAAAGTCAAAGTCAGCTTTATTGTCAATCTCTCCACGTCACAACACACAAAGAGACCGAAATTACGTTTTTCTCTATCCCACGGTGACGAGACACATAACACGATAGACATACAAGTACGCGACACAATACAATACAGTGCACCTCACAGTGACAGCATCAAAGACATTGGACTTGACAAGTTTTTCTGTCACTATTGGAGTCAAACACAAATGCATGTGTACAAGAGCTTAAAGAAATCCCTCCCAATATTATGTGTTAATGCAACTGGCTCAATAGTTAAAAAACTGATGAGACCGAATGGCATGTCTGGCCATATTTTCCTGTATCAGGGTGTTATGACAGGGCATACCAGCTGCAGTCTCCCAGTCGTGCAGATGCTGTCAGAGAAGCATGATGTTAATACTATCACACAGTGGCTGAAGGAATGGATCCATGCAGATGCACCTGTTCCTAAAGAAGCAGTGAGTGACTTTTCTCTGGCGATTATTGGAGCTCTAGTCAAGGCTTTTACCCCTCATCCTGATCTGAAGAGCTACATCAATGAGTGCTTTAACATTTTATGTGGGAATCAACCTGGACATCTACCCCCATGTTTTGTCAGGGGAGATGTAGCACCCTGCATTAAGATGATCTGTCGATGGGACTGCCTGAAAAACAAAAGACCTAGTGTTAAGGATTTCTTTGTCAGGTCAATAGCACAGCTTCTTAAGTCACAATGTTTGCAACATGCAAAAGAACTTCTTCGTGCTATCACCATTGTGCACTGAGTGAAACCGAGGATAATGACAGTTCTGGAGCCTCTATCCCATCAGCCACGACTGTCAAAGAGCCTGAGAATGTCTGCACTACTTCTCAAACGGAAGTAGTAAACAATAGGGTAAACAAATCTCATCCTGGGGGGAGCCAGATGCATCTACTGACAGTCTTCCAATGGATGACAATGCAGTTGAAAACTGGAGAGGTTTAGCGGTTCCACCGAAAAAAAGAAACCAGAGCCACGGTTGGCGATCCCGCAGGGAGTGGAGCCCGTTGCCCGAGAACGCCGGACGGAAGGCCAGAGAGCCAGGCCAGAGCTGCCATCGAGTCCACAGCAGGCGGCCACAGGCTCAGAGGCAGGAGGGTCCGGTGGTGGTTTTGGCCAGTTGGCTAGCTGGCTAACGTAGTGGTAATCCGAGGGAGAGGAAACAGATAAGTGAGAGCGGAGCTGCGGGAGCGCGAAGTAAACGGAAGACAACACGAGAAAAATAAACGAAGAGACGGGTGCACTGAAAACGGGAAAACGAAAAACAAGTATCGGACACGGTCCGGGACAGAAGCGGCAGTGAACAAATCTGACGCCAGCGTGCTCTAACCCGAAAGACAACAGACGGTGGGGGGAGGAGTTGTTGACACGATGCTCCATGACATGCCGCTCAATGCACTTCATGATGATGGGTGTCAGTGCCACGGGGCGGTAGTCATTGAAGCAGGATGGAGCAAGTTTCTTCGGCACAGGTATGATGGTGGCAGCCTTGAAACATGATGGGATGATGTCCTGCTGCGGGGAAATGTTAAAGATGTCCGTGAAGACACCCATCAGCTCCTCAGCGCAGTCCTTCAGCGCTCGACCTGGGATGTTGTCTGGGCCCGCCGTCTTACGGGTGTTGATAGCGGCAAGCGTCCTCCTCAACACTTTGCCTTGTTCCTTTCTTCTCTGCTGTTCACTTCAAACACGCTCCATGCGACTGCAATGCTCTCGTATCAGACGCTTGCTCGATCACCTGCTCGTTTGCTGTCTGTCACAATGTACCCTACACAAATCCGAAACATTTGTTGCGGCTCCGAGTCACGACGAGGGGCAAGTTTTGGTTTCCAAGGGTGTTTTTATTCCTCTTCAACGTCTCTCCCATACAGAGCCGCCTTTTTCACGTCCGCACGCGTCTTTCCCGTGCGCGCACGGAGCGCGGTGGTGCGTTTACGGGCAGTCGGAGAAATCAACGCCAACAAATAAAATTACATCCAGCCTAGTTAAGACCATACCAAAGACTATAAAAATGGGACCCATTGCCTCCCTGCGTGTGTGACGATCATTGGGACTTAAAAAAAAAAAAAAAAAAAACATTTTTTTTTTTTTAAAAATTCATAAAAATTGGGTGCGTATTATACATGGGTACAGGCTTTTTTCCAGCATCAGCATGCCATTTTTAGGGTGTGTATTATACATGGGGGCGCACTATACACGGAAAAAAACGGTACATGTATTAATTGTTGCATTAATTAATGTTTTGGAAAAGACATGGACTCACCAGGTATTTAGGTTGTGGTGAGCCTTTTTCACGTCTGATGTAATTTAATAAAAAATCATATAGGCTTATTTATAACAAGGAAGCTAATCAATGAGCACGATAAAAACATAATTACTGAAATATCCTCCTACTAAAAGCCATTTCCCGCAGTGAAAGTTTTCTGTAAGATAAAAATAAAAGGCCAAAAACATATTTACCTTGTATTCGTCCTACATCAGGGGCATTCCAGGAGCTTGAAATTTGCGACGAAATACGGTGACATCATCACTATGAATTAAATGTGTAATATCTGCAAAACCGTAGCAGCGCAGACCAGCACAAACAAAGCACAAACAAACGGTACCATTTTCAAAGTCAAAGTCAGCTTTATTGTCAATCTCTCCACATGTCACAACACACAAAGAGACCGAAATTACGTCACCGTGGGATAGAGAAAAACGTCCATTTGGAAGTGAATGGGGGGGGGGGGGGGGAGCTACGCGACATCATCGCTATAAATTAAATGTGTAATATCTACGAAACAATAGCAGCACAAACGATTTTTTTGCAGCACAAACGAACGATACCATTTTGGGTCCATTTGGAGTAAAATGGGGGCTGGGTGACGTCATCACTATAAATTAAATATGTAATATCTACGAAACCATAGCAGCACAAACGAAAATTTTTGAAGCGCAAACCAGCAAAAACGAAGCACAAATGAACGGTACCATTTTGGGTCCATTTGGAGTAAAATGGGGGGCTGGGTGACGTCATCGCTATAAATTAAATGTGTAATATCTAAGAAACCGTAGCAGCACAAACGAGAATTTTTGCAGCACAAACCAGCACAAACGAAAGGTACCATTTTGAGTCCATTTGGAGTAAAATGGGGGGCTGGGTGACATCATCGCTATAAATTAAATGTGTAATATCTACGGAACCGTAGCAGCACAAACAAAAGTTTTTGCAGCACAAACCAGCACAAACGAACGGTACCATTTTGGGTTAATTTTGAGCAGATGGGTGCTGGGTGGGGGCGGCTCGGTGGCGCACTGGGGTAGCACGTCCGCCTCACAATTAGGAGGGTGCGGGTTCGATTCCACGTCCGGCCCTCCCTGTGTGGAGTTTGCATGTTCTCCCCGGGCCCGTGTGGGTTTTCTCCGAGCACTCCGGTTTCCTCCCACATCCCAAAAACATGCTTGGTAGGCCGATTGACGACTCCAAATTGTCCCTAGGTATGAGTGTGAGTGCAAATGGTTGTTTGTCTCTGTGTACCCTGCGATTGGCTGGCAACTGGTTCAGGGTGTCCCCCGCCTACTGCCCGATGACGGCTGGGATAGGCTCCAGCACGCCCGCAACCCCCGTGGGGACTAAGCGGTTCAGAAGATGGATGGATGGATGGATGGGTGCTGGGTGAACTCTGGATGACCTATAAAATAATCTTTTATAACTGGAAAACCGTTGCTGCACAAACGAAAATATTTACGGCGCAAACCAGCACAAACGAAGCACAAACGAAACAGACTATTTTCATTAAATTTTGCGTGGGGTGGGGGGCCAGCTTCACGCAAGTGTCAACGTAGGCAGCCGTGTGATTACGCAATCCTCAGAGGAGGCTAGACAGGACATTGGCTCCTCCGAGCGAATCGTCTTCAGTTTTAAAATAAATATAAAAATCCAGCGATTTTGGTTCACAATGATACAAAATTATTGAGATTAAAAGGAAAATGACTTTATAATAAAAAACAATTGAATTTGTTTTTCCCCTTTTCATGATGGCACAGGAGGCGTAGCCTCCCTTGCCTCCTCTGATGCACTTGTGCAGGCTAAAAGATGCCAGGTATCAGTGGCAACTAGACAAAAACGACAAAAAAGACGGTGGCTGGGGCTCGGTCATGGCTTTTACGCACACCCGGTCCTATTCTATGGAGCTCTCTTCCACTTCCGTGGCTCGAAGTCCACGCCGTCACACGCCTGTAAGTTTGTTTTGTTAAATAAAGAGCCGTTTACCAAACCCACATCTTTCCTTGAACTTTGTTAACGCTACAATATAGTTATATAGTAGATCTGTGGAATAACGACGAGGCTGACGTCAGGGCGCACGCGCGGCGATGTTGACAAAGGACGAGGAATTTGATCGATGGATTTAATGATTAAGAGTGCACAGATGGTTTGATAACATTATTGCTTCTATAATAGTTATTTGATATATAATTTATATATCGTTATATGGGCCTGTTGAATATTTTGAAGTGCAAGAGCCGTCAGCGGCGCGCATGCATTGTTGACAAAGGACGATTGATGGATTTAATGAATTGGAGTGACTCAGATGGTTTTATTAACGTGTTATTTATGTAATAGTTTTTTGAATAACTCTGAATTTTACGTCAGGGCCGTTTTCAGCTCTTAGTTTGTGTTTATGTCACGTTAGCATAGCTATCGTTTAGCCCAGGGGTGGGCAAACTACGGCCCGCGGGCCACATCCGGCCCACGGGACCGTTTAATCCGGCCCGCCAACCCTGAATAAAATGTATTATTAAACTTTTTTTGGGGTCATTTTGCCTGCAATGACTGCGTTTCCCCAGTAGATGGGGAAGCGCTTGCCTGCGCATTTACTACCGAAAGCCGTGTCAGAAAGCTAAGTGCACACTCACAAGTGCGTGTACGTACTCAGTAGTACGGACATGGCGCACTCGCGCTCTATTTGTATCAGTCCCGAATTTAGAGCATGGGCTGTGACGACAGCATTCTTGTAATTCGCGCGCTGAGCTTTCTGATGCAGTTTTGCGCTAAAGCCACCCAAAAACCTTCCCCTGGAATCCTTCCATTAAAATGAGTCGCCCAAGGAAAAGCAAGGTGGACACAGTGCCGAGCGTTTAAAAGAGAGTGGCCAATTTGGCTCGACGTACGCGACGTGACGTTTAGCCACATGAACATCAACATCAAGAACAGATCGAGGTAAACGGACCAACATGTCGGATCTTTCTTAAGAATTGCCACAACAAATTTTACTCCAGACGCACTAGCAAAAAAAGGGAGACCAACAACACTGTTCCCACTGAAAATGAAGGGGAGGCTCTCAAGTTTGTTGTAAAAAATTGCATTTTGAATATTATTTGTACACATAGCAGGGATTGAAACTAGCGACCATTCTCATTTTCAAACAATGCAGGATGCTGAAGGACATTGATGCACCACCTGTTTGCGACTAGTGTTTAGTTAGTTTAGTTTATTGTTTAGCACATATTATATCAATAACTGTGCAAGGAGGGAGACGAAGCCTAGGGCTTGTAAAGAGCTCCACTCCTTCTAACCCCCAATTCCAACCCTTAATGCTGAGTGCCAAGCAGGGAGGCAATGGGTCCCATTTTTACAGTCTTTGGTATGACCCGGCCGGGGTGTGAACCCACAACCTTCCAGTCTCAGGGCGGGCACTCTAACCACTAGGCCACTGAGCTGGTTTAAGACTAATCCTGACCTGTAAAATTCTTAAGGCTTACTTTAAGCAAGTGTTTCCCGTTTCCTCACCTCTGTTACCAGGTGTTTGTGAATTAAAACTCTGCTCTGACTTTTCAGATACCCCTCACCGTGTTGCAGTTTTGATTACTTTATTTTGATGTATGCTTTCACCGATTCTTCAAGATGATATATTTGGTCAGAATGTTAGCCGTTTGATGTGATCTCATAAGATAAACATCTTTCATTAATCTGACCTGCAGGCACTGAAGTGATGGAGACTGTTATTCATAATAACAGTGTCGTATTTTATGAGAATCACTGATAGCAGTTTTTTAGTGAGGTTTTTTTTTTTAAATGCTGTTAATAAATGCATTTGTTTTCAAAAAACTTGTTTGGAATATCCATGCTTTACTACCTACTGAAGGCCAAAATCTTTTATGCAATGACTTTTACAGGTCGCTTATATTACTTCACACAAACACTACGTCCATCTGCTCCTGGTTCGGCCCTCCGGTCCAAATTTAGAACCCAGTTCGGCCCGCGAGTCAAAAAGTTTGCCCACCCCTGGTTTAGCCTGTTGTTGCTCGTTCATGATTGTTCTTGGTGTTGGATTTTGTCGAATAAATTGGCCCCCAAAATGCGACTTATACCCCGGAGCGACTTATATATGGGGGTTTTTTTTCGCTTTTTTGGGCATTTTATGGCTGGTGCGACTTTACGGAAATTACGGTATATAACAAAAAACTGTTGGGTATTTCTTGTATCAAGATTCAAGAGTTTTTTATTCGCCATGTTTGACAAGGAATTTGACTTCGGTAAATCACAGCCTCTGTTCAACATTTAGGTGACTAACAACACTCAGGACAAGCGAGTTTTGTCGAGTTCTGGACTTTGATGCGGGAACATCAAAGGAGCTCGGACTGCTACGTCCTGAAGCGTCGCCGGGCTCGCCTGCTATTCCTCCCCCGGTTGGGAAGCGTCGAAAGCGGTGTGCGAGGAGGCTGAAGAGGGGCAAACGCGGGGGCGTCCGGGCCAGGCTGGCGGCCAACCCTGCTCGCCCGGCCGTGCCTTCCATTCTTCTGGCGAATGTTCGATCGCTGGACAACAAAATGGATTACATTCGCCTGCTGCAATCAACAAACCGGACAGTGCGGGACTGCTGTGTGCTCGTGTTCACTGAGACTTGGTTGACTGTCAACATTCCGGACTCTGCCGTACATCTGGAGCGGCTAGCGTGCTATCGGGCGGACCGGGCCATTGTACAAGGGGGGAAATCTCGTGGAGGTGGAATATGCGTCTACATCCGTGACGAATGGTGCCGGGACTCTGTAGTGGTATGCAAGCACTGCTCGCCACTGGCGGAGTTCGTGATCATTAAGTGCCGTCCTTTTTACCTGCCAAGGGAATTTACCGCGATTCTGCTAGTCGCGGTTTACATCCCGCCTTCCAACATCGAAGGCGACAGGATCGCGGCTCTTAGTGAACTGTACCAGGCTGTCAGTGAACAAGAGACAGCGCACCCTGACGGTTTCACCATCTTCGCTGGGGATTTTAATCATGCTAACCTGAAGTCTGTTTTTCCGGGGCTTCACCAGCATGTTAATTTTCCTACGCGTGGCGACAGCTTCCTGGACCGGGTCTACTCTTCGCATAAAGGAGATTTCAAAGCCGCCCCCCTCCCCCATCTTGGACTTTCTGACCATATCACTGTTATGCTTTTGCCCGCATATGTACAGACAAATGGTGAGAGCGTCCAGGCCGGTTCGCAAGCAGGTACGGGTGTGGCCTGAGGGTGCCTCTGATGCACTGCGTGACTGCTTTGGCTCTACTGGCTGGGACATGTTTAGGAGGGCTGCCACTTGCGACGATCGGACAGACATTGAGGAGTATACTGACTCTGTTTCCTGCTACATCAGGAAGTGCATTGATGATGTGACTCTCTCAAAATCCATCGTCACTCGGGCTAACCGGAAGCCATGGCTGACAGGGGCTGTCTTCAGGCTGCTGAGGGCCAGGGACAAAGCCTTTAGAGCAGGGGATGAGGCTGGCTTGAGGACTGCGAGGGCCGACCTGTCCCGGGGCATCAAAGAAGCAAAGAGGGCGTTCTCGTGCAAAATTACCGCCCACTTCAAGGACAGCAGGGACGCACGGAGCCTTTGGCAGGGCATTCAGACCATCACGGATTACAAGCCCGCGCCGCAGAGCTGTGAAGGCGACGTCCGTCTGCTCAATGACCTCAACCGCTTCTTTGCTCGGTTCGATGCTCAGAACAGCACTTGCCCGCTGAAGGCCACTCCCCCTTCACACGAGCTGCCCCTGTGCCTCTCCGCCGACAGCGTGAGGAGGGCGCTTGCCGCCATCAACATCCGTAAGGCGGCGGGCCCTGACAACATCCCGGGTCGGGCGCTGAAGGACTGCGCTGGTGAGCTGACGGATGTCTTCACGGACATCTTTAACAATTCCCTGCAGCAGGCCATCGTCCCGTCGTGTTTCAAAGCTG
This sequence comes from Syngnathus typhle, assembly GCF_033458585.1. Taxonomy (NCBI): domain Eukaryota; kingdom Metazoa; phylum Chordata; class Actinopteri; order Syngnathiformes; family Syngnathidae; genus Syngnathus; species Syngnathus typhle. Next base: position 22,487,977 of record NC_083740.1, read on the forward strand.
CCACCATCGTACCTGTGCCGAAGAAACCCGCTCCGTCCTGCTTCAATGACTACCGCCCCGTGGCACTTACGCCCATCATCATGAAGTGCTTTGAGCGGCTTGTCATGGAGCACATCCGATCCGTTCTCCCCCCCACCATTGACCCCTTCCAGTTTGCGTACCGAGCCAAGCGGTCTTCTGAGGATGCCATCTGCTCTGCCCTCCACTCGGCCCTCACCCATCTGGAGAGGAGGGACTCGTATGTGAGATTGCTGTTTGTGGACTTCAGTTCTGCCTTCAACACCATTGTGCCACAACGCCTCATCAGCAAACTTGACGCGCTGGGCCTCAGTACCTAACTCTGCAACTGGCTACTGGACTTCCTCTGTCAGAGGCCACAGGTAGTACGTGTTGGCGACAAAATCTCCGCCAGCATCACGCTGAGCACGGGGGCCCCCCAAGGCTGCGTGCTCAGTCCGCTGCTCTTCACCCTCCTGACGCATGACTGCACTGCAACCTACAGCGACAACCGCAAAGTGAAGTTTGCTGACGACACGACTCTGGTGGGTCTCATCACCAAGGGAGACGGGACTCAATACAGGTTGGAGGTTGACCTTCTGACCACGTGGTGCAGGGACAACAACCTCCTGCTGAACGTCGACAAGACCAAGGAGATTGTTGTGGACTTCCGGAAGGGTCACACCCAACACCTGCCGCTGACCATCGACGGTGCTGTGGTGGAGAGAGTGAGCAGCGCCAAGTTCCTGTGGGTGCACATCAGTGAGGATCTCTCCTGGTCCACCAACACCGCATCACTGGCAAAGAAAGCCCAGCGCCGCCTGTACTTCCTGCGGAAACTCAGGCGAGCGAGCGCTCCTCCGGCCGTCATGACTGCATTTTACCGCGGCACCATTGAGAGCGTCCTCTCCAGCTGTATTGCTGTTTGGGGTGGCGGCTGCACTGACTACAACTTGAAGGCCCTGCAGCGCATAGTGAGGACTGCTGGTAAGATTGCTGGTGCTTCGCTCCCCTCCTTGAAGGACATTTACACCTCCCATCTCACCCGCAAGGCGACTACGATTGTGAGTGATGCGAGTCACCCCGCTCACTCTTTGTTCGAGCTTCTGCCCTCTGGGAAGAAGTACAGAAGCCTGCGCTCCCGCACCACCAGACTCTCAAACAGCTTCATACTCCAGGCTGTTAGGATCCTGAACTCGCTCCCCCGTTCTGCGTAGCGTCCTGTACTTTTACTGTCTGAACTGTCTGTATGCACACTGGCTCTTATTATTTATTATTACTCTTATTATTTATTGTTTGTGCCTTTTTGTTTATGATGTTTTTTACTTTTGCGCTATGCTTGCTGGCTCCGTTTTGCTCCTCTTATTTATTGTGTTATCTGTTTATTTATTACTTATTCATCACTCTTACTATTGATTGTTTGAATTTTTGCCTTCTTGTTTTTATATTGTGTCGCGTACTTGTATGTCTATCGTGTTATGTGTCTCGTCACCGTGGGATAGAGAAAAACGTAATTTCGGTCTCTTTGTGTGTTGTGACATGTGGAGAGATTGACAATAAAGCTGACTTTGACTTTGACTTTGACATGTGAAAAATGGCAAATATTCTCAAACATTCCCTGATCTTAAACTCCCAAGAGGGCAAGGAAGAACTCAAAACTCCAGCTAGGGGAACTGAGAAACCTTGAGAAGAGACCACAGATGGGAAGGTCCCTTATCCAGGATGACCAGGCTGCAATGGATGCAGAGAGGACACAAAGTACAAACAGTGTAGACAAATTCAAAAAAGGTGTGGAGAGCAGGATGTTATTGCACAGTAATGACTCTGAGACTCTAAGAGTGGTGTGAGTTCATCAGAGCAACAGCCTGGGGGAAGAAGCTGTCTGTGTTTGCTGGTTTTGGCATACCGAGCTCTATAACGCCGTCCGGAGGGGAGTAGTTCAAACAGACTGCAACCTGGGTGAGAAGGGTCTGTAGAGATGTTCCTTGCACGTTTCCTGGTCCTGGAGAGGTACAAGTCTTAGATAGATGGGAGGTTGATTCCAATGATCTTTTCTGCAGTCCTGATTGTCCTTTGCAGTCTGTGCTTGTCTTGTTTGGAGGCCGATCCAAACCAGACAGTGATGGAGGTGCAGAGGACAGACTGGATGATGGCAGTGTAGAAGGTCTTCAGAAGCTCTTGCGGCAGGTTGAACTTCTTGAGCTGTCTCAGGAAGTACAGCCTCCGCTGGGCCTTCTTCCGGACAGAGTCTATGTGGCCGGTCCATTTCAGGTCCCGAGAGATTGTGGTTCCCAGGAACTTGAAGGTCTCCGTGGAGAGAATAGTATTACTGCGGATAGTGAGGGGTAAAGGTGGTGAAGGGTCTCGCCTGAAGTCCACTGTCATCTCCACGGTCTTGAGCGGGTTCAGCTCCAGGTGGTTTTGGCTGCACCAGTGGACCAGCTGCTCAACCTACTGTCTGTACGCAGTCTCATCATCGTCCTGGATCAGTCCGATGAGAGTGGTGTCGTCAGCATACTTCAGGAGCTTCACAGGAGAGTCACCTGAGGAGAAATCGTTGGTGTAGAGAGAGAAGAGCAGTGGGGAGAGAACGCACCCCTGAGGGGCTCCAGTATTGGTGGTCCGGGTGTCAGATGTGATGCCCCCCAGCCTCACACGCTGTCTCCTGTTGGTCAGGAAGCTGGTGATCCACTGACAGGGGGAGACAGGCACCGCAAGCTGGATGAACTTCTGTTGGAGGATGTCAGGAGCGATGGTGTTGAACGCCGAGCTGAAGTCCACGAACAAGATCCTGGCGTACGTTCCTGGGGTGTCCAGGTGGTGCAGGATGTAGTGCAGTCCCATGTTGACCGCATGATCCCGGTAGGCAAACTAGAGGGGGTCAAGCAGGGGGCCCGTGACATCCTTCAGGTGGTTCAGCACTAACCTCTCAAAAGATTTCATGACCACAGATGTCAGTGCGACAGGTCTATAGTCATTCAAACCTGCGATGGCGGGCTTCTTGGCCAATGGAACGATGGTGGAGCTCTTGAAGCACGAGGGCACCTCACACAGCTCCAGAGAATGGTTGAAGATCCGTGCAAAGGTGGGCGCCAGTTGCTCAGGGCAGACTTTCAAGCAGGAAGGTGACACGCCGTCTGGGCCCGGTGCCTTCCTGGTCTTTTGTCTCCGGAACATCTGGCGCACTTCCTCCTCGCGGATCTGGAGTGCGGGCGCGGCCTCTGCAAGAGAGAGAGTTGGTGACAACGATGATAGAGGTGTAGACAGAGCAGTTGTGGGGAGAGGTGAGTATGTAGATTGTGCTGCAGGAAGTCCCGTTGTGTGGGACGACCGATCAAACCTGCAGTAGAACCTGTTTAGCTGGTTGGCAAGCCTTGGGCTCTCCACAGGACGGGTGGTTCGTTTCTTGAAGCCCGTGATGCCCTGCAGACCTTTCCACACTGTTGAGGGATCAGGATTGGCAGAGAAATGTCTCTTCAGGTTCTCCCCGTAACACCTCCTGGCTTTCCTGACCTCTCGGTTCAGTGTGTTTCTGGTCTGCTTGAACAGGTCGTGGTCGCCGCTCCTGTAGGCCTCCTACTTGACTTTGCGCAGCCTCCTGAGGTTCGGTGTAAACCAAGGTTTGTCGTTGTTGTACGTGCAGAAGGTCTTAGTCTGCACACAGAGATCCTCACAAAACCTGATGTATGATGTGACGGTGTCAGTGAGTTCATGCAAGTCCGAAGTTGCAGCTTCGAGAACTCCCCAATCGGTGCAGTCAAAGCAGGCTTGGAGGTCTTGCCTTGCCTCCACTGTCCACTTCCTCACAGTCCTCACCACAGGCTTAGAAGTTTTTAGTTTCTGCCTGTAGGCCGTGATCAGATGAACTAGACAGTGGTCCGAGAGTCCTAAAGCTGCACGAGCCGCAGAGTGATATTCATCCTTAATCACGGTGTAGCAGTGGTCCAGAGTTTGTGCCCCTCTGGTGGGACGCGTTACGTGCTGTCTGTATCTGGGGAGTTCGTGTGCGAAGTTCCCCCTGTTAAGATCACCCAGAACAATGATTAGCGAATTTGGTAGAAGTTTCTCCATGTCTGTTACCTGGTCAGCCAGCATCTGCTTGGCTTCACTTGCACGTGCGTGTGGTGGAATGTAAACACCATGACGATCGAGGAGAACTCCCGTGGTGAATAGAACGGCCGGCAGTTTATGAAAAGTGTTTCTAGGAGAGGGCTGCAAAACTCTTTCAACACTGTGACATCAATACACCAACGTTCGTTAATGTAGAAACAGAGACCACCTCCCTTTGATTTTCCGGAGAGCTCCGCGCTGCAATCTGCACGCGTTAGCCGCAACCCTGCTACCTCCACGGCGTGGTGGGGGGTGCGTTCGCTGAGCCACGTTTCAACAAAGCACAGTCCGGCAGATCTGCTGAAGTCCGTGTTCCTTGAAGTGAGGAGCAGCAGTTCGTCCATCTTGTTCGCCAGGGAGCGGACATTCGCTAGATGAATTGACGGTAGGGCAGAACGGAACCCTCTCTGCCTCAGCTTTACCCACTCGTTTTCCGCGCCGCCGCCGTCGCGCTAGCTTGTATAGCACCGCCGCTCCGGCTAGAATCTCCGACAAACAGTCTGAATCAGAGAGAACAGGAGAGAAAATACCAGAAAAAGACTGTCCGATGTTTAACAGCGCTTCTCTGGTAAAAGTGATCCGGGATGGGCAGCAGAGGACACAGAAAACACACAAAATAAGACAAAGAAACGGAGAGCGACTCACCGTGGCTGCCATTCGCGGCGCCATAAATAAGATATGGTGTTGATGTCGCTAATAAAATTTCATAAAAATAACTTAACAGGCACCTTTTTGTAAAGAAGGCACCCATATGACTGATTTGGTGAATTTCAGCCTCTTTTCAAATTGACTAAACTCAAAGTTCAACCAGCATTTCTGAACAGATTTTGGTCGTACCACTCTGTTCTTTATGAGCAACAAGGCCTTTTTGTGATTACAGTAATCCATATCTCAAGCATGCAACGGAAGTGATTTTTCTTCCATTTTCCACTTGATGGTTTGTCTTACAGCAAATTATTGTTTTACTCTCCAGGCTTTAGACTACAGTGATGATGAGAAGGAGCAGCAAGCCAAGAGGAGAGTGAAAAACACAAAGCACAACACAGGTAAAATAAGATAATGGAAAAAAAAATGTCGTCTTACTTTAGAAGAAGGTTAAGCGTTTCTGTCATGGCTTTATTCTTGACATTTTGTCCCCTCATAGAAATTCTTATGGTGAAGACTCTGCAGCCGCACCGTGTAACACCAAGACATTCAGACGCTCCATTCAGGCGTCTTAATGGAAACAACCCCCACCATCCTTTTCGTCATTCTCGTCAGCCACCCCTGCACACAGATGTTACCCGCGAGTACCATGCTCCTCCCTGCCTTGATCTACCCTATCCTCCTCCCTCAGTCACATTCCCTCCTCCTTCTTTCTTTAGTCCATCATACACCTCTACCGGCGAGTACCATGCTCCTCCCTGCCTTGATCTACCCTATCCTCCTCCCTCAATCAACTTCCCTCGCTTCCCTCCTCCATCATTCTTTAGTCCATCATACACCTCTCTACTCTGTCCACCAAATTCTGTCCCTTTTTCAAATTTCTATCCTCCACCACCACCACCACCACCACCACCACCACCACCACCACAATAAAATTCAACACATTGGACTAACTGTATAAAGTCTGAAGTGTGTGCATCTAAAGAAGAGTCTGATCAATATGGATTTTTTATGCTAATTATAATATCTGGCATATCAATTTTCAGAACAAAATTCTAATGACCTTGTAACCATTTGATTAATTTTAAATGTTTAATGGACAAAGTAATTTTTTGTGGTCAATAAAAGATATAAATGACATTTGTCTATTTTACTCTTTTTCTTTGTCCTTTAGTATTTGTTCAACATCACAACAGTGAGAAGAGGTTAGAAATGGTCCAACCCAGTATTTTTCATGGTTAGTTGATTTAGAATCTAGACAAACAACCTCCAGTTTCAGCCTTTTGTTTTCTTTTGTTCAGACAAAATATGTAGGTCTTACCTTAAAACATTTTTCGACAGTTTCGGCTGCAACTTCCGCCTCGGAAGCTATTAGTACTGAAGATATAATGAACACAATCCAACGTCCAGTTTCTGTGTCACCGAGCCCCTTCCCCAAGCTGTAGAGGAGGGGGCAGAAGAGTACAAACTGCAGCCAAATCGGCCAGTGTGGCTTAATCAAAGGCAATAGCATAGAAATGTGTCTAATCATGTCTTGAATGCTATTACTGAGGTAGCAGCTCTGATATCTGTTGGTGAGGCATTCCAGATCTCTGGAGCCCAAAGAGAGAATGCTCTCGACCCTGCAGACTTCTTTTTTGGCTCTTGGGGGGTCACTAAACTCTAAGACCTGCGGTTTGTGAATTAAGTTTCAAGAGGGAACATATGGTAGAATTTGGTCGACGAGATAGGAAGGCGCTAACCTATGTAATATTTTATAGGTTAGTAGCAGAACGTTGAAATTACATCTCAAGTGGACCAGGATTCAATGCAAGTTGGCTCGTATTGGGGTTATATGATCGAGCTTACTCTTCCTTGTGGGCAGTCTCGCTGCAGCATTTTGAATTGACTGTAGACTTTCAGTACTAGACATAGGAAGACCAGATAATACATTGAAATAATTGAGGCGTGACGTAACAAATGCATGTATAATAATTTCTGTGTTGCATGTTGAAAAAAGAGTTGCCCACGGTGAGAGGCGTCGAGCAGGTGTGGGTATACTTATTGCCCCCCGGCTGGGCGCCTGCACATTGGGGTTCACCCCGGTGAACGAGAGGGTAGCCTCCCTCCGCCTTCGGGTGGGGGGACGGGTCCTGACTGTTGTTTGTGTCTATGCACCAAACGGCAGTTCAGAGTACCCACCGTCTTTGGAGTCCCTGGAGGAGGTGCTGGAGAGCGCTCCTTCTGGGGACTCCATCGTTCTACTGGGTGACTTCAATGCTCACGTGGGCAATGACAGTGAGACCTGGAAGAGCGTGATTGGGAGGAACGGCCCCCCCGATCTGAACCCGAGCGGTGTTCTATTATTGGACTTCTGTGCTCGACACGGATTTTCTATAATGAACACCATGTTCAAACATAAGGGTGTCCATGTGTGCACTTGGCACCAGGACACCCTAGGCCGCAGTTCGATGATCGACTTTGTAGTCGTGTCATTGGATTTGCGGCCGCATGTTTTGGACACTCGGGCGAAGAGAGGGGCGGAGCTGTCAACTGATCACCACCTGGTGGTGGGTTGGCTCCGATGGTGAGGGAAGATGCCGGTCCGACCTGGCAGACCCAAACGTTCTGTGAGGGTCTGCTGAGAACGTCTGGCGGAATCCCCTGTCAGGAAGAGCTTCAACTCCCACCTCCGGCAAAACTTTTCCCACGTCCCGGGGGAGGCGGGGGACATTGAGTCAGAGTGGACCTTGTTCCGCCCCTCCATTGTTGAGGCGGCCAACCGGAGCTGTGGCCGTAAGGTCATTGGTGCCTGTCGTGGCGGCAATCCCCGAACCCGCTGATGGACACCGGCGGTAAGGGATGCCGTCAAGCTGAAGAAGGAGTCCTATCGGGCCGTTTTGGCCTGCGGGACTCCCGAGGCAGCTGACAGGTACCGGATGGCCAAGCGAAACGCGGCTTCGGCAGTTTCTGAGGCAAAAACCCGGGCGTGGGAGGAGTTTGGCAAGGCCATGGAGAATGAGTTCCGGACGGCTTTGAGGAAATTCTGGTCCACCATCCGGCGTCTCAGGAGGGGGAAGCAGTGCAACGTCAACACTGTTTACAGTGGAGATGGCGTGCTGCTGACCTCGACTCGGGATGTCGTGTGCCTCCTCAATTCCACCGACACACCTTCCATTGTGGAGGCAGGGCCAGGGGACTCTGAGGCGATCCCTCCAATCTCTGGGGTTGAAGTCACAGAGGTAGTTAAAAAACTCCTCGGTGGCAAGGCCCCGGGGGTGGATGAGATCCGCCCGGATTTCTTATAGGCTCTGGATGTTGTGGGGCTGTCATGGCTGACACGTCTCTACAGCATCGCGTGGACATCGGGGACAGTGCCTCTGGATTGGCAGACTGGGGTGGTGGTTCCCCTCTTTAAGAAGGGGGACCCGAGGGTGTGTTCCAATTACAGGGGAATTACACTCCTTAGCCTCCCTGGTAAGGTCTATTCAGGGGTGCTGGAGAGGAGGGTCCGTCGGGAGGTCGAACCTCGGATTCAGGAGGAACAGTGTGGCTTTCGTCCTGGCCGTGGAACAGTGAACCAGCTCTTCACCCTCAGCAGGATCCTCGAGGGTGCATGGGAGTTTGCCCAACCAGTCCACATGTGTTTTGTGGACTTGGAGAAGGCGTTCGACCGTGTCCCTCGTGGGGGGTGCTTCGGGAGTACGGGGTACCGAGCCAACTGATAAGGGCGGTTCGGTCCCTTTATCACCGATGCCAGAGTTTGGTCCGCATTTCCGGCAGTAAGTCGGATTCGTTCCCAGTGAGGGTTGGACTCCGCCAAGGCTGCCCTTTGTCACCGATTCTGTTTATAATTTTTATGGACAGAATTTCTAGGTGCAGCCGAGGCGTTGAGGGTGTCCGGTTTGGGGACCTCAGCATCGCGTCTCTGCTTTTTGCAGACGACGTGGTGCTGTTGGCTTCTTCAGGCCATGATCTCCAGCTCTCACTGGAGCGGTTCGCAGCCGAGTGTGTAGCAGTTGGGATGAGGGTCAGCACCTCCAAATCCGAGTCCATGGTCCTCGATCGGAAAAGGGTGGAATGCCCTCTCCAGATTGGGGATGAGATCCTGCCCCAAGTGGAGGAGTTTAAGTATCTTGGGGTCTTGTTCACGAGTGAGGGGAGGATGGAGCGCGAGATCGACAGGCGGATCGGTGCAGCGTCGGCAGTAATGCGGACTCTGTACCGGTCTGTCGTGGTAAAGAGAGAGCTGAGCCAATTTACCGGTCGATTTACGCTCCTACCCTCACCTATGGTCACGAGCTATGGGTCGTGACCGAAAGAACGAGATCCCGGATACAAGCGGCCGAAATGAGTTTTCTCCGCAGGATGTCCAGGCTCTCCCTTAGAGATAGGGTGAGAAGTTCGGTCATCTGGGAGAGACTCTGAGTAGAGTTGCTACTCCTCCATGTTGAGAGGAGCCAGATGAGGTGGCTCAGGCATCTCATCAGGATGCCTGCTGGACGCCTCCCTGGGGAGGTGTTCCGGGCATGTCCCACCGGTAGGAGACCCCGGGGACGACCCAGGACGCGCTGGAGAGACTGTCTCTCAGCTAGCCCGGGAACGTCTTGGGATCCCCCGGGATGAGCTAGATGAAGTGGCTGGGGAGAGAGAAGTCTGGGAGTCCCACCTGAAGCTGCTGCCCCCGCGACCCGACCCCGGATAAGCGGAAGAAGATGGATGGATGGATGTTGAAAGAATGGGACGAGGTTTAGCGATATTGCGGAGGTGAAAATACCCAGCTCTAGTAATGTGTTTGTGTTTCTCAAGGTAGAGAGTTTGGCTGAATGTAACATTCATTACATAATCACTTTGGGTAATAGTACATTTTTTAAGAAGTTAAGAATAAAGAAATTGAGGGACATCCATTGTTTAATCTCAAAACATGCCTCAAGATTATAGTAATCCCATGAATTTGTCATTTCCAATGGCATATATACGATAATAGGGTATCGTCCATATCCATCCGTTCATCCATCCATTTTCTATACCACTTGTCCCCACGGGGGTCGCGGGCGTGCTGGAGCCAGCAGTCTTCAGGCATGAGGTGGGGGACACCCAGAACCAGTTGCTGTATCGTCCACACAACAAAGAAAACTAAAATCAAAACTTTATGTACAATGTCACCTAGCGGCAGCATAACAGTGAACACTAGAGGTCCAAGTACTGATCCCTGTGGGATACCACATATAACATTATTTAGCTCAGAAATCATGTTGCCATGGACACGGTGGGTTCTCTCTAAGAGCTGAGAACTAAACCAGGAGACCTTGAAATATCAACGTTTCAAGGTGATATAATGGTCATTTTTTTATTACATTTTTCTTTTGGCTGTATTAGATTAAAGGGTAATTAAACATCCACTGCAGTAGGTGGGGGTGGCGGTATCACTGGAAGAGTATTTGCTCTACAGCAGCACTTTGAATCTGTTCTGTTACAGACTAAAAAACACTGTTATTAATGAAGTTATTCTTTATTGTAAGTTGATCTTTCTTTTTTATTTATTTTTTGTTTTTCCTTTAATGTTAATAACATGGGGGGGGCGCAAAATGTTTTCTTCTTCCTAGGGGGGGCGTCACAGGAAATAATTGAGAAGCACTGCTTTAGAGCAACACAGACAATCACATCTACCGACAATGTGGAGTGTTTTTTTGGTTTACCACGCATGTTTTTGGAATGGTGGAGAAAACCGAAGCGTCCGGAGGAAACCCGTACAGGCATCGGAAACCGTAATCGCACCCTGCGCTTCTGAACTCGGAGTAGGACGTGCTAACCAGTGCACAACCATGCCGCATCCCTCTATATAGAAAATAAGAAAGTTTCCCCGCAGTGGGATAAATAAAGTTCAATCAATCAATACATGGACCCATATTTGGCATTTACTGGTAGTTGGCATCAGCCTTATTAATCCGTTATTAATCCAACAACCAATAAGTGATCAATTTAAAACAGGGTCAGTAATTATTAGGTTCTCCTATGCCATAGGACCTATGGCTATTGTACTTTTTTCCGATGTAGTTACATTAAGCATAATACGTAATTAAATAGCTCCCTGAAGATTTAGTCAGTAAATATGAGTTAAATGTTTGTCCTTTACACCACCTTTCTTAACCCATTAAAGCCTAAAGTGCCTGGCAGAAAAACCCTCTAAAACCCAAGGGTGAGTTTAAAGCACTCCCCATTGTTTTAAATTGTATAATGATGGCGGACAAGATGGCGGCGCACGCAGTTGCAGCGGCTCAGTGCTCTCCCGATCTACGCATTGTTTGTTTTTTGACGCCTCTCAGCAGTTGCAGGACTGCTTCGACAGGACTAACTGAGACATCTTCGAACACCGGGACTTGAACGTGTTCACAGACAGTGTTCTGTGTTATATCAAGCACCGCACAGACACTGTCACAGTGGACAAACCTATACGGATATACCCCAACCAGAAGCCCTGGATGACCCGGGAGGTCCTTCGGCTGCTGGAGGAGAGGGACATCGCTCTGTCCCTCAGGTCTGAGGACGGGGCTCTCGACAGCACAGCCAGAGCCAACCTGAGGAGAGGCATCAGAGAGGCCCAGCTTGCCTACAAAAAGAGGATTGAGGATCACCTGGACAGCAACAACAGCAAGCAGGTGTGGCAGGGAGTCCAGCATCTCACCAACTACAGAACCACCATCGGAGCTGCTGAAGGGGACGCCTCACTGGCAGAGGTCCTCAATACCTTCTTTGCCCGGTTCGAGTCCGAGCCACCTGAAGCGGCCACATCACATCCCACAGACCGCAGCAGGTTCACCTTCACAGTAACCCTTCAAAATACAGTGGGGCCTCGGTTTTCGAACGTCCCGGTTCTCGAACAAATGGGTATTCGAAAAAAAAATTGCGATTTTTTTTTTTTTTTTTTTTGCTTCGGACGTCGGACGAAATTCGGTTGTCGAACCTCGCGGGATCAGCCGAGAGGACCCGCATGCCAACTGACTTCGTTCGTTATTACATTCTCGTTACTCTGAGGATTGCATCAACTCTAATCATGCCTCCAAAGGAAGCAAGTGGGAGCAGTAAAGCCATCCTAAAACACAAAGACGCTCCGAAAGTCAAAGTCTGCTTTATTGTGAATCTCTTCACATGCCAAGACACACAAAAAAATCGAAATTACGTTTCCACTATCCCACGGTGACAAGACAAAGTACATGACCTACATACAGGCAAACAACACAAAATAAAAACAAGAAGGCACAAACAATGAATAATAAGAGTGATGAATAAATAATAAATAAACAAATAACACAATAAATAAGAGGAGCAAAACGGAGCAAGTGTGCATCCAGCAGACAGTCAGAATATAGCGCAAAAGTACAGGACGCTACGCAGAAGGGGGGAGAGAGTTCAGGACCCTAACAGCCTGGAGTATGAAGCTGTTGGTGAGTCTGGTGGTGCGGGAGCGCAGGCTCCTGTACCTCTTCCCAGAGGGCAGAAGATCGAACAAAGAGTGAGCGGGGTGACTCACATAACTCACAATCGTGGTCGCCTTGCGGGTGAGATGGGAGGTGTAAATGTCTTTCAAGGATGGGAGAGAAGCACCAATAATCTTACCAGCCGTGTTCACTGTGCGCTGGAGGGCCTTCATGTTGTAGTCAGTGCAGCTACCACCCCAAACAGCAATACAACTAGAGAGGACGCTCTCAATGGTGCCACGGTAAAATGTAGTCATGACGGCCGGAGGAGCATACACTCGCCTGAGTTTCCGCAAGAAGTACAGGCGGCGCTGGGCTTTCTTTGCCAGTAATGCGGTGTTGGTGGACCAGGAGAGATCCTCACTGATGTGCACCCCCAGAAACCTGGTGCTGCTCACTCGCTCCACCACAGCACCGTCGATGGTCAGCGGCAGGTGTTGGGTGTGACCCTTCCGGAAGTCAACAACAATCTCCTTGGTCTTGTTGACATTCAGCAGGAGGTTGTCCTTGTACCACGTGGTCAGAAGGTCAACCTCCAACCTGTACTGAGTCTCATCGCCCTTGGCGATGAGACCCACCAGAGTCGTGTTGTCAGCAAATTTCACCATGCGATTGGTGCTGTAGCTCGCAGCGCAGTTATTCGTCAGCAGGGTGAAGAGCAGCGGATTGAGCACGCAGCCTTGGGGGGGCCCCCGTTCTCAGCGTGATGTTGACGGAGATCTTGTCGCCAACACGTACCACCTGAGGTCTCTGACTGAGGAAGTCTAGTAGCCAGTTGCAGAGGTAGGAACTGAGGCCCAGCTTGGCAAGTTTGCAGATGAGTCGCTGTGGCACAATGGTGTTGAAGGCAAAACTGAAGTCCAAAAACAGCAATCTCACATACGAGTCCCTACTCTCCAGGTGGGTGAGGGCCGAGTGGAGGGCAGAGCAGATGGCATCCTCAGAGGACCGTTCGGCTCGGTATGCAAATTGGAAGGGGTCTATGGTGGGGGGGGGGGGAGAATGGATCTGATGTGCTCCATGACAAGCCGCTCAAAGCACTTCATGTTGATGGGCGTCAGTGCCACGGGGCGGTAGTCATTGAAGCAGGACGGGGCAGGTTTCTTCGGCACAGGTACGATGTTGGCAGCCTTGAAACACGAAGGGACGACGGCTTGCTGCAGGGAAATGTTGAAGATGTCTGTGAAGACATCCATCAGCTTCCCTGCTTTACGAGTGTTGATAGCGGCAAGCGCCCTCCTCACGCTATCAGCAGAGAGGCACAGGGGCTGCTCTTGTGGAGGAGGAGGGGCCTTCAGCGGGCAAGTGCTGTTCTGAGCGTCGAAGCGAGCTAAGAAGCGATTGAGATTGTTGAGCAGACTGATGTCGCCCTCACAGCTCTGCGGCGCGAGCTTGTAGTCCGTAATGGTCTGAATGCCCTGCCAAAGCCTCCGTGCGTCCTTGCTGTCCTTGAAATGGGCGGTAATCCTGCAAGAGAACGCCCTTTTCGCCTCCTTGATGCCCCAGGACAGGTCTGCCCTCGCTGCCCTCAAGCCAGCCTCATCACCCGCTCTGAAGGCTTTGTCCCTTGCCCTCAGCAGCCTGAGGACAGGTCCAGTCAGCCAAGGCTTCCAGTTAGCCCGAGTGACGATGTATTTCGAGTGGGTCACTTCATTAATGCACAATAATGCGACCAGCGCGGTGCAGTTGCGCGGTGGGCGGCGCGCAACGGTTGCGCATTTGGCGATCGGACAAAATTAAGCTCCCTGCACACTGATGTCCACTTAAGTTTTGGAAAGTACAGCAGGACTTTACAAATATTATCTAAATTTTTATTTAATTATTACCGTTTTTTCCCATGTATAATGCGCAAAATTTAACTAATTTATTGTCCTAAAATCTGGGCGCATTATACATGGGTACAAAAATATATATATATATATATATATATATATATATATATATATATATATATATATATATATATATATATATATATATATATATATATATATATATATATATATATATATATATATATATATATATATATATATATATATATATATATATAAAAATATATATATATAATTTTTTTTTTTAAATCCGGGTATGATACGGAGGCCGCCATTACAGATGCGCTTTCTTCTCTGCTGTTCACGTCAAACACACTCCATATGAACACAATGCTCTCGTATCAGACGCTTGCTCGATCATCTGCTTGTTTGCTCTCACAATGTACCCTACACAAATCCGAAACATTTCTTCGCTATCGAGTTTGCTAGCGCATGCGCAGTGATACTGACCGGCAGAATAACATCCGGTTGATCCCAAAGATCTTTTTTCTGAAATAATTTTACGTTTACGGACTTAAGTAGGAGTCAAAATTTGGGTGCGTATTATACATGGGTACAGGCGTTTTTCCAGCATCAACATGCCATTTTTAGGGTGCGTATTATACATGGGGGCGCATTATACATGGAAAAAAACGGTAAATGTTGGCTCGTGAGTGAATGATTCATTCAAAAAGAACGAATCTTTTCAGTGAACAAGTGAACGAATCACTTCCTAAAGTGATTCGTTCTTTTTTTCCTTTCATATATAACTTCAACCAGTAGATGTCAGTAATGCCCATTGAAGCTGGTGCTACCTCGCCGTAAAACAAAACGAAGAAGAAAATCAGCCAATCGGCAGCGCCAGCGAGCGTTAGATGGAGGAGGGACTTTACGAGTCAGTGACGTAACTTCCCGTTCACGAACGAGTCGTGAATTGCATTTCCCGTTCACCAACGAACGAATCTGTGAGTGAACGAATCACTCAGTGAGTAAACCACTCACTGAGTGAATCACACACTGAGTGAATCACTCAGAGTGATTCGCATTTCCAGTTCACCGTGAGAACGGATCAGTGGCGGAACGAATCCTTGCTTTCCCGTTCGCGAACGAGTTAATGAGTGAAATGCATTCTTGTGCATCAACGGATCAGTGAGTGAATATGTTGCGTCTCCTGGCGTGAACTATGGAAGCCAAAATGTAGATTTATGATTTACTTATAGTAGGTTTTAAATAACGTGTATGCATATACTATGTATATGCCTAAATGTTGTTATCCAATATATCGACTACAGTTCCACATTAGATTGCTGGTTTGAAATGTACTTTTATTATTATTATTATTATTATTATTATTATAAGCATTTATGGTATAACTTGTCTGGTGTTTTATTCCTTGTTTTTATATTCGCCATCCAAAACATAAAAATCAGACATTTGGTTAACTGCTTTATATGACAATATGTAAGTGTTTTACGTTGTTATATGAGTTGGTGTCCCCAAAATTTACAAATGTCGGCATAACGGGGTTTTTTTTTCAACCTTTTATTCAAATAAACACATTCGGTATAATAAAACCATCAACTACAAGCCAACAAATACAAAATTAAAACATCAATTTCGGCATAACGTGTGTCGGCTGTAAATGGTTTTAGCAGCAATGCTGTCTGTCACTCACTCGTGCAGACCAATCAGCAGCGCCAGCGAGCGTTAGATGGAGGAGGGACTTTACGAGTCAGTGACGTAACTTCCCGTTCATGAACGAGTCGTGCATTGCATTTCAAGCTCCAAGGGGTCATCAACACAGCACAGAAGATCATTGGCTGCCCTCTCCCCACACTGGAAGACCTAAACAGAACCCGCTGTCTCAAAGAAAAAAACAGAACATTCTGAAGGACAATTCCCACCCTGGCCACTCCTTTTTCGAACTGTTGCCATCAGGCAGACGCTACAGATCAATTAGGTCAAGGACTAGCAGATTCGCCAACAGTTTTTACCCTACAACGGTAGTCACATTGAATGCCGCTAAAAGAAAATGATTATGTCTGTGTATGTTCTTCTGTGGGTTTTTAGCTTGTATTTTTTTATCTTTTTATTCTATTTAATCTATTTATTTATTTTATTTTCATGCACTGATCGGTTGGCACTTTTTCAATTTCGTTGTACATGTGTGACAATGACAATAAAGATCTATGTTAGGGTGGTGCTCACTCTAACTTATTTTGCAAGAACCACACAGGAGTCAAGCAAGTCATTTTAGACACCTGCAGGTGGAGAGTTCACTCGTCGCTGTGCTTACAGCGATGGTCGAATGAAGTCTGACTCAGGCCTCGTCAGGTGCTTATTTATTGAGACAAACAGAGTGGGGTTGAAAGTGGGGGTTTGGGAACACACAGGATAGGGTGAGGCCGGTCCCCTGCTGATCAAAGCATAGCAGGGGGCCTTTTACGACTTTCTGTAAACAAAGCAACTTTGATTGCTTCCTCTGCGTCTAGTCAATCAGTTGAAAAGATCTTAGCACTTTGGTCAACTACTTTTGTCTAGACAGGACAAGCTAGTTAAATTATTACAGGTTACATTCCAACATAATCATACGATGAAGATATTCTGCAAACCCTAACATATCCCTCCTGTTTTATCATATGATTATGTCAAACCCGAACAATCAAACATAAGTAAGAAAATACAATGAAAGCAATAACTTCCAGTGAGGTTTTTCCCTCAATACTCCAGTCCAAAGTATGTGCAACTTAAAAACCTGCGGCCAGATTAAATGCAGGAAAAGAGTTACACGGTCCCTCTTCTTTAGGCGACCAGACTGTTATCAATAAAAAAAGAAAAAGAAAAACACAGAAACGGTACATCATTGAATCCATCACTTGCAAGGCATTTTCGATGGTCAAATCATCAAGTTTCCGTAAAATAATGCTGAGTCAAACAGCATCTACGCAATCCACGTTTTGGAACACACATAGCAACCCTCCTGTGTGTGCGACCTCACAGTGAATTTGACGTAGCGGTACCAAGTGTTGGTTTCGTATGGGTTTCTGGGGTCCCATGACCAGTCCTCAAAGTTCTCATCGTGTGACCATCGTCTTCCACGGTCAACATTGTCACTTGGTCTGTTCAGTTGAGTCCATAGACCATAGCACGCTCCAACCACAACGCAGCAGAGGATCCACCTGGCATATGGAGCCCCGTTGCTACTTGGATGACAGGGACTCCGAGGCATACCCTCGCCTAGCGGAGTGGGTGTTGTTGTTCTCTTCACCAACATTGAGACGTCTAACCCTAGACGATGAGGCTAGTATGAAGACAGGCTTCCCCACCACTCCGAATTAGGGGTCCAGCACTCCTTGTAGCTTGCAGTGGCTGAGGTGAATCCAGCTGGGCCGTTCAGCAATCTTTACTGCCGTGGGGGTAGTCTGCAAGGCTTGGAATGGTCCCTCCCACCGTGGGCTGGCCCAGTTCTTTCTTTTGATGACTTTGATGTAGACCCAGTCTCCTGGCTTGATGGTGTTGTCGACCTGTGAGGATGAAAGATCAGGCGGCAGTAAATTTGCATTTGACACCTCTGTCAGTCTGAGCATTCTGACCATGTAATCTGCCAAAGACTGTTCTTCATCTGCCTTTTGTAAATCTGCATGGAACACAGGTAGTCTATATGGCCTCCCGTGGATGATTTCAAAAGGTGTTAGCCCTCTTGAAGTGGGAGTAATTCTCATATAGAGCTTCACTAAGTCTAGGCACTCTGGCCAAGGTCTGCCTGTTGTTTCCATGCATTTTTTCAACCTGCTTTTAATAGTATAGTTTGCTCGTTCAACCAGGCCAGCGCTGGAAGGGTGATAAGCGCAGTGGTTTTTTAACGCTATCCCAAGGTGTACAGCCATGTTCTGTACCACCTGGTTCACAAAATGTGGACCATTGTCACTGTAAATGGTTTGAGGAATGCCATGAGTCGGTATGACGGCTTTGCAAATGGCTTTTGCCACTGTTAAGGCATCTGCATGTTTAGATGGAACTATTTCCACCCATTTGGAAAATGCATCAATCATCACTAGGCAGTATTTGTGAGGTCCACTTTGTGTGAGCTCAATAAAATCCATGTGCATGATTTGAAATGGGTAAGACGGTTTTGGAAATGAGCCTCTCTTAGGTCTCATGTTTCCTTGTGGATTTATGTTTCACACAAACGGGACATGCTTTACACATTTTTTTTAAGTAAACATCCAAACCAAAAGTAGTGAATTGTTGATGTATGATGGACCTCATTCCCCCTGTCGACACATGGCAAGGCCCATGTGTCGCAATTGCTGCTGCCTTAAAAAGTGATTTAGGTAAAACAGGTTTGTCATTGATGCGGAGGATATTATCTGTACCCGCTATCGCACCTTTTGTCGTCCACATTCGTTTTTCCACCATTGGAGCATTGCCCTGCATATCTGTCAGTATAGTCTTATCTATGAGTTGCGTGTCCTCTGAATCTATTAAAAAAAATCATGGCCATGTTTCCCTGCCGCTGCTTCCTTAGCAATCCTGTCTGCTAACCTGTTTCCATTCGAGGCTTCATCTGTGCCTGTGGTGTGAGCAGCACATTTACACACAGCTAGTTTAGCAGGTAAATGAATGGCCTGTAACAAGTCTTTTAACAAGGAGGCATGGGTAACCGGCTTACCAGTTGATGTTGTCATCCCCCTGCGCTCCCATTGTTTTGCAAAATAGAACAGAGTAGAAAACGCATACTGACTGTCTGTGTATACAGTGACTTCCTTATCCTCCGCCAATTCACAAGCTCTTGTTAGTGCAATCAGCTCAGCCGCCTGCGCTGACCTGTTGTATGGAAGCTTCTCTGCTTCAACAATCTGGTCTGGCAATCTCACAATTGCATACCCACTTTGATTGTTCCCTCTAGGATCCTTTGAACATGACCCATCCACAAACCACCTTTCCCCTTTGTCAAGTGGTGTGTCAATTAAATCTTGTCTGGGCAGCTGTAGATGTTCTGTAGCATCCAAACAGTTATGTGGTGTACCATCCCCCGGCAACGTAATCAACGTTGCTGGGTTAAGGACTGTGCACCTCTTTATCACAATGTGTGGTTGTGACAGAAGCGTAGCAGTGTAGGATAGGTGTCTGGCAGGTGACAAAAAGTTCATCTTGCTTTGCAGTAGCAACACATCTACAGCATGTGGAACCAGCAGCTCCATTTTGTGAAAGAGCACCACATCTGCAGATTGTCTCACTGCAAGCGCTGCCGCGCATACTGCTTGGACACAGTCTGGCAAAGGTTGAGCCACTGGATCCAATTTTTTCGAATAAAATGCAATTGGTCGTAGTTTGCTGCCATGGCTCTGCAGCAACACTGAAGTCATAAAACCATTCCTGCAGTCTGCTGTTTGTATCATTCGCCAATCAATTTTATTGGCCTTTCGAACTGGAAAAATAGGGGTGTTGCAAGGAGAATCCGAGCACTTCCTAATGATTCCTCCTGACAAAAGATCATTTATAACAGGGGCAATCCCGTTTATTGCCTCCTGTTTTAAAGGATATTGCTTAACTCTTGGACGCCACTCTGATCTTGGTTTGATCTGCACTGGCGGAATGGATGTTAAGTGTCCTACATCAGATGGCCCCTTTGTCCACAGCTTGTCAGGAAGCCCAGCCAATTCCCCCTCCTCCTTTTCATTCAAACAAATGTTAACTAGTCAGGGACGCGCATACGCGCCTGCCCCACCAACACCTACTTCACACACAGTTCGCTTCCACATGTCACAACTGGTACTGTAGCTCCACCCATCACCTTTATCCTCATAATCAGTGACAGAATCAGCAAGTTTAATCCGGCAACCCACATCTGCCCATGTTATACTGTGAGGTTTAAACAATGAAATGTGGGGTACAGCCGACAATTTGTATTTGTCATCCTGAGGAGCGGGCAGAAGCACAGCAGCAGCTGCAAATGACCTGCGATCAGTGTACAGAGCAGTGATTGTTAAAGTTACTTCTGTGTCACTGAGAAACCTTTCAATATAGTCATCATGTGGGTCAGTGAGGATATTCATGGTGACGTGTAATTGATTACAAGTCATTTCTGATTCAGGTCGTGTCAATTGTTTTCGGGCTTCACTCAGCAAATTGCCTGGTAGCTTGGGATTCTGTTCCGCAGAGACGTCATAGGAACAGAAAATCCGCTCACCTGCTTGTGCAGCATATGAGTCAACATCTCTCACTCTACATGCTCGCATGCCATCCTTTACTGGAATTATTGCAATTCCCAATCTAGTCATCAGATCTCGTCCCAGAAGGTATATGGGACATTTTGGGGATAGCACAATCGAGACTGAAGCTATGACTCCCGTTTCATCATCTCTCACTACAACTGGATTGGAGATACTCTCCCTGTGTACCTGCCCATCAGCAGATTTTACCCAAATAGTATTTTGGGAGGCCTTTAGATTTGGGACTTTAGTTTTTATTACGGTCTTACACGCTCCGGTATCACACAAAAACTCTACTTCACTTCCTCCAATGTTTAAGGTAACATATGTTTTTTCTTTTAATGCATTCAAAATGTCCCATGCTGCATGGACATCTACTATCTCTTCCTCTGTAGGAGGACAAGAGATCACAGGGGGGCAATCTAGTCATGCTGAGAATTTGGCTTTCCCTCTGCCGTTTCCTCTGCCGTTTCCTCCACCCTTTGATTGGTATTGTTTTGCAAAACGACACGATTTTGCCAAGTGTCCTCGTCTCCCACAGTTCCAACAGTTGTCAGAATCTGATGGGGGTTTCGAATTATATGGTGGCCTGCCACCTTGTTGGTCTCTACCTTTTCCTCTGGCCCCTTGGGATCCATGGAAGAACACTGTTGTATCTTCATCTAGGTCATCATCATCATCATCGTTGCCTAGATGAAATACATCAGAAATTTTGCCTCTTTTGATCACTTTTTCAGCATGTCTGGCCCATTGCATAGTTGTTGTCACACTTGCAACATCTACTTCCACCAAATGTTTCCTCACCCAGTTGCCGATTTCAGGGCGGAAATTCGTAAGGAGCGCATTTTTAAGCTGTTGCTGATAAGCACTCTCAGCTGCATCATTGAATGGGATGCCACTATGCACCCTGAATTCTTTTTCAAATCTTAAGCGAAAATCATCAGTATCTTCCCCAGCCTTCTGTTTAATTCCTGCCAAATGACCATAATTCGCTCGCCTTCGAAATATAGTTCTCACTCTTTGCACAAGATCATTCCATTGTGCTGCTGGGGTTGTGTAGTTGTATTGTTTGATGTGTATGGGTTGTTTCCACTGGATGTAAAAAAAAACAAAAAAAAACGTATCAGTGTGTGTGTGTGTGAGTGAGTGTGTGTGGGGGGGGGTGGTATGGTTAGGGGGGATTCATTGAACGATTCGTTTGAACTGATTCTAAAGATTCAGTTCACCTAAAAGAACTGGAATGCACATCACTAGTGCAGTTGCGCGGTCGGCGACGCGCTGCAGTTGCGCGATTGGACAAAAATGCAAACTAAAAGGCGGGGTTTTTTGGCTTGGAACGGATTACTTTTTTTCCTATTTGTAATGGAGAAATCTGATTCGGAATTCGAACGATTCACTTCTCGAACAGCCCTGTGGAGTGGATTGTGTTCGAAAACCGAGGCTCCACTATTATTGTTCTCCTCTGTTGTCTACAAGCATATTTTATAGCTATAGAACCCCAACTAATAGTTCCTCTGGTTCGAAGTCCTCAAGCGTGTTGACACATATTTTGAAATTCCTACATCTACGCATGATGCATTTCTTTGGCTACAAGATCGAGAATTGGTGAAGTAAAAGAAAATGACGCATCCGTGTTCCTGGTGTTATAGGTAGAAATGCATATCAGCCCCTCCAAGCTCTAGTGCAGTGGTTCCCAAAGTGGGCGGTACCGCCCCCCTGGGGGCGGTGGAAAGATCTGGGGGGGGTCGGTGAGGAAGAAGGGGGCGGCAGTCCGAAGTCGAAGTCAGAAGTTTGAACGTTTGTTTGACGATTTGTACACAACACGTGCAGCAGGACGAGTCAGTGGACGACCGTGTGAGACAATGAAGGTTACTGGTGGAATGTTTATTTACCATTCTATGTTGCTAAAACAGTTAAAACTGCTAAAAAATAAATTGGTTTACTAAATTGGGTTTTATTTGTGAAATACACATTTGTGTTTAACCTTTCTCTTTTCAAATTGCAGCATACCAAATATCAAGAAAGAGGTGTTTGTTTCCATATGTGTCTGTTCGCTAGGAATTCACTGGGGAGCCAAGGGGGCGCCAGCCTGCAAAAGTTTGGGAACCATTGCTCTAGTGGTTGAAACACAGTAATCTTCTTCTTATCGTGGCTACAAGGCAGTTAGTTACAGGCTTGGCTAGATGTAATTCAGCTGGGTTCAGCTGTGGCTGAACTTCAGCCACAGCTGAACACATTTCTGTAGGACCGTCAATGCTGGTCGTGAGGAGGTTCCTCATTTCCAAGGTCGACCTTTGTGTCTATCTCCAGGCATGATGTTGTTTTGTTGTGTGATCTGTTGTGATCTGAACCCGAGCGGTGTTCTATTATTGGACTTCTGTGCTCGACACAGATTTTCTATAATGATCACCATGTTCAAACATGAGGGTGTCCATGTGTGCACTTGGAACCAGGACACCCTGGGCCGCAGTTCGATGATCAAATTTGTCGTCGTGTCATCGGATTTGCGGCCGCATGTTTTGGACACTCGGGCGAAGAGAGGGGCGGAGCTGTCAACTGATCACCACCTGGTGAGATCAGCTGCGTGTGGACCAAGGCGGAAGTAATCTGGGGAGAGGACGCTGGCGCTGCTTGTTCGCCGCTTCTCCACCAGAATTAGTTTAGTTTTAGTGTTTTTATTTATTTATTTATTTTTTAGCCATTATTAAGTTTAGTTTTTAGCTTCTAGTTTTAGTGTGCAGTGCGCCTGGACCGCGGCGAACCTCCACAGAGCCGGCTACCTACCACGGCGCGCCCACCCCACCACCCCCCGCCAAGGCATCCTGGCTAGGCTAGCCAATGGCTAACACTCAAGTTCAGTGTTCTCCAACCGGCACTATATTAACTTACTCCATCCCCCGCTTGCTGGAGCTGAGTAATCACACCATTCCAGGGTGTGTCTCAGTCATCAAACAACTCTGACTTCTCCGCAGACCACGTTACATCCACAGAAGCACCCGTCGTAACTTTGTTTTCTCCCAACCCGTCCATAACAGTGTACCATCCATCTGCTCCTCCTCCGCCCGACACCCCGTCGCATGTAAAACACGTCATCAGATACCTGGCGCACTTGGATCTTATCTTAGCAACCATGCGGGGCTGCAGTACTCCAGGTGGCCTGGAAAACATGGTGCGGACTGGACTCCTACACGGAGCGGACTCCGACACAAGACGGACACCGGGTTGCCGGGAAAACACGGAGTGTTAATTTCTCCAGCATGGAACGGACACCAACACGGAGTGGATCTTACTCCAACCCAGAGTGGATTGCACTGCATGCGGCACAGAAAACGTGGAGTGGATTTCTCTCTACTTCGCCCCCTACCTAAACACAGCCCCACAGCCACAATCAAAATGGATCTCCTCAACATCCAAGCACTCACCCGTAAATCATCATTTATTCACGACCTCATCCTGGACAAAGGCCTAGACATAATGTGCCTGACTGAGACCTGGCAACCACCTGATGTCTATCAATCCCTCAATGAAGCCTGTCCCTCTGGTTATAGATACATAACTAAACCTCGCAGCATTGGCCGTGGCGGTGGCCTGGCTGTACTCCACCGTCTTGATCTAGAGCTGTCCCCCCTCCCTCTACCTGATCACTCCTCATTCGAATCCCTTGCATTCAAATGTAAACCTCCATATCCCATCACAGTTTTACTTATTTACCGCCCTCCTAAACCAAACTCCTCTTTCATTCCAGAACTACACGATCTACTCACTACCCTCTGTACCGCCACTTCCTCTAATCTAATCATACTGGGTCGACACCCCCTCCAGCCCCCCTGCCTCTGACCTGTTGCAACTATTGGACTGTTTACACCTCACCCAATATGTAAATGTCCCCACACATGACAAAGGGCATACACTTGACCTTGTCATCTCCTCATCGGCAATAAGCAACCTGCAAGTTCTCGAGGTCGGTGTGTCTGACCACAAACTTATTCAAATGGAACTTCCTTTCCCACGCCCCCACTCCAAACCCAAGCGGCAAATCTCATTCAGAAATTTCAAAAACATCAATCAAGACACTATAGCACAGGACCTCCAGTTTCTCTCCTCCTCCTCTGCAACCTTTACATCAGTCAGCAAGGCAGTGGACCATTACAATAACTCTTTGGCCAAACTTCTAAGTATCCATGCCCCCCAAAAAACCAAAACAGTCACTTTTTCACACTCAGCCCCCTGGTACACCAGTGAGCTGCGTCTGTTGAAGTCAACTGGGCGCATCCTGGAGCGTCGTCTTAAAGCCTCAGGACTGACCGTGCACAAACAGGCCTACAAAGAACACCAGAAGGCCTACTCAAAAGCCCTTGGGACTGCACGTGCCCAGTTCTATTCCAATATCATAAACAGTACCCCTGGAAACTCAAAACAACTCTTTTCAATCTTCAACCACTTTCTCAAACCCCATCACACCACTCCAACAGAATCCTCAGAGGTAGTGTCCAATAACTTTATGACCTTTTTTACCGCTAAGGTTAACAACATCCGCACCCAGCTCCTCTCCTCTTCTGGCCCCACCACTTCACCTCCTCCCCCCTTCCTTCCACCCGGGACAGTCCAGCCTCTCCGCTGCTTCTCCCCTATCTTGCAGTCGGAGGTAGAGGACATCATCAAAAAGATGAAACCCTCCACATGTGCCCTGGACCCTTTCCCCACAGCCCTCATTAAACAACAAACCTCAGCCATTAGTCCCCTAATAACCAATGTCATCAACCTCTCACTCCAGTCTGGCTCTGTACCCCCTGCACTGAAGACTGCCATTATTAACCCCCTGCTCAAAAAACCCTCACTTGACCCGGACAACCTTGCCAACTACAGACCAATATCTAAACTCCCGTTCCTCTCCAAGGTTCTGGAAAAAGTGGTAGCTGCCCAACTTCACACTCATCTTACCCGCAATAACATCGCTGAGAAATTTCAATCCGGGTTCCGCTCTGGCCACAGCACTGAAACAGCACTTGTTAGGGTCACCAACGACCTTCTCATGGCTGCCGATGCAGGCTCCCCGTCACTTCTCATCCTGTTGGATCTGTCCGCTGCATTTGACACTGTCCACCACAATATCCTCCTTAACCAGCTTCACTCCACTGGATTCTCTGGCACTGCTCTAACCTGGCTTCAGTCCTACCTCTCAAACCGGACCGAGTACGTTTCCCTGGGGGGGGAAAAAATCCGACACTCACACTGTCACCTCCGGTGTCCCCCAGGGATCTGTACTCGGTCCTACCCTCTTCACTCTCTACATACTACCCCTCGGCAATATAATCAGGAAGTTCGGCATCTCATTTCATTGTTATGCGGACGACACCCAGCTATACCTCAAACTTGACCCCCCGCCCTCCATAACCCAGCCTTCTCCATCTCCCTCATCCATCCTCTCCCTGTGTCTGGAGGAGATAAAGGCGTGGATGAATCTCAGCTTCCTGCAAGTTAACAGTGACAAAACCCAAGCCATGTTAATTGGCACTCCCCATCAGATCCATACCTGCCCAATAACAAGCATCTTATTCGCCGGTCTCACTATTCCCCTCTCAGCCACTGTCACCAACCTGGGTGTGAAACTGGACCCTCAACTCAACCTTGAGTCACACATAAAACACATCTGCAAAACCTCCTTCTTCCACCTCAGAAATATCTCCAAACTCCGCCCCACACTTACCCTGACGGATGCTGAGAAACTTGTCCACGCCTTTGTCTCCTCAAGGATAGACTATTGTAACGCACTCCTCATCGGGATCCCTAGCAAGAGCCTCCAGAGGCTTCAGTACATTCAAAACAGCGCTGCTAGGATCCTGATGGGGGTGCGGAAAAGCAATCACATCACACCCATCCTCCGTTCTCTGCACTGGCTCCCCATCAAATTCCGAATTGATTATAAGATCGCCCTCCTCACTCACCATTGTATCCTTGGACATGCTCCCCCATACCTCAAAGAACTCCTTGCCCCAAAACCTGCCACCCGAAGCCTCCGCTCATCCAATTCACACCTTCTCCACGTTCCTAAAACCAAGCTGCGCACCATGGGCGACCGGGCCTTCTGCCATACAGCCCCTACACTGTGGAACTCCCTCCCCGACCACCTAAGAGCACCCCAATCCACTGACTCTTTCAAAACTGGACTTAAAACTCACCTCTTTACCTTAGCATTTCCGTAATTTCTCTCATATCTTGGTTGTCGTCCAGTTGTTCTAAACTTGTCCTTGTTTTGTTTTTCTTGTTTTTTTATCTGCCATGTAGCACTTTGAGATTCCCCCAAATGTAAAGTGCGTTATAAATATAATTTATTATTATTATAATTTATTATGGTGGTGGGTTGGCTCCGATGGTGAGGGAAGATGCCGGTCCGACCTGGCAGACCCAAACGTTCTGTGAGGGTCTGCTGGGAACGTCTGGCGGAATCCCCTGTCAGGAAGAGCTTCAACTCCCACCTCCGGCAGAACTTTTCCCACGTCCCGGGGGAGGCGGGGGACATTGAGTCAGAGTGGACCTTGTTCCGCCCCTCCATTGTTGAGGCGGCCAACCGGAGCTGTGGCCGTAAGGTCATTGGTGCCTGTCGTGGCGGCAATCCCCGAACCCGCTGATGGACACCGGCGGTAAGGGATGCCGTCAAGCTGAAGAAGGAGTCCTATCGGGCCGTTTTGGCCTGCGGGACTCCCGAGGCAGCTGACAGGTACCGGATGGCCAAGCGAAACGCGGCTTCGGCGGTTGCTGAGGCAAAAACCCGGGCGTGGGAGGAGTTTGGCAAGGCCATGGAGAATGAGTTCCGGACGGCTTTGAGGAAATTCTGGTCCACCATCCGGCGTCTCAGGAGGGGGAAGCAGTGCAACGTCAACACTGTTTACAGTGGAGATGGCGTGCTGCTGACCTCGACTCGGGATGTCGTGTGCCTCCTCAATTCCACCGACACACCTTCCATTGTGGAGGCAGGGCCAGGGGACTCTGAGGCGATCTCTCCAATCTCTGGGGTTGAAGTCACTGAGGTAGTTAAAAAACTCCTCGGTGGCAAGGCCCCGGGGGTGGATGAGATCCGCCCGGATTTCTTATAGGCTCTGGATGTTGTGGGGCTGTCATGGCTGACACGTCTCTACAGCATCGCGTGGACATCGGGGACAGTGCCTCTGGATTGGCAGACTGGGGTGGTGGTTCCCCTTTTTAAGAAGGGGGACCGGAGGGTGTGTTCCAATTACAGGGGAATTACACTCCTTAGCCTCCCTGGTAAGGTCTATTCAGGGGTGCTGGAGAGGAGGGTCCGTCGGGAGGTCGAACCTCGGATTCAGGAGGAACAGTGTGGCTTTCGTCCTGGCCGTGGAACAGTGGACCAGCTCTTCACCCTCAGCAGGATCCTCGAGGGTGCATGGGAGTTCGCCCAACCAGTCCACATGTGTTTTGTGGACTTGGAGAAGGCGTTCGACCGTGTCCCTCGGGAGGTCCTGTGGGGGGTGCTTCGGGAGTACGGGGTACCGAGCCAACTGATAAGGGCGGTTCGGTCCCTTTATCACCGATGCCAGAGTTTGGTCCGCATTTCCGGCAGTAAGTCGGATTCGTTCCCAGTGAGGGTTGGACTCCGCCAAGGCTGCCCTTTGTCACCAATTCTGTTTATAATTTTTATGGACAGAATTTCTAGGTGCAGCCGAGGCGTTGAGGGTGTCCGGTTTGGGGACCTCAGCATCGCGTCTCTTCTTTTTGCAGACGACGTGGTGCTGTTGGCTTCTTCAGGCCATGATCTCCAGCTCTCACTGGAGCGATTCGCAGCCGAGTGTGTAGCTGTTGGGATGAGGGTCAGCACCTCCAAATCCGAGTCCATGGTCCTCGATCGGAAAAGGATGGAATGCCCTCTCCAGATCGGGGATGAGATCCTGCCCCAAGTGGAGGAGTTTAAGTATCTTGGGGTCTTGTTCACGAGTGAGGGGAGGATGGAGCGCGAGATCGACAGGCGGATCGGTGCAGCGTCGGCAGTAATGCGGACTCTGTACCGGTCTGTCGTGGTAAAGAGAGAGCTGAGCCAAAAGGCAAAGCTCTCAATTTACCGGTCGATTTACGCTCCTACCCTCACCTATGGTCACGAGCTATGGGTCGTGACCGAAAGAACGAGATCCTGGATACAAGCGGCCAAAATGAGTTTTCTCCGCAGGATGTCCGGGCTCTCCCTTAGAGATAGGGTGAGAAGTTCGGTCATCCGGGAGAGACTCGGAGTAGAGCCGCTACGTTGAGAGGAGCCAGATGAGGTGGATCGGGCATCTCATCAGGATGCCTCCTGGACGCCTCCCTGGGGAGGTGTTCCGGGGATGTGCCACCGGTAGGAGACCCCGGGGACGACCCAGGACGCGCTGGAGAGACTATGTCTCTCAGTTGGCCTGGGAACGCCTTGGGATCCCCTGGGATGAGCTAGATGAAGTGGCTGGGGAGAGGGAAGTCTGGGAGTCCCTCCTAAAGCTGCTGCCCCCACGACCCGACCCTGGATAAGCGGAAGAAGATGTATGTATGGATGTATGGATGTATGGATGGATGGATGGATGGATGGATGGATGGATGGATGGATGGATGGATGGATGGATGTATATGTGTTTTGCTCATAGAGAATTTAACCACAGCCCTTCAGTTTCAAAAATGAAAAGTTCATTGTTATTTTCTTACCCCAATCCAAAAATGGTTGCAGCAAGTTGTTACCGTTTGGTATTATTGGCATTTTCATCAATTCCATTCACGCTAGTATCCAGGTCATGCTATCACCCTATAATCTGAAATACAAGAGAAAATTGCTTGAATTGTATTTTGCTTTAATGAATTGAAAGAAGAAGATGACTGGGTACCAGAATATGCAAACACAGACAATCTGCTCTAGGTGCCAGACTGAGGTAGGAAATTAAGGATGTTCGAATGAAGCATTCAATGTATAAAACATTTAAAGTAACATAATTGCTTTAACTTTGTTTTAAATTATAGTGACTATTAATTCTTAACTTGTTTGCACAAAAAAACAGAAAATGTTTATAATTTGACACACAAAACTGCAAAGGGTGCAAAGCCCTAATAAATTACTAAAACGAAAAAACAACCTCATTAAGAGTAATTTGTGGTTCAATGACATTGAGAGCAATTTCTAAAAGTACTGAATGCTCTTGGATAATACCGTATTTTTTGTACCATAAGGCACACTGGGTTATAAAGTGCACCCTCATTTAATTTTTTATTTTAGAAATGATTTATTATATATGGCGCACTGGATTAAATGGCGCATAAAATAGAAGCTATACTGCAACAAACTGAGGTTGACTAGGGTTGCGGTGTGCATCCACTAACCAATAACCAATGACCCTCTGTAAACAATTGCGTTTCTCAAACTATCTCCTATAAAATGATCGTAACTGACTAAAGTTTGATCTAACACATTGGTACTGCTTACTTATGTTTCCCTTCCAAATCGATCAGTAAATGTACTCGAAACATTAACGGAGCAGCCTATTTTGAAATTAAATAGCCTCGTGAGTATAGCAGCTATCATGATAGCATTAGCCACCCGCAAACTCCCATGAGCCTCAGCTCCCAGGCTCCCATGAGCCCCAGCAAAGTGTCGTGGCAGCCCCCTGTAAACAATCGCGTTTCTCAAACTATCTCCTATAAAATGATCGGAACTGACTAAAGTTCGATCTATCTAACACATTGGTACTGCTTACTGTAATATTCTCTTAGAATATGTCCGGACTGCCAGTCCAGTAACGTTAGCCTGTCGTATTGGGTATCTTGTCCTGATTGGTCCGTAGCATTAGGATTACGCAGCACGTAGTGACATAGCCGGATGTTGGAAGCATACACCTTCCTGAATGCAGCATGTTTTCCTGCTCCCGCAATCTTCATGAAACGATTCGTTTTGTATGTTGTCGTCGCCCGAAGCATGGCGCAAGTTCAAACTCCACGTTTCTTTGATGTTTTCTGGTCCGTTCAAGGGCAAAAGAAGAGGAAGAGCGGTGCAGCTACCTACTTCTCTGGTTCGGTGACAAAGGTAGAAATATCTACTATACTTGGGCACTCAGAGAACAGGAACGGAAAGTACTGAAAACATACCGTTTTTTTCCGTGTATAATGCGCCCCCATGTATAATACGCACCCTAAAATGGCATGTTGATGCTGGAAAAAAGCCTGTACCCATGTATAATACGCACCCAATTTTTTTTTTTTTCTTCAAGTCCCAATGATCGTCACACACGCAGGGAGGCAATGGGTCCCATTTTTATAGTCTTTGGTATGGTCTTAATTAGGCTGGATGTTATTTTTTTGTTGGCGTTGATTTCTCCGACTGCCCGTAAAGGCACCACTGCGATCAGTGCGGACATGTGAAAAAGGCGTGCGGACGTGAAAAAGGCGGCTCTGTACGGGAGAGACGTTGAAGAGGAATAAAAACACCCTTGGAAACCAAAACTTGCCCCTCGTCGTGACTCGGAGCCGCAACAAATGTTTCGGATTTGTGTAGGGTACATTGTGACAGCAAACGAGCAGGTGATCGAGCAAGCGTCTGATACGAGAGCATTGCGTTCGTATGGAGCGTGTTTGAAGTGAACAGCAGAGACGAAAGGAACAAGGCAAAGTGTTGTGAAATAAAATATTACCTGTAATACGCATTTTGTTATTTGCTGATTGAAACTGCTAATTAAACTGTGAATTGAAACTAATAGGAAGAAAACAACTCTCGCTCTTTACTATATAGCTGACGTGTCTTGCGCATCCGTTCTGCGCATTGGATCCATAGTGCGCATGCGCAGTCATACTGCCTCCATATGACGTCCGGTCCGCGATGGAGATTAAAAAACAAACAATATTTGACAATAACACACCATCAAGGATTTTACCATCGCATCAAACGATGTGTCGTCAATTATGAATTTTACTGACTGTGTTGGGCAGGATGGCTGAATGCGATGCGTGATTGACAACAAACAAGAAGAAAGGTGATTTCAAGTTTTATTTCGAGCGAGATTTGTCATGTCTCGTCCCCAGTTTTGCTATGTGTCTAGGTTGCCATAGTTTCTGTTCGCGTCGCCCCTCCCTTCCTGTGTCACCTCAATCAATGTAACGTGTTTTATATTTAAGTCCTGTCTGCCCCTCGCTCACCGTCAGATCATTGCATGTGTTACTGTCATGATGTCTGTTTGGTTTCTGTTCCTGTCTTTGGTAATGTCACCCTGTCTTTTTGTTCCACGACTTTGTCGGTCAGTCCTGTTGTTGGTTTTGTTGTACCATGATTTTCTAAAAAAAAAAAAAAAAATTTAAAAAAATTGTACCCATGTATAATGCGCACCCCAGATTTTAGGACAATAAATTAGTTAAATTTTGCGCATTATACACGGAATAAAACGGTACTATGGAGCATATGTTATGCTGATAAAGAATGAGATTTTTGCACGTTACACATTTTCAGAGAGGAAACAGGCAGCAAATGAGCCACTAGAACAGTTTTTGACAGAGTTGAGACTGCTTGTGCAAGAGTGCAATGATGCAAATAGAGAGGAGATGCTGAGAGACCAGTTTGTTTTTTGAATTTACTCACCCAAATTCAGAGAGAAGCTACTGAATGAAGCTCCACCCTAACGCTGGAGAGAGCAATAGACATTGCCAGGTTGCATGATATGGCACAGGCACAGCTGAAAACCATGGCTAGCTGCAACACAGCCCAACAAACTGTTCATGCAATCAGTCGGCAGAATTCAAAGATTTCTCCATGGAAAAAGCGGCAGCACAGCACAAAGGCACACGTAGAGCGCAGTTACACCCCTAGACCAGCAGACGGAGCCAGAGGACCACAGAGACACGCAACCTGTGGCTTCTGTGGTTTCCAAGACAAGACCCTTTGTCCAGCCAAAGGGAAACAGTGAAAATTATGTTCCAAGTGAAACCATTTTGAATCTGTGTGTCGTTCCAAACAAGGAAACGGAGTACATACAGTAGATCAGGGGTCCCCAACCCCCATTCCATGGACCAGTACCGGTCCGCGGAGCATTTGGTACCAGTCCGCACAAGAAAGAAAAAGTAATTGCATTATTTCCGGAATGATCTTTTATTCTGGAAATCGACCGGATTCTCTCCTACATCTCGGGCACGTGAATGCTAGTTTGTCATCCACAAGCTAGCAAAATGAATAAAAAACAAACGTATTTGAAAAGTTTCGTTGTGAAGGGGAAAAGGCCCAGTGATGAGACAGAACAAGAGCCGACGACTCCCAAGAAAAAGAAACCCGCATTCAACAGACTATACCAGGAGTCCTACTTAAAATACGGCTTTATCTAGTGACACTCACGCACCGAGCCCACTTTGCATAATATGCGGCGGCCATTTCGCTATATATTTGTTTTTGTGTTGTATCTGAATCTTATTTCTTCATTCATGTTTAAACATTACCATAGCGACCAGTCAAAGAGTGTTCGGGGCACAGTGGATATTACTTGTTGTTTGCACAATGTTACGACGCTGCTAGTAAAGTTGCATTGAAGTTGTTTTTGTGCCAGTTGTATCATTTTACTTTATTGTATTTATTTGCCACACCTTAAGGGCCCGTAGGCCCTAAAAAGAAATTTCCAAGAATAAGAAAACTGGATTAAAATCAAGGCAGAATATCCCGAGATCGCCACAAAAGCAATGAAAACCCTGCTTCTCTTTCCAACATTGTATCTTTGTGAAGCGGGATTTTCTGCGGTTACAGCAACCAAAACAAAGCTACGGAAGTAATGGTGAGTTTTATTTTTATGCGCTTTGTATTTGTTTTTATGCCAGTCGTATCATTGTATTTGATCGTCTATATTTATTATAAATGTATTGATTACTCATATAAATGTATTCTTTATTTATTTATATAAAGGCCGGTCCGCTAAAATATTTCTGACACGTGACCGGTCCGTGGCGCAAAAAAAGTTCGGGACCACTGCAGTAGATGAACATACGTCAGACACGAATGCAGACAGTGAGGACCTGTTTATTGACACTTTAACACAAGCAAGTAGAACCAATGAAAGCTTTTGCAGATGTGCAAATTGGCCCAGACAGGACTGTACTTAGCTTCAAGCTAGACACTGGGGCCTCAGCTAATGTCATTCCCACACGCACTTTCAGAGGACTGGAAATACAGCCCATGTTACAACCCTCCAATCACCCACTGTATGGCTACGGTGGCGAACATCTCACTGTCCAAGGCAAGTGAAACATGAAGTGTAAATACAAGGACAAGGAGTTGACGCTGAAGTTCTATGTCGTCGACACACAGGCACCTCCAATTCTAGGACTGAAGGCATGCCTGGACTTTGGACTCATACAGCTCATCCTGTCCGTGTCTAGCAAACCTGAGATCCCGATCATCGACGAGTTTAAAGACGTTTTCACTGGAATCGGACTGTTTCCTGGTGAGTGTAAAATTCACATTGACCCCAACGCAGTCCCAGTAGTCCACCCACCTAGACGAGTCCCACACGCACTCTGTAGCCGCCTCAAAGAGGAACTTCAAAACATGGAAAAACAGCAGATCATCCTGAAAGTCACGGAACCAACAGAGTGGGTCAGCTAGTCGTAGCCGAGAAGCCACGCACGGGCAAGCTGAGATTGTGCCTCGACCCGAAAGAGCTCAACAAGGCCATCAGGCGACCGCACTACCCCTTTCCTACGCTCGACGATGGCACGTCCAAGTTGGCAGATGCCGGCTTCTTCAGTGTTATGGATGCCAGGTCTGGTTACTGGGCAATCAAACTCACAGAGGAGTCTTCTAAATTGACCACATTGAACACAGTGTTCGGTCGGTACCGTTTCCTCCGTCTACTGTTTGGACTGATATCGGCCCAGGACGAGTTTCAACGCAAGGTTGATGAGACCTGCGAAGGCCTCCAGGAAGTGACCACGGTCGTAGATGATGTGGTAATCTACGGGCGCACAAAGAAGAACATGACAGTAACCTCCACGGAATGCTGAAGCGCTCCAGAGAGCGGGCGGTAAAACTCAACCCAGAGAAGAGCACGATCTGCGCCACAGAGGTCAGCTATTTCTACATCTCAAAGTACGGAATCAGGCCCGATCCAGCCAAAATCGCTGCCGTGAGAGACATGGAGCTGCCCAAGGACAAGGGTGAGTTAGAGACAATCCTTGGCATGGTTAATTACCTGTCAAAGTTCGCTCCCATGCTCTCAGACATCAACTCTTTCAGCAAGTGAAGCATGGGGGCTTCACCTGCTGAAAGAGTCCAGTGAGTTCAGGTGGGACGCACAGCACGACGAGGCTTTCAAAAAGACGAAAGAGCTTGTCACACAAGAGCCTGGCACCGGTCTTACCCTTCTACGACCCCAGCAAAGAGCTCAGGCTGCAAGTCGACGCGTCCAAATATGGCCTCGGTGCAGTCCTACTTCAAGAAGAGAAACCCATCGGCTATGCATCCAAATCGCTAACAGACAGCGAAGTCAACTACGCTCCGATACAAAAGGAGCTGTACGCCATTCTGTTCGGATGTAAACGCTTCCACCAGTACGTGTATGGTCGCCACGTCATCGTCGAAGGTGACCACAAGCCATTGGAGTCCATCATGCGGAAACCTCTCAACGCAGCGCCTCCAAGTCTACAGAGGATGATGCTTCAGTTACAGAGGTATGACTTCAACATCATTCACCGTCCAGGCAAAGACATTCCTGTGGCAGACACACTCTCCAGGCAGTCCCTGTCTGACAAGGACGACAGCCTGCGGGAAGGCATGGATATGCAGGTTCAAACAGTCTACAGTAACTTGCCAGTCAGCGACGCCAAAGTGAAAGAGATCAGAGCCGAGACTCGAAAAGACACTTAGCTCATGGCACTAAACGACACTATCCAGAACGGCTGGCCTGAGGAGAGGAGAAGATGCCCTCAGAGCATAGCCGATTACTGGAACCACTGAGATGAACGGCATCCTCTTCAAAGGTGAGAAAATCATCATACCTACCTCACTGCGCATGGAGATGCTGTCCCGGGTGCATTCAGGTCACATGGGCATAGAGAAGTGCAAGCAGAGAGCGCATGACATTCTCTTTTGGCGTGGGATGAACAAACAGATTGAGGACATGGTGGGAAAGTGCCCCATCTGTCTGCACTGACCATCCAACACAAAAGAGCCCCTGATCAACCACAAAATCCCAGACAGGCCATGGCAAACAGTCGCCACTGACCTCTTCGTCTGGCATGCAGCAGACATGACCAGCCCATCTCAGCTGGGAGCGCTTGAGGATGGAATAGTTTCCATTTGTGTCCTGTGGAGGACCTCAGTGTCTGGGATCTTGTCCTGCCATCTGATGTTCAGTATCTTCCTGAGGCATCTCATGTGGAAGGTATTGAGCTGCTTTGCATGTCGACTGTAGACGGTCCATGTCTTACAGGCATAGAGCAGGGAGGGGAGGACAACAGCACAGTAGACCTAGAAATTGGTCTGCAGGCTGAGCCCTCTACGTTCCCAGACAGAGCTGCGGACTCTGCCGAAGGCTGCAGTCCCATGTGCCACCCTGTTCATGATTTCCTCATCCATATTGGCCATATGGGACAGGGTGCTACCTAGGTAGACGAACTTTTCAGCTGCCTTGAGATGTTCACCATTCACGCTGATAAGGGGCTCAGTGTAAAGGGCTCCAGGAGCAGGTTGGTACATCATCTTTGTCTTTTTTCTGCTGCTGGTGAGGCCAAAGTCAGAGCATGCTGTGGCAAAGATGTCCATGCTCAGTTGCATTCCCATCTGTCTGGATGCATTGAGTGCGCAGTCGTCTGCGAAGAGGAAGTCGCGGACTGTGGTCGTCTGCACTCTAGTTTTTGCCTGTAGTCTCCGTAGGTTGAACAGCTTGCCATTGGTGCGGTAGCGCAGGTCTATTCCCACGTCCCTACAATATGCGTCTGTCAGCATAGGTGAGAACATCATGCTGAACAGAGTGGGTGCCAGAACCCAGCCCTGCTTGACTCAGTTTTCCACCTGGAAGGGCTCAGAGTATGCACCGTTGTCTTGGACTCGTGCCTGCATTCCGTCATGGAACTTGCGGACCATGTGGATAAAGATGTTGGGACAGACAAACTTTGACATGATCTTCTAGAGTGCCTCACGGCAATCAGTGTCGAAGGCCTTCGTCAGATCTACAAAGGTGGAGGACAGACCGACGTTCTGTTCACGACACTTCTCTTGGAGTTGGCGAGCAGCGAAGATCATGTCAACAGTTCCACGACCCTGCCTGAATCCGCACTGGCTCTCTGGGAGGAGGACTTCATGCTCAAGATGTTCTGTCAGACGGTTCAGCAGAATTCTGGCCAGGATCTTGCCTGCTACAGACAGCAAAGCAATGCCACGATGGCTGTTGCAGCCCTGCCGGTTGCCCTTTCACTTGTATAGGTGGACGATGGAGGCATCTTTGAACTCCTGAGGTAGCTTCCCTTGGCTCCACATGGTGCAAAAGAAGTTTGTCAGATGTTTGGTCAGGGGAGGTCCACCAGCTGCATAGAGTTCTGCTGGAATTGCGTCAGCGCCAAGTGCTTTGCCGTTAGGAAGTCCTCTGATGGCTTTGGTGACTTCAGCTTCAGTTGGTGGCTCATCAAGAGCAGTGTTGACTTCCACTTGAGGGAGGCGCGTAATTGCTTCATTATTGATGACTGAGGGGCGGTTGAGGATGCCGCTGAAGTGCTCAGCCCAGCGCTAGAGGATCTTCTCTGTCTGTGACCAGGGTGTTGCCATCAGAGCTGAGGAGAGGGGGAGATCCTGAAGAGGTGGGACCGTAGATGGCTGTGAGGACGCTGTAGAAGTTCTTGCTGTCATTCTGGTCTGCATAGGACTGGATCTCGCCAGCCTTCCTGCTAAGCCAGTTATCCTGCATTCGACGTAGCTCCCGCTGGGTGGTCGCTTTGATGTTCTTGAGGGGAGACTGTTTTTGAGAGGATGTTGGATCACTGAGGTGGGCTCTGTGTAGGCGATGTTTTTCCTGTGCGTGTTCTCCCCGGGCCCGCATGGGTTTTCTCCGGGCACTCCGGTTTCCTCCCACAACCCAAAAACATGCTTGGTAGGTCGATTGAGCACTCCAAATTGTCCCTAGGTGTGAGTGCGAGTGCGTATGGTTGTTTGTGTCTGTTTGTGTCTGTGTGCCCTGCGATTGGCTGGCAACCGGTTCAGGGTGTCCCCCGCCTACTGCCCAATGACGGCTGGGATAGGCTCCAGCACGCCCGCGACCCCCGTGGGGACTAAGCGGTACAGAAAATGGATGGATAGATGGAAGATCTCTGATGCGGTCATCATTCTCGTCGAACCAGACTGCAGACTGGAGGTCCTACTGCTTTGAAGGCAACAGTGCGAACAGTGTCTCTGAATGCAGCCCAGTCCAACTCCACGTTCCCTGAAGGTTTCAGGTCTTGCAGTTCACTGGCAAGCTTTTCATCCAGGGATTGCTTCACAGAGGCGTTGGCGAGCCTGGAGATGTTCAAACGCTTTGGGGGTTTGGAACCTTGAGGCCTCCTGGGAGAGTGGATCTTGATGTTCAGCTTTGATACCAGGAGCCTGTGGTCAGTCCAGCACTCTGCACCACACACTGCCTTAGTGACCCTGACATCCTGTCTCTCCCTTTGCCTGACGATGACAGGTATCTACGATGTCCAGTAGATACCAATGTCTTGAGCGGGGGTGCATCCAGGAGGTCCTGTTGCGCTTTGGAAGGCAGAAGACTGAGTTGGTGATCAGGAGCTCATTGAGGTCTCCAGCAGGAGGGTGCCATTGCTGTTACAGCTGCCCGTGCCATTTTTGCCGAGGTCCCCTTCCCAGGACTTCTGGTCGGTGCCGACTCTGGCATTAAAGTCGCCAAGAATGATGAGCTTATCTGCCCTGGGTAATGCAGTGATCGTGGCTGTCAGGTCTTCATAGAACCTCTCCTTCACATCGTCTGGGTTAGTCATCGTGAGGGCATAGGCGCTGATGAGTGTGGCAAAGTGTTTGCTAGGAAGAGGCAGGCGCAGTATCATCAGGCGGTCATTGACACCTTTGGGAAGCGCAGCCAGCTTATTAACCAAGTTGGATTTGATGGCAAAGCCGACTCCTGCGTCGCGTCTCTCTGCCTCAATGCGACCTATCCAGAAGAATGTATAGCCAGCACCAGCTTCTGTCAACCGACCCTCTCCAGCTAGACGGGTCTCGCTGAGGGCAGCGATCTGGATGCCATACCGGTCCAGCTCTCTTAGGACAAGTCACTCATTGTTATTGCGTGTTAATTTACTAAGTAGATAAAGTCTAGCCAAGGTTTAGTTGCATTGTTCCACAGGAAAGCGGCAATTGAAGTTATCTGATCTCACTCGCGGACTACTCGGCCAACAACTGGAGAAGAACAGATGGACAAACTCTGCGGGGGTCACGGACCGACAATGAAGTGCTAATTCACACCACACTACATTCCTTAGCTAATCAACGTTGCTACAGACACAATCTTCCCTCCCTTTAGTGTTGCAACGCCTCTGTAACCAGGGCAACCAAAACATTAAATAGAGGAGCACGTGGAGGGAGAACTCAGAATTGATGGAGATTGTAACCGAGTTTCCTCTCTCTATCGTTCTCCTCGCGAGAGAAGACTTAATATTCTGTCTCACTTGTGGTTTGTTTGCTGTTGCTCTTCTCTTAATAGTTATTCAGTCATTGAAATAAACCTGACACTCACTCTCTCACCCGAGTCCACCAGTATCCAGTGGCAAGACAGAGTCAAGTCGGCTGGAGATGGAGCCGGGTGCAGTGGATGGCCTGAATACATTACGAGGTGATGCATCCAGCCCGCAAAGCTCCACAAAGCTTGCTGGTGTCGTCGATCGGCCCGTTGAACCTCTGAAGGTTTCCTCTGCGCTTCCTGCCGAGAGCCAGTCTTTGGTAGCAGTTTAACGTTGTGCTCAGGACGTAGAGACTGTAGTATCGGACAATGGACCCCAGTACAAGTGCAAAGAGTTTGAGGCCTTCGTAAATGCCTGGGAGTTCACCCACCTCACAAGCTCACTGTTTTTTCCACAGAGCAATGGTCTTGCAGGAAAATCTGTTTCCATCTGTAAATCTCTCATGGAAAAGCCAAAGTGATCATCGAGACCCCTACTTGAGCCTCCTGGAGTATCAAAACACCCCAGTGGATAACCTCCGATCACCAGTCCAGCTGCTTATTACGCTCAGTCCTCCCCAGCACCCATCAGAAACTCCAGCCCAAGGTGGACAACCATACAGAGGTTTACGCCAGAAGAATACACCAGCAGCAGCATCAGAAAATATACTACGACAAATCTTCGAAACCACTGTCACCGCAGCAGGAGGGGCAAAGCATCAGAATGCAAGAGCGAGGCTGTTGGAAACCAGCAACCGACATCCAGCCGTCTGGTACTGACAGATCATACCACGTCCGGACAGCTGAAGGACATGAGTATCGTGGAAATAGACATCACCTCCTGGACACAAAAGAGACACACAACATGGACAATGACTTGGATCCTAGCATCGCTACACCCCTCACCTCAAAGGCATCTGAGGCTGTCCCTCACACTGTTCCTTACCAGACACGGTATGGACGGAAAGTCAAGCCCAGACGGGTTCTGGACTTGTAATACTATGTATCAGGGTGTAGGCGAGTCGCTGCCCTTTGGGGAAAAAAAAACTTGTAACATGTTCTTTTGGGTGCTTTGAATGTACAAGAGTTCCAGATTCATTTGTGATGTGATTTTGGTTTAATTATATAATCAATGATTAGTAATACTGTTTGAGTTAAACTACTCAGCATTTATTTATATGCATACACTGATGTTGTACAAGCTAAGTGATAATTGACAAACATGTGCACTGTTCTGTTTAATTGATGCATATAACCTGAGTTTTGGGTGGCTCGGTGGGGCACTGGGTAGCACGTCCGCCTCACAGTTAGGAGGGTGCGGGTTCGATTCCACCTCCGGCCCTCCCTATGTGGAGTTTGCATGTTCTCCCCGGGCCCGCGTGGGTTTTCTCCGGGCACTCCGGTTTCCTCCCACATCCCAAAAACATGCTTGGTAGGCCGATTGAAGACTCCAAATTGTCCCTAGGTGTGAGTGCGAATGGTTGTTTGTCTCCGTGTGCCCTGCGATCGTCTGGCAACCGGTTCAGGGTGTCCCCCGCCTACTGCCCGATGACGGCTGGGATAGGCTCCAGCACTCCCGCGACCCCCGTGGGGACTAAGCGGTTCAGAAAATGGATGGATAGAACCTGAGTTTTGATTTTGCTATACCGTAAGCCTATGTGATTAACCTGTGATATTCAGAGCAATCACTTATATACTGTTGATATACTGTTTATCCTAAAAGGACTGTATTCTGAAATACATTTGTTTAAATTTAAGAAAGGGGGTGTAATATTATCTTAGAATATGTCCGGACTGCCAGTCCAGTAATGTTAGCCTATCGTATTGGGTATCTACCAAATGTCTTGTCCTGATTGGTCCGTAACATTAGGATTACGCGGCACGTAGTGATGTAGCCGGATGTTGGAAGCATACGCCTTCCTGAATGCAGCATGTTTTCCTGCTCCCGCAATCTTCATTAAAAGATTTGTTTTGCATGTAGTTGT
Source organism: Syngnathus typhle (assembly GCF_033458585.1). NCBI lineage: Eukaryota > Metazoa > Chordata > Actinopteri > Syngnathiformes > Syngnathidae > Syngnathus > Syngnathus typhle. Next base: position 22,528,829 of record NC_083740.1, read on the forward strand.
CCATATACAGTTTGTACCCAGCATGAGTACAGAGCACTACTCTTACTTATGTTTCCCTTCCATAGCGATCCGTAAATTTACTCAAAACATTAATGGAGCAGCCTATTTTGAAATGAAATAGCCTTGTGCGTATAGCAGCTATCATTATAGCATTAGCCACCCGCAAACTCCCATGAGCCTCAGCTCGCAGACTCTCATGAGCCTCAGCAAAGTGTCGTGGCAGCCCCCTGTAAACAATCACGTTTCTCAAACTCTCTCCCATAAAAGTAATGGGAACCAACTAAAGACTGATTTTACATCGGTGCTGCTTATTTATGATTCCGTTGGCTATTGATCCATAAACGTACTCGAAAACATTAACGGAACAGCCTATTTTGAAATGAAATTGCTTCGCTCGTACAACAGCTAATCAGATGACACCCCCTGACCACGGTTGCCGTAATGCTGGGAAGCGATGCGACCTTGTAATTTACTAGTCGTACTAAAACGTACTGAAACATTTTGGTAGAACGCTGTGTACAACCAGTATGGATCAACAAATTCATCAATTGATCCATATACGTATAAGGCGCTCTGCATCATAAGGCGCACTGTGGTTTTTTTGAGTAATTTTTTAAGTGCGCCTAATAGTGCAGAAAATACAGTACCTTATTGTTACCGTTTGTCAAGAAAGACTGAGTGGGGATGCTCGTCGCACGACGTGTTTACAATGACTCCGTAAACACGTTGCATTTTGATGGTGCTCAAGCCGTGCAACTGTTTGTAGCCAGGGTTGCCAAATCCGTTTTCACCATTAAGCCTTGTTTACAATGTGTTTAGCAGATGTTTGTTTTTTTTTTTTTTAAGAAAATCTGGCATCCTTGAACAAAGCCGATCATTGGCCCTAGAATGAGAGCGTTCACGTTAGAGTGGTGGTCACTCTAACCTATTTGCAAGAACCACACGGGAGACAGTATGCCCTTTTAGCACTTGCAAGTGGAGAAGACGTTCGTCACTGTGCATACAGCGATGTTCGAACTAATTCTACTTTAGGACTCTTGCAAGAGAGTATTAATTGAGAGAAAACAGGGTGAGGGTGAGAGTGGACAGGTTTGGTGAACCCCTGGCCTCTGATCAAATTAGAGCAGAGGGTGTTTTACGACGTTGGGGGAAACAGAACTTGATTGCTTCCTCTGCAGCTGTTCAATCAAGCAGAGGATGCAACCACTTTATTTTACTGCGTTGCGAGAGCAGGGCAAGTTTGGTTAATTATTATAGCCTACGCTCCAACATAATCATACGATCAAAATAATCCATCAACCCTAACCGTTCACAAAAACGTTCATGAATCAGAATTGTGCTACGTTCAGTTCACATTTGTTCAAAGTATGAACTAATTTGTGAACTTTCGTTCATTGAAGCCATTCAGCTACAACACTGCTGCTAGGTTACTCAATTTCTGTCAATTTGACTGAAGCCAAATTATGTCAAACTTGCAGTCACTAGCCCAGCATCCTGAGTGTTTTCTTTCCATTGGATGAGTAAATAATGTTTTATGTGCTGTTGCTGCTAGTATTAGGAATAGGGCTATCTCGGTCAAATAATTTGTCACCTGGGTCCAATTCCTTGGTTTTAGGCTCTACAGATACCAAGTTCTAATCCATTACCTAGGCATTACAGTGGTACCTCTACTTACAAATGCCTATACCACAGGTGTCAAACTCAAGGCCCGGGGGCCAGATACGGCCCGCCACATCATTTTATGTGGTCCGCGAAGACAAATTGTGCATCAAATTCGTGTCATTACTAGAATTGCAAATTGTCTTCACTTTTAATATCTTTTTTTTTAAAATATATGACCAGTTTTTATTCGTCTGATCTGAAAACGAGTTATTTGTCAGTTTGTTTTGTAGCTGTATATAATGAGGTGCTCATACATTTATTTGGGTTGACAGTCATAATGGCCCTCCAAAAGAAGCTATGACTACAATGCGGCCCGCCAAAAAAATGAGTTTGAAACCCCTGGCCTATACTTACAAACTTTTCGAGTTATGAACCGGAGCGTCACAATTTGTTCCCATCTACGAACTAAATTTCAATCTCCGGCTCTTACAGCTCTCAGCCAATCAGCGGCAAGGATACAAATCAACATGTTCCCATTGGTCTTGTCTCCTTTACCGGCCAAAAGTGTGCTGTAAAGTCATATGGGCAGACAAAGCCCCACGCTCCAAAATGTCGCAAAAAGCCACGATGTACTGAATATATCCACAATATTTGTTTTCATAAAAACCCATGATGCACCGAGGCAGCGATAGGTGAAGCGCGAGGTGGCGAGCGATAACTGCACAGTACTTAAAAATATCTGCAGCATCACATCTGTTCTTTTTAACATTGAGCCAATGCCTAATGGTTATGGAGTGCAACCAGTGTCCTAAAGAACACGTATCATGCAGTGCCTGTTGTAGGGTATTCAAACAAGCAGCAAAAATGAGGAAACAAAAACAAAATGATTTAAGCTTTCATAACCTATGCGTTATGTTGCCTATCAAATTAATGTAGCAGTTACTCAAATTGTTTCATAGCGTTGAACAGCTAGTCCAACACAATAAAAAAGAATCTACATCCATCCATCCATCTTCTTCCGCTTATCCGGGGTCGGGTCGCGGAGGCAGCAGCTTCAGGAGGGACTCCCAGACTTCCCTCTCCCCAGCCACTTCATCTAGCTCATCCCGGAGGATCCCAAGGCGTTTCCAGCCCAGCTGAGAGACATAGTCTCTCCAGCGCGTCCTGGGTCGTCCCCGGGGTCTCCTACCGGTGGGACATGCCCGGAACACCCAGGCGTCCAGGAGGCATCCTGGTGAGATGCCCGAGCCACCTCATCTGGCTCCTCTCAACGTGGAGGAGCAGCGACTCTACTCCGAGTCTCTCCCGAATGACCGAACTTCTCACCCTATCTCTAAGGGAGAGCCCGGACATCCTGCGGAGAAAACTCATTTCGGCCGCTTGTACCCGGGATCTCGTTCTTCTAAAAGTTCTTCTCGCCTGTAAATATAGTACAAATTGAGATGAATAGGATTTGCTGATTAACCATTGACGTCAAATGGTTCAATGGAGAAGGCCCGTTTTCTGTGGCTGGACAAGACAAGACCATCTAGTCCAGCCGGGATGGGTATGATAATGTGTCCGGGACACCTTGCTGGTCCCTTTTGCGCCCCAATGACGCTATTGACACATTACGTGACTGTGTTGAAAGGGAGGGGGAGTAGAATGATTTAATCTACTGTAAGATTCAATGTTTTGTCAAATGTAACTGTTTTTGGATTCTTAACAGGACATGTAAGAATTCAACACAGTGATGAGAGGAGCAGAAGAAACATCTCAAATGAGCCCATCTCACGTGCCGTCCAGCTGGCTGGCAAAGGACATACGTGGTATCATCTGTCCCAGTGCGCCCCAGTGAAGGGTTCCTGCAAGGAACCAGATCCGCCATCGACAGCGTCCCCGCCCCCAGTTCAAACAGAGGCAGAATAATCCTCTTCCCCCTTGGTGGCCAGGTAGTCCACCCTGAGCCACTGAAGACAACGACCACGCAGCAGATATTTCCAAATTCTCCCCGGAAGGAGCAGTGCTGCGAAGGGGGTGAGAATCGTGCTCACCCTCCATCAGTGGGCGTGCCAAGCCCCCAACGGCTGAACAATCACGAGCAATCTTTGTCTTGAACTGTTATTATTGATAGCATTCTGGTCGCCTAAGGCAGAGGGACAGTGTGAGACTTTTCCTGCAAAATATCTAGCCGCAGGTTTTTCACTCATACAATATTTGGACTGGAGTATTGAGGAAGAAACCTCATCTTCACTGGAAGTTATTGCTGTCATTGTGTTTTCTTACTTATGTTTGATTGATCGGGATTGACATAATCATGTGATAAAACAGGAGGGATATGTTAGGGTTTACAGAATATCTTCATTGTATGATTATGTTGAAATGTAACCTGTAATAATTTACCTAGCTTGTCCTGTCTTAACAAAAGTAGTAGACCAAAGTGCTAAGATCTTTTCAGCTGATTGAATAGTTGCAGAGGAAGCAATCAAAGTTGCCTTGTTCACACAATGTCGTAAAAGGCCCCCTGCTATGCTTTGATCAGCAGGGAAGCGGCTTCACCCCATCCTGTGTTCCCACACCCCCACTTTCAACCCCACTCTGTTTCTCTCAATAAATATGCACCTGAAAAGGCCTGGGTGAGACTTCATTCGACCATCGCTGTAAGCACAGCGACGAGTGAACTCTCCGCCTGCAGGTGTCTAAAATGACTAACTTGTCTCTAGTGTGGTTCTTGCAAAATAAGTTAGAGTGAGCACCACCCTAACATTTTGGTGCAGAAACCCGGGACCCTCATACCCACCATCTGGCTGACGGAGGACAACGCGCTGTACACCGTCGACGGGCCAGCGTCCTTTAGGAGGACCTGGTAAAGCAAGACCTGGGAAGGAAGTTCTTCGCTGGGCCAGCATCTTAGGTCTGCCTTCGTCTGACAGAGGTGGATTGACGGGACCCGGCAGTGCAGCTGACCAAGGGGACAAGTAAGTCATAGAAAAAAGCGCTGATACGGCTTTGGTTTGTCCTAGCTATGAGATACGGCTTTGGTTTGCCCTAGCCATGAGATACGGCTTTGGTTTGTCCTAGCCATGAGATACGGCTTTGGTTTGTCCTAGCTATGAGATACGGCTTTGGTTTGTCCAAGCTATGAGATACGGCTTTGGTTTGTCCTAGCTATGAGATACGGCTTTGGTTTGTCCGAGCTATGAGATACGGCTTTGGTTTGTCCGAGCTATGAGATACAGCTTTGGTTTGTCTTAGCTATGAGATACGGCTTTGGTTTGTCCTAGCTATGAGATACGGTTTTGGTTTGTCCGGGCTATGAGATACGGCTTTGGGTTTTCCAAGCTATGAAACAGCTGGGATTCTAGTCTCAGTGAAAGGAACGGGCTAAGAAAAAAAGAAGTTTTTTTCTCCTAATTGAGGAAGAGCGTAGATTCTTTTTTTTGTCCGTTTTTCCAAGCTGTTTGCATGAAAGTTGTGTGGTTCAGTGTGCGACTGGTAGGATAAATTGACTGCAAAGAGAATTTGGTGGAAGGTCAATTTAAACCTGCATTGAGGATCCTCAAAGAAAAGAAAAAAGAAACAAAAAATTGTATAAACCTAAAATACCAAATTAAGATGGGAAACAAAACCGGTAAATCCGTAGCTCTTGAAGGAGATGAGAAGTACATGGCAGGTAAATTTCTTAATTGTATGCAATACATGCCAAAGTGGAAGAAAAAGTATGGAGTAGAAGGAAAGTTGAAAGTTGAAGTCTGGAAGATAGTGGTTGATGTTTTGGAGGAGAGTGTGAATAGGAAGTCAAAGGGTCTGAAAAAGAAAAGTAAAGAGAAAGAATTGATTTGTGCTAGAATGTGGTTGAATGCTTCACAAGAGAGAAGAGAACAAATCCAAAAGACAAAAGATAGAAAGTTGAAAAGTGATGAGGCTGCGTCTATGTTTGTCAGGCCGGAAGACAATGAGGCCACAGTGCGCAGGCGCATTGTCCCGGCCACGGCTCCAGCCGCAGCTAGAAATGCAGCTCAAGCGGAGCAAGAGGGATCTTCCGCTCGTATGCAAAACTTGTATCCAGGTTTAACAGACCTGCAGCCTCCCCCATATAACAGAAAAAAAAGCCAGGGTCACATTACTAGAAGTCCTGTACAAACAAGAAGTTTGACCACTGCTGCTAGGTTTTCCCAGAATTTGGACAATGTTGATGTGTGCCCAATGATACAGGTGCCAAACCCTATTGTAGGGGAAGGCTAACCTCCACATACGTATGTTTTTCGGCCATGGACTTTGGAAGAGGCAAGAAAAGCAGTTGAAGGGGTTACCCCTGTTGCTGAAGACCCAGATAAATGGACAGAAGACATGGCTGGAATCATACATTCCTATAGACTGAATGGGCATGAGGCAGGAGAAGCTGCAATGTCTTCTTTGGGAAAAGACTGGGCAAAGGTTAGAGGTCATTATACGGGTAGAAATAATCAAGGGCCCTTTCCCTATCCCGTTGAGGGAAATCAATTGGTAGGGGAGTATGCAGCACAATGGAATGATCTTGTGCAAAGAGTGAGAAGTATATTTCGAAGACGAGTGAATTATGGTCATTTGGCAGGATTTAAACAGAAGCCTGGGGAAGATACTGATGATGTTCGCTTAAGATTTGAAAAAGAATTCAGGGTGCATAGTGGCATCCCATTCAATGATGCAGCTGAGAGTGCTTATCAGCAACAGCTTAAAAATGCGCTCCTTACTAATTTCCGCCCTGAAATCGGCAACTGGGTGAGGAAACATTTGGTGGAAGTAGATGTTGCAAGTGTGACAACAACTATGCAATGGGCCAGACATGCTGAAAAAGTGATCAAAAGAGGCAAAAGTTCTGATGTATTTCATCTAGGCAACGATGACGATGATGACCATGATGAAGATACAACAGTGTTCTTCCATGGGTCCCAGCGGGCCAGAGGAAGAGGTAGAGGCCAGCAAGGTCGCAGGCCACCATATAATTTGAAACCCCCATCAGATTCTGACAACTGTTGGAACTGTGGGAGATGAGGACACTTGGCAAGAGCGTGTCGTTTTGCAAAACAATACCAATCAAAGGGTGGAGGAAATGGCAGAGGAAACGGCAGAGGGAAAGCCAAATTCTCAGCATGACTAGATTGCCCCCCTGTGATCTCTTGTCCTCCTACAGAGGAAGAGATGGTAGATGTCCATGCAGCATGGGACATTTTGAATGCATTAGAAGACAAAACATATGTTACCTTAAACATTGGAGGAAGTGAAGTAGAGTTTTTGTGTGATACCGGAGCGTGTAAGACCGTAATAAAAACTAAAGTCCCAAATCTAAAGGCCTCCCAAAATACTATTTGGGTAAAATCTGCTGATGGGCAGGTACACAGGGAGAGTATCTCCAATCCAGTTGTAGTGAGAGATGATGAAACGGGAGTCATAGCTTCAGTCTCGATTGTGCTATCCCCAAAATGTCCCATAAACCTTCTGGGACGAGATCTGATGACTAGATTGGGAATTGCAATAATTCCAGTAAAGGATGGCATGCGAGCATGTAGAGTGAGAGATGTAGACTCATATGCTGCACAAGCAGGTGAGCGGATTTTCTGTTCCTATGACGTCTCTGCTGAACAGAATCCCAAGCTACCAGGCAATTTGCTGAGTGAAGCCCGAAAACAATTGACACGACCTGAATCAGAAATGACTTGTTGTTAGAAAATGGTATATATATGTTATCATGCGTTCTCTAATCAATGCCTTACTGCAATATTACTGCAATATATGCTTGCTGTTTGGCCTTGCTGTTTTTATGATGTACCACAGAAGGACAGTTCCTTTCTAACAAAGACCACTTTGTTAGACAACATGCCTCATTGCTGTCCTGCACCCCAGATGAACCTTTAAGTGACCATTAAAGTCAGGGTTTCCCAACTATCTTGATCGTAGGATTAGGTTGGAATGTATATAACCAGTAATAAATAACTTAGCTTGTTGCATCCTACACAATGTCGTAAAACTTCCCTTGCTATGTTTTAACTAGAGGTCAAAGGTTTTTTTCTCCTGTATCCAGTCCACTCAAACTCCTCTTCCCAGATGTTCTTATCAGTATGTAAACACCTAGTGGTTTTTTGCTTACGAGACAAAGCCCACATGCCTTCCTCCTCCCCTTGGTGGCTCGTGTCTCACACTGTGGGTAGGGCAAATCCAAATAAAAAGAGCGGGAGTGCCTACAGATTTTTAGTGTGTGTAGAGATTGTATCAAGCTATGTGTACTGCACTCCTCGCGAGAAAAGACTTAATATTTCTGTCTCACTTGTGGTTTGTTTGCTGTTGCTCTTCTATTCACTTATTCAGTCAGCGAAATAAACCTGACACTTGTAATGGCTTACATGTCACCATGAACATCCTCACTGATCCACAAGATGACTATATTGAAAGCTTTCTCAGTGACACAGAAGTAACTTTAACAATCACTGCTCTGTACACTGATCGCAGGTCATTTGCAGCTGCTGCTGTGCTTCTGCCCGCTCCTCAGGATGACAAATACAAGTTGTCGGCTGTACCCCACATATCATTGTTTAAACCTCAAAGTATAACATGGGCAGATGTGGGTTGCCGGATTAAACTTGCTGATTCTGTCACTGATTATGAGGATAAAGGTGATGGGTGGAGCTACAGTACCAGTTGTGACATGTGGAAGTGAACTGTGTGTGAAGTAGGTGTTGGTAGGGCAGGCGCGTATGCGCGTCCCTGACAAGTTAACATTTGTTTGAATGAAAAGGAGGAGGGGGAATTGGCTGGGCTTCCTGACAAGCTGTGGACAAAGGGGCCATCTGATGTAGGACAGTTAACATCCATTCCGCCAGTGCAGATCAAACCAAGATCAGAGTGGCGTCCAAGAGTTAAGCAATATCCTTTAAAACAGGAGGCAATAAACGGGATTGCCCCTGTTATAAATGATCTTTTGTCAGGAGGAATCATTAGGAAGTGCTCGGATTCTCCTTGCAACACCCCTATTTTTCCAGTTCGAAAGGCCAATAAAAATGATTGGCGTATGATACAAGATTTACGAGCAGTGAATGATGCAGTGCAGACAAGAGCACCTAATGTGCCTGACACACACACACTTCTGAACACTTTGAAATCTACCCAGAAGTTTTTCACGGTAATTGATCTTAGCAATGCATTTTTCTCGGTGCCAATTCACCCAGACTCACAGTTCTGGTTTGCGTTCACCTTTAAAGGGCAAAGTTATACGTACACCAGATTGCCACAGGGATTTGCTGATAGTCCAACTCTTTTCATGCAAGCTATCATGGCTTGTTTGGCTGATTTTCAGATGTCAAACAAAAGCCAACTTCTAGTTTATGTAGATGATCTCCTGGTGGCCTCTGAAATGAAGCTGCTTGCAGGGAAGACTCCTTAGCATTGTTACGCTATCTCTGCAAAACAGGGAATAAAGTGAACAAGAACAAACTTCAATGGGTCAGACAGGAAGTGAACTATTTAGGTCGCACGTTGACAGCTTCTGTAAGACAGATACAGAAAACCAGAAAGCAGATCATTGCAGATGCACCAAAACCGGAGACGAAGAAACAAATTATGTCATTTTTGGGGCTCTGCAATTACTGCAGAGCATGGATCCCACATTATGCAGAAAAGACGCAACCGCTGTTAGATATTGCGCATATAGTCCCCATGGCAATGACAGAAAAAATAATGTGGACTCCAGAAGCAGACGATGCTTTTGTAGTGCTGAAACAGGCTCTGATGGAAACCACATCTCTTATCTTGCCAGACTACAATAAAACCTTTGTACAAACAGCAGACTGCAGGAATGGTTTTATGACTTCAGTGTTGCTGCAGAGTCATGGCAGCAAACTACGACCAATTGCATTTTATTCAAAAAAATTGGATCCAGTGGCTCAATCCTTGCCGGACTGTGTCCAAGCAGTATGCGCGGCAGCGCTTGCAGTGAGACAATCTGCAGATGTGGTGCTCTTTCACAAAATGGAGCTACTAGTTCCACATGCTGTAGATGTGTTGCTACTACAAAGCCAGACACCTATCCTACACTGCTACGCTTCTGTCACAACCACACATTGTGATGAAGAGGTGCACAGTCCTTAACCCAGCAACGTTGATTCCGTTGCCAGGGGATGGTACACCACATAACTGTTTGAATGCTACAGAACATCTACAGCTGCCCCGACAAGATTTAATTGACACACCACTTGACAAAGGGGAAAGTGGTTTGTGGATGGGTCATGTTCAAAGGATCCTAGAGGGAACAATCAAAGTGGGTATGCAATTGTGAGGTTGCCAAACCAGATTGTTGAAGCAGAGAAGCTTCCATACAACAGGTCAGCGCAGGCTGCTGAGCTGATTGCACTAACAAAGTCAAAAGTCAAAGTCTGCTTTATTGTCAACGTCTTCACATGCCGAGACACACAAAGAGATCGAAATTACGTTTTCTCTATCCCACGGTGACAAGACATATTACACGATAGACATACAAGTAAACGACGCAATATAAAAAACAAGAAGGCACAAACAATAAATAATAAGAGTAATAATAAATAATAAATACCGTTTTTTTCCGTGTATAGTGCGCAATATTTTACTAATTTATTGTCCTAAAATCTGGGGTGCGTATTATACATGGGTACAAAGAAAAAAATTTTTAATTTTTTTTTTTTTTAATTTTTTTTTTTTTTTTTAAATAAAGTCATGGTACAACAAAACCAACAACAGGACTGACCGACAAAGTCGTGGAACAAAAAGACAGGGTGACATTACCAAAGACAGGAACAGAATGACAGTAACACATGCAATGATCCAACGGTGAGCGAGGGGCAGACAGGACTTAAATACAAAACACGTTACATCGATTGAGGTGACACAGGAAGAGCGGGGTGACACGAACAGAAACTATGGCAACCTAGACACATAGCAAAACTGGGGACGAGACATGACAAATCTCCCCCGAAATAAAACTCACCTTTCTTCTTGTTTGTTGTCAATCGCGCATCGCATTCAGCCATCCTGCCCAACACACTTAGTAAAATTCATAATTGACGACACATCGTTTGATGCGATGGTGCAATCCTCGATGGTGTGTTATTGTCAAATATTGTTTGTTTTTTAATCTCCATCGCGGACCGGACGTCATACGGAGGCCGCCATTACAGATGCGCAGAACGGTTGCGCAAGACACGTCAGCTATATAAAGAGCGAGAGTTCAGTTCTCCACCTATTAGTTTCAATTCACAGTTTAATTAGCAGTTTCAATCAGCAAATAACAAAATGCGTATTACAGGTAATATTTTATTTCACAACACTTTGCCTTGTTCCTTTCGTCTCTGCTGTTCATTTCAAACACGCTCCATACGACCGCAATGCTCTTGTATCAGACGCTCGCTCGATCACCTGCTAGTTTGCCGTCTGTCACAATGTACCCTACACAAATCCGAAACATTTGTTGCGGCTCCGAGTCACGACGAGGGGCAAGTTTTGGTTTCCAAGGGTGTTTTTATTCCTCTTCAACGTCTCTCCCATACAGAGCCGCCGTGTGCGCACGGAGCGCGGTGGTGCGTTTAGGGGCAGTCGGAGAAATCAACGCCAACAAAAAAAATGACATCCAGCCTAGTTAAGACCATACCAAAGACTTTAAAAATGGGACCCATTGCCTCCCTGCGTGTGTGACGATCTTTGGGACTTAAAAAAATAAAATAAAAAATAAAAAATAAAAAAATTTTTAAAAAAAATTCATAAAAATTGGGTGCGTATTATACATGGGTACAAGCTTTTTTCCAGCATCAGCATGCCATTGTTAGGGGTGCGTACTATACATGGGGGCGCACTATACACGAAAAAAACCGGTAAACAGATAACACAACAGAGCTTGTGAATTGGCGGAAGATAAGGAAGTCACTGTATACACAGACAGTCAGTATGCGTTTTCTACTCTGTTCTATTTTGCAAAACAATGGGAGCGTAGGGGGATGACAACATCAACAGGTAAGCCAGTTACCCATGCCTCCTTGTTAAAAGACTTGTTACAGGTCATTCATTTACCTGCTAAACTAGCTGTGTGTAAATGTGCTGCTCACACCACAAGCACAGATGAAGCCTCGAATGGAAACAGATTAGCAGACAGAATTGCTAAAGAAGCAGCGGCAGGGAAACATGGCCATGAATTTTTTTTAATAGATTCAGAGGACACGCAACTCATAGATAAGACTGTACTGACAGATATGCAGGGCAATGCTCCAATGGTGGAAAAACGAATGTGGACGACAAAACGTGCGATAGCGGATACAGATAATATCCTCCGCATCAATGACAAACCTGTTTTACCTAAATCACTTTTTAAGGCAGCAGCAATTGCGACACACGGGCCTTGCCATGTGTCGACAGGGGGGATGAGGTCCATCATACATCAACAATTTACTACTTTTGGTTTGGATGTTTACTTAAAAATTTTTGTAAAGCATGTCCCGTTTGTGTGAAACATAATCCTTAAGGAAACATGAGACCTAAGAGAGGCTCATTTCCAAAACCGTCTTACCCATTTCAAATCATGCACATGGATTTTATTGAGCTCACACAAAGTGGACCTCACAAATACTGCCTAGTGATGATTGATGCATTTTCCAAATGGGTGGAAATAGTTCCATCTAAACGTGCAGATGCCTTAACAGTGGCAAAAGCCATTTGCAAAGCCATCATACCGACTCATGGCATTCCCCAAACCATTTACAGTGACAATGGTCCACATTTTGTGAACCAGGTGGTACAGAACATGGCCGCACACCTTGGGATAACATTAAAAAACCACTGCGCTTATCACCCTTCCAGCGCTGGCCTGGTTGAACGAGCAAACTATACTATCAAAAGCAGGTTGAAAAAATGCATGGAAACAACAGGCAGATCTTGGCCAGAGTGCCTAGACTTAGTGAAGCTCTATATGAGAATCACTCCCACTTCAGAAGGGCTAACACCTTTTGAAATCATCCACGGGAGGCCATATAGACTACCTGTGTTCCATGCAGATTTACAAAAGGCAGATGAAGAACAGTCTTTGGTCAGAACGCTCAGACTGACAGAGGTGTCAAATGCAAATTTACTGCCGCCTGATCTTTCATCCTCACAGGTCGACAACACCATCAAGCCAGGAGACTGGGTCTACATCAAAGTCATCAAAAGAAAGAACTGGGCCAGCCCACGGTGGGAGGGACCATTCCAAGTCTTGCTGACTACCCCCACGGCAGTAAAGATTGCTGAACGGCCCAGCTGGATTCACCTCAGCCACTGCAAGCTACAAGGAGTGCTGGACCCCTAATTCGGAGTGGTGGGGAAGCCTGTCTTCATACTAGCCTCATCGTTTAGGGTTAGACGTCTCAATGTTGATGAAGAAAACAACAACACCCCCTCCGCTAGGCGAGGGTATGCCTCGGAGTCCCTGTCATCCAAGTAGCAACGGGGCTCCATATGCCAGGTGGATCCTCTGCTGCGTTGTGGTTGGAGCGTGCTATGGTCTATGGACTCAACTGAACAGACCAAGTGACAATGTTGACCGTGGAAGACGATGGTCACACGATGAGAACTTTGAGGACTGGTCATGGGACCCCAGAAACCCATAAGAAACCAACACTTGGTACCGCTACGTCAAATTCACTGTGAGGTCGCACACACAGGAGGGTTGCTATGTGTGTTCCAAACTTCCTCCTTCCTCTACACAAGTTCACTTGGAGGCCAGAGCAATGAATGTCACTGAAGCGAAATGCATGGCATCCATGGGAGGAGTTGGATATCAATACCATGCTGTCACAGTCAGTGATGCCGACCCTTCCCGCCCTGGACTTGCGAAAGGTACCTGTGATCAGCTTTTCTGGACAAATCTCAATGTGACTGTTAAAGGATGAACATTGCCGCAGGTGGCCTACACAGAGCGGCCACCTGGAGTGAACTATACGTGTTACATCCAAGGAAGCGAGACCCACAAATGCATTGACAGTGACTGCTCTCCAGGAGGGAACTGGATGGGAGCTTTGGACATCGTCACTGAGTGCCAGGATAAGAGAGCCATTTCAGGTGGTGAGGGCTCTCCGACCAACATGGCTGCACCATCAAACGGAACGTACTTCATACAGAATGGCTGGTGGCTTTGTGGTCACAAGGTTTATCCGATGCTGCCCGCCAACTGGACAGGAGTGTGTGCGCCAGTGTGGGTGACAGACCATACAACATCGTCAGCTGACGACGGCACACAACTCTTCTGGACGTCGACGCAAGGCGATTACAACCTTTGACCCCCATGACCCTGTCTGGGGTGCGAATGTTCCGGACGACCATAAAATATGGCCCGTCGGAAAAAAAGTTGTTCATAGGCTTTTTCCTTGGATCGGAGTTGGGAAACAATCTCTCTTCATCGAGACACTGAACTATTGTTTTCAATCCTTTGTGAACCTCTCACTGCAAGTCAATGATGGACAAAATAGAGAGATCCAGGCTATTAGACTAATGGTCTTGCAAAACAGGATGGTTCCGGACTTGTTAACGGCAGCACAAGGTGGTGTGTGTCACATCATTGGGACTTCCTGTTGCACATACATTCCTGGAGATAACAACACGCACATCAAGGAAGCCATGAACTCACTGAGGAATTTACAGCAGGCCATGTCGGAGGACAAAATCCCACGTCAATGGGATTTCTTTTCATGGCTATTCTCTGGCGCTTGGTGGCAGTTGCTGTTGAAACCTTTGGCTCCTGTGCTTGCTGTGCTGGTATTGTTGTGCTTGTTTACGACCTGTGTTATCCCGTGTTTGAAGTCTGCTGTGACAAGGTTTGTGTCTTCTACCGTGGCACAAGTACATATACAGCTTCTTAGAGATGACAGATGTGATGACTATGATGTGGTGCAAAACGTGGATTGCGTAGATGCTGTTTAACTCGGCATTATTTTACGGAAACTTGATGATTTGACCATCGAAAATGCCTTGCAAGTGATGGATTCAATGATGTACTGTTTCTGTGTTTTTCTTTTTCTTTTTTTATTGATAACAGTCTGGTCGCCTCAGGCAGAGGGACCGTGTAACTCTTTTCCTGCATTTAGTCTGGCCGCAGGTTTTTAAGTTACACACATACTTTGGACTGGAGTATTGAGTAGTTGAATGTGCATAGTTGTATACAAGTTTTGCACACGAGCGGAATGCCTCTCTTGCTCTTCTGCTTGAGCTGCGGCTGGAGCCGTGGCCGGGACAGTGCGCCTGCGCACTGTGGCCTCATTGTCTTCCGGCCTGACAAACATAGTCGCAGCACTTTTCAACTTTCTGTCTTTTGGATTTATTCTCTTCTCTCTTGTGAAGCTTTCAACCACAGTCTAGCACAATTCAACTCTCTCTCTTTTCTTTTTCCACTTCAGCATGTATTACATACAATCAAGAAATCTACTCGCCATGAACTCATCTCCTTCAGGAGCTAGAGATTTATCGTTCCTTTTTCTCATCTTAATTTTAATTTTTCCAGTGTTTTTTTTCAATCTCTTTTTATTTTCTTTGAGGATCCTCAATGCAGGTTTAAATTGACCTTCTAACAAATTACTAGCCTGTGTTATTGCCGTCGATCAATGCTAGAACTGCTTTTTAGTCAATTTATCCTACCAGTCACACATTGTTGGAATAATTTAAGTAAAGCCTTGTCATTTACGAGTTTATGGCTTTCCTTTTATCTAGGTTCTTTCTCTTTGGTGACAGTCTTTTGATCCCTGTCAGCCATATGTAACCTTCCTGTCCTTATGTTATCTGTGTGTTTTCGTTTCTGTAAGAAGCCTTCACTAACAATGAGCAGAGCTTATTTGCATAGGCGAAATGTTCTTATTTGGTTGAAAGAAACTTCATTCCTTTTAGTTAACTGTAGGTTTGGTTCATAGATTGTAGTTGATCAGAACTGTTTTTCTTTATTAAGTGTTAAACATAGTTTGAAGTGGTTGCGTACGAGTTATCCCATATTTACTACAATGTTTGTTCAAGTGTTTAGGACAAGTCACTCATTCTTATTGCGTGTTAATTTACTAAGTAGATAAAGTCTAGCCAAGGTTTAGTTGCATTGTTCCACAGGAGTTATCTGATCTTGCTCGCGGACGACTCGGCCATGACAACTGGAGAAGAACAGATGGACAGACTCTGCAGGGGTCACGGGCCGACAATGAAGTGCTAATTCACACCACACTACATTCTTTAGCTAATCAACGTTGCTACAGACACAATCTTCCCTCCCTTTAGTGTAGCAACGTCTCTGTAACCAGGGAAACCAAAACATTAAATAGAGGAGCACGTGGAGGGAGAACTCAGAATTGATGGAGATTGTAACCGAGTTTCCTCTCTCTATCGTTCTCCTCGCGAGTAAACCTGTTCTGGTTCTTTTCTCCTCTTCCTTCCAGCGTGTGGTTAAATGTCTGATGGTATTTAGACCTAACACACATTCAACCACACAAATTTCTTATCCCTGCCTACGCGAAGTCCTCTTTTAAAAATAAAAGAGCTGCTTCATCCGGATGGGGGACTCTACAACACCCCTTCCTTCCCTAGGAACTGAAGACAACTGTCCAGTTACCCAGCCCTGCCAACGCGAAGTTGTCCCCTTAGAACAGTGGTTGTCAAATGAGGGTACACGGAGGTACGTGAGATTTTACAAAAATATATAAAACAGTTTGAAAACCACTGCTCCAGAAGAGCCACTTCATCCGGAGGGGGACTCTACAACACCCCCTCCTTCCACAAGACTTCTTATCTTCTGTCTTGCCTATTTTTATTCCTGTGCACTTTTACTTTTACGCGTTTCACAGCTCGAACAAATCAAAGCCGTATCTCATAGCTCAGACAAACCAAAGCCGTACCTCATAGCTCGGACAAACCAAAGCCGTATCTCATAGCTCGGACAAACCAAAGCCGTATCTCATAGCTCGGACAAACCAAAGCCGTATCAGCGGTTTTTTAAAATTTATTTTTTATTTTTATTTTTTAACTTACGTGTCTCCTGGTTCGTTGCATTTCCGGGTCCCGTCAAACCACCTCTGTCAGACGAAGGCAGACCTAAGATGCTGGCCCAGCGAAGAAGTTCTCTTCCCAGGACTTTCTTTTCCAGGTCCTCCTAATGGACGCTGGCTTGTCGACAATGCAGCACGTCTTCCTCCGTCAGCCAGATGGCGGGTATGAGGGTCCCGGGTTTCGGCACCAAAATGTTAGAGTGGTGCTCACTCTAACTTATTTTGCAAGAACCACTCGGAGACAAGTTAGTCGTTTTAGACACCTGGAGGCGGAGAGTTCACTCGTCGCTGTGCTTACAGCGATGGTCGAATGAAGTCTGACTCTCCCTTCCCACAAGAGCATCTTTATTAAGAGGAAAAGGGTGGGGGTGATAGTAGACTGAATAAACAAGTTAAAGCTCTTGACCTCTAGGTAAACAGAGCAGGGGATGTTTTACGACATTGTTTAGGATGGGACAGAGCTAGGTGGTTTATTACCGGATACATACCAACGTAAGCATAAAACTAATCCACCTAAGTTATTTATTACCGGTTATATACATTCCAACATAATCATAGATCAAGATACTTTGGAAAACCCTCACACAGGCTGCAATGGATGCAGAGAGGGCACATAAAATACGTAATGTGAAAATCAATGAAAAAGTGGATGTCCAAGTCAAAGCGAAGAGCTGCTGGAGGTGCCCTCGATTGTCCTGGCAGTGTCTTTGAGGAGGGTAAGCTGCAGTTCCCTCATCCTGAATTGGTCCACAAGAATCCAGATAGCCGCTGTCAGCCTGGTTGTCACCTAACCACCTCCCCAGCCAGTGGGGTGAGGGAAGATGGGGAGAGGGAGCGAAATTAAATTCCAGCCGAATCGGCCACTACTATTTAAAGGCCATATCATAGAAATGTGTCTTTAAACGAGTCTTAAATATTTCTACTGAGGTATCAGTTATAATATCCATTAGTAGGGCATTCCAAAGCTCTGGACCCTGAATAGAAAATGCTCTAGACCCTGCAGACATTTTCTTGGCCCTCGGTGTCACTAAAAGACTAGCGTTTTGCGAACGAAGGTTATGAGACGGAACATAAGGAACAACTAGGTCGATGAGATATGAAGGCGCTGAGCCATGCAATGATTTATAGGTTAATAGAAGAACCTTGAAGTCACATCTTAAATGGACCGGGAACCAATGTAAGTTGGCTAATATTGGGGTAATGTGATCAAATTTTCTTGTCCGTGAGAGCAGCCTTGCAGCAGCCTTATGTACTAACTGTAGACTTTTGATGCTGGACTTAGTAAGACCAGAGAATAATGCATTACAGTAGTCCAGGCGCGACGTGCTGAACGCATGTATAATAGTTTCCGCATCACCAGTCGAGAAGATCGTACGAATCTTAGCAATATTACAAAGGTGAAAAAGCGCAATTCTGGTTATATTCTTAATGTGCTTTTGAAAGGAGAGCGTTTGGTCAAATATTACTCCGAGATTAGTTGCAGTATCGCTCTGAGTGACAGTACGGTTATCTACAGTTATAGTGGTTTTCTTAAATAAGTGTTGATAACGAGTTGGACCAATTATCAACATCTCAGTTTTATCTGGGTTAAGAGGAAGGAGGTTGAGGGACATCCATTGCTTGATCTCCGCAAGGCACGCCTCAAGATTACGCGGATCTGTCATCGATAAAGGCATATATAATTGGGTGTCATCCGCGTAACATTGAAAACTAATACCCTGCTCAAAAAAATTAAAGGAACAGTTTTTTATCAGGGTATGGCATGAATTCAATTAGACTTTTCTGATAAGGTTTTGGTCAGGTACGTGGCAGAAGGGGTTGTTAATCAGTTTCAGCAATGCAGCTGTTGATGGAATTAACAACAGGTGCACTAGAGGGGCAACAACGAGATGGTCCCCAAAACAGGACTGGTTTTGCAGGTGGAGGCCATTTCAAGTTCCTCCCTCTTGATCTTTTTTAACTGTTTTTCCACAAGTGTTGGCTTTAGCCAGAGTCATTATCACGACTGGGAGCATGAGGCGATTTCTTAACCCTCCTGAAGTTGCGCAGATTGTCCAACTCCTCCAGGATGGCACATCCATGCGTGCTGTTGCAAAATTATTATATGTGTCTCCCAGTACAATCTCCAGAGCATGGAGGAGATTCCAGAAGACAGGCAGTTATTCTAGAAGAGCTGGACAGGGCCGTAGACGGTCCTCATTCCATCAGCAGGACCGATATCTGCTACTTTGTGCAAGGAGGAACGGGTTGAGCACTGCCCGAACCCTACAGAATGACCTCCAGCAGGCTACTGGTGTGAATGTCTCTGCCCAAACAGTCAGAAACAGACTTCACGAGGGTGGCCTCAGGGCACGGCGTCCTGTAGTGTGCCCTGTGCTCATTGCTCAGCACCGTGGCGCTCGATTGGCATTTGCCATAGAACAGCAGAATTGCCAAGTACGCCACTGGCGCCCTGAGCTTTTCACAGATGAGAGCAGGTTTACCCTGAGCACCTGTGATAGACGTGAAAGGGTCTGGAGAAGCCAAGGAGAGCGCTATCCTGCCTGCAACATCATTCAGCATGACCGGTTTGGTGGTGGGTCAGTGATGGTCTGGGGAGGCATTTCCATGGAGGGACGAACAGACCTCTACAGGCTAGAGAACGGCAGTCTCACTGCCATTAGGTATCGGGATAAAATCCTTCCACCATGGTCAGACCCTACGCTCGTGCAGTAGGTCCTCGGTTCCTCCTGATCCACAACAATGCCCGACCTCATGTGGCAGGAGTATGCAGACAGTATCTGGAGGATGAAGGAATTGACACAATTGAATGGCATACTCACGATCACGTAATCTAAACCCGATAGAACACCTCTGGGACATAATGTTTCGGTCCATCAGACACCGCCAGGTTGCTCCTCAGACAGGAGCTTGCTGATGCCCTTAGACAAATCTGGGAGGCCATCCCACAAGACACCATCCGTCGTCTCATTAGGAGCATGCCGTGACGTTGTCAAGCTCGTGGAGTTGCAGAAATTGAAGTGGTAGGCCACATCATTTTTTTTACTTTGATTTTTGGGGTGTCTATATACTGAGCCCTCTCTAGGCTGAAAACTTTTATTTCCATCAAAAGATGTGGCATCATTTTGTTCCTGTGACATTAAACTGTCCATATCAGTATAGATATCCACCATTTTTTTCCACCATTGAAATCTGATGTGTTTTCAAAGTGTTCTTTTAATTTCTTTTAGCAGTGTATTATATTTACGTATTATGTCCCCAAGCAGAATCATATAAATGTTAATTAGAATTGGTCCGAGTACCAATCCCTGTGGGACACCACACGTAACAGTATAGGGCTCAGACGATGTATTGCCATGGACCACTCGGTGCGTCCTGTCTGATAGATAGGAATAGAACCAGCCTAGTGCTGACCCCGAAATACCAACACAACTTTTAAGACGCTCGAATAAAATATCGAAGTCTACAGTTTCGAAGGCAGCACTAAGATCGAGTAGTAACAATACGGATGAAGTGTTTGAATCCATAGCTATGAGGAGATCATTAGTCACTTTAGCAAGTGCTGTCTCAGTGGAATGATTAGCTCTAAAACCAGACTGAAAAGATTCATATCGATTATTGGCGACCATGTAATCAATAAGCTGCTGCGCTACTACTTTTTCAAGAAGTTTTGCTATTAATGGGAGGTTTGAAACGGGCCTATATTTACTGGGACAGTCCGGGTCAAGATTTGGTCGCAGTTTAATGATAGCGGTTTTAAAGGCTGTTGGCACTATCCCAGAGAAGACAGACAGATTAATTTTATTTAAGACGGACGGTCCTAAAATTTGAAATAATTCTTTAAATAGTTTGGCTGGAAGCGGGTCGAGTAAACATGTTTTTTGTTTAGCCGCACTAAACAATTGTGTAAGGCTTTCAAGGGACACACTTTTAAAATTTGAGAGGGCTATTGCATGATCGTCAGCGCCGGTAATCGGCGGTCTCGACTGAGCGATTGAAATGGTCATCTTGATC
Source organism: Syngnathus typhle (assembly GCF_033458585.1). Taxonomy (NCBI): domain Eukaryota; kingdom Metazoa; phylum Chordata; class Actinopteri; order Syngnathiformes; family Syngnathidae; genus Syngnathus; species Syngnathus typhle. Next base: position 22,549,465 of record NC_083740.1, read on the forward strand.
TCATCCTTAATGTATTCAATGTTTCAAGCGAAAGATATCATGAACTCGTCAGCTGAGTGGAAGGGGCGATCAGGGGTCGGCTGGGGTAATGTTAGCTTTGCCACTGTATCAAATAGGTATTTAGGATTGTTTTTATTGAGATTAACGACTTGCGAAAAATAACACATTTTTGCCAAGATAAGCGCATCTTTATATTTCAGAAGGCTGTCACGCCATGCCTGATGGAAAACCTCAAGTTTGGTTAAACGCCATCATGCTTTCTTAAACTTAGACTTAGACAGACTTTATTGTCATTTTGTATACACTCAGTGCACACAACGAAATTACGTTGCATACGGCTCTCAACAAAGGAATGACATTGGATAAAAAGTGACATTTCTATATAAATATGAAATAAGATAGGATAAATAAGAAAACAAACAAACAAAAACAGTATTTACAAAGTGCGCAGGGGAGTGCTAGGTTGACTGTTCAACAGTCTGACGACAGTAGGGGAAAAACTATTGCAGAACCTGGTAGACCTGCAGCGGATGCTGCGAAACCTCTTCCCAGAGGGTAGCAGGGAGAACAGTGGGGGTGTGATGGGTCACTAATAATATTTCGGGCTCGGGACACGCAGCGCTGGGATGACAAGTCCTGAATGGAGGGAAGAGGAGCCCCGATGATTCTCTCTGCTGTCCTCACCACTCTCCTTACGTTCTTCCAATCGGAGGCGCTGCAACCCCCACACCACACCAAGAGACAGCTCGTCAGAATGCTCTCTATGGTGCTTCTGTAGAACGTCCTAATGATACATAATTGCTTAAGCGTACGTGTTTCATCTGTGAACCACGGAGTAGGCAATTTACGACGAGTTTTCAGATGTAGCGGTAACACAGAGTCGATGGCATTTAACAATGTCGCATTGAATTCATTTGTAAGATTATCAATAGAGCCGATTTATGTGGGGAATATGGCAGTTGCCGGCGACAGTAACTCAGATAGCGCAGTTGCAGTCATGGAGTTAATATTACGGCTGCTGTAATTCTGATTGCTCTCTTGTCTTTGACAAAGAACTAAAATTTAAAATTTTATTAAGTAATGATCAGACAAAACAGTAGTGTATGGCAGTACTGTTATATTTGAGATTGCAAGTCCTCGGGATAATACCAGATCTAAGGTATTTTCATTCTTATGCTTTGCTGCCTGTACGGCTTGCGTAAAACCAAACGTATCAGTTAAAGTCTGAAACGCCAAAGTAAGTGGCTCTGACGGTAAATTCATTTGGATATTGAAATCGCCCGTGATTACTATATAATTATCCGCATTTGTCACTACATCAGCCACGAATTCTGAAAATTCATCCAGGAAGCCAGACTAAGCCCGGTAAATAACAGCAAGGTAAAATGACGGTAAAGCGGTGGATCGGACAGTGAGAACTTCAAATGTTTTAAATACGTTCATCGAACGAAGCCTAAATCTGAGCTCGGAATTTGAGATGAGGGCGACACCCCCACCCTTTTTTCGAGGACGCGCCACATGCAGGCTCACAAAATTTGGAGGCGAGGCCTCATTAAGCGGTAGCAGTTAATTAGGTTTTAGCCAGGTCTCGCAAAGAACAAAAATGTTTAGATTATGTTCCGTGATGAGATAATTAACGAGAACTGCTTTCGTATGAAGCGATCTGATATTCATAAAACCAAGTTTAAGTGTAATCGGTCGATCAGGGTTATCTATCGAGGGATTTCTAAACGAAATGCGAGTAGGATTGTGTTCTCTAGGCCTGACATCACCTCTCAAATGTTTATTAGAGCGGTGGGACGATACGACCGTTGGAATTTGATAGTAAATATTTGTTACACATGTAATATTATCTGAAACAGGCACCGTTTCATCAGCAATACCGGTCGGGGTGGAGTGATTGGATTTGTCTACTACTTCAGTAGAAATTGTGTTCACGTGTACTGTAGCACTATTCAAACTGTGACGCTCTAGTCTACACAAGGAACTACCGTTTTTTTTCGTGTATAATGCGCCCCCATGTATAATACGCACCCTAAAAATGGCATGATGATGCTGGGAAAAAGCCTGTACCCATGTATAATACGCACCCAATTTTTTAATTTTTTTATTTTATTTTATTTTTTTTAAGTCCCAATGATCGTCACACACGCAGGGAGGCAATGGGTCCCATTTTTATAGTCTTTGGTATGGTCTTAACTAGGCTGGATGTAATTTCTTTTGTTGGCGTTGATTTCTCCGACTGCCCGTAAAGGCACCACCGCGATCAGATGAAAAGAGAGGAAAGTGGCGTGCGGACATGTGAAAAAGGCGGCTTTGTATGGGAGAGACGTTGAAGAGGAATAAAAACACCCTTGGAAACCAAAACTTGCCCCTCGGATTGTGAGGCTTAGTAATAATACATCACTTTATGACATATGGATTTTCTAATACATTTGGCGTCGTACCATTAAGTTAAACTTTAAAAGAGGCCAAAGAAATTGATTAGTGAATGAGACAAGATTTATGAGCAGTGAATGACGCAGTACAGACCAGGGCACCAAGTGTTCCTGATCTGCACTCATTACTAAATTCATTGCAGCCAAATAGGGCTTATTTCACCGTGATTTCTTGATTATCATGAATCGTATGGCTGGTTTCACGCCTTCATCTGAAAGTTAAGTTTTGGTCTACGTTGATGATATTTTAATTGCTTTAGAAACAAATGAAGCGTGCAGACGAGATTCCCTTCCTCCTGCAGCATCTAGGCCAGACAGGAAATGAAGTCAGGAAACAGAAGTTACAATAGGTAAAGCCAGAAGTAAACTATCTTCGTCACACACTCTCAGTGAAAGGAAGAGCAGTGCAAAAGGGCAGAAAATAAGCTATATTAGACACACCACGACCTGTCACAAAGAAACAATTTATGTCTTTCTTAGGACTGTGTGTAATTACTGCAGAGCATTGGTTCCACTCTATGTCAAAATGGCTCAACCACTGACAGAAGTGGCTCATGGACAGCCGTTAGCACTCAAAGATAAATTCACGTGGACACCAGAGGCAGAAGAAGCATTCACAAAATTAAAAATGGCACGAGTTCAAACGACAAAAGGTACTATAACGGATAAAGATATTCCTGACCTCACCAATAAAAAACCTGTTTTACCAGAATGACTTTTTAAGGCAACAGCAATTGTGACACACATCATGTGTCAACAGGGGGGATGAGTTACCTTTGGTTTATATTCTTACTGATTTTTTTTTTAAGCATGTCATGTTTGTGTGAAGCATAATCCACACGGTGTCATGATGTCGGGGTTTTGTAGAGCGTTTGTTTTGTCCTGTTATCACTTCCTGTTTTATTTTGTATACGACCTCTGCACTTCCTCTGCACTCCCGCCCACTTGACATCCCCGTTATGATAACTACGTGCACCTGTGTCACCCGCCTGATTGTCTGCACCTGTGTCCGCCCTCCTCCGTATGTCTATTTAGTCCGCGTCTTCCCATCGCCTAGTGCCAGTGCGTCTTGTTTGCCATGACCACCAGCGACTCCATAGCCCCAGCTATTTCCCGAGCCTTGCCCGTGCGTTCTTGCCGTGTTTTTTCCCTCCTTGTGAGGCGCCTTTTGTTTGCTGTTCCCGGCCCGTTTTTTCCCTCAAGTAGAGGCGCTTTGGTTTATCCCCTTTTTCCTCGTGTTGAGGCACTTTTTGTTGTCACCGTTTCCCTCCTTGCGAGGCGCCTTTTGTTTGGAGCGGTCATCCGCAGAGACAATAAAGCCCGTGAACTTTCCAACTCTGCGTTCGAGTCCTCTCCCTGCTCTGTGCCTGACAGTACGCACTGGCCAGACATGGACTCGGCAGAGTCAGAACGGTTGGCCTCCGCGGTGCGATCCCAGGCATCGACGCTAGCCCAACACCAGCAGCAGGTCGATGCCCTGGGAGTAGATGTCCACGAAATCCGGAAAAACCAAGAAGACTTCAGAGCGGCGGTGGCGGCCCAGGTGGGATCACTGAGCCAGCAGATGCAGGACATTGTCACGCTGCTGACCGCTGGACCAACAGCGACCCCCAGCCCTCCAGCTGCAACCTCTCCCCATTCCCTCTCGCCCCTGGGCCGACATCTCTGTGGACTTTGTCACGGGACTTCCCGAATCCAAAGGGAAAACTATACTCACAGTAGTGGACCGATTTTCTAAGATGGCCCACTTCATTGCCTTGCCCAAGTTGCCCTCAGCCAAACGAACGGCCGAAGTCCTCATGGACCAGGTTTTTAGAATACACGGGTTCCCACGGGACGTTGTCTCAGATAGGGGTCCCCAGTTCGTGTCCAGGTTCTGGAAGGAATTTTGTAAGCTCATAGGGGCCACCGTGAGTCTCACGTCAGGCTACCACCCGGAGGCAAACGGCCAGGCCGAACGCATAAATCAACAACTAGAAACAGCCCTCCGCTGCCTTGTAACCCAGAACCCCTCCACGTGGAGTAAGAACTTGACATGGGTAGAATACGCCCACAACTCCCTTCCAACCACGGCTACTGGAATGTCCCCGTTCATGTGTGTTTTCGGCTATCAGCCCCCGGTCTTCCCTGACAACGAGCCAGAGGTGTCGGTGACCTCGGCACATGTCGCCGCATCTGGGCGGCAGCACGAGCCACGCTGGTCCGCCAGGGAGACCGAGTCAGGAGAATGGCCGACCGGAAACGACGGCCGGCGCCCGCCTACCAGCGGGGCCAACGGGTCTGGCTGTCCGCCCGGGACCTTCCCCTCCAGGTGGGCTCCAGAAAGTTGGCCCCCCGTTTCGTGGGGCCATTCCCCATCTCGAAGGTCGTGAACCCAGCCGCTGTACGACTTCGCCTGCCCCGGTCCCTCGCCGTGCATCCCACCTTCCACGTGGGGAAGATCAAGCCGGTCAGGGAAAGTAGAATGGTACCGGCTCCCGACCCACCTCCGACTCCGCGAACTGTGGGGGGTGGGCCTGCGTACACGGTCAAGGAGTTACTGGACGTGCGCAGGAGGGGTAGGGGCTGGCAATACCTGGTAGACTGGGAGGGTTATGGGCCAGAAGAGAGGCAATGGGTGCCACGCAGCTATATCCTGGATCCCGGCCTGCTGGAGGCCTTCTACGCTGCTCACCCCGATGCTCCTGGTCCGTCTGGAATCCGGCCCTAGAGGGGGGGTTATGTCATGATGTCGGGGTTTTGTAGATCGTTTGTTTTGTCCTGTTATCACTTCCTGTTTTATTTTGTATACGACCTCTGCACTTCCTCTGCACTCCCGCCCACTTGACATCCCCGTTATGATAACTACGTGCACCTGTGTCACCCGCCTGATTGTCTGCACCTGTGTCCGCCCTCCTCCGTATGTCTATTTAGTCCGCGTCTTCCCATCGCTTAGTGCCAGTGCGTCTTGTTTGCCATGACCACTCCATAGCCCCAGCTATTTCC